>NC_133504.1:10037500-10662500 GCF_049354715.1 Callithrix jacchus
GGAAGCTATTAATAATTATATCGGGATGTACCACGATAACAGTCATATATGAAGACTGTCCGGGCCAACTGGGAACTGCATTCACCCTACCTATAAGGCATATGGTTGTACTCCAAATGTCCACCTAGGTTCCACTTCATGGCATTTGGCCAGAGGAAAGAGAGCCCATCTGAAGATAAGGTAAGGTAAAATAACACAGCCTTCATACTTCTTCTCTTCAACAGCATGTAAGTTCATAATTATTATATTATTTTGCTGATCATATTTTTATTAATATAAAAATACATTTGGGGAATTTCCAGTAATGGCAGAGAGTAAGTAGTGAGGCAAACCCTTTCACATCTCACCCGAGGAGATTTGGGTAACATTTCAACTGCTATTTAAAGGCCGTGGAAAGCATGCTGAAGTGGATGGCTGTTGAAAAACTGCAACTGGAAGGGATAAGAATTGGGAGTTTAAACTGTCGCTGCCAAAGCACGCTTCCAGTCCCCAGGATTACTGGGTAGAAAACCACACGTGTAAGTGAAAAGTTTTTTATCATCCTCTAGGTTCCAAAGAAACTGTGTTTAAGAAAATTTGCCTTTATACATGTTTATCTAGATACTTTTACTTACTTATATTTTACAGGCTTACTATCTTGGCTTGAGATCACGTCAAAGAGAGTTCAGGGATGGAAAAGTATCTAAAACCAGGCAAAAGTCAATGAAGCTTTTCTCCCCCTTGAAAAGCCGTTATGGAAAGGGTAAGCATTTTGAGTTTAGTTTTCTCTCTCGACCAAACATGCTTCCTAAATGCAGCCTTTTTTCATTGGTTAAAAATGGCAGAGAGAATACAGTGTTGGAAAAGAAGCTGAAAGTTTAAGGGGGAGATTCTGGAAGTGAGAGGAAAAAAAGGAACAGATCCCTAAAGCAGAATATAAACTCTGCTTACAAACTCCAGGCAGCCCCTCAAACTCCATGTTTGCCGGGAAGACCTAAAAGGGGCTGGGTAAGAGGTACAGGAGGCAGACTGACACCAGAGAGACATTTATCTCTGAAATACTTTGTTTCACTGGGAGAAATTTTGTGAGTTTGCTGCATTTTAAATGAAAGGCATTCCCTAATCTGTGCACAGCTCAGATGGCAGAAAACCAGATTTCTTGGATTGAGGTGTCAGAAGACAGAGTTGGAAATTGGAGGAGAAACAAAAACTTAGGAGGATTTTCCAAAGGCAGTGAATCCACTGAGAGTGCGAGTCACAAAATTTGAAGGTAAACTTTGCCCAAATGCTTGAATGATCACCAAACTCTACAGGCACAGGGAAGATTCACAGGGGACCAAACTGGATAAACAAGCATGGTTTAAAATTTGAGCCCAGAGAAGTTAACTGCCTGTTTAAAACTAAAAAATTAGACACGCATCCTTTGTTGGTATGGTGAATGCACAGTCAATACTGAAACAAACACAAGGAAATGGGGATGGCCACTGTGTGCCCCCCGGTATAGCCCGGGATAAGATACCCTGCCCTCCCTGTCTTGCCTCTAAGTGCACTGGCTCTCGAGCAAAACACCTGCTTCACAATTTACCAGCTGTTTGAACTTTAGGAAACTGCTTAACTTCTGCGCTCTGCTTTTTCATCTCTGAAAGGGTAATAACAGTACTACCTGTTTTGGGCATTTGTGGGGATTAAATGAGTTAATACACATCAGGCATTTTTAAACAAAGTGCATCATGTTAGGTATTATGACAATTACAGTATTATTGAGGATGACAATAGTACAAACCTTCAACATTTACATGCCATCCCAGGGTTAAGGAAGAGGTTGTAGGGAGCCATCTTGAATTTATTAAAAACATTCTGAATTGGCTTTGATTATGCTACATTGCAAAGTAACAGAATAGCAGCACAAAACATAGTTACATGGAAAAAAATTATATTTATCCTTGTACTGCTATATTTGTTGGTTCTCATGTTGCTAATAAAGACACACCCTAGGCTGGGTACTTTATAAAGGAAAGAGTTTTAGTTGAGTCACAGTTCCACAGGGCTGGGAAGGCCTCAGGAAACTTACGGTCATGGCAGAAGGGGAAGCAAACACGTCCTTCTTCACATGGTGGAACAAAGGAGAAAAATGAGAGCCAGGAAAGGGGGAAGACCCTTGTAAAACCATCATACCTCCTGAGAACTAACTCACTGTGGTGAGAGCAAAGTAGGGGAAACCACCCCTATGATTCTGTTGTCTCTACCTAGTCCCTCTCATGACACACGGGGATTGTGGGAACTACAACTCAAGATGAGATTTGGGTGGAGACACAGCCAAACCGTATCAACAGCTGAATTAGATTTGTATTTACTGCTTACACACCCACATATATACATGCTTGCACACACACTCCTGTGTGCTGTTAGCTTACAGAGGGTATACTGGATATCTTGTTTTTGGTCTATTTTATTAGTAGTTTAATTATAATTTTGGCTCTTTTAATCCAAAAATTCAGGAAGTGATTTTAAAATCTCTAACTTTTAAGGCTTTTTCTTTTCTTTTTATAAAAATACATTTCTAATGTTAGTGAATTCTGGTCAGGGAATGCAGTTGACAAAACACATTAAAATAGTTTCAATTCTACTCAGTTATTATACGGTTAAACTTCCTTCCCTGTTCACTTATGCACTCAAATTTTTGCTGCTACTTCCTTTGGATATCTTGCCTGTTAACCATAGGGGTAAAGTGATGAATAAAACTCAACTTCTCTTCTTAAATATCTCATAGACCACTAGAGATAAAGACAGACACCTTTTAAAGTAGAAATCGGCCAGGCGCGGTGGCTCAAGCCTGTAATCCCAGCACTTTGGGAGGCCCAGGCAGGTGGATGACGAGGTCAAGAGATCGAGACCATCCTGGTCAACATGGTGAAACCCTGTCTCTACTAAAGATACAAAAAATTAGCTGGGTGTGGTGGCGCGTGCCTGTAATCCCAGCTACTCGGGAGGCTGAGGCAGGAGAATTGCCTGATCCCAGGAGGCGGAGGTTGCGGTGAGCCGAGATCGCGCCATTGCACTCCAGCCTAGGTAACAAGAGCGAAACTCCATCTCAAAAAAAAAAAAAAAAAAAAGAATGGGAAGTCATTTTCTAACAGACAGTGGAGAAAGAAATTCTAGGAACAATGAAGAATATGTATAAGGTTAGAGTAGCATAAAGAATAAGGGAAATTCAGGGTATTGGAAGTCATTTCAAATTTTTAAGCATGATGGAAGTCAGAAGATGAGATCTGATGGGAAACAAGCTTCAGATTGTATTTTGATTTAGTTCATATGCAGTGAGAGCTTGAAATAAGGGCCTAAGGTGCACGTTGAGAAAAAGGAATAAAGTGTCAGCATACCTGCAAGAGGACTGGGGGACTGGTTTGCAGCGCCAGGGTAGGGAATATAGTGTGGAAGAGTATGTGAAACCTTGGGAAAGGTCAGGTATTTGGAGGGTCCCAGGCTTCCTCTGATTTCTGGTCTAGATGGATCATGACTTTATCAATAGTGGTGACTTTTTTTATTTTAATAAGAAAGTATAAGCTGAGAAGGAGAAGGATAAACCAGTTTCTATACACATGGACTTCAAACTCCCTGTGGGATAGCTCCTTGGTGCTGTCAGCTGGGAGGCTGGGAACATGACTTTGGAATTCCAGGTTTGAATTCTGGGCTGGTAAACTGTGCTTGGAAAAGACTGAAATTCTGCCAGTGCATTTATGTACAGTGAGATAATCGGAGTCAGAGAGCAAAAGACAGAGGCCTAGGAGGCTGACTCATTTAAGGAATAAACAAAGAAGAGGGATTTGGTAAGCATAACTGTATAAATTAGGGTTCCCCAGAGAAACAGAACCAACAGACAAATACAGTCATGCATCCCTTAATGATAGGGATACATTCTGAGAAATAAGTCACTGAGGTTAGAGTACAATGGCACAATCACAGCTCACTGTAGCCTTGAATTCCTGGGCTCAAGCGATCTTCCTGACTCAGTCTCCCAAGTATCTGGGACTACTCTTTGTGTATACCACCACATTCAAATACTTTAAAATGTTCTTTTGTAGAGACAAGATCTCACTATGTTGCCCAGGCAGGTCTTGAACTCCTGGCCTCAAGCAATCCTCCCTCCTCCGTCTCCCAAACTTTTGGGATTATGAGCATGAGCCACTGCTCCCAACCCTATTTCTTTACATACTTATTCTGTAAGCTTTTATTCTATTATTCAAATTTTTAATATTATTTTTTACTTTTAAAATTTATTTGTTAAAAATGAGGACACAAACACACACATTCGCCTAGTCCTACACAGAGCCAGGATAATCAATACCACTGTCTTCCACCTCCACATCTTACCCCATTGGAAGGTTTTCAGGGCCAACAATCAGCATGGAGCTGTCATCTCCTATGAATCCAATGCCACTTTCTAGATACCTCCTGAAGGACCCGCCTGAGGCTGGTTTACAGTTAACTATGTTTTAATAAGCAGAAAGAGTATACTCTAAAATAACAATAAAAAGTAAAGCGTAGTAATACATAAACCAGTAACAGCCCATTATTATCATGATCAAATATTACTTAGGGTACATATGGTACATGCTCTACTTCTATAAGACTGGCAGCGAAGTAGGTCTGTTTACACAAAAATCACCAAACATGAGGAAAGTATTGCCCTACCCTGTTAAGATGCCTACCACATCACTAGGCAATAGGAGTTTCCCAGCTTTATGATCATCTGATGGGACCACCATCATCTACGTAGTCTGTCATTGACCAAAACATCATCATGTGGCACATAACTGTGTATATACCTATGAGCATACACACATGCAGACACATACACACACACACACACACACACACACACACACACACACACACACAGAGGTTTACTCTAAGAAATTGGATCATGTGATTTTTTGAAGGCTGGTAAGTCCAAATTCTCGAGCACTCCAGCTGCAGATCCAGAGAAGAGTTGCTGTTGGAGTCCAAATGTAGTTTCCTGGAAGAATTCTCTTCCGCTCAGGAGAGATCAGTCCTGTTTCTCCTGAGGTTTTTAACCGATTGGATGAGGCCCACTCACACTATGTACAGTAATTTGCTTTCATATTATTTTTTAAACCTTCCTAGAAACATCTAGAAGCATGTTTCAGCAAACACGGAAGACCACAGCCCAACCAAGTTGATGCATAAAATTAACTATAACAGAAACTGAGGAGAATTCAATAAGGAAGACAGAAATTGGGAGAGAGGTTTCACCCAGCTAAGAGAGGAAAGGATGTCAAGAAAAAACCCAAGTGGCCCAGAGTTATTATGCAGGATGCGAACCAAAAATATGCTGCTGGACAGAGCAACAGGAAGTCATCCTGTGGAATAAGTGTTTGGTTTCACAGAAGCTAGAAAGGCTGTTGAGAAGCTAATAGGAGAGAAATTTGGAGACACTGTATGCTAATTATACCCACTAGAAATTGAGCTTTTGCATAGGAGAAAAGGTACACAGCGATGGCCAAAGGGCAAATAGGGTGATGAGGTTCTGCTTTCTGCTATGAGACTTGGAAGGAAATAAAATAAACCTGCTAAGATTAACACCGTGGCTGATGATAGTGAAAGTGACTACAGCTCAACAAGTTAACACTCTAGCTGTAATTGCAATTTAATAGGGATTCATAGAAACATGATACTCTCATCCTGAAGAGTGATTCTCTAATAGCAAAATTTCAGTGGAAATTGCAGGGACAGGGGCTATTTGGAACACCTATTGATTTCATGTCAATAGAACAAAGCCACACAGTTAGCTGCCACATCTGCAAGGCAGGTGGGGTGAGAGATAGCCATAAAGCATACACAAGATTTTGTAATTTTCCTTTTACCATTTGGTTAAATTATTTTTCATTACTGGCTAATACTTTATTCTGTAAAAATATATATTTTAATATTCATAAGCAAATTCTTTTATTCAAAGTAATATTCTCATTTGTTTTTCATCTTCTTATAACCAACCTTTTCAGAAGGTCAACAGAAGGTAGAGGGGAGAAGATAGGAATAAAAAACTTTAAAGACTGGGAAAAAACATTGTCATGGGTAACATCAAGTCTTAGCTTTTAATATTCAGGCCAGGCTTTCTTTTACAAAATCGATTCCAGTTTAAGATAAAAAATATACACCATAGATAAACAATACCCACAAAAGTCTATCTCTTTCTTATGCTGGCCAATTATTCTGATTTACATCATAGAATAAATCATATGATCTATATATTATTTTAAATTTCTTGGAAAGCCTTAACACCACCAAAAGGGGAAGAGTCTATAGTTTGAGACCCAGATCTTCATGCCATAAATAAATACAAAGTATACAATGTCTTCCATCCTATGAACCCATACAGATTACAACACGTTTTTGGTCGTTGCCACAGAATATAAACTTTGAAATGCTGGAAAAAGCACATCTAATTTGAAGCAGGGAAGTAATCTCACTTGTTCCACTTGAGTTGGGCAACCAGGTGCTTGGCAGCATTTAAAGAACCTCCATTCAGTATAATGGGTTGGGGTCACCTCATCTAATGTATCTCATTATATTGAGGGAATATAATTATTTCAGTGGCTTGTTTTCAACTTAAGAATGAGAACTTTCAATGTATTAAGGAAACTGGTATCAGTTTGTTTTCAGTATCTGATACAATATCAGTTCATGAGCTTTTATTTTTTGAAAGACTTGGATTTGGAAGAGAGTTAGAAATAAGACCCTATATCAAAAAATTTATTACCAAAGTCTTCTGACATAGAGATTTGAGCAGAAATGTGGGTTTGAGTGTTTTATGCTTCCTAGTCTCTTCTGGGGCCTGTAGCATCTAGAGCAGTTTATTCCTGGTATGGGTTATTGAGGTCAATAGTCAAGGCCTAACTTTGCCTTTTCTAAGGGGTAGAGTAGCTGTAAAGAACATTAATAGTTGTATAAACAGGAAGGACTTCGCATGTGAGATTTCATTTCATCTTTATAACAGTCCCATGCATTGGGGATATCTAAGTTTGAACTGTGTGAAAGTATTGCTTTGTAGGTCGAAAGTTGTAGAATATTAGCAATTTATGTGGTTCAGATTAAAAGTATTCTCCCCTTAAAGAAACTGGGACTCACAGAGTTAAATATTTACTCAAGTTCAAATCACTAGCATAGGACACAATAACATCACAAACTGTCGTTTTTCACCGTGCCATTCACTTTCTTAGGAAAATTAGCTTCCAAATATCAGACTTCCAGAACATTTGGAGATCCAAATGTGTCAAAATCTGCAGATACACATTATTTCTATTCTATGCTTAAAAGTAGCTTGACCAGGTATGTCAAAACGACACAGGAACCACCTAAGAGAGCCCCTACGGCCCAAAGCTTGAACAACTTGAGCAAGAAAATCCATAAGGTAGCATTGGATTACCACCCAAAGTATAAATATATGTCCATTAGTACTAAATGGTCTTAATAAATAATAAAGGGTGGAAAATTGACACATCTCCTGTGTAGAATGCCAATTAATTTATGTAGATACTCTGCCCCTCAAGGAGGTGAATAACGCCCCACTCCTTAAGTTGAGGGCTGTGCATAGTGATTTTCTTTAACTTTGCAGTGGAAAAGTCTGACAAACCCTACCTGAAATCAGATGATCAAGGTTAAAGTCAGTGGTGATAAGTCATGCTGATAGCAGGTACCCTTAATATGATGTGATGAGCGTGGCACTTTATCTCTGTGATCTTCACACAAACTCATAACCCCAGTCTAATCATGAGAAAAAACATCAGACAAATCTCTGCTGAAGGATATTCTGCCATGTACCTGACGAATACCCCTCAAAACTGTGAAGGTCATCAAAATGAGCAAAGTCTGAGAAACTCAGAGCAAAGAGGCACCTGAGGAGACCTAACAATGAACGGGCTGCAGTGTGGTATTGTGGACAGGAAGGACGCCCAAGATCACATGTTATTATTAACTACAGTCCATACGTTATTCAGACTTCTCTGGTTTTTAACCTAATGCCTTACAACAGAAACAGGGCATTACGTTAAGAACCAGAAAAGTCTGAAGAAAGTATGCACTATAGTTAATAATAATGTATCATATTGGGCATAAATGTCACTAATAAACCACACTAATGAAAAATGCTAATAATAGGGGAAACTTGGTATGGGGTGTATGGGAATTTTCTGTACTATCTTTGCAACTTTTCTACAAAGCTAAGTCTATTCTAAAAATTTTAAATATTAATTAAAAAAGTAAAAAGCAGCCAATCATTAGAGCATAACAGCTTAGTACATACATTCAAATATATGAGGATCATAAAAATATAGGCAATTTGATACATGTTTCCTGTTAATGAGAGACAATGTGCTTATATATTTTTAATAGTAATCAGAAATAATTATTTTAAGGATTCACACAAAATGAGAAAAGGTCATTCTGATTACAATATGTTTTTAGACATGTATATTTGTTATAGAAGTTAGGTTTGATAACTCATGCTGATGTTAATTTTTAAAAATCACTGGTAGAAGTCACTGATATATGCAGGGATTTTAAGAGCATAAAGATTGATTAAACCATTAGCAATATACAAGTGCTTTACTATATCATAAACTATTGAGCATAAAAATGTATATTTATAATATGAATTCCTCAGAGAATTCTTCCCTAGTTCTATGCTTGCTCTCCTGATCTATCTACAGGTTGTTCAGAGGAACCTGTTGTTTAATACCAGGAGTAAAAAGATCTTCCCTTCAGAGTGACATGGAAAAGTGCTGGGCAGTTAACAGAGCAGAGTCAAAATTATTACAACTTATTTGAAGAATTGGACTATTTTCTACTTAAATTTAAATTAGCCATTTCAAAAACTGAAATAATGCCACAGTTGAAATAGTGCAAAAATTAAAATAATGTTACAGTGTTCTGGAAACAAGCATTTATAAAGACCTCAACTTCTTTGTTTTTAGATAATGATATTCTAGGTTTGTTTGCTCACTGTAAAAAATTCTAATGCCCTCACAGTCCAGCACAGGAACAAAACAACAGTCCAGTCCCATGGTTATTTTTGCAGTGTTTCTGTTTCCTATATTGTACTTGAAATGCTTTTCAGATTGTTTAATGAATTTAGACTTAGAAAATAAATTGAATACTTTCAACAACTCCACAAAGTACACTTGAGAACATGAGATATCTTCAGAAACCTCCAAAATAATCAGAATGGCCAGGGAGACTTCCTGAAAACTCAGATGAAGCTTGATTATATATGAAATTATTTGATATAGAAATGCTTAAAATTTATCAAATAATGTTGCTGAAGAATGCCATGTATTACATTGCTAATATTCTTCTGCTTAAAAAAAATCCAGGAGGCACTTATCTCAAATGCAGCACATTCTCCTTTATATAACATCTTTAGAACGTAGTCATTTCATATCATCTATCACCTCTGCCACAATTTTCTTAAGATTTCTAACCTCTCAAACTTACTTCTCTTATTACAGACCACATGATTTATGAGTACTGAGAGTTACAGAGACAGCTGTGAGATTAGCGTTGTAACCTATCCCAGATCACCTCAGAAACCGTTTCTTCTGAAATGTACTGTCACACTGAAATGAAATTACAACATATTTTGGGGGCAATTCTGGCATGTACTTTTAAACTTACTCACTCAGTTGTAAGGAAAAATAGAAAAAATATTGCTACATTTATTTGCATTGACTTCCTATAAAAATAATGTGGAGGTTTAATCAAAGATTTACTATAAGAAAGAATTTCCCTTATCTAACATCTTACATATTTTCTATATGTATGTACATAAATACTTAGAGGAGTCATTGAGAAAGGAGACAAATGTCTGATTTTAGCATTCCATCGAAAATGCATTCAATCCATCCTTCTGTTAATGATTGCGTGCTACAAGAGTGTTTTAAACTTCCAGGGAATGATGAAGTTTAACAGTACATTTTGATTTGGTATTAAGTACTAAGTACCTGAGGAGAAAACTATGAGAATGTGTTGCTTAAAAAAATTTATAGGGTGATATTTGGGGAATAGAAATATAATAGATTTATAGCAATGCCTTATAGCATTTTCTTTTTCCTAAATGCTCACAACAGATACCAAGGTGTGTAAATTGCTTATTATTCCTGAGCTTTTCTGGTAGAAACCTAAAATAGAACAGTTGGCTCCATCAGAAATAGCTCTGATCCTTCTAGAAGAGAGAAATGCTGGAGTCCAGGCAAGGAGTGTACTGAAGATGAAGAGTAGCCTGACTGAATTAATAGCTATTGCCTACAAGCCTTAGCCACCCTCCAAACTACCATATGTGTCTTTGCTACTCAAAGTGTGGTCCACAGACTAGTGGCAGCAGCACCCTCCAGGATCTTGGGAAAAACAAAAAATCTTGGTCAGGCACAGTGGCTCATGCCTGTAATCCCAGCACTTTGGGAGGCCAAGGGGGGTGGATCACGAGATCAGAAGTTCGAGACCAGCCTGACCAACGTGATGATACCCTGTCTCTACTAAAAATACAAAAATTAGCCAGGTGTGGCAGCGCGTGCCTGTAATCCCAGCTACGCAGGACGCTGAGGCAGGAGAATCACTTGATCATGGGAGAAGGAGGTTGCAATGAGCTGAGATTGCACCACTGCACTCCAGCCTGGTGACAGAGCAAGACTCAGTCTCAACAAAACAACAAAACAAAAACAAAACCCCAACAAATCTCAGGCACGAGCCCAGTCAAGATTCCCAAGTGCTTCATACTCGCATTGAAATTTGAGAAGGGCTGACCTATACCAATCCTGGTTATTCTCCCTGCCTACATAAGGGAATTAACTTTGGACATTTAAAAAATATTGGTGTCCAGGCCTCACACTAAGACAATGATGGAAGTTCAGAGAGTTTAAGTGAATTTCCCAACATCACACAGCCAGCTCCAAACATGCCCACAAGCCCAGACTTTCTAACCTATGCCTTACCTGTAGTTATCCCCCATTAAATCTTAGGAAGTTTAGATTTCTCTGAAAGTTTTACAATTCTCATCCTTCACTGCATAAAGGGTTTGGGAGTTTGCCTGCTGTTAACTGGTAACATCAATTTTGAATTATTTTCTAAGAGTCATATCACAGTTGTACCTGATGCAAAATAGATTGGTTTTACTTCACTTTCCAATAGAACCTGCACTTTTAATCACGAATTATGAATAAATATCATTTTTACATTAATGATATTAAAAATCACAATATATTCTGCAGCAAACACCACAATAATTAAATATAATAAAGCTCTGAAAAAAAATGATTGTGATTGCTGAAAAAAACAACTGTGACAGTGAATCTTATGTGTCACCCTGATTGGGCTGCTGGATGGCCACAGAGCTGCTCTGTGAGGGCATTTCTGGAAGAGGTTAGCATTTGAATCAGTAGAGGAGTAAAGAAGATCCCCCCTTATCAATGTGATGGGCAGCATGCCATCCACAGACGGTCTAAACAGAACAGAAAGGCTGAGGAAGTGCAAATTCTCTCTCCTTGAGCAGGGTCATTCATCTCTCTTACTGTGGGATAGCAGAGCTCCCAATTCTTGGGCCTTTTGAGTACCTACCCCAGTTCTCAATGCTAGACTGAATTACGCCACTGGTTTTACTTGTTCTTCAGTTTGCAGATGGCATACTGGGGGACTCCTCAGACCCCATAACCACGCAAAGCTATTTCCATAATACATCTCTCAAATCAATCTCTCTCTCCCTGTGTTTCCCCCTGAGACTGTGTGTGTGTGTGTGTACGTATGTATACATATCCTATTTGTTTGGTTTCATTGGAGAACTCTAATACAAAACCAAATTAACAAAAAATCAGTTAAGAAGGTTGACGTCTACTCTTTTATTATGTGCTTAACTACCCAGAATAAGCATCAAGCAGTGCTGATTTGTTTAACTGTGACAGTGGTAGGGATGGGGGACTACATTTGTTCTAAAATCAACTAGTTTCTGTTGGGTTTTCATGCCCATTTTAATTGTCTATGTTCCTCTATCCAGAGACGTGGTAGTACAGATGCGTAGTTCTTATCTGTTGACATTTGCTTTAAACATATCCAGCTTAACAATATGGTTTATTGTGCTCTTTCTTCCCAGTTTTACACACATTATAATGCATCACATCTGGAGTGACATGGGGAGAGAAAACTATGTGAGCTCATCAGCTACTGACTGTCTTGACCTCAAACATTTTCCGTTGCTACCTACTTTCCTCGAGAGTGGATCTATTCAGAAAAACCAAGGCTGGCTGGATGGAGGATTAGAGGCTGCTTCCTCTTTCATGCCACTAAGGTCTGAACCAGCTGAGTGTCCCTTTGATATCACTGTAATCCATCTTATTTAAGGTGGAGCATTTGATTTCTTCACCACCAGGCCTCCCTTCCACTTCAGGAAATAATCCTCTTTCAATCTCCTGCTCATTGAAATAAAAATACCATCTCATATTAATACCATCTTTCCTGAAGAAGCTCAAATCATTTTTCAGAGATTTCTCTAATCCTCACAGCATTCCTATAAGGTAGGTAATGTCCATACAACAACTCTTCTCTACCAAGTCAGAATGATTATGCAAGGGTATTAGGTGCCCATGGGTATTAGTGACTTTCATTTCCCCTAAAAATATATTTACTGGGACTGAAGCAGTGAATTTATTTCATATATATATATATATATATATATATATATGGGCTTAAGGATAAAAATTTGACTTGGAATAATGACTGTGTTGTCCCTGGTATTTTGACATTGATACAGATACATTGCTTCTAGCAAGATACAATGTAACTCATTCAGATAAGGTGAGTGTAAGTTTCTAAACTGGCAGATATTTATTGGATTGAAAATATTAGGGATATTTTATGGATTCTATACAAGAATATTTTTGATATAATCATTACATTTAAAAAACCATCTTTTCTGGAAAAGTTATGATTACTATAAGGGAAAGTAAATTTTAAAATGCTTAGATTCTTTAGTTTGGAGATAAGATTGCAATTTCACGTCCCAATAATTTGATCTTTAGGCATAATATGTATATTTACTAAGACTAAACAATAAGATATGCATTAAAATTACATTTCACAAGATTTAAATTGGCTAAAGAAATAATACCTATTAAATAGAGCATTTTAGGCATGTTCAAAATATATTTTTAGGTAATACCCAAAAGTTAAACCAAAGACAGCCTTTCCTAGTATAGAATAAAGATAATAATTTGTTAACACACGTAGTGCTAGCTATGGATTAGCATTCTTAGCATATTAACTTACTTCTTCTCCTAAGCAACAACCATCATCCTTGTCCAGAACAGAAAATTAAGGCATGGGTTCCATCACTAACCTAAGGCAGGATACTGTGATTTGAACCTGTACTGTATAGCTAGCGAGCTTTCAATCTCTAATCCTACTGTTTTGTGTATATTTTTACTCTATGCCTAAAGTGGAAGCCTATCCGTAAGGACACTGTTTTTAAATTAAGAAATGTTAAGAACGTTTTATAAAGTAGAAAAATTGCTATAGTTGATTGCACAATATCCTTCCTTTCTGAGGAACAAAGCTAGATAAATCCAACGTGCATTGTGTACACTACTGTTCACAGGTGGTGATACTTTCTTCAAAAGCCCCTTAGAGTTCTACATGCTGTCCTCACGTAGTTTCTGTTGATGGACAGCCCTTCACCTTCTCTTGTCCCCAGCAAGTGATATCCTTATATTCTCAAGGGGAGGACTGGAGGTTTGGATGGATAAATAAATAGTCTTTTTAAAAAGCAAACTAACAAAAACCGTAACTGTCTTTTGTGCCACAATGTGGAAAATGAAAATCTCCATGAATCGCAATTTAGAATAAAAGTAGTAATACTCTAAATGACCCCTTTAAAATAACAGATTAGTTCAGTTAAGGTTTAGGAATAGCAAAATTTAACAAATTTAAATTATAAGTAGAAATATTTGGTGACATGATTAAAATATAGTTCTTTAATAAAATCATAATAACAGACACGGCTATCATTATTTAATGTGAACTATAATCCAAGTACTTTGTTAGCTGTTCATATTTACGATAAAACATTCCCACAAACTGGGCACAATCATTAAGTTCATATTTCAGATAAGGTAATTGAGGCTAAGAGAAAGAAAGTAAACAGATCAAGTACATAGAATCAGTAAGTGGTGGAATTGGTAAGGGAAAAATTCAAAATCAGTCTGTCTAGTTCCTATGTCTTAACAATTGTATTATTATAAAAATGCTGATAAGTTTCTGAAACAAATATTTCACGTAAGCACACTTAAAATGGCATTTCAAAGAATATGAGCTCAATTCAGATATCAATGTTTATAGTGATTTCACTTAAAATTACAGCCCAATATCACTCATGAATAGAAACATTTTAAATGAAAAATATTAACAAAACTATTACAACAATAAAAATACATCATGCTCAAATGGGTTTTATCCAAGAAAGACAGAAATATATCAATATATTGACATATGGAAAATAAATTAGTTATATTCCATATAAATAGATTAAAGGTGGGGAAATATATGATTCTGTCAATAAATGCAGAAAGATAGTCAATAAGATTCAATATCAATCCATGATTAAATCTACTTAAAAAACTAAAAGTGGAAGAGTCCCTACTAAAGATGATAAAGGATAGCTATAAAAACCCTACAGCAAACATTGTATTTAATAGTAAAATGTTTAAATGCATTCCCATTAAAATCAAAACTGCAATAATGCTGCTTGCACTGAGTATTATACTCAGAGCAATAAGTCAAGAAACAAAAATAAATATAAGGATTTGAAAAAAATAAATAGAATTGTTAATTTGAAGATGAAATAATTGTTAACCCCTAAAACTTAAATATCTGCTGAACAAAATATGAACACATATAAGGCATAACAACGTGACTGGGTATAAGAATAAGTACAAATATAAAAGTAAAATATATATCTACAGACTAGCAGCAAATTATATAACTTATTAAATAAAATTTAAAATAGCAATACTATATACAGGATTTAGAGATTCCTTTAATGAAAGTCTTCAGAAACCTTTTTAGAAATTTGGTAAGCTGCTTTTAAAATTCATCGAAAAGCAAAGGCCCAAAAATAGCTGAGACATTTTTGGAAAAAAAAAGGGTCCATGAGATATCAAGACTTATTCAAAATGAGGGAAATTATAACAATTAAAATGATTTGATAAGAGTTCAAAAATAGATAAACTAGAACAGAATCAAAAGTCCCAATCACACTAACACGTATGGAGTGGCGTTAGATTACTGATGGTAGATTAAAAAGGAAATGATAAATTGTTTCATAAAAGATTCTTGGACAACTAACCTCTTTAGAAAAGGGGAAGCTGGATCCTTACCTCACATCATACACCAAAATCAATTTCAGATGAAAGAAATAATTAACTCAAAATGGCAAAACTTCAAAAATACATAGGAGAAAATGTGTAATGATGGCTTTATGAATTAGGGTAAGGAAAGAATTCTTCAGTATAACCCCAAATTCACAAACCAATAAAGGAAAGAAGTGACCAATATGACTACATTGATTAAATGAAAATTAACAACTCTGTTAAACAAAATACAGCAGAAATGAAGTGAAAAGCTGAACTATAGTTTGGAAAAATTACCTTAAAAACACATAACCACTTTATATATATATACATATGTGTGTGTGTGTGTGTTTATGTATATATATGTGTGTGTTTATGTATATATGTGTGTGTGTGTTTTATGTATATATATGTGTGTGTGTGTTTATGTATATATATGTGTGTGTGTGTGTTTATGTATATATATGTGTGTGTGTGTTTTATGTATATATATATGTGTGTGTGTGTTTATGTATATATATATGTGTGTGTGTGTTTATGTATGTGTGTGTGTATATATATATATATATATATACACACACACATATACATATATATGTATGACTTTTATATGGAAAAAAATGCCCAAAAAGAAAAATGGAAAAATAATATGAAAGACACTTGTCAAAAGAAGAATCCATAACACCCTTAAATATTAGATGAACATCATTGGTAATTGAGGTACGTATGTTAAAATCTCATGGCATGCCATTTTTTTTCCACTATATTAGAAAAAAATTTTAAAGTCTTTCATACAACTACTGCTGAAGATGTGGCACAACGGAAACTTTTAAACTGCCCATGGATATATTAAGTTTTTAAAAACAAATTTGGAAAACAATTGGGTTTTATCTTAGAAAACCGGTAGGCTCAGACCCTGTGACTCACCAGTTCCATATTTGGCATATACTTATATTTCTCTGTTTTATTTATATTCATTTTATAATGACCCAAAGTAAAAATGTACATTATACACATGCATTTAAACATATGCAGGAAAAGTTTTAGAAAGTAATATTTATTATTATTATGTGTTATAAACTTTGATATTTTCCACACTATTCAATATCATTTTTTAAAAATACTGGTTTTAGCTGATTTTAAAACACACTACTGGTCACAGCTCACAGCCTATTAAAAACAATATAACTATGAGGATATAGTAAATGCATGTTTGCCTTGGTATATTTCACTTTGTGTGGACCACTTACAGCTAATTATTCTAGTTTTCTGTACCTTTAGACTTTTTTTCTTTAAATAATCAGTGCCTCTCTACAATGGGGTAGATTATAAATACTACTTTTAAAATGACTGAAATAAGATATAATCATCTTACACAATCTTTACAATGGCGTAAGATGAATCAATAGATGACAGAGTGGTGAGATTACTCTTATTGCAGAAAGCTTCCCTGATGAGCTCAGTTTAACCAGTGCTCTTCCTGTGGAAATAGGGAAGGTCAAAAATCATTGTATCAATAGAGATATGCATAAAAATCCCTAACTACTTAGTGCTATCATTGAAACAAATTTAAGATTTGGGGGATGAGGATATTATAGGATTTACAATGTAGACAATCACTGAGTAGCTAATAACAATAACAAAAATGGTATTTATAATAAGAATTCAGCAACAAAAAGGTAGAAAAAAAATAACAAAAATAAAAATGCCTACTAAACTTTCAAGTCCCAATCTCTCAGTAGGTGTACATTGAGCATGAATGATCGGGGTTGGCTAAAACCACGTATTATTTTTTTCTTTAACTTTTAAGTTCAGGGTACATGTGCAGGTTTTTTACATGGGTAAACTTGTATCATGAGCCTTTGTGGTACAAAAGCCCATCCAAACTGCTGAAGGAAAGAGTTGAGTAGATCTATGTTGAGTAACCAACCAGTAGAGGATCCAGAGTGACTGTCTGAGGTATCAGGTCATTCAAAACCCATTAGTGAATGCCTGCTAAGGAAATGGTACTGTGGTAGCCTTTGGGAACACAAAGACAAATCCTGTGTCCATGAGGAGTGTGGCAGTGAAAAGAGACTCTCCAAGAATAATTATAACACACTAACTATAGGGATGCATACAGCTTATGATAGGAAGATACTCACACTATAGCTGGGGGACCAGAGACAGTTACCAGGAGGGATGATGGATGCTTGATCTGGGTTTTAAGGGAAAAACAACATGGGATCTTGCTCTTGGAAGATCCAGGCCAAAAAATGAACAAAGAATGCACATGCCTGGATTGGATGGAGGCCTCCATTATCTGTAGCTTCCAGAATTCTACAGACATCCTCTGATAACTCTACTTCCAATGCCCTTGCATGGATTTATGCAGCTTGTACCCAGTCAGCCAAAACGGAGATTTTGTGAGCTATTATGACTGTAGACACACTTTTCATGTAGTTTGTTTTTTTAATGTGTTTTCAACATTAATTGATTATTTCTCCTATAATCTTGAACTAAGTTTGCTAGGAAGTTTAATACTGTTTCTGGGTTTGGATATAGTCAAGACCTCATTGCAGGCGTGGTAGATAAAACGGTGGGTGGAAGAAAGCATACGGATGCACAGGCAACATTTCTAAGCCCCTGGTTTGGGAGCCAGCCTGTGGATATCACACAGCACGCAACCATCCTATGTGATTAGAACTTGGCATGCGAGCTGTCCTTGCCACTTGCCCTTCTTTAAGTAACTACTCTAAAATTATTTACTCTATGAATACTGAGTACCGCCATGGTATAGCAACTCTGAATCCTGTGTTAAACAAGTGCCCAGATTACAGCAGGCATTTACCATTGATAAGGTGGGCATAGTAATCAATTGTAGATATCGGCTGAGTTTCTGTCCTCAGCAAAGACAGTCTTATTTGACCTTGTAGTGCCAACATATTATCTTATCTTTAGATCCTGGGGAGAATTCTGGTTCACTGCAAAATCTCTTTTTTTTTTTTTTTTTTTGAGATGGAGTTTCACTCTTGTTACCCAGGCTGGAGTGCAATGGTGCTATCTCGGCTCACTGCAACCTCCACCTCCTGGGTTCAGGCAATTCTCCTGCCTCGGCCTCCTGAGTAGCTGGGATTACAGGCACACACCACCATGCCCAGCTAATTTTTCGTACTTTTAGTAGAGACAGGGTTTCACCATGTTGACCAGGATGGTCTCGATATCTGGACCTCGTGATCCACCCGCCTCGGCCTCCCGAAGTGCTGGGATTATAGGCGTGAGCCACCGCACCCGGCCACTGCAAAATCTTAACTTCGACTAAATAATATTTCTTCTAAACTAATTACTATAAATCAGTGAATTACCATTCTGGATTTCAAATCTAAAGTTTAGACAGGCTATTACTCTAGGAAACATGGTCTTTGAGCTTGCTCCAGCTCCGTCTGCAAAGAACAGACACAATTTCAGTTGCTCCATGGAGAGCTGATTCCTATCACTGGGAAGAACAGTAAAAACGCTAGCTGCAGCCAGAAAAATTTTATTTTGAACCCTGCCCTTTAGTCCTGGGAAAAAAATAAACTGCTCACTTTTCTGGTAAAACAATTTGGCATCTACTCTGTATTTGAAACTGAATATATATAAATTTGTGTTGTTATGGAGCATATACTGAAGTTAAGAGTTAATTATTAATGCTCCAAAGCTCATTTTTCAGAACAAATAATATGTAATATATTTTGTTTTTTATAATAGAATATGTTTATATTTCTAATAGTTTAAGCCAATATGTGTTATCTAACATTACAAGTGATTCTTACATTTAATACCAAGAGCTGTAAATATACATTACTTATTTATGGTATGAAGAAAACTGTTGCTATATTATTATTATTTTAAAACACCAAGTTAATAAATAAATCTATGTTTTGAAAGGCAATTTATAAAATCCTTCAAATAAATGAAAAGTGTCATTCACATTATATAAAAAAAAAAAAAAACACAGTTGAAAATGCGTAGAAAGTGCCAGTTAACTTAAATTGTGCAATCCTGGTATTTTTCCTCATAAATGGGTAGCATCTTAAGTAAGAGACACACAGGCTGCTGGTATGTTTAAATTATACCAACCTATTTGTCATAATAAATAAAAAAGGCAAAGTACTTCAAACCAGCCCTACTTGCTTTACACTGCATGGGTAACTTAGGCACCGGAGAGCTCATTTACAAATGTTCAGTCTATCAGAAGCATCGTTAGGTTACCCTGCTCACATCATGCAGAGCAAACTAACTGATGCATACCCAGACTGCAGGTATTGATGAGACATTTGTGCTCAAAATGAGAATCACCAAACACTGCACCTGCTAAATTGGCTGTTTTTTACTCTAGATATAGAGTTAATGAATTCTGTGGGGATTAAGAGATACGTAAATTTCAAATTTAAGTAAAAAAAAATACTAGGAAAAAGGCAAAAAGTTAAATTAACTAAAAAAATTACTGAAAATTCAGGGACCATACATTCACTTTTAGATCAGCTATCATGAGTTTTATACCAATAGATTAATATATTAACAATTAGATTAAAAGTCAACATTCTTATTAATTATTACCTAAATTGGTATGCCATGGTAACATTTTATCTTCTTAGCTTGCATTACGAGATTTACACACACTCTTACAGAATCATGAAACATAATAGATTTCCATTATGAAATATTTCCCCCAAATTATCTTGTTTTTCAGTAACAGTGCTCATTGTCCAAAGATCTTAGCTTTCCAGTTTTGATAAGGAAACACATTAGTATTTCCATAACAATGAAAGGAAGAGATACAACAGCTGATACATTCATATGGCTGCCTGTGACCAATTATACACACCATGGAAGAGAGGCTGGGATTGTGGTTGAACCCACACATGCAAATATTTACAATGAGGAAAGGTTGCCATGAAATAAGTGGGTCCTTCCTCCTTTTTCTTATCGTTTCTTTGAATGTTCTAGATTAGCCCCAGGCTGAAAAGTTTGGGAGACATTACTGTAGATTATTTACCAAAAAAACAGGATAACTGGGAACCAATGACGAAATTCTTAAGTATTGCTCCCTGCTATACCTCTGCATAACCTCTAGCTCCCACCCAAGGAAGAGCTTCTTTGCCAAGGCCAAACATACCTACTTATAACTACTAATTACTGAGTGCTTTTCACAGGTAGGAAATTCTCCCAATTCTATCCGATGTAAACTAAGAAAAGCGTTTGCTTTTCCTTTTTAATACACTGTTCTAAATATGTCACTCCTCTTCTTTCTAAATCATAGCATCCTGAATTGTGTCCACCTAGATTGATTCTACTCAGAATGGGTATAGTGTCTCCTCAAGTCTAAGCTAAAGAACAATACTGGCTAGGCATGGCAGCTCACACCTATAATCCCTGCATTTTGGGTGGCCAGGACAGGAGGATTGCTTGAGACCAGGAGTTTAAGACCTCAAGCGTTCCTCCTGTCTTGGACCTGTGCACCATAGAACCACTGCAACATAGCAAGAATCTTTGATCTCAGCTCAGGTTAGGACCTGTGAAACATAGCAAGATCCTTTTTCCACAAAAAAAAAAAAAAAATTTAATTTAGCTGGTGGTGGTGCATGTGTGTTGTCCCAGTTACTCAGGAGGCTGAGATGGGAGGATTGCTTGAGCCCAGGAGTTTCAGGCTGCAGTAAGCTATGATTATGTCACTGCACTCTAGCCTAAGTGGCAGAATGAGACCCTACCCTACTGTCGCGCGCTCTCTCTCTCTCTCTCTGGAAAAAAAAAAAGAAAGAAAGTGACAATCTTCATAACTTGGGGACCAAATAAGATTTTGTGGAGGATTCCTATTACTTGATCCTTTGGGGAGAGCCTTATATCCAGAAGAATCAGCACCCTGTGTCCCAGAGCTGATAGAGAAACATTGGCTGGTTTCTTATCTTCAATGTAAATGATCCGTTTTTGCTTTCATAAGCTCCTTCGCCATCCTTTTGACTGGAAGGAAGAGCAGTGGCAGGTTTAAGTTCAGCAAGCCATGAAAACAATACAGGCAGAGTGACCAAACATGTTTTAAACAAAACAAAGCAAAGCTCGCTTAGTGGAGATAACAAAGATGGAGCTAGGGATAGAGAGGCACAGGCGTAAGTGGAACGCAGATGCCAAAGACGCTCTTATTAATGCTTTCTGGATCAAAGAAAAGGCAAATGGTTTTCATTTCATTCTCAGTGTTCTGTGTGTTTCTTCTATAGGCAGGTGAGAGAGGTGTGAATGGGTGTGGCTTCACCCATGGGAGTAGAGGGGAGGAGATACAGTCAATATCATGAAGAACGTATTTCAGAGACATGATTTCTAGATGAAATGGAAATATGCCCAGGCACAAAGCCAAAAAGTCAAATAAGAACCAATGTTAGGAGGCCATCTAGTTTTGGGATTCGTGTTCTTTCTATTTGATTTGTTTTGGAAATGTGCTCAAGAGACAGAAGTGTTTCTGCGTAGAGAGTCCTGAGACACAGGTCCACTTTCAATGCACTCTGTGCATGTGTCTGTCTGCAAGTAATAATATACAAATACTTACCTCATGGGCATAGAGAGAAATCAGTTGCCTGCTTTTGCACAGCACTTTGGCACTTGTAGAAAGGTGTAGGTACACAAGGCATTATCATTATAATTATGTGCTATAATTGCCAAGGCAGTTTCCCACAGTGAAAAAAGAAGGGTTTTGGCCTCACATAAAACTGGGTTTAAATTCTGACTTTTCTACTAACGTCTGAGCTTCCTCAAGAAAATTTTTTATTCTGTTTATAAACCTGTTTTTTTTCAACTCTAAAATGAGAATAAGAATAGGATAAAATAAGAGATACGTATGCAGGTACTCCAAATGGGCAGAGTTTCTGTTATTATTGTCATTAACTATACTGCATAGGAAAGATCAGTGAATAATTAAGATCTTTTTTCTTTATCAAAATGATATTTTTGTAGAATAATTGATGGATAGCAGACGTTGTGTACAGTACAAAATAGTTCATTCTGAAGTTACAGCAATGCATCTGTCTGGAGACATAATTTTTCCTACTTTTGTCTATTTGACATTTTACTATTCTTCAGGGAGGAAACACGTCACCAGGGATTCCATTGTTCCTGGGAACACAGTTTCCAGCAGTATTTTTTAGTAACTCAAAGATCAGGCATGTGTAAAAAACCCACCATCAATTAGCAGAGCTGGTACTACACAGGAAGTCCTTAAAAATAAGATTTACAGTCTTCAGCTCTTGAAGTGGCTCTAATCATGCAGCTCATTTTATACTTCATCATTCAATTCATCTTAATAAGCATTAAAAAGTAAAACCATAAAAAATTAGTTATTTTCCAGTTCTGATTAAACACTTGTAGCCCTCTTAAAGGGCATGCCAAACTCTGTGGGTGAGGTGTATTGTAGTTTAGCTATGTGTACCCAGAAGCTTATGGGTAGCTCCTGGGATATTGCTACTGCCAGCTCATGATGGCATGGGCCTTCAGTGCCTCATGCTAGGAGGCTGTGGACATGGTGAAAATGATCACATAAGGGTTTGTATGTTCTCTTGCTTCATCATAATGAACACTTTCTGAAAAGTTCTCACCTATAAAGCAGGAATAACAGTAACTACTTCAGGCCAGGCGCGGTGGCTCACACCTGTAATCCTAGCACTTTGGGAGGCCAAGGTGGGTAGATCACCTGAGGTTACGAGTTCAAGACCAGCTTGGCCAATGTGGCGAAACCCCATCTCTACTAAAAATGCAAAAATTAGCCAGGTGTGGTGGCGCATACCTGTAATCCCAGCTACTCGGGAGGCTGAAGAAGAATTGCTTGAATCCGAGATGTGGAAGTTACAGTGAACTGAGATCACACCACCATACTCCAACCTGTGTGACAGGAGCAAGACTCCATCTCAAAATAAATAAAAATAAAAAAACTATTTCATAGAAGAATTAAGGGACATGACATATGTAACGTTCTTAGCATACGTCTAGCAGATATTGTTTCACAGATACTGATTCCCTTTCTCCCAGGTTCTCAGCCTCTCCAATATCCCATAATCTTGTTATTAAAGTTTGGATAATTTCAAGGGATCTCATTGTAGATAACATGTTTCTCATCAATGACAAACATTAACTTTTTATAGATTCCAAATATCTTTCAAAACTCTTACTTCATCTATCTTGCCTATCTTCGGTATGATTTTATTTAATTAATATTGATAATGGTTAATGTTCTTGTCTGCTAATTCCAGTCTCTGAATAATCTGTGGGTATGCTTCCATTTGTCTTGATTATTGATCCAGATGATGCTTGCCCCACTCCCCAAGAGAGAGTTATGATTTTCTCTGGTAAACATATAGAACTTAGACACCTCGATCCCAAGGATGGAGCCTGGCTTGGGCTGAGTTGAAGAGTTAGTTCAACTCAGTTCATATCTGCTTTATTCCCATTCCTAAGACGTGGCCTTGAAGACTTCTGATTGAGAGGCAGGTGGATCCTTGTCCACTGAGCTCTGCAAGACTGCAGGAGATTAAGTTATGCCTTCAGAGGTTTGAGTTTAGCTTTCTTGGCTAATACCTCGCAACAAATTTCTGGAATCCTAACAGAAAACCTGGGGGCATGTTTGTGTCAGGTTACCTCAATAGGATGTTGTTTTCTTTTCTTTTCTTATTTATTTTTATTTTGTTAGATGGAGTCTCCCTCTGTCGCCAGGCTGGAGTACAGTGGTATGACCTCTGCTCACTGAAACCTCTGCCTCCCGAGTTCGAGAGATTCTCCTGCCTCAACCTCTGGTGCGTGCCACCACACCCAGCTAATTTTTGTACTTTTCGTAGAGATGGGGCTTCACCATGCTGGCCAGGATATTCTCGATCTCTTGGCCAGGATGTTGTTTTCTAATTACTGCTGAAGAGTTCCTCATCCTCCCCTTCTACTCCAGAACAAAGCAAATTCTTCCTGGGGAAAGCTGATTTTTGTTTGCAGGTTTTAGATTACTTTAGATTACTCTCCATCACAACAACCCACTGGACGACCAAAGGTTCCATTGCTTTGCCTATGTTAGCCTAAGCCAGACCCCATCCTTGACCCATACCTTGAATCCGCAAACGCCCATAGGAAAGAAAATAACTATCAGCTCTCAGGTCACGTAGTAAAGGGTTTTTCCTTTTGGAATGTCCTTTCCTCTAGTCTTTGTTGTTTCCAAAGCTTCTCATTGTCTTTAAGAATATGATTTTACTGTTAAGTGTCCATTCTTTTCTCCGGTTGTTGACGTGACTTAATATATCACACCTGGAAAAGGTATCTCAAATCTGAATTTGTGCTATGGAAATGGCTTGCTTGTCTGGCAGCTCTTCATAAGGACTATCTCTAAAATCTCTCTTGTTCTTCCTGCAGAAAAGAAAAGGAGCCCTAAAGGAGCGGATCTAGAACTGAGCTGCTTGGAAGGAGTTACAAACTGAATTTAGGATTCCTTCCAGAGGGCTATGCTTTCAGGATGAGTAGCTTAAGAATGATGAGGAGGAAGTTTAGGAAGTTAGACCACAGTTATACGTGAGCACAGCAAATTCCATAGATATTCAAATCAATAGGTGCTCAGTGGGTGGTAATAATCTGTAATTAGTCAACCAACAACGTTACATTTAAACATATTTCCAGTTTAAGTTTTCCTACCCATGGACATCAAAGCTAAGAATGAATTTTCCAGTAAGTCTAGAAGTAGATTGATTTCAAAATAGAGGTGCACAAAGTAAGACCTGGGTGTGAGAGCTGATCCTTTCAAAACATCAGCACTGCTGATTGTTAGCTTTATACATCATAGCTTTTTCCAAATGCAGAATAGAAACAATAATGGTACTGGCCTCTTAGGATAACTTTGATAACTAAAGTAGCTTATATATAAATGTTTAGAAGAATCCCTACCAAACAGCAACCTGCTATGTGTGGTTACTGCCATTATTATCACCATCAAAAATTAATGTGAAATAGTCACCAGAATTTGTTTCACCAGCCTCCACAGACTTGGATCATGATGGATTGTAGTCTGTTTTCTGTTGCTATAACAAAATATCTGCAATGGAGTGATTTATAAAAGAGATTTATTTAGCTTACTAATTCGCTCCTGTGATAACGAAACCATTCCCTCGAGAACTAACCCAGTTTCAACAGAAAGTCATTGATCCATCTTAATGACCTAATCACCTCTTAAAAGCAACACCTCTTAATATTGCTCCATCAGACATGAAACCTCGACACAAGTTTTAGTGGGGACAACCCATATTCAAACCATAGCACCTATGTTTGTCTGTTACTTTGGTAAATCCTTGAATTACATTCTTTTATATTCCCATCAGAAAAATGCATGTAATTGGTTATTCTTATTTCTACAAGAAAATTTATTGTTCATTTCTACAATAGAAAATCAGTAACCTAGTCAAAATACTGTTCAATAGATTTGTCTTTCAAGGTCTGATGCTTTCCCTTTACTTAGGCCAATGAAATGATCATTTACAGTGGTGAGGACGTTAAAACTATTGGCAGAATGGGTCACATACATCAAACATGACAAAGGGACCCTACACATTTTTTTTTTAGTATAGAAAAATATCCTCAACTGAAAAGCTTGTCCTACTGCTCAGAAAACCAGGAGATATTGACACGGGAATTGTTATAGTCTCAGCGGCAATATTTAAAAATTTCATTTGGATTGCCCGTTATTTTTATATATTTTAAGAAATAATTCATAAAAGTAAATTTAACTCCTGATTTTGTCTCTCCAGTTTCAAAGGCATATTCTAGGGACATGCTTTATCGAGCTGTTGAATGAGGAACCGTATCATTTGTTGTCCTTGAATCCTCTAAATGCCTGTAGAAGGAAAACACAGAGCAGTCAAGGCATACTTCAGATTGTGTCAAGGGCTTATTTTAGGAACGTAACTGGAAACCCAAAGGCAGGAAGCCTCACTTACTGTTTGCTAAGGCAACAAATGATGCTTCCAATAACAAGTCTGTATATCTATGTGCAAATGGACTATTATAGATAGAAGATGTCCTCATCTTTGGCTCAGCCTGTTCACAGGAGATCAAAGAATCAGGCAAATGAGCTGGTACATATTTTATCTGGCTCATAGGTATGGACCCACATAGCTGAGTGAAAAATCACATATACTGCATGGACAACCATTCCCATTGAGGTGAAGCATTCACGTTCAATTTTTCTGAGGTCAACTCACTTCAAGCATAATACTGAGAACTAAATCCATCTTGTTACATACCTCATTATCTACATTAGCATAAATTTACCCTGTGGAAATAATATCGGTTTGCTTAAGGAACTTTCTCCAAATCAATTTAACTCTGATGCCCATACTCCTAAGAAGATGAGAACATAGAAAAGTGGAGGGACTTATCGCATAAAGGTCTTAAAATATAACGGATAATAATTTCAATACACATTATTATTGGGTACCTCCACTTTTATAACTACTTAAAAATAAGCTAAAGAAATGAATTTTGACCCCAACCCATGTGAATTAAAAGTACATATTATTAAATAACTTCAAGTCAGAAACCTGTGTCAAAACACGAGTCATACCTAGAATCACAATTTCCATTTCCATCGTTCTTATTAAAATTCACTTTACTAAAGAAAATTAAAGCTGTGTATTATTTCTTTCCTTTCCATTAAGCGTAATCGTATCTATCAAATGATTGAATATGTTTCAAAAACTTAAATCTTTTAAAATAGACTCTTCATATTATGTGAAAGAACTTTAAAGTTATAAGTCAAAAGAAAAACATCTCTACTTTGGGAGGCTGAGGTGGGCAGATCACGAGGTCAGGAGTTTCAGACCAGCCTGACTAACATAGTAAAACCCCAACTCCATTAAAAATACAGGAAAAAAATTAGCTGGGCATGGTGGCATGCACCTGTAATTCCAGCTACTTAGGAGGTTGAGGCAGGATAATTGCTTGAACCCGGGAGGTGGAGGTTGCAGTGAGCTGAGATTATGCTATTGCACTCTAGCCTGGGTGACAGAGAGAGACTTCATCTCAAAAAAAAGAAAGAAAGAAAGAAAAGAAAAAAGAAAAATGTCTCAACAAAGATCTGAAATGTAAATGTGTGATATTTTAAAGGTAGCTAAGGATTAAAGCTAGGGAAAAAAGAACTTAATGAGAAGAGACCTATGAGGAATCTGTGTATTGAAAGACCCACTTACTCAAATGTCCTCTCCTCTACAAAAAAGTCATGTTCTCCGCTGGTCATCTCAGTGTAGCCAGAGAATCAAAAGGAAAACATCTCCAGTATGTCAGGAGACAAGTGTTATTATGTAAATTTATACGGTTTTCCAAAAAGGTGGGTGAGAAACAAGTATAGCACTGAAATTTTAAGGCAAAAAAGTTCAAGTAAGGGGAGAAGATATTCATAATTCCCAGCTGAAATGAACCTTTAAAAAAATTTAAAAGTATTTACTTTGTACACATACTATATCCATACACTGGAATAAGTAAGCATTTTTGACAACATCCTTTGTCACTCATGGACTGTTTCCACTTCCCTGGTGACGGTCTCTTTCATAGTAAAAAGTCATTCACAGCTAAATGTGTTCCTACAGTTAATTCTAGTGAGGTAATGTGGATGAATGAAACCCACAGTTAACACCAAAGCTTTATGTTAAGTAGTATATCAATTTTTTAATTGCCTTAATAGAGAAAACTGACAGATTCTTCTTGTTTTTTGTAACCTTTCATTTTACATTTCAGGGCTAAAGAAATAGCAGACAAGAAAGAGACAGAAAGGAAACAGAGAGAGAGTTCTTGGATGTTTAGAGTCCTCTTAAATCACAATATTCATAAGATGCCTAAATCCAGGACTCATGGAAAAGAAACTATACATTTAAATGAAAAAACACATTTTTGAGCCTCAGCAAGCCATACCAATAATTATATATGATTTTGAAGATTAATGGGTCAGAATTGCATCTCTGGTAATTAGGTCACCTCAGATGAAAATCTGACTTCATTCTTGTTCACTGTAATAGTAACCTTTCGCTCCCCCTGGATCCCAGAAGGCAACAAAATGGTTCAACCTTACTAAAATTTCACCTCCAGTAATCCATTATATCTTAACTTACACATTAAGATTTTAAAACCTCCATCTGGTGGACATAACTTGACCTCTTTTGATTTATAGGCAACCTGTTTTCCCAGGTAAGCAAATTCATTTTTCCTCTGACCACCTGGCTGAGGCAGGAACAGCTGAGGCAAGCCTGCTCTCTAGTGAGCTATAACTGCACTGCCAACATGCCACTAAAAGGGAGGAATCCAGGATGATTTAATGGGTATGAAATTAGAGCTTAAGCTACTCTTGGAAACCAGAGGCCTACTAAATGACTCCTGATCCCTAATCAATGCTGTGATCTGAAACAATAGCTCCATCAGCAGCGGAGAATTCATTTGTCTTGCCTGAATTGGAGGGATTGGTAGTGCTCATGGTCATTAAGTGGGAGGTAAAAGGAAAATTTCAATTATAGCAAAGAGTAAGCTAGATGACATTCTGGGCCAGGGTTTCTCAAAGCATGGCCTGCTAGCCATTTCCATCAGCATCACCTGGCGTTGGGGTGGAGAGGGTGTCCCTTGAATAAATCAACTTCTTGGGGCCACTCCCTATTCTCCCTATTACTGGCAAGTCTGAAAGTGATTTTATAGATATCTCTGTATATTCAGCCTTCCTTCCCCTTAAGATGAAAATGTACCACTTATATAAGGCTGTGCAAGGGGAACAACAGGGGACATTCAGGAAGTTGGCATTTCTGTTTTCATTTGTGTGCAGTTTTAATATAAATGTGAAGACATGCAATTTCACAGAATGGATAAATAATGACAATATTCAACTTTACGTGAACCCTGTGTTCCTGGAAAACAGTGATGGTTATGATATCTCCCTGTCCTCCTTTCCTTTCCCCAAATAACTCCATGCCTTTATGTTCCCAGAAATGGCTATCAGAGCTCTGGTCCCGCATATTCCCACCTCCGCCCTTCCTCAATGGCTTCGATGAGAGGCATCTCTGTCATTCTCCATTACAACTCTGGATGATCCTCTTGTCTATCTGCCTCTATAAAACTCTAGCCCTTTTCCTTTTCAGCCCCTCTTCTCCACCCCACCCGCATTTCTTTGAGATTCCCCAAATTAATAAACGTTCTCCTTATTGCGGCAGGCTAGTAAAATCCTCTGTCTTGTACAATTTAGCTGTTTCAAAAAAGGGAAGCCTAATAGTTTTTCTTACGAATACCTATTTGTAAGAGAACACATGGATGATGGTATATATACAAGGCATAGATTCTGCAAAAATAAGAGCCAAGCAGTACACCCTGTTTGTGACTATGTTACTTTGTTGTGCTTTTAACTGTGGCATGTGTTGTCAAACTTTGTTTGTTTCAAAGGTCATTTTTGGCAATGGTATAAAAGATGTTTTAAAGAGATGAGGCAATATCTGAGAGACCAAGTCAAAAGCTATTGAATTTCTAAACTAAGACAATGATGGTACCGTTAAAGAGAAAAGAAGGCCTTTGGAGAGATTTAAGGGTTAGAAACTTTAGGATTTTATCAAGCACTGAATGTGGGAATAAAGAAAAGGTAAGGTCAAAGAAGATAAGGGGATCGTATCTTTAGAGTCACTGAGCTGGAGAAAGCTGGAAGAGTGTCAATTTTAGTGGGATTAATTTATTTTCGAGTGTATCTATACCTGACTTAAAAAATTAAGCAATTTAACATTACATACACATATAGAATATAATCACAAAATTTGTCAAGTAAGACGAGCAAGCAAGTTAGAATATAAGGGTAGGAAAAACAGCAGGAAGCTTACACTGAGGTTGATAAACAACATGTACACTCTAGGTCATATACATTAACTGCACATTTGATTCTGAGCTTTCTGGCAGCCAGTGCAAAGAAGGGAACACAATCAGTTTCTGAGACCCAATTACTTTTCTGCCTAGAAGGAAAATTACTTAGAAAAATAAGTGTTGAATGACTGAGAGGTTTCTTTTAAACATGTTGAGTTTGAAGATTTGAAGCAATTTAGACAGAATATTAGTTTGAAAAAATTAAGAATTATTGTTTCAACTTAATAGTTTAACATGCTGACAACTTAAAATTACCATAAGGATTGGATAGATGGAAGCCAAAATTCCTGTGTTATGACAGAAAGAAGAGTCTGGGAAAGGAATATTGTTTAATGCTGTAATTATTTTTAAATTTGACTGCACCAATTTAAAGTTGAAGCAGATGATTTTTGATACTCTAAAAATCTAACATTCTATGTATGTTTTTTAACCCCAGGAAATTGCCTATTAAATATTTAGAATATAATCTAGTTTTAAAAAAGAGTATTAGACCTACAGGTTTTCTTTATAAATTATTATTTTATGATTCCTATTACTTTCAAGGGATAGAAAAAAATATAATATGTGAATTTAATCAATTTTTTGGCAAGGAGCATGGGCAGGAGGTCATTTTAGGAGGTATAAAATCATTTTAAACTCTAAGTTTTATGGACCTCATTGTAGTACATTATACTAAAAGGATTAAATATGTCTATCATCAGGAGAAATAGGAAACTGTGCTGTATTGACAAGTTGTAGCCTAAAAGAAGAATCGATAGCATAAAAGTAAACTATTTTAAAGTTTTTGTGATAAATTGTTACATAGATTACATTTCCAAATGTTTTTTTTTTTTTAATGAGAATGTTCTTTCTTTTAATTACTTAGAAACTATTTGAGCTAAAAGGAGAGAGAGAGCAGGAAGGAAAAGTTAAGTGCTGCGTATTGGATGCATGCTGTGGGCCAGGAAGGGTGGAGGGATCACATAGTTTTCAGTGAGAAAGTTTACATTGTAAGGTTCTCCAATTTTTTTTAAGTTTTTTAATTTTCTTAGGTTATTGGAGAACAGGTGGTGTTTGGTTATATGAGTAAGTTTTTTAGTGGTGATTCGTGATATTTTGGTGTACCCACCACCTGAGAAGTATACATTGCAACTGATTTGTAGTCTTTTATTCCTTACTGCCTCCTATCCTTTCCCACTGAGTCCTCAAAGTCCATTGTGTCATTCTCATTCCTTTGCATCCTCCCATTTATGAGTGAAAACATATGATATTTGGTTTTCATTTCCCAAGTTATTTCACTTAGAATAATATTCTCTAATCTCATTCAGGTCACTGCAAATGCCATTACTTAATTCCTTGTTATGGCTGAGTAGTATTCCATCGTATACATTTATATCACAGTTTTTATCCACTCATTGATTGATGGGCACTTTGAGTGGCTCTACATTTTTGCAATTGCAAATTGTGCTGCTATATACATGCATGAGCAAGTATCTTTTTTGTATAATGACTTCTTTTCCTCTGGGTAGATAGCCAGTAACAGGACTGCTGGATCAAATGGTAGTTCTACTTTTAGTTCTTTAAGGAGTCTCCACACCGTTTTCCATAGTGGTTGTACTAGTTTACACTCCCACCAGCAGTGTAAAGGCAGTGTAAAAGTGGTTCCTGGTCACCATATCCAGGCCAACATCTACTATTTTTTGATTTTTTATTAGGCCATTCTTGCAGGAATAAGGTGATTTCATCCTTTATGATTAAAACTCTCAGCAAAATTGGCATATAAGGGACATACCTCAATGTAATAAAAGCCATCTATAACAAACCCACAGCCAACATAATACTGAATGGGGAAAAGTTAAAAGCATTCCCTCTGAGAACTGGAACAAGACAAGGATGCTCACTCTCACCATTCCTCTTCAACATAGTACTGGAAGTCCTAGCCAGAGCAATCAGACAAGAGAAAGACATAAAGTGCATCCAGATCACTAAAGAGGGAGTCAAACTGTTGCTGTTTGCTGATGATATGATTGTTTACATAGAAAACTTAAAGACTCCTCCAGAAATCTCCTAGAACAGATAAAATAATTCACCAAAGTTTCCAGATACAAAATTAATGTATACAAATCAATAGCTCTTCTATACACCAACAGCATCAAGCTGAGAATCAAATCAAGAACTCAACCCCTTTTACAGTAGCTGAAATAAATACAATACAATACAATACAATACAATACAATACAATACAATACAATACAATACAATACAATACAATGCCTTAGGAAGGTACCTAACCAAGGTGGTGAAAGTCCTCTACAAGAAAACTACAAAAGACTGCTGAAAGAAATCATAGACAACATAAATGAAAACACATCCCATGCTCATGGAGAGGTAGAATTAATATTGTGAAAATGACCATACTGCTAAAAACAATCAATGCAATTCCCATCAAAATTCCAACGTCATTCTTGACAGACAGATACTATTAAAAAAATCCTAAAAATCATATGGAACCAAAAAAGAGTCTGTGTAGCCAAAGCAAGACTAAGCAAAAAGAACAAACTTGGAGGCATCACATTACCTGATTTCAAACTATACTATAAGGCCACAGTCACCAAAACAGCATGGTACTGGCATAAAAATAGGCACATAGACCAATGGAACAGAATAGATAACCCAAAAACAAAACCAAATACTTACAGTCAACTGATCTGTGACAAAGCAAATAAAATCATAAAGTGAGGAAAGGACATTCTATTCAAACGATGGTACTGGGGTAATTGGCACGTCATCCGTAGGAGAATGAAACTGGATCCTCATCTCTCACCTTATGCAAAAATTAACTCAAGATGGATCAAGGACTTAATTCTAAGACCTGAAACTATAAATATTCTAGAAGACAACATTGGAAAACTTCTAGACATTGGCTTGGGCAAGGATTTCATGACCAACAACCCAAAAGCAAATGCAATAAAAAAAAAGATAAATAGCTGGGAATTAATTATACCAAAGAGCTTTTGCATGGCAAAAGAACAGTCAGCAGAGTAAACAGACAACTCACAGAGTGAGAGAAAAATCTTCACAATCTATACATCTGACAAAGGACTAATCTAAAGAATCTACAGCCAACTCAAACAAATTAGCAAGAATAAAACAAACAATCCTACCAAAAAGTGGGCTAAGGACATCATAGATAATTCTCAAAAGATGACATACAAATGGCTAATAAATATATGAAAAAATGCTCAACATCACTAATGATCAAGGAAATGCAAATCAGATTCTACCAATTATAGATGAGAGAACCCAAGCTCAAAGACCTTCAGTGCTCTGCTTTACAATCACACAGACACAGGGAGGGGAACATCACACACTGGGGCCTGGGGTGCAGGGGCTAGGGGAAGAATAGCAGGGGGTGGAGGGATTGGGGAGGGATAGCATTAGGAGAAATACCTAATGTAGATGACGGGGCGATGGATACAGCAAACCACTATCATGGCACATGTATACCCATGTAACAAACCTGCACGATCTGCACATGTACCCCAGAACTTAAAGTATAATTTTAAAAAAAAATCGATCATTAGCAATTTTAAGAACAGGGACTGAAATGTAGGTGTCCTAATCTCAGACCAGTGTTTTTGACTTTACTAGGTAAGAAAAACATCAAAATGTCCCAATTTTCGTATTTGAGATGCTTGTCTCAAAATGTCAAGCATCAGGATTTCGTCAGAAAGCAAAAAGTTACCAATTCAAAAATATACCAATATTATCTTTAAAATATTAAATTTTATATGGCAACATGACAAATGATAGTAAAAGCCAAAGAATTAAGTGAAACTGATACATTTATTTAGGTATTTGACAATAATTTACTGATGGCAAGTCACCTGTATTCAGGACAAAAAAGCACAGAGATACAAAAGGTGTGACAATATTCCTTTGCTTAGTTTTGAGTTTAAAGTCGAAATTGTTCTAGATATGAAAAATCGAGACAGTATGCTCTTTTCTATCATGCTTATCTAAACCTAACTTCTGCATGTGAAATGGAAATACATTTTACAAACTTACGTATTTAACCTTTTCTTTGTAAAATGCTTTTAACTTGAAAGGTGACAGAATTGTGTGGAGGTTAAGAGCATGGATTTTGGATTCAGCCAGGTGTGAATTTACAGGTCCGTTCTACTCCTTTCTGGCTGGTTGTTACTGATGCTTCAAGATGTTCACAGGTAAATGGGACTGTCAGTCTTAAATGAGATGACCGGGAGCAATGATTAGCAAAGCACCTTGTACATAGTAATCATTTCCTAATGAGTAGTAGCAGTGGTGGTAGTGGTGCTGGTGGTTTTAGTACTAGCAGCAGTTTGGAAAGTCCAAATGAAAAAGTTGCAACTATCTCTCAGTTGGCACTAGAATAAATCAGGAATCTGGGCTGCAAGGTTGGCTTCCGATTTTCTCAGTCTTTCTTCACTTATACCCATTTCTCTCATATATCTCCTATATGTTTAATGTATGATAGTAAATAATAATCAAATATAGAATATTATGTACTATTGAGGTTCAGAAACTGATATTCCAAAATATGCCATTTGGAATTAAACTGGGAGCTGCAAATGCAGGGAAGAACTTTCTCTACAGTTCTCTTTTCTGCCTAAATGCTAGGTCTCCCAGGAGACGCTCAATGATTGTGAATTGCTTCCCAAGGTATCTCAGCAATGCAAGGAAGTTGAACACATTGCGGAAGGCAGACTAGAAGAGACGCCACACCTCAGAGCCAGAGAAACTCGGTCCCAGGGCACATTGTCACCTTCTCTAAAACTCATCTACTCTTCCTCTAAAATTGCCTATACCCTCAACATCCCTATTCCTTGTGAAGAGAATATTTAAGCTTCAACCATCTGGCCCTTCTTTGAGTCTCATACTTTGTGTGATTCCCCTGTGCTTGCCTTTTACCAAATTTGCATGCATTTTCTCCTGTTGATCTGTCTATTGTCAGTTTGTTTGATATATTCAAATGTTTAAACCCTCAGGGGGTGGAAGAGAAGTTTCTTTAACCCCATACATATGTGTGTGTGTATATATATATATGGACTATACACACATACATACACATATACATATATACACACATATACATGTACATACACATATGTGCATATAATGCATGTGTGTATATATATATATGTATAAATATATATATATAGAGAGAGAGACTTTCTCCTAAATTTCTATTTGTCTTATGTTGCCATGTAACTCTTAATCTAGTTTGCCTTATCTTTGACTCATTTATAAGTTCTTAGAGAACAGGCATTGAAATCATCTCAATCGGCTGCAGAACTTTATAGTTCTACTTGCTACCTTATGTACTTGAACAGCTAATAAAGATACATTCAAGTTTATGTTATGCTTTAAGATCACGCATGTGAACACAGAGCAGATCATTAGTAATGGTTAAATAGTAAAACCTTAAAAAACGAAGAGCTGCCATTTAATGATTTTTGGCATCATTTTCTTCCTATCTTTCTAGTGGCCATTTCTCCTTCCTCCTGACCCTCTCCTTTATTTCAAGGACCAGCACACCCAGACTTCGTTTTACTTATGTGTGTGAGGTATTTTTAGCTTTCAGGAAAATGTTGTCTTATTTGGAACCCATAGTGGAAAAGAGACATAAGAAAAACCAGCATTCAGAAATTAAATCATGTCAGCTATCAAGTAGCAGAGTAGCAATTAAACTCTCTAATAAGTGAAAACTATTTCACTCTTTATGCATTATTTTCTCTTAGCTATTTTTTTAAAACATGAATGATTCACATTGAAGATTTCATCTATGTTTTGAAAACTACTAGATGTCTTTGATTAATGAGGTGATCTGTTTGTATTTTCTCCATCCTCAGAAACAGTGAATCAGGTAGCGGCCTGGAGTTCCATCCATGGCTGTGCCACTGGTTTCTGACGGAGAGATGCCAAAGACCAGATGTAACAAAGCCAGCATTCAGTCACACCAACAGAGCACAGTGACAAACCTTGCCATGACACTGAAATTGTAGCTGTAATTTCTTGAAATTCAATTTTTTCATATGTAGGAGAGGTCCTATAGCAGGGGGAACTGATTTCACAATTCAGAGTAAAAATAAATGAAAATCAAAAAAACAAGCAGCAAACTGAAAAATAAAAGCAAAAGCAAGAAACGGTCTCTTTAGATCTTACCTTTACATTTCTAAACGATGATTACTGAATAAACTGCTTTTGCCTGCTGTATCAAGTGCCAGGAAAAACACTTCTAAAACCCTAACACAATACACACCATTCAAAATTATATAACACAGAGAAACACAGAAATTACCTAGTAGTTTTCTATTTTAAATTAGCCCTCTATCCAGTCTCTACTGAGAAATATATTATCTTGGGTAAAAATAAGATCGACTATATTTAGATAATTCAAAATAAATATCTTTGATTGCATTAACAGATAGACCTATATTATTTAATGTTCCCCATTAAATAAAACATTTAGATTTTTAGTATTTGACACAAATATAGATGTTTAGTCTTAATTCTGCTTTTTCATCTTTGAACAAGAATGTGTTTCTTTGTTACTACATAGGCTCCACAAGCATCAATGGCTGATTACTGATAAAGACTATCCAATAAATATGCAAAAATTTACCTGACAATTCCCTCCCATTGGTTGTATGTTTCCAAATATTCTGTAAACATACTAAGCAGCTGTCCTTCCCAATGTGTCTATCATGCCACTGTGATTATGGAAAAACATTGAAAAACAACGTATTTGTATATCTCCTTTATAAGAATATGTTTTTAATGCAAGTCCATTTATTTCTGAATTAAAAACAAACAACAGAAATCTACATATTCTCAGTGTTACATGTATGATGTCTCTTTTAGATTTACACTAGAGTTACATAGATAAGACGTAGACTGAGGGATTAAATGTCAATTTCTACTTTCCAATAAAGAGTCTTTCACTAAATATTACTGCCAATGTCCACTTATCACATTAAGACATCTGGCAGCCACTAGCCAGATAACATCAAATTACCTTCATTTCTTCCTTCAGAAACTCCGTAGCACCCTTCATTCCTTCTCCTTGGAAACATTTCGTAGGTGGTTCTCTGTTTTGCCAGAGTAAAGCAAAGCAGGCGCTACATCCCAGAGATTATGCAGCTACCTAATCTGCCCCCCACAGCTTTCTCCATGAGAAAAAGCCTCTGCACTAATTCTCTCTCCTAAAGTGTGACCATCGTAAGAACTTCCTGTGGTCCCTCCCCAGTGACAAGCAGTTCATTCAAATCTGTGAGTGGATAAAGAGAATGAGTAAAAGATACAGAGTTGCTGCACCGAACCCCGACTGTTAGTGTTAAAAGTGTACTGTTTAGATATAGGTACTTACAGAAGTTTTTCTCTGTAAAAGATTACTTCTAACAGGATAAAGGAAAAAAAAAATTAAAGACTTTCCCTACAAGTAATGACTTAGGGGAGACCAATTACATACATGCAGAATGTATAAGTGAAATAAATACACAGTTTAGCCCAGATTTGATGAGGCTTCAGGCTTCTTGAGGGGTAGTTCCTGAATCTGGGACAAGAAGATTGTGTCTAATCTAAATTCTACAACATATTCCACCTTGTAGGGTGCTGTGCGCAAGGCCAGCTCTAGGCTATGTCGGTTCTTGGGTGAGGGTTGTCAGGGAAGCTGCTCTATTCTGGGAGATTCTCTCTCCCCAGTCAGACACTAGTGCCCTCCTTTCCTCTTTTGTAATCCCCAGGTCAAAACTAAAATGTGAATGACTGATGACAGTTTAAAGTGTGACACCTCCCAGGGGGAAGAGAATCTGAATAGGCATGGAGCTTTAAGCTACTGGGTAAAGTTCCGATGGAGAAATCCCAAGTATCAGGAGAGGTTATTTTTTATACCATGAGTAGGTACAGGAGGATTTCGGGGAGCACCAAGGCCTTCCCAGCACAGCTGATACACAAACTCCACTCTGTTTATATTTAAGGCCATAATCTTGTGAGTACACACTGCTGAGTGACAACATTTATTTGGGTGGGGAGGGGTCTCTTCAATGATTTTAAATTCCCTTGGCTTGAGGCTGAACCCAGTCTTTTGTTGCTGTTGTCTTCTGTTTGTGTATGGGATTGATATCCAAAGAACATTAACTTTGGGAGCCTGACCCCCTTATGGATATTACTTCCTATTCATATCTTGGGCAAATCCGTTAGCTTTGCAGAGCTTGAGTTTGGTTTTATTTTGACTTGATTTTTGCTGGTTTTTTGTTTGGGTAAAATAGAAATCATTCCTGCTTTCCAAATGTCTTGAATGAATGGGACACAGTATGCCTAAGTTTTCTGGTGTATGGCTTGGCACTAAACAAGCACTCACTCAATGACATTTCTTCTTTCCTGCTTACATATTTCTCAGGTACTTATGGTTATTAGGTCGGGGACCTTGAAAGTAATGGTTATTCATACTTTTAGCTGGTGTGTCTGTCTGTGTGTGTATTGGCATCAAGATGCAGCCAATGATGATGCTATTCTGGAAAATCAAAAAAAACTGCTCTCAATGATTACAATGCCATTTTCTTTATTAGTCCTCATCCCTGTGTCCATTTGAGTAATCTAAGATGTCTGTGTCTGCATTAATGATTATAACGCTCCCGTGGTGTTTGGAAGAGATCCTAACAGGCTAGAGCAGCCAGAATTTATGTGAAGGATAGGATCAGGATTTGTCTGAGCAGATTTTATCTTAAATATTTAAAGACTAAGCAGTAACCATTAATTTTAGTGTGAATCAAGAGACTGAATTTTAGCATGCAACTTCAAAAAATTATCGCTAAGTACCCCACAACTCTGAAGGGAACAGAAGATACTAAAAATCATAATTTTTTTTCCCCAACCTCTAGAAACTCATCTAGAAAGTATTATAAAAGTGGCACTTTTCAGTGATTTTCTGCATTGTTGGTTTTTTCAACCCTCCTGTTCCCCAAATAGATGTCAATATAACCTTTAAATTAGAACGAATGATAGTAATAACTAGTATTATTAGAACAGTAATTCTCAATCCCCATGGTGTGTCGCAATCACCTGATCAGGGAGCTATTTAAAAATACAGATTCCTGGCCACCATCCCAGACTATAAATTGCAGTCTCCAAAGTGGGAAACAAGTGTATCTATTAAACAAACAAACAAAACTTCAGAGGTACTTCTTGTTATAGCCGGATTTAAAAACAGTTTTGCAGAACCCGCGTCGGCATCTGAGTGCTAATTGAGATGAACAGCACCCGGCTTATTCTCCTGGGTGAACAATCAAGGAGGAAAGAGGAGGATGGGAAGAAAACGGACACGTGTGGAACATGTACTATGAATGATATATGGGGTTAAATTTTTTCCAGATACACATTGCTGCACATTAGGACTTATATATCTATTTTGTAGTGGGGAAGCCTGACGTAGAGAGGTTAATGACTTGCCTCATCAGCACATTTATATATTTAATCAGTAATGGATCCTACACATGAACTCAGGTCGATCTCAAAGTTGCTGTTCTTTCTAGTGGACCACACTGCCATATATAAATGATGTGAGTTTAGTGGGTTAGACCTTGTTGAAGCTTTCTTTTAACATGTCTTCTTTTAACTGCTTTTCTTCTTGTGGAAAATGTACAACCAGAAAACAGTGATTCCCATTATTATTGTAACATATAAAACATTACATGTAAGGTACTGAGCAATTGCAGAGAATGACACCAAAAGGAAGCAGAGCTGGCAGCTGGCTCACACCTGTAATCCCAGCACTTTGGAAGGCTGAGGTGGGCGGATCACCTGAGGTCAGGAGTTCGAGACCAGCCTGGCCACATGGTGAAACTTCGTCTCTACTAAAAAATACAAAAATTAGCCAGGCATGGTGGCACGTGCTTGTAATCCCAACTACTTGGGAGGCTGAGGCAGGAGAATTGCTTGAACCTGGGAGGTGGAGGCTGCAGTGAGCCGAGATCCTGCCACTGCATTCCAGCCGGGGTGACAGAGTGAGACTCTATCTCAAACAAACAAGCAGAAAAGAACCCTGCCTTCAGTTTGCCTATAACCTGGTTATGATTATGACCAATCTACAAGAAAAAAAAGAAAATGAAACTAAATAAAAAACACTAGACATGCTGCAAGGAAGTTATTACATCTCATCAAATCTATATAATCGCATGACATGATGGACACATATTGTATGTGGCATTATGAAAGAAAAAGAATCCCTACAAGTGAACAGCCTACCCCGATGTTGGTGGTGCAAATGCTGAAATGGGGCCTAGAAGCTTGTTGTTGCTTTGAAATTTCTTTCATCCATTCTCAGGGATGTGGCCATGCCCCTGCCATCAGCTGCTCAGCCTGGCATGATAGCAATCCTTTTGCACACATCTCAATAATAAAACAACCCAGCATCGTCTCCTTGTGGGTACGTTCCTCTCTTGGGTCCTGCAAAGCACTTGACTGCTACTTTGATTACTTGCTCCACTAATACAAAATTCACGGCCCTCTGCTCTGTTTCTGTGTTTTCTGCATACACACTAACTTGTTCAGTAGTCAGGCCCTGTGTCATCTTTTCGAGGCATTTTAAATGGCGATTAACCTTAACTTGTTTAGTGCTAACTACGTACATAACCAATTGAAGAAATGAAAGAATAGCAGTTATGACCATGGTGGCATGTTCACAGGCAGAGACCTCAACCTTCCCACGGCTGCCTGGTGCGCAGCAATTCCATGAAACGATCAGCTGTAAGGTGCATGTGGATTTCAGAGACATTAAAAGGTGAAGAAGATCGCACATCTAAAATCAATTTAACGTGGTGATTAAAGTATAATAAGGACTTCTGAATGGGCAGCATCAGAGGGAGATGATTCGGGCCACATCAGAGAAGGGTTAATTTTGAGTTCATCAGGAATGGTTACTGGCAATGGGTACAAGGAAAAGAGAGAATTCCAGGTAGAATAATCACAAGAGCAAAGGTGCAGTGGGGAGAAAGCACCAACCTGCAGGCATGAGAAAGTGTCACATTGAAAACATTCCTGTATATTAGTGTCTAGATACTCTCACTATGATATGCTTCGGATTTGATGCTTTCAACTACCCATATAATAAAGCACTGAACTTCAGAACAGATTCCAAGACCTCCCATAAGTCGGCCTCAACCAACCATTTCTACTTTCTCTCCTATTCTGCAAGCACTTCATGCTTTGCTTTCACATTCCCATCTTCAGGCAGTGCCTAGAGTTCTGAACACAGGTCCTTGTATTTTAATTCACCAACCTCATTCAACGCACAATTACGGCAGGAATGGACATTTCACGATCCTTTCTGTATGACAACTACACGAAAATCACCCTGTGGCTTATGCTTGCCAGAGCCATTTGCAAAAGCAGGTGCTGTGTAGCTGTTTGTGACTGCCCACTAGATTCGTGGTCAGCCCTAAGAAGAGCCACCCTATTGCTGATTGTTTTATGCAAAAAGAAGGAGCAGAGCCGTTCAAGGCAAACAGTGTGCACAGGTGCTGAATTGCTTTTCTCAGTGTGTTATATTCCATGCTTTTCCACTTCTGAGAAAGACAACTAGGTGGGGAGCTTGAGTGTGCACCGTGCATGTTTATGTGCTATTATTCATGAGGTTAAACACAATCTCAGCCAAGTCATGGTTTGTCTCCCTTTAGTGAAGCATTTCTTTGAAAAATTTCAGGTACTATAATTGCATTTTAAAGATACATAATAAATTGCTATTAGGCTCTGGTTAGGAGGTTTGCTGAGGTGTGAACTGACCATTTTGTTCCTTTCTCTTTTATCAATAGCTGCTTTAAACCCCACAGTCTTCCGAAGACAAAAGGATGCACTGAAATACCAAAGACTGTAGGTTTATTACTATACATTATGAATAATTTAATGCAGTAACAAAATAACACACTGATAAAAGCCAACAAGTAATATTCTATTCATAGCTGACTGGATAATCAAAGCCATTGTAGGTGCTTTTTCTAATACTAATTTAAAATTTGCATTATGGCCTTTTGCCTTCCCAAACGATAACCTCCTATTTGATGAGGTATGCTACACACCCCTTAGAGTTCTTTACAATTGGGTTCAAAAGTACACCTTCACTACATTCAACAGAAGGAAAATGATTCATGAATAAAGAGTAACTTTGCCTTAACTATTTCACCTTTTCCTTATTCTCTTGGTCTCATACTAGAAATTCTACTGTGGAACTGTCAATTCCACAAAGATCATAATGACCTTAGAAAAACTATATATATAACATCATAGGATCATAAAAGATTTATAATTGGGTCATTGAGATTTGGCAATCTTCAATATATTATATATTTATCATAAAACAAGTTGGTCAAACTTTGTAGAGTTAAAACTATCTCTCTCTCTTTTTTTTTTTTTTTTTTGAGATGGTGTTTCGCTCTTGTTACCCAGGCTGGAGTGCAATGGCGCGATCTCGGCTCACTGCAACCTCCGCCTCCTGGGTTCAGGCAATTCTCCTGCCTCAGCCTCCCGTGTAGCTGGGATTACAGGCATGTGCCACCATGCCCTGCTAATTTTTTGTCTTTTGAGTAAAGACGGGGTTTCACCATGTTGACCAGGATGGTCTTGATTCTTGACCTCATGATCCACCCGCCTCGCCTCCCAAAGTGCTGGGATTACAGGCTTGAGCCACTGAAAACTATCTTTGATAGTAGATTCCACTGATAGGTGGATTAAATCCATTTTTTTTATCCTTCTACATGAAGTTTGCCTACTAGAAAAATTAGACAGCTTTTCTATTTTCTATTAGGGGCTTTCTTTGTCTTGATAGCCAGAGAAACCCAATACTTACCACCTTTGGCATCAAAATAGAATTCTACTGGAGAAAACTTGACCAAGCCCCTTTGTGACCTTTGAATCATTGATGTTCATTTTTCTTTTGACACATGAGAATCATTGCTGTCTACAGTAGACAAATGGGGAAAATCTCAAGGTCATTCTCGTTTCTGGAGTGATTTAGTTCCTTAGAAAGATACGTTCCATTCTTGCTAAGGACTTAGATAACATTTAGCACATTAATCATAAGGGACTGATTTAGGCATTAGAAAAAAAGGCAACCCATATTCTTTTTCTCAGCCAGAGCATGTGCTTGATCAAGGACAGAATCACTGAGTTTGAATCAGCAATCACACAAAACAAGGGGAAGAAAGGCTAAGAGAAGTTTTCTGAAAGAACCCTCTTGGGACTTCTTTGCAGTTAGAGGAAGAATAGAGATTACGGAGACAGGCTTTCTCCTGAGTGAGGGCTTGAGTGCAAACTGCTCCTACCCTGTCTCTGCAGGTTCTGCAAGCCTCACCTCCCGTTGGAAAATTACTAGCACCTTTTAGTAGAGGCCAGGCCTTTTTATCTGATTACCATACATTCTTATCTGAGGCTTCAAATCTGTATGTCAGTCAGTGACAGCGTCACAGAACTCTGCCATTTTTTTTAAGTAATCAAAGCAGATAATCTCTGAAATCAGGTGCTAAAATACACCAGAAATAAGATTGATTTCCTTCTGTTTCTCTCAGAGCAGCTGAATCATAAAAGACTGCACAAAAGAAAACCTAAATCTTTTCTGAAATGGCTTGGATTGGAAGATATGTATTTTCATTTAAATGTAGACATTAGCTCAAAAATATTTGAAGATGGTTAATAGAAAATAGATTGGCCTATGGTAGAATGTATTTGGGTGCTATTCAATCTGTTATTCACCAGACCAGCAACAGAGTAATCACAATTGCTTTTTCTCATTTTCATTTTTCATAAGAAAAGCTTCAAGTTAAATTTTATGCTTAAATATAGATCTTTAAACTCTGGATTAGTTTTGTTTGACAATGAAAGCAGAAGCTTACTTGTAAACCATCAAGTATTGTGTCAAATGATAACAGACGATAAAAATATTTTTATCTCTATTTAACTTGTTGAAGCAAGAAATTGCCAAGAGTTTATTTATTCAAAAAGTACTTAGGGGACTTTGCTTAATGAAAGATCCCAGTGGAAAAAAACAAAAACGAAGAGGACCATATCCAAGTCTAGGAATTTATGATCTAATAAGGCTCTTAATGTCTTTGTGCTTTCCTCTGTTTTTTTTTTTCTATTATAAAAAACCAGCAAAATTCACATTCCTTAAGTTACATCTAACTAGACATGTCATCTGTTGTACTACGGGAACAAAAGAGAAGTGACACTAATTTAACATCTATTGCATGCCATTCACTATGCCAGGGAGTTGACAAGCATAATCTCATTTAAAACATAATTCATTTTAAAACAGCATCAAATTTATAGAAAAACTTAAAAAAAAAAAAAAACAGTGTAAGTACAAGGAGAAACCTCATTCAATTTTGCTCACTTCCTCAATGGTGCCCTTTGCAGCAAAATGCCCCCACCTAAAATCACATATTGCACCCACTGATGTCTGCTTAATCCCCTTCCCTCTCGAACAGCTCCCCAACCTTTCCTCCACTTTCTCAACTTGGACACTTTCAAAGTTACAGGCCAGACACTTTTTAGAACGTTCATCACTTTGATTTTGACTAACGTTTTTTTCATGATTAGATCAAAGTGTGCTCTTTGGGCTGCAACAACAGGGAACCAGTGCCATGCACTTCTCACCGCATCCTGCTGGTGGAGCCATCACGTCACTTTACCCCGTCGCTGACTATCTCGTTTAAGTAAACTTTGTTTGCTTTCTGATTGCAGCAGGAATGTATCTTCCTTACTAACATTCAAATATGGAAATTATTTCTGGCCAGGTGCTGTGGCTCACTTCTGTAATCCCAGCACTTTGGGAGGCCAAGGCGGGTGGATCACTGGAGGCCAGAAGTTTGAGACCAACCTGGGCAATATGGTGAAAATCTGTCTCTAATAAAAATATAAAAATTAACCAGGCGTGGTGGTGGGCTCTTGTAATCTGTAATCCCAGCTGCTTGAGAAGCTGAGGCATGAGAATTGCTTGAACCTGAGAGGAGGAGGAAGTTGCAGTAAACCAAGATTATGCCACTGCACTCCAGTCTGGGCAACAGAGCCAGACTCCAAAAAAAAAAAAAAGAGAGAGAGAGAGAAAGAAAAGGAAGGAAGGAAGGAAAGAAAATATTTCTAACACACCAGAGAAAAGTTAATTATGGTTTTTCTGCCCCATAATGGCTCTAAAACTGTTTCTGTTTTCTACTACTGTTTTCTGTTTGCATAACTAATATGTGTTGATCTTGCTGGTATGTATCACATTAGCTCTTTTAATTCCCACAAACGACCATATAAAGATCTTTTTTTAAAGCCCACATTGCCTGCAGAGGACATTTGCCTAAGGTCATACACACAGGAACTAGGATGGGAAAAGAGGCCTTTTTGACACCAAATTCCGTGTTTTATTATGTGTTAGGTATAAAGAACACTCATACATAAAGGCTGTATATGAGAGATATTTAAAGCCAACATCTGTAATATCTGTGAATGAAACCATGTGTTTTTAAAATAAAATAATATAGGGAATGTTAACTATGAAAATAAAATCATCCAGTTTTTGTGAGGAAAACATTTCGTTCTCATCCTTACAGTAGCAATCACAGCATTTTCTCTTTGTTTTGCATTAAAACATAAACAGAATGTATATAGATCTACATACATTTTATAAAATGTGTACATCTATTTTAGGAATGTTGTTCTGCATGATCACATTCTTTTTTAATTTTTAATTTTTATGGATACATAGTAGCTGTATATATTTATGGGGTGCATGACACATTTTGCTACAGGCATGCCATTAAGTAATATTCACATCAGGGTAAATGGGGTATCCTTCACCTCAAGCATTTAGCCTTTCTTTGTGTCGCAAACATCCCAATTATACCATTTGTTATTTTTAAATGTGCAGATTATTGTCCACTGCAGTTGCCCTGTTGTGCTATCAAATACTAGATCTTATTAATTCTAACTACATTTCTTTTCCTACTTCCCCCAACTACTTTTTAAATATATGACTGTTCACTGATCACTCTGGATGGCCTTCCATTTATGTTTTCACCTTCACTTTTTCTATCTTACTTGTTGCCATATAATTAAAACGTTTTAACCAGTCTATTCTGTTGAATCTAGTCCTGAGGTAAACACTAAAGGAAAGACATTCCATTTCTACTTCGGTCACTTTTTAGCTCTGAATGCTGAGGTCACTTTTCTTTAAGTCCTCTGTGTGTGCCTCAGTTTTCTGTAAAATTAAGATAGTAACTCTCCTAGCTTTGCCACATATTATGAAATTTAATACAATGAAGAAATCAATATATGAACACATGGAATGCTTTTGTTTTCTCTTCCTTCTTTTCTTCTTTGTTCTCTTCCCCCTCAACCTACATCTCACTGCCCGGTGAAAAATTGTGCCTTGCCACTTAGGACATAGGGACTGTCACTTACCATGATGGGAAGGTAACTGAGCTTCATCTCTGAAGGCTCTAGGGATCCATATTAACAGTCCCTGAAACTGCAAACCAAAATTTTTTTACTTCTGGTCTCTTTTTATTCTAAACCGATTCTTATGTGTCCTAAGGACCCGGAACTCAGGAATATCTAGGCATAGAATGGAGGCAGGGGTTTTGGGTGGTGTGAAGAAGAGAGCAGCTTTGCTTCCTGCAAGAAGTGTTTGCAGTCATGAAATATAAGCTTAATATAATTTCTTGATAGGCGACATTGCTTAGTTAAACTTACCACCTGTGAATCTCTTCCTTGTAATCTGCCCACCCAACTCTATCACTCCCTCTCTCCCCACTTCCTCCCAACATGCTCTTTCTCCTGGAGTGGGTTTCAGGTTCTGGAAGTGCACTGCTGCCATTTTCCCACCGACATCTGTACTTCCTTTAGCAGGAGGTGGAAATGAGTTATAACTTGTCTCTGGGCAACACAAAGGTGCAGGGAGTTTACACTTAGGTTTATTGAAAGACGTTGCTTGTTTTCTGAATGTGCATTCTTGGGAAGGGAGGATGGTGAGAAGATGAGAACCCCATGTGTTAGTAAGGCTTTGGGAGGAGTGAGGGTTGGGAAGGAGTGGAGTACATCTAACAGCTATGAATAGACAAACAGTTCTTATATAGGGGTGGTCTTGCTTATGATGGATCTATCAGTCTGTCACTATCTAGACTTGTACTGAAGCATGGGGAAATTCTTCTTTCTCTTTCTCTCTATCTTCTTTCATTTCTTGAAACATACATCATTTATCAAATACCAAACATTGTAGCTGGAGACACACTGACAGGAGTTGAGAATGAGATACAGAGATGAGTTAGTCCCTGCTGTCAAGAAACGTAAGTAGAGTAGGGAGAACAGATGATATATTAACAGTAGAACACCAATTTTCTTTTTCTTTGGCGTCTTCTCTTCCATGTGGCCAGAAGTAAGTCATAAGATTAATATTTATTCTGAAAATAGAGTGTCTTAAATTTTGCAATCCTAGATCTTGAACAATCTTAAACACATCTATGGATCACTGGGAACAAGATTCACACCAGTACATTTGTTCTACTAATTTTTGTTGGCATCTTACACAGTGAATTCCACTAACAAAATTCAAAACTGTTCATAAAGAAAGTAAAGAAAGGCCAGGTGCAGTGGCTTTTGCCTGTAATCCTAGCACTTCGGGAGGTCAAGACAGGTGAATCACTTGAGGTCAGGAGTTTGAGACCAGCCCGGCAAACATGGTGAAACCCCCATCTCTACTAAAAATACAAAAATTAGTTCGGTGTGATGGTCCATGCCTGTAATCCCAGCTATTGAGGCTGAGGCAGGAGAATCACTTGAGCCTGGGAGGCAGAGGTTGCAGTGAGCTGATATTGCACCACTGCTCTGCAGCCTGGGTGACAGAGTGAGACTCCATCTCAAAAAAAAAAAAAAAAAAAAAAGGAAAAAGGTGTACAAAAATTATTAATTTTTACGTGAGTTAAATTTCAACTTATCTCAGTGAAATTTAAATTAATAAAATACCTGTAGCATTTTAAAATGTTACAAAATATTCTTACACTTGGGGAATGCCACTGTATAAGATTTACCATCCTCTTTACCTCAAAAAAGAAAAAGAAGTCACACTATGTGACACAATATATTATAAAGAAAGGCAGATATTTTGTTTAGTTTCCGCTCAGAAGATTAACAGCTCATTTGCCTTGTTTAGGTCATCACAGAATAACAGATATTTCTGCTCAACATAAAACATACATTTTCTTCCTGTTGCATTTACTACTTTCTATATTAGAAGAAAAATATTACAGAAATTCTTAGTTCAAATCAATTAATGTTCATTATCAAATTTTACTGGCCCCAAATCCATGGCTGTTAGCCATGTTTTTTTTAGGGAACTGCTGCTTATTTGAAGTAGCATAGTATAATGAGTCCTTAGACCAGGGGCATCTGCTGTCAGAAGACCAAGATTTAAATTTTAGTTCTTTCTCTCTGTAGTTCTATAACTTCGGACAAATCCTGTCTGTCCTCTTAGTACTATTGTGAGATTAAACTACTGGTGTATGTAAATAAATTTGTTGCCCCCAAGATAGAATCGGGGTAAATCTAAACACTTTAAGTATTATGAGAGGTAGATTTAGTTCAATAATTTCATAATTTAAAAATATGGCCTTAGTCTCAAGTCTATGTAGAAAAGAAAAGTAGCACTTACTAAGGAAAAGTCCCTACCCATCTAAACTGCATCTTATTCAGGTCACGGCCCTGTTAACTGGCTCTGCCAGTAGAATGAAACATGTGTTTTGGTCTTGGCCTTGATTTCAAGTGTCTGCTGCAAATCTGGAGTAATTTCCAGACAACTTTTTTTTTTTTTTTTTTTTTTTTTTTGCTTTCGCGAATAAAGAGGGCTTTCATCACAGCACTAGTGTGTGTCCTGCTTGAGAATGGAGCTCCCATGGCAGTTCTGGACGGAAGCATGCTGCGATGTTTGAATGTTCTGTTTTCTCATTGTGGGGATTTCTTGAAGGTTTCCTGAGATGTGCTCTGCCTGCCTTTTACAAAACTCTTTGACCAATGAGCATCTCACTGGTTTGTGCTCCCTGGCAGAGGACACATTGTAATTCATGGTGGCAGGGAGGTGCTCTGGGAGTGGCAAATTAAAATGGGATATTTTCAAGTCTTTGTCACATGATTGATATTTAGGAACAAAGCAGAAGTCATAAATTAGAGGTTTATGGCCAAATCCAGCCTGTAGAAATTTTTGGTTTGAATCACATTGTGTTTTAAGATATTCTTAGTTAGTTGTTCATATATTAAAATTTTAAAAGCTTTTTTTTTTTTTTTTTTGCAAGGGAAAGAGGTTTAATGGAGAACTGACAGTTCCACATGGCTGGGTAAGCATCACAATGATGGCAAAAAGCAAGGGAGGAGCAAGTCGCATCTTACCTGGATGGACAGCAGGCAAAGAAAGGGTTTGTACAGGGGAACTCCGCTTTTTTATATAAAAAGCTTACTTTCTGGCTTCTCTTGAAAAATTAAAAGTGACCAAATTGTTCCTATGTCCCTGTGGCTGCGGAACTGAAAAGAAGCCCTATTGTCTAGTGTCCAAGAACATGAACACTGGGTTTCCTCCCTGCTTCCACCCCTTCTGACCTGTGTTTCTTAGGCAAGTTACATAATCTCCCCATGCCTCAGCTTCCTTGATCTTAAAGTGGCAATGATAGTTCTACCTTTTCATTCAGGTTGCTGTGGAGATTGGCTGAGTTAATGTCTGTAAACTACACAAGAGTACCTGGCCCATAGTAATTAGCATAAATCCCTGTACTAGCAATTCTCATTGGATGCTGTAGTTGAGCCATGGGCTTTCTAGTTTGACCTGAACACATCTGCCTCATTTCATGAATTATTTTAAAACTTGACTTTTTTTTTACATGTGTGGATTTTTATTCTTTGAATCATCACCACTTTCCCCCAAATAAATTTGTAGACTTACCTATACTCCATAGACTACAATATACAAAAGATTCAAAGTTTTTTTTTTAATTATGAACAAAAGCCTACATCATACAAATAGTTAAAATTTCTGTATTACCATTTGGAGAGTCAGATTCAGATTTTATAATTAATTTATCTGCCAAAGACAACCAGATTAAAAAATACGAGACTCACATTTCACCATAAATAAAAATAGATTACGAGTGACAACTCAGGCTTTTGTTTACCATTATTCTATTTTTATGTTTCATTGTATAACTGGGAGTAGAATACAGATATTCGTCATTTTTGAAAAGTTGGTACTGAATGTAGCTGAAACGAATGTAAAACTGATTTTCTGATAAGAGTTCAAATTAAATACCCAGCGTATCAGGTTAAGTATATTGCAACTTATTAAAAAAGAATGTGCTAAATGAAGTAGAAAGAACTCTCATAAGCCTATCTTCCCTATATTTTGCACCTAATAACACACAAAGTTAATAGAAATGGATGCTGGACTTCATTGCACTCCTGAAACCAGTGTTGTCAGTAAAAAGCTGTGCTTTCTTGTGGTGAGATGCCAAAAAAAAAAAAAATCATCCCATTCATTATTCTGGACAGATCAGAAACCTCTCTTGGGAAGCCTGTAAAAATCTACTGCAAAGAATAAAGCTATAATATACTGTCAGCAACAATCTGCCTTGGCAGGGGATAGACAATATGATCTAACAGTCCCTTTTATTTCTAATTTCTATGATTCGGTATTTTTTCCAAGCCTTATATCGTTCTTTTAACCCGATTCTGTTACATACTGAGCCAGAATCTCCCAGTGTTTGAGCAGCTCTGCGTGGGGACGGAGGTATTCAGTTACTTTGGGAATGCACGGTAACACCTTGTTCAGCTGGTCAACTCTTTTATGACTCATGTATTCTGAATGAAGCCTCTGCATTTACATGCAAAGTATAATAATTCTTATGCTTTCATAGTGTTTTTCTGCAGGGTCAAAATCAGCAAAGATTTAGAATGAAAGCTCAGCTGCCTTCATTATTTGTAGCTCTTAATGGTTCAGGATCTCAGTTACTCTCTTTTGTCCTGAAGCAAGCTACAGTCTCTCTTCCTTTTATGCAGATCTTGCTTCAGAACTCTTCAGATTCTTCTGTGTCTACAGGATAAAGTCTACATTTATTAACATGATCATTCCCACCACAATGCTTACATATGTTGGAAGAAATTATATTTTGCACATCTCCTCACCGCAGGCACCATTGTCTAGGCCGAGGATATGGCAGGAAACACAACTGGTATCCCCACCTCGTGTGGCTTGCCTCTAACAGGGAATAAGACAATCAATACGACAAATCACAAAATGTAGAATAGACAGTGATGAGTGCTAAATACAAAAGTAAAGAAATCAAACAGGGCAGGAAATGTACTGAATAAAGTCTTATGCATTTTATATCTTGAATGTAAGGTAATGCTTAAAAAATATTTGTTAATTAAATGATGCGGTATAACCTGTACCCTTTTTTTTTTTAAGGCCCACATACATCTGAATGTAACTTGTATGTTTAGGAAAAGTGAAGTTGGACACTCATTCTTTGGCATTTGATTCCCAGAAAATGCACAAAATAGAAGTTGTGTAAGGACAGAGAGATTGACTGTTTTCTTCACAATAGAATTCCAACTGCATGGAACTAGGTCACAGTAGAGGCTCAATATATTTTTTTAATGAATCAGTGAAACATTTGTGCAGATGAAAACCCAGTTGTGTGGTCAAAAGAAGAGAGTACACATCCCATTAGCAATTATGTGCTGTGCTACTACTTCACAGAATCAGAAAGTTTGAAAGAATGTGTATTATTTCGTCCTTTGCACCTGAGGTACGAAATTCTTTTATGTCATGCAGAGATTGGAACAAACACTACTATAAAAATGCAGCATGTATGTAATGTACGTTTCCTTGCAGAAATGTTAGAAAACAATTGACTTCTCTCAGCTTAAATTAAGAAACAAAAACAAACAAACAAAAAAGCCCATAGGCTCTTGTTGACAATTAAAACAGCATCCCTCTACCTAATTACTTGGAATGCAAAAATCCCAGTGGAAGGGAAAAAAGTCAGAAGTTAATACTTTTAGTGGTCATTATTGTTCTTTTAAAAATTAATATCAATGAATTTCAGATGGCTTCCTCTAGAGGCAGTTTTCCCTGGGATGGTAATGGAAGAAAGGGAGTTTGAGAGTGCTGGGTCAGTAGGGAGAAGCAGAGAACATTTCTGGTCTATTTCACATTTCTGCCTACTTTGGATTCTATTTAAATTATCTACTGGCAAAAATTTATTATAAAATAGAATTATCCAGTAGCATCTTATGCAGAACTTTCTGAATTGCAAAATTTAAAACCACAACAGCAAATGAAGTCTGAAAAATAATGGTTAGTAAGCTCTTTATAAGAAAGAAGACTTCCTAAAGACCTGGGTTCAAGAGTCACCTCCACCTTCTAGTTCTCTATTCTTTTTTCCTTTATTAATACATAATATTGTACATATTGATGGGGTACATGTGAGTAGTTGTTACATGCATAAAATGCTTAATGATCAAGTCAGGGTATTTGGGCTGTCAAGTTCAACATTTATTATTTCTATGTGTTGGAAACATTTCAAGTCCTCTCTTCTAGCTACTTTGAAATAACAGTATATTGTTACTAACTATAATCACCGTAGTCTGCTATCAAACGTGATAATTATTTCTTCTATCTAACTGTATGCTTGTGCCAGTTACCAACTTCTCTCCATTTCCCACCCCTACCGTTACATCATTCCCTGACTGATTTCTCCCATTTTATTCTTTATGTCAATCAGATGAAGATGTTTCACTTCCACATATGAACAAGAACATGCAGTAGTTGTCTCTCTGTGCCTGGCTTATTTCGGTTAACATAACGATCTCCAGTTTCATCCATGTTGCTGCAAATGACATAGGTTTATTCTTTTTAAATGGACAAATAGTATTTCACTGTGTACATATACCACATTTTCTTTATTCCTTCATTCATTGATGGATACTTAGGTTGATTCCATATCCTTGCTACTGTGAATAGTGCTGCAATGAACATGGGAGTTTAAGTATCCCTTGGGCCCAACAACAGTCTCTTTAAAAAGAAATTCTTTTAGCTACTTAATGGGCATGATAATATGTCTGTCAGGCATACTTTATAAGGTTTGTGAAAATCAAGTAGCAAAGTGAAAGATTATTGAAAGGAAGTAGAAAAGTATTTATGCAAACATGAGTTATGGGCCAAACAATAAAACAGACATCCCTCTCATGTGTTGAATATGCAGGAAGTGAAAATAAGGAACATCATATTATAATATTGTTCTGTTTCCTGACTGTATGATTTCCATTAGAATATATTGATTTTAAAATTGTGCATATGTCAGTCTATGTTGATTTTTCTTCCTGTTATGGACTGAATTTTGTGTCATCCTCAAAATGCATAGGTTATAATCCTAATCCCCAATGTGATGGTACTGGAATGTGGGACTTTTGGGAGGTGATTGGGTCATGAGGGTGGAGCCTTCATGAATAGGATTAGTCCCCTTAAAAAAGAGACCCCAGAGAGCTCTGTATTAGTCCATTCTCGCACTGCTAATAAAGTTGTACTCAAGATTGAGTAATTCATGAAGGAAAGAGTTTTAATTGACTCAAAGATCAGAATGGCTGGGGAGGCCTCAGGAAACTGACAATCTGGCAGAAGGGTAAGCAAATAAATCCTCCTTCACATGATGGTAGGAAGGAGAAGTACTGAGCAAAAGGGAGAAAAGCCCCTTTTAAAACCATCAGATCTCATGAGAACTCACTCACTATCAGGAGAACAGCATGAGGGTAACTGCCTCAAGATTAAATTACCTGCCACTGGGTCCCTCCGACACATGGGAATTAGGGAACTATAATTCAGGATGAGATTTGGGTGGGGACACAAAGCCTAATCATATCAGCTCCCTTGCTCCTTTTGCCATGCGAGTATACAAAGAGAAGACAGCATCTATGAACCAGGAAGCAGGTCCTCACCAGATACCCAATCTGCCAGCATCTTGATCTCGGGCTACCCAACTTCCAGAACACTGAGAAATAAATATTTGTTGTTTAAGCCTCCCAGTCTATGGTATTTTTATTAGAGCAGCTTAAACAGACTAAGATGGCCTCTAATGGTGTAATATCTCCAGTCTTCCTGTCATTACCTAGGATTGGATTTTTTTCTTTAATGTGGCTCTGAGCTACTGGATATATTTTTCAACATTATTTTAGTTGTATAGCTGATTTTTTAATTATACAATGAAAATGCTCAGTTATATATCCAAATATATATATAGTGTTTCAGTTTTATAAATTTAAAACTATGTTTTTGCATGTAGAAACTTACAATAAAAAAATTGTATGTGTCATGGCTATAATATCTGGCTGGTGCTGAAGTCACTATTTACAACTAGGGACCAAAACCATATACACCCCACAGCTTATTGTCTGAATTACCATACTCTTACTGTGTTACAAAACTTTACCCAGAGAAATAAAACTGTAAATAACTTTTCTGTTTGTTTTAGGAGCTCTTTAAAAGTAAAGAACTAGTTAACTAGATAACTCAATTAGGCTCATCAAATCTGTAAGATGTGTCTGGGTGTGGGCTCATGCCTGTAATCCTAGCACTTTGGGAGGCTGAGGCAGGGGAATCACATGAGGCCAGGAGTTCAAGACCAGCCTTGGCAACAGAGCCAGACCCTGACTCTACCAAACAAACAAACAAACAAACAAACAAATAACAGCTGGATATGGTGGTATGTGCTTGTAGTCCCAGCTACTAAGGAGGCTGAAGTGGGAGAATCACTTGAGCCCAGGAGTTTGAGGCTGCAGTGAGCTATGATTGCACCACTGCACTCCACCCTGGGTGACAGAGCAAGATTCTGTCTCTGAAAAAGAAATTCTATAGGACTCTTTTTAGGAGCCTCACCTTAGCAAGCTTTGTCCATGAACCTTAAACCATTAGGTCAGGAACTCACCCAATCTTCATCAACTATTCTACCATTGCCTCCCCTCTCTAAGATGGTTCTAAGATTCTGTAAATGTGGTAAATGGCTATTACAATAAACAATATAGCTTTGCATCATCAACAAGTTGTATATGAGCTATATTCAGGAAGCTAGCATTTGACAAACTTCAAGGGATTATAAGGGATTAGCAGAGTATCTTTTTAGTTTGAGGAATTAGTCTAATAAATTTGAACATCTTTCAAACTGAATTATGAGAACTAGAAATTAAACTATTATCTACATGAAGTGGGGCTTTTACTGCTTGACTTCTACATATTCTCAATACACTGAAAAAATGCTCATCTTCTTATAGAAGATAAATACTTTCAAAGTTTGCTCAGTGAAATTAGCTAATCGCTTTTGCAAGCCACATGACCTTTGGTAATATTCACTGAACTGTGCTATATTTGTAAATGCAATGACTACATGCATAACAATATGTGAGACAGTTTTCACTTTCCAAGAATTAAAACCCAAGCATCATGGACCAAAATAGGGAGTGTTTTTTTCTAAATTCATTGCACTAGTTTAACTCCTCTTGCCTGAAATGGGTGTTACACATATAATAAATAGTGAATAGACTTTCATTATCTATCAATCAATCATTCACATTTTAAAAGAATCCTTCATGTGTGTATTTTAAAGTGATGTACTAAAAAATGGAAATTATGCTTTCAGATAAAAGCAGTTCTAAAAATATATTAAACAGATTTAAATTTAGTTAATATAGCAGTAGATTTTACTGAACAGGGAGAGGATTTGAAAGTGAAGGACAGCAAAAGGTCTACAGTCATACCAGATTTGTGTCTGATAAGGTATGAGACCCATCAAGTCTGTGCACAGAGGTCTTCAGGAACGTATCTTAATAAAAATGTGACTGTAAAGACCATGACTATCTGACACATCTGATTTAGTCTCTGATGTTGGACATCTGGTATACAATGTGGTTGGTATCTAAAAAGCTAGATCATAGGCTAGTTTTAAAATTACCGTAAATTCTCTCATTTCTATAGGTTACCCTCCTCCTATTTCCAGCAATGTCTATAAATACTTCATTTAAACCAAAGAAGAAGAATTCCCACCTGGGACTTCTAATTCTCATCTAATCTTGATTCAATGGGTGGTCAGGGTTAAGAGGACAAAGAGTCTGCAGAAAGGAGAGACATTTGGGAGCATGCATGAATATTTTAACAACTACCAATAAAACTCTCACATGGATATTGATGGGAAAATGTTTTGAAGTCAGTTAAGCAGTGAATATTGACTTTAAAACTAGTAGCAGGTTTACCCTGAAAACAAGAACAAGCTGATCCTAGTGGGAAGGTGTTGGTAAACATTTTCAACCTGATGCGTGATAAAGAGCTTTAATTCCCAATAATTCCACATGATGTGGTATGAAAAAGTTATTTTAATCATCTAAATAGTATGTCAAGCAGAAATGTTTGCCCAGACCCCAAATCACTAACTTCATTAGCTGCATGATAGAGGTCAAAAAGAAAATCAAAACAATTATTGAAATAAAAGAAAAACTAAACTTATTGTTCCTATGTCTCCCCAGTGCCTTGAGTCATTATTCTTGAGCTCAGTCAGAAGTTCTACCAAGATTGTTAACTGTTTCGGGCCACTAATATGCTATTTATTATACCACTGCAATGACATACCTGTTGAAAATTCTCATTTGCTACAGAAACGTCATACCCACATGACACAATATACTCCCACTATGTTCAGAATGTGGTGTCACCCATGAAACCAAATTCCCAAACGTGACATTTTGCAGTGACTTAAGGTTTAGATATTCTACTCTCCAAAGACTAAAGAGTGGAAGGTCCTAGAAGAAGCAGAAATAGAGGCCAGTGTTGGGATCGTGTTAGTAGTACTGCCACGTCCTCTCATTAGCAGCATGTTGATGTCACTGTAGAGACCAACAAGACGTCTCTTTACCCGTCGTGTCCGCCGTTGGATTGACAGTTGCAAATGTTATTTGTGGGCCTTGTTCCAAGCCTCGCTCTAACATGGGAGTCTGTGAAAAGCTTAGCAAGATTGTTACATACCAGAATGGGGTCATCTCTGGGTAACCACTTATTTATTTATTTATTTATTTATTTATTTATTTATTTTTATTTTTGAGACGGAGTTTCGCTCTTGTTACCCAGGCTGGAGTGCAAATGGCGCAATCTCAGCTCACTGCAACCTCCGCCTCCTGGGTTCAGGCAATTCTCCTGCCTCAGCCTCCTGAGTAGCTGGGATTACAGGCACGCGCCACCATGCCCAGCTAATTTTTTGAGTTTTAGTAGAGACAGGGTTTCACCATGTTGACCAGGATGGTCTCGATCTCTTGACCTCGTGATCCACCCGCCTCGGCCTCCCAAAGTGCTGGGATTACAGGCTTGAGCCACCACGCCCGGCCGGGTAACTACTTTAAAACTGGAGGATTTGTGTTTACCGAATATTTAGAGAGGTTAAATATTTAAAAGTGTGTCTCTATTTCCACATAGTTTAATGGTTTCTCCTCTTTGGAAAAAAAATTAATTTCAAATGTCAAAACTCTCACGGAGCTCTCATTTTTAAATAGTTCTACTTTTACTGCATGTTGAGTGAAACAAAATGTTGAGTAAATATACTATACTTCGGGTATATTTTAGGTGGGTTCGCATTTTATTTAACATAACACCCATATGCAATAAATGGTATTATATGGAGACAAACTATTTATTTAGCTTTCAGAACATGCTTGTTGGGAAGAATCCAGATGTGTACTAAATCTGACATTCCTCTAAATATCTACAACTCACAGGTTGGAAACAGTCTTATAAAAGACAGTTTTGAAATTCAGACACATCTGGGTTTCAAATCTCACAAGTACTATATATATGTGTGTGTGTTTGTATATATATATATATATATATATATATATATATATATATATATACACAATGCAAACCCACCTAAAATATACCTGTGTGTACACACACACACACACACACACACATATACACACAAACACACACATATATAGTGTATGTGTACAAGTATATATTGTACAAGTGACTTACCTTGGGCAAGTCACTTAACTCTTATAAACTAGTTTGCTCATTTTAAATAGCATTTCAGGGCAATTAAATGACATAACTTAGGTAAAGAATGTACCATTCTGCTTGGCACATTGTAGCTACTCAGTATCTCTTAGTTCCTATCCTTCCTCTTGCAAATATTTCAAATTTAAAAATTCACTATATATATATATATATATATATATATATATATATACACACACACACACACACACACACATACATATACATATGAAAACCAGGGTTAAGTCAAAAATAAATTAGAGAACAAATATTCACTCCACGGAAAGATTCATAGGATCACTTCGCACTGAAAACTGTGCAAGTGTATTTCATGTATTGCCCAATCTGCCAATTTCTCACATCTGATCACAACCCTCTTTTGTGAATAGGGGCAAGTGCCTCTAGATAACCCAGGAAAGGAATACTTTGCATCTGATAGAATGCCTCTAGTTGGAAGTATGATTTAACACACTCTGATGCTTATTAAAGATCTGAAAGGATAAATGGCTTTGTGAATATGAGGTCAATACTATACTAATCCGTTGGGGTCATTATAAGATTTTTCTGCTGGTTTATGAGGTACGTATATATTGAAAATATGCAATGGCGCAGTTGCACAAAACTGTCCTGCTAGTCTTAATTGCTGCTTCGTCTCCCCGCTTCCTAATGTGGTGGAAGATATTTTTCAAGCAGCAGCATGTGGCTCAGTGGCAGACACCACAGGCACTTACACTGGGAGTTTTGAAGCTTCCTGTATGTGAGGGTCCTGCTGCTGGGCTAGATTGTCCAGGCAACTGTAAATGCTGAGATTTTTATCTTCTCTTCTTCTCTTCTTCCTGAACGCTTCATCTCTGGGGCAGTTTCTTTTTCTCTCTCTCTTTCTTCCCATATATCGCACTGGGGTATTGTCTACCATAATAAATGAATGCTCTTTCAAACGAATGGTTTATCCACTTTGGTCCTGGTATGTCCACTTTGAATGCCTTATGCTCTATAATAGCAGGAAAAATGTCAGGAAACAATTTCTAAAGAATTTGTATACTATTTACCTAGTAGGATAGTGAAACCAAAGAAAGTTCCTCACATATATGAATAGGAAAGAAATCAGTCTACAGCATCTTCATTTGACTCATTTTGTACTTGGGTTTTTGAGTGTGCCTTTATTTGGGAGCTGTTTTCTATCACTCTACCAGTTCTTTCAGAATCTCAGACATAGCCATTAGAAAGGCAGTCATTTACTGATCAGTTATTTGGTGGCAAGCACTGTGCCAACCTCTGTTTATGCATTTAAATTTCGCAAAAATGCCTGGGATGAAGGACTTGCTTTTATTCCCATTTTACAGATAAATTAAAGCTTAGCAAAGTTAAGTGAGCTGCCTAAGGCCACTCAATAAATGGTAAGCCAGGATTTAAACCCAGAGCTATGCATCCACATTATTTCTCAATGTTAAGTGTTTTAGAAGTTTTCAATAGTGCACACATGGTTTAGAAAATGTTCGGGGATGATATAATAAAACTTATTTTCTATAGTATAGCATTTGTTTGAGAATAGTTAAAACAAAATCCCAAGTCAGGAAATAAAAATGCATAGCATTAATTTGGTCAACATATATTCTCTTGATTTTCATAGTTCAATAACAAAATTTTATTTCTTCAAGTAGAATGCTAAGGTATAGAAACAGGAATGACAAAAGATTTTATGCATTCATACCTAAAGGCTAATTTCAGGAGGGAATGTGTTCAGTTATATTTGAGTAATATGCATTTGAAATAAAAAAGAATTTAAGGTTTTCTTTAAAGTAGAATAATATTATCCATTGAATAAAAAAATAAATAAGTCAATTGGTTAATGAATGAATGTAAGGAATAAACGACCCATGCCTTTGTCCTTTCATGCAGTATTTCACCCCGGGAGGTAATGGAAACACCAATGCCTTCTTAAGTATTGCAGCACCAGCAGGCCTCTATGCAATATAAACTTCCCTTCTGCCTTTTTAAATTCTTTTCTAAACTGCACCTAGGACGGCAGAGATAGGTCCTTGCTAAGATTCCTTGGAACTGCTGTTTGCAGAAAAATCAGGGGAGATTTTCAGATTGACAATTTTTAGACTGACAATTTCACTCCATGGCTCCTTCTGCGTTTCTGTGCTCCAATTTTAATTATCACTTAGAGTAAGTGCAGTGGATATACACTTATCAACTCCTCATTTCCCCTGTGGACCACACTGTGGGTTACAAAATACAATTTCCATTTTGTCTGCTGATGGCCTAAATAAGGTACATACAAAACAACAAGGATGGGTGTCTTAATTTAGCAGGGTAAGATGTTCATATAACAGTGGCCCTGGGGGTTAGATTCAAGAAGAAAGAGAAATAGATTCTACCTCAGTGGAGTTGAACAATTTCCAAAAGATTTAGCACACAAAAATCTGGGCCAACCCATACTATGAACAATTAGAAAAATCTAACAATAATGTAATTTTTTAATATTCTTTAATATAGGGCTCCATGGCATACATGCAGTTATATCTTATATGTTATTTTAAGCAAAACAATCATAGGCACAAAAAGCGTTAAAGAAATATTAAGAATTCGAATAGCATGGCAAGAAAGTATTAAAATATTTTGAACTATAAAATATAACATACATATATATAAAATGCATCATTTTAATTTCTAATATTAGCACCCTCAGTGTGTTAAGTATAATCAATACTGTGATAAATATATTCATGTAAAAATAAGAAAAATAAAAATTTTGAATAATTTCTATTTTTAAAAATGAATTTTCTCACTAGCAATTTCTCAATCTAATTTTCTTTTTGTGTTTGTATTCTCAATCTAATTTTCATGCCTCTTTTGAAATACATGGCCTTTTTCCAGTAACATGCAATATATACTATAAACCATGATTCTTATCATAATCATCACTGCTATGAGTATCAGCTAAATTTAGTGAGTTATCATTATCAGTTGAATTCTAGAGATCTGGAAAGTTATACAAAATATTTTAAAAATCATGCCAAACAATGGGAAATGCACGGTGGTTAGGGACTATCATAAGAGCTCATTAGAAAGGGGAACTTGAGGTGGATGTTGAATTCACAAACATATGTAAGAACACAGGAATACTTCACTCATATACTTAATGCAGTAGAGCAAGAACAAAGACAGAATATGCTTAAACTCGTTGACTCTGTAAAGACTTTTGAACAATAATGAAATAATTGAACATTTAATAACAGGTTATGACTACTGACTATAGTGTCGGTACTTTATGTTGGAGGTAGTGAAGGATCGATCGCTGACGGCTTTCAAACAGAGGGAAAGATACTTGCAAGCTTTACATTTGGAAAATCCATTTATTAGAATGCTGACATTATAGAGGAAGCTATGGAGAATAGGTAGGGCAAAGAAAACTGTGTCTTAAATGTAACATTTTGGCTGTATGAGCTTGGCATTTTCTTATCCACACATGCCACATTTTCTGGTTTCTACATTTATGATCACATCAAATGTGATTTGTCTATATTTGTGGAAACCAAGATAAATGACAGTTTAACAGAAGAATGCAAGAGCTATTTGAAAGATGCCACATATCATCTAAAGAGAAATAGACTTTAAGTAACAATATACTCTGGATGACAGAGAAGATTTGATTATGTTGGGAGAGCGTCAGAGGAGAAAAGGTTTGTTGGGTCTATACAGGTGTTCATGTCCCTATGTCTGTATTATGAAGGTTAAAAAGAAGTAATGAACAACTTATGTAGTTTAAATTGGACTTAAATGCATTGATTTTGTGCTGTTCTTGTTTATCTGTCTTCCCAATTAGACACAAATCAATTTGCACTCTGAGCAGTGCTTTGCAGTGCCTGGCGTGTGGCTGGTAGAAAAACGCTTTGACTACAATATATTGTTGATCAAAGGGGCATCTGTACTGACAAAGGAAGAAATGATTGTATTATCTCAGTTGTACCTGAGATGTTTCTATATATCAAAGAACACATGAAAATTATTTGTTTATGTCTACTATCACTCAGCTATTATAGAACCATTCACTCTAAATAGACTTACTATTTATTAAATTTGATAGTACTGAGAGGCAATAACATAATTTAGACTGTAATATTAGTATATAAATATCAACATAATTTACAGTGTAAGTAATATCAGTATAATCTCCAGCTCAACCAAAAATTAGTATCTTAGGTTTATGGCAATAAACATAATTGGATAAATTAAAGGAAATTCAGATGTTCTGTATTATTTACTTTCCCTTACATTTAAGAAGTATATGTATTTAAATTTCATTCTATGTGCTATTATTTTAAAAGTCATAATCAATGAAATAATTATATGTATTCACACACAGAACTTTGAAAATCTAATTTGACCACTTAAAACATCTTATTCTTTTATTTGTTCATTTATTCATTCATTCACATATCCACTCCACAAATATTTATTATTTAACTAATAAATACTGGCCACCTAGGTGAACAAGGAGAAGTAAATATGTTTTTCATGGAACTTATATTTTAATAAGGAAAGACAGATAATCAATAAATGCACAGGATATATAAGTCAATACATAAGAAGCCAAATGGTGATAAAAATATGTAAAAATAATAAATCAAGACAAAAGACATAGAAAGTGCTGGGACAGTCATGAGTTGCTTGTAAAGGCATAATTTATTTTACAGAGAGTAGTTAGAAAAGGCCTCATTGATAAAATACCACTTGAGTAAAAATAACCTTGAAGGAAATAGTGATTCACACCAGAATAAAACTTTACTTCCCATAATTTTTTATTAAAATTTTCTTCATATATTAGAAAATATCACTTATATCCTCAAATGAGCACCATAAGGATTTGTAACTAAATTTTCATAAGCGCCTATTTGTAGGCTAAAATGTCTTCTTGGTGTTCCGCCTGCCAAGATAATTGATCTTAAACTTCAGTTGAATGAATACTCAGGTTCTTACCCTTCATAAGACTCTTCGTCTGCTGAACAACCTTTCTCCAACATCTCTTAGACGAATTTTAATTTTCCTTTGGGAGTTGAGCATTCCTTATTCTAAAATGTGGCCCAGGTCTAGTCAATAAGGGTGGCCCATTTCCTCTAGCTCCAGAAATTGACTCAGAAAATGCTTATGATACAAAGAAGTCAATCAGAATCTCTAAGTGTCAGCCCAGATGCTGTGGGTGGAACTATGGAAATGGGTATCCCTTTTGGCTTGATTTCCTTATCATTAGATAGGTACTTAGGATTAAGCCTGAAGTTTCTGATGTTCAACATGTCAGGAAGAAAGCCAAAAGAGAGGAAAGCAGATTCAAGAACCGTACTGAAATCCCTGGCAAAACTGTTGCAACAGCTAGATCCAACTATGCCTGAAGCTGCTACCCATGGACTCTTTGAGATCCAACAAATTACCACATATGCACGAACTATTGGATTACCTTTATTAAACCTGCAACTAGAAGCCTCATGACTAATACAAAGAACCAGCTTTGGGAGGCCAAGGTGGGTGGATCACGAGGTCAACAGATCGAGACCATCCTGGTTAACATGGTGAAACCCCGTCTCTACTAAAAATACAAAAATTAGCTGGGCATGGTGGTGCGTGCCTGTAATCCCAGCTACTCGGGAGGCTGAGGCAGGAGAATTGCCTGAACCCAGGAGGCAGAGGTTGCAGTGAGCCGAGAATGCGCCATTGCACTCCAGCCTGGGTAACAAGAGCGAAACTCCGTCTCAAAAAAAAAAGAACCAGTTGGCTCAGTTCTACTTACTCTGCAGTTTTTAAAAGAAAAAGAGATACATGACAGTAAGAACGGCTGTTTCACTATCCTCTGATGAGTCTGTTCTTACGCATTTCTTTGTGATGATGATCATTTGGTTACCTTTGAGTAGCATAATAGAACTTTTATTTCAGCTCAATAAATATTTTATGTGCACTTAATTGTATAAGAAACTCACCTTGCACTGGGAAATGCAAAAATGAAATAAGACAAGTTTCTCACTCTCAATAAACAGTATTGAGCTTCCATGACCCATAGTGTCCAAACTGTATAGCCAAAATTAAAAAAAAAATGATATAAATCCTATGAGTACTATTTCTCCCATTAGACATTAAAAACATTGAAGCCATGCATTATATATTTTTTCCTAAGCTTCATCTCTAACATTTGTGTATTTATTGATATTTGTAAAATACAATTCATATTTTTTCTTTGAGTCGTATCAGTCTGCAAGTGTCTTCTTGGAACAACTGTTTGAAAAACATACAATTGCTACCATTATTACCTCGCATTCAATTAGTAACTTTATCTGCTAATGAATGATGTTTTATTCACATCTGGAAGACCTTGAAATCCTCTTAAACAATACATTTCTAACGATGCAGTGATGGTTTTGAGATAAAGCATTCTGCAACAAGGTCTTTTAGGATTCTTAGGATAAAAATAGAGAAACAAAATATAAGTCAATATACTAAGATGAAGGACATATATATGTATTTTCTTTTCCTTCCCACATCTCATTCTTTCTGTAATAAAATGATCTCAGCACTCACACTGCCTTCTGATTACAGCAAGATTGCAAGACTTCTGCAGCGTTCCTACTGCAGAGCCATTTCTACCCCGCACTGATCCTGAAGTGTTTGCCATCTTAATGCACCTGCTGTAACTGCCAGCCATACTCTTCCCACTTTGAAAACTACATCTAACCCAATCATCGAGCTAAAAGTAGGAAATACAACCGTTGGAAGAAATGCAAAAATATATTTTGTATTCTATTGAATGGCAGGCACTGCTGAAATAATTTATGCTTAGGCACTTGGGTTGAGGTAAATCAAGTAGCATGATCTATTTTTTTATTAAGTGGCTGTATTAGCAAACTGGGCAAACCTACTGCTCTGATTTCTCATGCATTTTTTACTCTCATTAAAATGTTTTTCAGTTATACGTCATTATCCTTTACTTATCCATTAATGGTTTACAGACACGCAAATATCAGGCAGGTGAAATCTTCTCCCTACCCCTCCCCCAATCCCTCTACACCACTGCAGGCCTGTGCTGTAGCAAACAGGACGATCTGCCCTGTCTCTGGTTTAGGAAGCTGAGCCCCGGCCGCTGAGCCGTTTTCTACAGGTCGAAGCACTCATGCTTCCTTTGCTTCTGCGAGGGAACAATGAGCAAGTGCAACTGTGGGAACCCTCCTGCCTGCTGGGTGCTCAGCTAGGAGTCCCAGAATATCAGACACAATTATATTCAAATGTAAGTACAAAAAGTCATTTTGACTTGAATATAAATTATTCTAGCTGCCATGTTGGATCACCGGCACTACTGCTCCTCTTCATTAGCAGTGATAATTGAGCAATGACTTTCTGGGCACTTAAATCACAGTATGATTAATGGTGTGTGTACCTATCTTGCTTGCCAGCCCCCTATATGAAGGAGATTTTTCTTGTATAGTTCATTATCTTCATCATCTTCAAACACAAAACACTCGAACCACTGTGCTTATAAAACCTGGAGAATGATATTATTATAGGATCTCTTGACTGGTCCATCACTTTGCCGCTGATGTTTTCAGGGTAGAAATAAGAATTAATGCTACTGAATGAGTGAGAAGAAATGCAAATTGCTATTTCCTTTCCTAAATTGCACACCCCTTATATTCTTCTCACCTATCTTAATGTTGGTTTATAGGGTTTCTTTATTAGGATATGAGATTTAGAGTGTAGAGTTTGTAATTTTTTTTCTAAATTATTTTTAAGTGCTACCATTAAGATAAGAAGCCAAAATAATCAGCTAGAGATTGAGCTGAATTAGGAAAAGATAGTTGCTTTTCTTCTCCCCTTTAAATCCCTTCCTGTATATGTCTAACGATGTAGTTCTACAAAGAACACTCCCAGCATCTGGCTTTTCTTGCATTAAATTCACCCAAAAGTTATAAAATGTATAATTAATGATGCTATCCTGTATATAACACACTGACACCTTCGCTAACTTAAATCTAAAACTTCTAGGTGAAAGTAAACAGAGTAAGTTATATGTATAATTAGCATATGAGACCACTCCAAAGAAAAACATACAAAAAGTGAAATGTCATACTTTTCTCTCATATTTTATATTTTGAGAATTTTAAAAATTGCTGAGAGCAGTAACACTTAGAAAAAGTCACCTCTGATGGGACAGCTCTTTTTTATGCTTATTAAAAGAAAAAGAGCCTTTGTTAATGTGCCTCTCTTATTTAATTTTCGGTTGGCAGATCCCTGCTCTCAGACCCCTGTAGACCTACTGGTTCTGGAAAAAAGCTTTCTTCTTTGGTCCCCCGAGTAGGCTAGTGACAACTGAAAACACGTAGGTAAAACGAACACAGAATGGTCGGTTCAGAGCCAATTTTCTGTGGTGGCAAAGATGTGCCGGCAGGTTTGCTCAGGCTGCTGGGTCCAGGGAACATTTTTGACAGAACCTCTACCCCCTCTTGTCTAAAACAGTAGTGATGATTAAGAAATCCTTTTCGGGGATTATTTAATTTTCATTTTGTTTGCTCCCCTTAGTCTTCTGAAAGTAGCATTTACATGCTCCTTGCTCAAATTTATAAGAGGAAAACCAAAGTTACATAATTCAGAAAGTCAGTAAATTCTTATTTCTTTGGCAAAACAAATCACCTGTTTTCCTGACTTAGTCCAGACCAAAATTAAAAGCACTCAAACATCCTAATAAATACCAGAGTGGTGGGCATTTACAAGATCACTGAATGGAAAAGACAGAAAGAATGGTTTAAAAAATTGTACCCTGCAACAGGACTGTCCTTCAGCATATTAATAGTATTAAAGATTTCTTTTGTTATTCAGTCTTCTACAATGTCCTTGTGAGGTCAAGTGCCTCCCCATTTTATGGTTGAAGAAATCAAGACTCAGAGATGATAAATATTGTACTCCAGTTACACTGCTGGTAAGAGAAAGCCAGAATTCACACTAAGGTCTCAGTTAAGCTCAGGTTTTCTTCATGCAGTATCTATAGTATATTAAAAACAACTAGCATGAGAAATATTTTGTACTTAGCTAGAATATTTCTAGCTGCTAGAAATTGGGAGAAACTCATATATATATATATTACAAAACTTCACATTCATACCTATAATTTAAAGAAAAATATCATCATGTTAGTAGGAAAAAATTTCACTTTTTCTCTTCAGGGCAATTTAATTTTAACTAGTAGTTGTCAGCCATAGTACCTTGTTTAGTTTTAACTAAAGTAAAAAATCAAGAACAGTAAAGAGAATTTGAAGCTTAGAATAAATATCCAAATGTTATCACTTATAAATTAAACACCAACACAAAAGAATGTGATCAAATTGGGACAACATCTAATGGCAGAAATAGTTGGTTGACTGTGTTTTTACTCATATCAAACATGATGCCGTATAGGTGGTCCCAAACACAGGTGAGGCCGCCCCTCGTGTGGATGAGCAGTGTGATAACGCTTCGCATCCCTGGATGGCATGAGGATGTACACAGATGCCCATCAGAAGCAAGGCTATTTTACATCACTGCACACACTCATACACACTCTCACACATGCAGACTCACACAAATGTCCAAACAAAACATGCCGCTGGTGCATGAAGTTAGGATGAGAAGCCAAACTTTTTCACTTACTAGCTGTGTGACCTCTATCACTCCATCTCCTCTGTGAGCCTGGCCTATAAATTTAGCACATCATAGTACCAGTCTCACACACTTGATGGTCATCAGGGGCTCAAGGAAGGTGAAGCTCGTGGAACATTCTATAATCCTAAACACTATTCAAATACAATGATTATTGTCATGGCTGTTATTTATTTTTGAAACTCCTGCTATGATATTGCTGCTGAAACAGCTGGCTACCAGGAAGAACACCTGTCATCCCTAATCCACTGGTCCAGAACACTTTCCTCCATACAGAGCAGGTTTTCATGATTGGACGATTACCCTGCATGGCTGGCAACAAACTCAATTACTGTATTTTGAGAAATCAGCCATAAATTGGAGGTTTCTTATATGGAAAGCGTATAATGAAATGAAAGCCTACTTCAAATTCATGAGAGGCGCAACAATACCCTGACTTTTAATACAGACTAAACCAAGTCAGGTGAAAGGGGAAATACTTAGATAAACATGTTTTAGGGTACACAAATGGAAAACATAAAATAGCACTATTTTAATAATTATAATTAAAGCGATATTCTCTTATCAGATTTTGGAATTTGCAGGCTTCCTTTAAAAACAACCAACAACAATTCTGATTTCTTTTAATCTTTTCTCTTTTTCTGAAAAATGTTTTTTTTTCCTCTGTCTTGAAGAAAGGTCATAAATACCGAATTCTAGCCAAGAGAAGCCTGCGCTTCCAGCTTTTTCACCAATGTAGTATATTAAAGTGCTTTAAGGAACTCTTTGTATTTAATCTATAGATTTGTAGATTAAATACAAACGAGTTTGACCCATTTCCCATTTCCCAATGCCATCCAGCAATGGTTACTTTTTAAACTGCTTTAAAAAAAAATATGAAATCTTAATTTTTTTTTTTCCATGAGCGGACTACAAAAGATGTGAGAATTCAGACTGAGCCATAGCTCCATCTCCTGGAAGTGCATATCAGTAGCAAGACGAGTAAAGACCAGAGGCAGGAGAGACACTTCCTCACTGAAGCACTCGCATTCCGACTGTGTGCAAAAGACCTTTTGTGTTTCACTCACTGAGGGGAGATTGTTCTTCACTCAATCAATGAGAAGAACAGACGTCTTAGAAAACCTTCAGTACCTGAGGGAAATGACTGAGCTCAAACACAAGGGACAGTCAGCCCGTGTTCAAGATAAGCGCATCTCAGGAAGGCAGATACCATGCCTTGGAGACAACAGTCAGATAAAAAAACCCTTATTGATAAGCTCAAATCACAGATTATTTTATTAAGCTCATATTTTAAAAGAATGCAAAGCTTTATTTAGTGTTACTTTCCACTGTAAATGTAAAATTACTGTTTGCGCATAATACCTGGATTCTGGTGAACTGTTTTTATACTGTATTTCACCGTTGCATATCTACATTTCTATTTTTATATTAAAAAATGAATAGGTTTATGCAAATATTTCTTATTTTGCAAATTTATGTATATCAAGTTTTAATATGTCTGCTAACATAATTCATTTTCTCCTTATGTATAATTTTATATATTTATAACTAATTGTTAGGAAAACAAAACTCTTAGAAATTACCAGAGGTTAGTTTATAAGTACTTTGATTGTCTTGCTTCACGGATGATCATATACTTTATTTTTAAACTTTGAAATGTTACTGTCTATATGGTTTCTTTTTACTTAAAACAGTAAGAAATTGGACTGTAATATTTCCACTTTTTGGTGCAATGCTTTTCTCCCTCTAATATAACTCGAGGCTCTGTAAAGTTTGAGGGGTTCAAGTTAGTTCCAAAAATATAATAGGACCCCCACCCTTCTCAGTTCTATCTCCCACACGAATGCTTTTATTGGCACATTTGGAATTGAGAAGGATGTACACCATGCTAGTCAACATAAATCAGCTATTTATTTACAATTTACTCCAAAGATTTAAGTAAGCCAAGTTAGTGAGCGACTGAGATTTTTTTCCTACTCTCTTTTATTTATCTTTTTAAACCAACAGCCATTTGAATGATTTTTTTTAACTCTCTTGATGTTTCTCTCTGTTTCCACACTGAGCACTTGATAGAAGCTGGACACCTGCTTGCCTTCAGTTTATTCCATGTTCTTTAAGACTGTGCTGAATAGAGATTGAGTTCAGCTTACTATAGTTCAGCTTACTATATCTACAATTAACGTCTGATTTAGAAACAGAAAAAAAAATCCTATCTAACTATTAATAGTGGGTAAAGTGAAGTCAGCACTTTGATATTAATAAAATAAACACAATACATAATAAAGCACAAAAACCAATTTATTCAATAAAATTGAGAATATGGCCCCCCTGGCAAGATGAATATTGTCAGAAAACCAAAAATCAGTATATACGACTTGATTTTCAAGGAATTAAATATGTGTAGACTACATTTAACATTCAAATTAGCTTGACTCTGATGTAACACCACTTTGATGCTTCAGAAAGAATATTTAGGGCCTCAGGATCATTATAATGAACACCAGTGCTATGGTCAACTACTAAAAGACTAGAAGATAGATGCTATTACACTAATTCTTTCTTGAAATCAGGATATATTCCTTTAAAAATATTTCTGGATATCTGTTTCCGTGCTTATTATGTGTCTCTTTTTCATAAAAGTTAAGCGGGAAAGATATGTGTATAAATCTGAGAGTTTGGATAACATGGAAATCTGCTTCATAGTGAAAGTTTACACCTGAAGTCTCCCCATTTTGTGTACGGCTTTGCTTGATTAACATACTTCCTTCAATGGCCATAAAGGAGCACGCATTTTACATTAGAGTTTTCTGTGGGCTTTTGATGACTGGCTTGCAGCCAAAGCACTTATCCTGCTATTCAGGATATATTGTAGAAAACCATATAACTGCACCTAAGAGTCTTTAATTGCTGATTGTTCCTAATAACTGTTTAGGATATAATGCAAACAATAATACATGATGTCAGTTTGAATTTCAAGGTTGTTATTCAATCCCAAGTTTCTGCTGTGTTATGGTCTCTTCCTGTGGTTAATGATGTCTGGAAAACCCTCTGTGGAGTAACGATCCTGGCATGGGTGAGGGGCGAGGTCTGCATTTAAAGAATAACAATAGAAAATAGAGGTTTGAGTAATAGCTACTATGAGTTGGAATGCAGTAACAATCATTGTACGGAATGAAATAAATGGCCACTGCTGTGCTCAGTAACTATTCAGAGATTAACTGTGCTGTGGATTATCTATAGAATTTGGAATTATCTTCTACATTGTCACATGCATCCGAAGAGTTTGGTTATGCTCTAGGAATCACTTTCTCCAGGTCTTATGCTTAAAGGACTGAGACAAGCTTTCATTATTTGTGAGGAACTCTCTCTCACAGATGCTCATTGATCTCCATTTTACTCATAGTGGCTCAAACCAGAACACGGAAGCCTTCTTATGATAGGCAATAAGAAAAAAAAGCTCTGGCTAGCTAATAACCCTTCAAGTACTTCTCCCTCTGTTCTGCCTGCAATTTCAGTAAGATTTCCAGCACGTGGAGTTTAAATGTCCTCTAGACCTTTAGAAGCAGGCATCTAATTGCTTCTTCACATTGCCAAATGACTGAGTGTGTTCTTCATTGACTTGGTTCCTGCCAGACTCTGGAACAGAGAGTAAGCAGGATAAGAGAGACCGGGGAAGCATAAAGCTCTCACTCAGAGGAGGAATAGAGCAGACCTGGGAGTCAAAGAGTCAGTAGAAGGTGCAAAAAAAGAAAAGCTGAGAAAGAAAAATGAAAAACTGTAGATTGGACAAAAGAAAAGGGAAACAAGACCAGAGTGGAGTAGTGGCAGGAGATACAAGGTCTGCTGTGTCTGAGAAATATTTAATGGAAGCATGTGTATATATATGGGTATGCTGTTGTGTATGTTGATACATGCAAAACAATGTCTCCTTCTTACTCACCTCCTTTAGTCACAAAAAAGCCCAATGTAGTATTCAGTTCATCATCCCCATTCCACATTATTCCTTATTATCTAATTTTGGTAGACTTCAAAATGGCTACAATTTTTCACTTTTCCTCGTTTCAATGACTTTTGCTCTGGAATTTAGAAGCTCCTGCCATTAACAAATAGATTCTATTTCCCTTCCCCTTGAATCTGAGCGGCCTATGGACTTTCTGTGGCCCATAAAAAGTGGAAGAAGTGACGTTGTGCCTTTATTTCATGCTCCTACTGGCTTTCTTGGAGTCCTACCCAGCTGCCATAGGAACAAGCCCAGCAAACCTGCTGGAGGATGAGAGACCATGTGGAACCGAGATGAATTCTCCTAGTAGACATGATTCTAGACTAGTCAGCTTGCAGTCGGCCTGACTGCTGACTGAAGATGCTTGAATCAACTCAAATGCAACCAGAACTACCTAGCTGAGCACTGCCCAAATTCTTAAAGAAGAGACTTACAGGTTAAATGAGTGTTAAGCCTGTTAAGTTTGGGGTGATTTATTATGCATAAAAGGCTAACTTCAGCAATAGCCAAGTTACGTCTCTTGGGTTGCTTAATGGCTTTTGTATGGTAATAAGTATATTGTTAAATCTATATATGAAATTTGAATTTTGCATACAATTGTCATATATAAATCTCCAAAGAACCTTACCTGAATAGCTAGATACATTAATCATATTTGTGCTTCAAGATAAAAGAGTTTGAAAGGAATCAATCTGTAATTCTTGCTTCCTTCCCCAAAACATTTATGAAGACTATGCCTATTGAACAGCATAAAGCTAATTATACATTTATTTTTTCAATATTCATTTCATAAAATATAAGACCTTTTGGTCTCAAATCCTAGCAGGTATTCTAAGACTTGGATTTTAACAGAATGATAGAGTTATGGAAAAGAGATACCAGTATTGATTTTAACTCTAGTGAGTTTCTACCCACCACATTCATAAAAGACCAAAACTTCTGAAAGACGGTTTTAGATTGTTAATCTACTATCATAGCAAACAGATCTATCTTCATCTCATCTGTGTTCTTCATGGTACCTGAATCATTTAAGGATTCAATAGCTACTTTAGAAATTATTAGGTCAGCCAACACCAGCAAATCAAGCAGTTTATTCATCATTGGGAAGCCTCTTGATCCCAGTGGCTCTGATAATATACAAAAATGGTAATGACATTGCCTAATTCTGTCACACATACTTAATCTAGATTTTTTCTCCATGATTAAAATGGAAATTACTCACAACTTAGAATTGCTGTTAAATAAAGGGTTACCAATTCCACCTGAGTTACAGAAATGAAACCACATGCTTATGAGCAGTAACTTGGTAGTTTCTCTTTAAATAATGTAGAAAAAATGGTGTTACACAGCAAAGATTAATATTAAATGGATGAAATTATAGTAAATTGTAAAGGTCTCTGTTTCGATTAGGGTCCAGCTTGGAAAGAGATGCATGCTTACATTGAGAAATGGAGGAGAGTAAAGGCACAACTTTCTGAGTTGGGGGTAGGAGCTTCACTAAGGTATTCTGGGATTAGTAGTAGTAGGGAGCATTATCAAACCTGAGGCCTGAAGGAGTGAAGAGGGGAAACAGTTGCTGAATCACAAAAGAGCTGTTTAGAAAGAGCCACCTACAAGGAATGGTGGTGTCCTCAGACGGGCACCAAGAAGTGACCTTGGTGACCTGTCAGGGAGGGAATCAGATACCCTGGGTTTATTCTCTTCCCATCCTTGCATCTGTCAGTGCCTCCCATTAGCTAAATCCAATGAAAGACTAAGGAAAATGAAGCCCATCAATTATTATACACTCAGTCAATTCAGCCACCTATGACACGGAGCAGAGTGGAGAAGTGTGGGGAATATATATATATGTATATGTGTATATATATATATATATATACACACACAATATATTATATAATATACACACACAATATATTACATATATATAAAATGTATACATACATACACACACTACGGTTTCTTTATCCACTTGTTGATGAATGGGCATTTGGGTTGGTTCCACAATTTTGCAACTGTGAATTGTTCTACTATAAACATGCATGTGCAATTATCTTCTTCAAATAATGACTTATTAAAAAGATATTTTTAATGAGTTTTTAATTCTTTGAAAATTGTGTGGTGTCTAACTTAGGGAACTACTGCCATATGTTTCTATTAATGTTTATAATTTTTTTTAATCAAAGAATTATAAAGATTGGATTGGCTGGAAAGATGAAAACTGGAGTGGAACCCAAATACATATTTCATCTGGAGTCAATTCTCAATGTTCTTAGGGAAGTATTTTTATTATTACCTCATAGGTTCATTGCATTTTCCTCATAATTATTTTGTATTTTATTTATTATACTTTATATATTTTACTCTTATGAGTAAAACAATTTTTTTTTGCCATAGAAATATATAGAATTATTCAAGTCAGATGAGCATGGTGGTTCATGCCTGTAACCCAAGTACTTTGTGAGGCCAAGGAAGGTTATATCGAGCTCAGGAGTTTGAGACCTACCTGGGCAACATGGCAAAACACTTCTCTACAAAAAAATACAAAAATTAGCCAGGCAATGAGGTACACGCCTATAGTCCTAGTTACTCTGGAGGCTGAAGAGAAGGATCACCTGGGCCTGGGAGGTCAAGGCTGCAGTGAGGCCTGATGGCACCACTGCACTCTCGCCTGGGCAACATAGCCAGACCCTGTCTCAAACAAACAAACACACAAACAACAAACAAACAAATGAACAAACAAACAAACAGAATTATTGAAGTCACTGAAAGGAAATTAGTCAAATGGTTTTGGGTCTCATTTTTCTGCCTGTATCACGCTTCTAACCTCAGGCAAGCTGATAAACACTTTTGGCCTAAACTTTTTTATCCATAGTAGTAGTGAAGATAATCATATTCTCCACCTCATACAGTTGCTGTGAAGGTGGTGAGAATTCTTCAAGTAAAGCCCCTAAAACCATGCTGGCACATGGTAAGCACCCCAAAATGTCAGGGAGCAGTAGTACTAATAATACAGAAACGACTACAATTTCTCTCATTTGATGAGGTTTTGTTTTTGTTATTGCTCCCGGGAAGAGCTAATGGGGTCTTCGTGTATTTTGCGATTTGGTAAGACTGTACGTGTGACTTGGACCTGGGCCACATGAATTACCTTCCCTAAACCCTTAGCCAGGCGTGAGTCAGACAGGCAATAAGGTTAAGACAGACAGACAGATCTGTTTAATCTGGGGCTGGAAGTGATTTTAAACAGACTGTACTACTTAGCACGCTTTGGCAAGCAGAATAGAAGGATCCAGGGCCCTTTGTGGAAGCTGACTTCCTCAGAGCCAGTTCATGAGACCCCAGTGCCTTTATTTAAAGCATCCACCAATAGTACAAACACATACCCATTTGAAAATCTCAGAACTAAAACATATTTCCAATCAGAACACAGGATTGGTGGATTTTAAATGCAGAGCTGTAACTATTCCCTGGGTGCTCTGATATCCCATCAGGGCTTCCTTCAAATCCTCTCCTCGGGCCGAGCTCCATCCCAGTCATTTCAGTTGCTCTCTGACTCCTGCAGACAAAACACCTTCCTTGATGAAAATAGATTATTAGCTTTCTTTGTTTGCAGGCAATCAAACACCATAAGAAGTAAAAGAAATGTGCTAAAGACAGATAATCAGCTAATTGAAGCCTTTTCCACCAAATAACAGAAGAAACTGAAAGAATATTGATTGAGGGAGACAAATGAGGGTAAATGTACAAGTACTTTAGTGGAATTCGAATTCTCCATTTGAGGTCTATTGTGAGAATGTATCAACTTGTTTTTGGATCATTCTTACTTCTCTCCCAAATCAGAGATAATTGAGTATACTCTGTGGAATTGTCACTCAGGTATTAATGTGACTTTTTAATATTCTTTGCAAGTCTCCCTTGAGCTGCAGTCATCTGCTTCAAGATAGAAAACACAAATCACCTTTGCTCCTTGTTAAGTTTTGAACTTTGCCATCTATGCCATCACTAAAAATATTGGTGCCTTCTGTCTGATAAATGAATTTGATGGAATGATTGAGAGTTTTACTATTAGGTTAAAGATGGTCCTTTCAAATTGTCTGAAAGAGTGGGGCAGAGGGAGGAAGAGAGACCTGTAGTGATAGCTCCAAAGAAAAGCTGAGGGAAATCAGAGTAACAAAAGATAAGCAACAGGGCACATACAGACTGCAAAGGATCAGCGGGCAGCAGTAAGCTGGGCGGATGGGACGGTGAAGGAACCTGGAAGTTTTGAGGTCTTAGAGACCAAGGAAATCCAGAGTCACCACTAATCTCTGCTAATTAATAAGAATAAAGGATTTGCTTCTCCTGCCATGATAAGTGCAACACCAATAGCCTTTGCTTACATAGCACTTAATATACACCAGGTGCTGTTCCAATTTATATATTTACACACATACACACAGAGATATACATAATTACAATATATAATTATGTAATCATGTCAATAAATCTATGAGGTAAACACCATTCTTGCCCCATTCTACAGATGAGGAAACTGAAGCACAGAAAAGTAAACAGTGAAGATTGGACAAGTGACTCCAGGGTCTAAACTTTTAACTACATTTTAAAATGTGTTAATAAGTGTTATATTATGAAATCAGGCAATGGCATCTGAGTGTGTAAGGCGTATGTAACCACTAAAAGTGGGTGCTACAAAGAACACACACGTACATTCACATAAATAGTAAAAGACCCTTGAAGACAATTGCTTTATTATTTTAGATGGAACTGTTGTATGAGAAGAAGGGACAGTCATCACAAATTAAAATACTACCACTTTCGACAGGCTGTATGCCATGTCATAAGGAAAGGAACACTCAGCATCAGGTTAGATATACGGAAGACCTGCTGGAGGAAGTAAATTTTAGAGTAAAATCTTGAAAGCCACAACTAAGAAAGCAGAAGGTCACGTATAGAAAACAGATTACATGTACAATGAACTGAACGAGGTTTCTGTCACCTCGAAGTTCATAGGTTGAAACCAGAATCCCCAAGGTGATGGTATTAGCAGGCAGGTCCTTTGGGGGATGATTTGGTCACATGCATGGGGGAAGCCCTTATGAATGGGGTTAGTGCCTTAGAGAGCTCATTTGTCCCTTCCACCATGTGAGGACATAGTAAGAAGACAACAAATCTGCCTGCACCTTGCTCTTGGACTTCCCATCTTCCAGGACTGTGAAAAATAAATTCGTATTACTTATAAGCTATCCAGTTTATGACATTTTGTTAGAGTGACCTGAAGAGACTGAAACAATATAAAAGGTGTACTCCCCGAAGACATTACAGTTTATGACCCAGGTTTTCTCTTAATTAGCTATTTAGATTTAAGCCAATTTGTTAACCTTTCCAAGTTTCAGTTTCCTCTTCTATATCATGAAAATCCCTTTTACAGGTGAGGTCGAACCTAACTCAAAAGGTTGATGTAAGTATTCAGTGATGCATATAAAGCCCTTAGAATCTCATCAGGAACTGCAGCTCAGTAAATGGAAGCTAGCTGTTACTACAGGTAGAATAAATTGACTTGGCTTACATTGAGCACATCATGAAAAATAGTAAGAAATAAGATTTGAGAACCCAGATCCTAAAATACTGGATACTCAATATATTTTCATAATTGAATGAGTGAGTGGGAGATCTAATGGATTTAATTGCATTGGAGTGAGGAGGGCCTAGTAAATTGGCATCCAAAGAGTTTAAACAACGAGATGACGGTACGAGGGTAGTGACCGCAGAACAGTTATGGTGTCTGGATGTCACCGAAGGGGAGCTTATAAACTCACTGGCAAATGGTACATTTGAAGAATCTCTGCTTTAACTTTCAGATGTTTTAAGTTTGCTTGAGAAAATGTATCAATGGTCTAGGGTAGCGATATTTAATTTATATTTCTCTTGGCCCAAAGACTTCTCCCAGGTAGTTTTAGGCAAGGAAGGTCAGAGGGAGGCTGACATGGCAGCGTCAGGTAATCCCCAACCTCACTTGGGGCACCTTTCACTTTTAACTGTTTTATATGTTGGCATTACCCTTAATATTTCATTTGAAAATAGATTCGCCTGCTTATAACATGGAAAGAACAGATCTAGAACACCTTGAAAAGTAAATTTGTAGTGTCTTTGGGGACAAAGAACCACAACAGACAGTCAGCTGGGCCAACCACCCATTTGAGCTGAGTTCCTCTGTCTTCAGCAAGATGTCATATAATGATGCACCCTTCCACTCACTCACTTATTCATTACATGTTTATGGAGCATCCTCTATTCCATGAACCAGATCCTTTGCTGGAAATTGTTGATACAATGAAACCCTGTGTCTCAGATTCCCAGCACAGTCCCAGTTTATACTTGTTGTCCCCATGTCATTGATAAAATTGCTCTGTTTGGTTCTCAGAAGTCTTTCAGATAGAATGACAAATGATATAATCACAGTACCTCTAGGGCACATTAAAAACTTGGGAATCAGGTATCCTAAGTCACTGAAGTTTTCTAGGGGAGGTACAGATATGCCGAGACTTATCAGAGAACCATTTTGGGATGCAATATGGCAAAAGAATTGGAGTTTGGGCAATAATGAATTAAAATATTCAGTGATTCAACTCAGAGAGTTTGTGAAAAGTAGCATAGAGACAACTTGTCTGAAATACACTTAGGAGACAGCATTAATGGGCTTTGGTGAGTGATTAGTGAGACAGGGGAGGTAATTCTTCCTTGGTTTTGCATTTTAGCTGTTGATTGTGCTATTTGCCAATCCTGGAAATGCTGGGGAAGGAATAGGTTTTTTGACAAGATCCGTGAGTTTGGTCTTAGACACCTAAACAGACTGCCAATAAGGCTGTTTACTCCCCTAATGGGAGACAGTGATTCCACATAGTCTCTTTAGGACTGGAGCACTAAGGCAGTGTCTAGAAAGGTGTAGATGTACATTCGGAAAGCCATGGGAATCGAAGAAATAACCCAAGTAGAGAGTCAAGAGTGAGAGAGAAAGACGACTAGGACGAGGTGTAGGGACGTCCTGTGCTTAACAGTGGAGTAAAGTCAGGTTAGATAAGGAGACTTGGGTTCACGCTCTAGCACTGGAGAAAGGAAAAGGAGATAATGTAGAAACTAAGGGATTGAGGAGGGAGTGGGTAAAGGGTGAGGCATTTCTAAGAGGTCAAATAAGATAACAAAAAATGAGCAAATCAGCAACATGAAGTCATTCCTTCCCTTACTTAACTAGGACATTCCATGGAATGCTAGGAGCAGAGACTGGTTGGGGTAGAGTAAGGACAGAGGGCACGGGAAGGACAAGGAATGCTCTCAGCTCTTTAGGAGGAAGATGGTGGAAAGGCAGTGAGAAGTAGGTCTGCATTTGGAGGGGGCCATGGAGTCAAGTGAAAACCTTCAAATAGACAGGCTGGTCACATTTTAAGGCCGATGGCAAGAAGTAACTATAAAGGGAGAAGCTGGGGTTGCAGAAAAGATCACTGAGAGTGCACAGTTCTTGAGCTAGTTGGGTGTGCAGTCAAAGAACACTAGACTTGAAGTAGTTTCCCATATGAATCTGCTCCCAAGGAAGTTACTATCTCTAACACAAAAGTCACAAGAAGTAACACAATTGCAATAACCTACTTTGAGTTCAGAAAGGTGCTGTGTACACTCTGATAGAGCCAATGATGAGGATGGACAACTTGAGAACAGCTGTTTAATTTCATCCACCTTTTACTTCTCTGTTGTCTAGCATGGTGCTTTCCAAATAGTAGGGAAGGAATTGATTGGTGGTGAAATGTGCCATCCTGATGACCACCAAGACAGTTTCCACGTCTAGCTCTCTAAGATCCTATAGCTGCCAAGGTCAGAACAGAATGCTTAAAGCAACCAGGCAATTCACATAGGATTCTTGACGATTCTGTGGCCTGTGCCTTCCATGAGACTCTAAACCAACCAGGCTAGCTTGCAAAGCACTCATCTAGTTCCCATGGCACCTGGAACCAGGTTTCACTAGAACGGTTACACTGCAGCACAATTACATTTGCTCGCTCAGTATCCTTCCCTGTCACTAGACTGAGCATTGTGAGAGCAGAACCTATGACGTTTCATTAACAATATTCAAAAGAATAATTACAATAATCTCATTGAATTCTCTAAGCAACATTACGAGTACTAAACTTGTTCCATCTTCCCCTAAAGAAATTAAGGCTTGCGATGGTTAAGTAGCTTGTCAACATTCCTACAACTTGTGAGGGTATGTGGCTAACAATCCAGGATGGCCTCGCTTCAAATTCTGCCTCTCAACTACTAGTCCTTATTGCAGTCTTCTGTCTTCTTTCTTCTTTCCTCCTCCTCCTCCCTCCTCCTCCTCCCTCCTCCTCCTTCCTCCTCCCTCCTCCTCCTCCCTCCTCCCCCCCTTCCCCCTCCTCCCCCTCCTCCTCCTCCCCCTCCTCCCCCTCCTCCTCCTCCCCCTCCTCCCCTCCTCCTCCTCCCTCCTCCTCCCTCCTCCTCTTTCCTTCTCCCTCCTCCTCCTTCCTTCTCCCTCCTCCTCCTCCCTCCTCCTCCCCCCTTCCACCTCCTCCCCTCCTCCTCCTCCCCCTCCTCCTCCTCCCCCTCCTCCCCTCCTCCCCTCTTCCTCTTCCTCCTCCTCCTCCTCCTCCTCCTCCTCCTCCTCCTCCTCTTCCTCTTCCTCTTCCTCTTCCTCTTCCTCTTCCTCTTCCTCTTCCTCTTCCTCTTCCTCCTCTCTTCTTCTTCTTCTTCTTCTTCTTCTTCTTCTTCTTCTTCTTCTTCTTCTTCTTTTGTAATCTCAACAACTAGCACAGTGTCTGGCACAAAAGTGATGTGGTGACATTTAATGCATATTAGTTGCAAGCACCACTGGATGAGGCATGTTCAAGATAGAATCCACACTGGCCTTCACTCAGCTGTTATGTCACCTATCACAGACAACACATACCAACGATCCAAGAATCTGTCATTTTAAACACTTTAAAAAGAAAATCAAACTATGCTTCTTTCTACACTGACACACATTTGGCATAAGGCTGCTCTCTTCAGGTAACATTCTAGGAATTGATTTTAAAAAGCTAGTTTTTTTTTTTCTCGGCGACATGACAAGGATAAAGTAAAAAGCACTAGGACTAGCCTTCTTAGTATTCCTTCTGCTAGTGATATTGATAGTAAAACCCAAGCACGTGGTGGTAATCATCCTAAATAATGGAATGCATAACCAAAGTAAAAAAAACTGTAAAGAGGAGAGTGAGAGACGTGGAGACACTAAAATATCATAGCATGATCTTAGAGTTTATTTCACACTTCTCTCCATTTAATTTATGAAGAGAAACATTGCTGTGATAGATATTAGTTGGCAGTTGTGATCACTAACAGGGAGCTATTGCCCATGGGTATGTAATAAAATGTAGTACATATTGATTCCTTTTAATGTTAACTATTTTGAGGTTGTGATTGAAAATTACTGTTGAATTGCAGATAACACTAGCTGTGCTCGACAAACGATATATATTGTAAACTGGTTATAAAAGCAGTTAAGGTATTATTATGTTTGTGTCATTAGATTTACTTTACTGACATAAACAGTTCAAAACAACACATATTTATATGTAATTTAAGTACTATCTATTCAACGTACTTTAACAAATAGCCCCATACACAGTGCTTTATGCAAATAGAAGAATGCAGGCTTCTTTCAACTTGACTGAACAACTACCTCTCCTCTATTAAACTACTTTTCATATCATTTCAGTAGCACACTTTCAAAATTAACTTCTTTGTATGTTAGAGGAATTGCTCCTCCAATGAGAAAAAAAAGAGAAATCAAGCAGAAAAAAAGAAAGAAAGAAAGAAAGATATTGGCCTTTATACTCTGTGAAAAAGATTAAATAAATTCAGAGTCAAGCACCAGAATGCTCCCAACCTTGTGGCAGACAATGTCTTCCTAGTAATTGGATGAAACTGCATTAAAATCATCCAAACAGTTGTTTTCTGGATGGCATCAGTTTTAACAGGACAGCCTAGAGGAGTCTCTCAGTGGAGTTATTTTAAGGGCAAAATTCCAGACAGGCATCCAGCTCTGTCCCCAATACCCCGTGAGTTTCTCAGACTGTATCGGAAGTCATCTTTATTGGGAACAGAATATCCACTAGAAAGATTTCACGGGGAAAATATCCTTTCTGACCAATCCTTTCTGAATGTTTACAAACGCACTGAGTTCTCATGTGCATGAAATGAATGAAAAAGGTTCCTTGATGTGTGTGAAATGCGAATGCACATCCTCAGATCACATGTAACCGTTCAAATAGAGACAGATGTACATTTGTTCATTTCATACTCTAATGGCACTTGAGATACTGGGTCAGTCTTCTGTTTTCCTCTGTGCAAAATGTATAAGGGGATGATTTGGAGCCAAAATCTCTTTTTATCATTGAACAGCCTGTTGCCAGGTATCTTGGGTACCTCCTAAAGTGACTTCTCATTTGAGACTTGTCAATGTGACATTCTTATTGCACACAAAACCCTGAAAGTTGTCGAAACTTAAGGTGTGGTATCGCCTTCTTGGCATGAGGAGGGGGACAGATTTTTTTTTCTGGACAAGACCGCTGACTTCCGTTACTTGGCTTTTTAAAACACAGAAGTGGGAAACAAAGACTCATAAATGAGCACAAATGTGAAGCTGTGGATGGGATCCATAATTAAAACTATCTAAAAGAAAATGCTGGAAAATGATAAGAAATATTTGCTTAGACAGAATAACAACACTAATATATTTTTACAGTCAGAACAGAGATGGTCTATTGAATTATTCAAGAATTCAAATGTAAGTGCCTCAAGGGCAAGATCTGAGTTTCTGCAGTGCCCAGCATTAGATGCATAGTTCTAGACACATACTGCCTCTTTTGAAAAAGGATAATGGAGAGAAAAAGCAGTTTTTCTCTATTTTGAAAAAAGTACCAACACAGCTTCAAATAGTTACTGTCTTTGGCATGCGGGATTTTCTTTTTTTTTTTTTTTTTTTTTTTTTGGTGCGTGAGTATTCCTGCAAAGGCTAATTTGTAGTGTGAAGCTCCTTCTGGAATGGATGCACGTGCATTTTGATCCATGACTCATGACTGTGGTTGCCCACTGGAGGACCGACTGCAGGCCGCTTCCTACCTCGTGCCGTGTTCTACTGCTCAGTCCTCCTTTGCTCTCTGTCGGCTGCTCCATGCTGCTTGGCTCTTGAGCTAATGCTGACTTTTTCACGTTGTTATAAAGTATGTTCACTATGTCCTTGAAGCATTTCTTTTGTCCCTATTCAGTCAGAATGCCCATCTCCAGTTGCCCACTTGGAAATTGCTTTGATAACCTGCTGTCAGCCATTCTCTTTACAGGCCCAACCTATTGAAACTGAATTACCATAAGTATGACTTTCCTACCAGTGTACTGACAGTGCTTTGGGCCCTCATTAATGCAGATCATTTGCCATTTAATTTTAAATGTAGCATATAGGGGAGAATTGCCTAGGAACTGGATATGATATCATGACAGGCCGGACCTCTGCTCAAGGAAGTAGACTCCTAAGGCTGCCATGCCCTGAGTTCTCAATTAGAATTTCATGGAAGAAAACAGAATTGGTCCTATCACAGCCAGTCTCTCCTGTTCTCTCTACTGTTTTTCTACATATTATATCTTATTATATATTATTCTGCCTTCTCTAACCCTCTGTCCCTTCTCACCTTATCATCCAACAAGGAAAAAGAGGGATGTGAAACCAACTTTGAAATTATCGTCATTACAAGTGGTTCCCTAATCCATCTTCATTCAGATTTCTGCTGCCTGAGATTCTACCATTCTAAGAGAGAAATAAGATGATCATAATCTTTCAATGGTCAGAAGTACTTAGCTTGGGTATACCAGTTATCACCATCTATTCTATTTCTTAGCTCTATTTATTCAGCTCTCTAGATACCTTTCTAGTATCTATTTATTCTCTGTTATGTTGGATGCCATGCTGGGGAACAGCGTCACAGGATAACATAATACATTTTTAACAAAGAAGAGGAAGAACAACTTTAAAATGAGAGAGAGAGAAAGAGAGAGGAATGAATAGTAAAGCAATGGATGAGAATTCTGTGGCAGCGGGGAAGAGAATGATTAAAAAGAAGGAAATACAAGTAACCTTACTTAAGATCCCTTCTTAGCTATAAAAGCAGCCTTCATGTCTTAATTGGTTAGAGATGAAAAATAAAACAAAGATGATCTTGCCTCTTCTGAAATCAACTGGGAGTGTGAAATCAAATATTTAAGGCATCTATCCTCAAGAATAAATGGTAAATAAAATTCAACATATTAGAAAAATTAAAAACACAAAGCCATGGTTTTCTAGCAATAGTGGAGAATGCAATTCTAAATAAAAATGTTTTCTAAATAATTGAAAGTAAGCTTCTTTAGGCACAACCATCCTTTTCATTTTAACCACCTGTGATGGAAATCCTCTTAAGGTGCAAGGACATGCCCAGATCGTCTTAAACAGAGAACACAGAAGAAAATGTAACCTTTCCTTGCTGCCCTGGGGTTATCACAACGAACATTAGCCACTGCACTTTGCTGTAATGTGATGATGCCCTCGGGGATGACTGAGTGCACGTATGACTGTCCCACTTGACACAAAGCGAGTTCAGAGTTCTGATCTTCTAGCATATTAATTTGATTTTATTTTTTTAAAAAACCACTTCAGGCTTTTAGATGTTATTTGTTGCTGCTAGTAGATGGACCTCAGTTACAGCAATGTTCCCGCTTGCCTTTTGCTATGGACTGAAAATTGTATCAACAGCTTATATATATACATATGTATGCAATGTATACATATAGTGTACATGTGTGTATATTATACATATATATGCATATACACATACATACATGTGTATGTATAAAATATACATACATGTGTATAATATATACATACATACATGTGTATGTATAAAATATACATACATGTGTATAATATATACATACATACATGTGTATATATAATATATACATAGATACATGTGTATATATACATACATATATAAGTGTGTCTATATGGGCATACATACACACACATGCATATGTATGTAATTAAAATCTAGCTTTGAGTGAAGGGCTAAATGGCTCTTGTATTAATAATTGTACAGCCCTTACTATGTACTTTTGTGGTATATACTTTACCATATTCAGAAAGCCTGTTATTTTCTCTGCTCTTTCTGGTTCTCAACTGTGTTCCATGGCAAGGCTTCTCAAACTTAAATGAGGACTAGAATCCCCGAGGAAACCTGCTAAAAAAAGCAGATTCGGATTCTATCAATTTGGGTCGAGGCCCGAGATTGTGCATTTCCAACAGATTCTCTGGCCCAGGCTCTGAGTAGCAAGATTTGAGATTGTTCAGGTAGTTAGATAAGCGGTCTAGACTGGAGTCAGCCAACTACCGTCTGTGGGTCACAATCCAGCCCATCGTCCATTTTATATGGCCGGTGAAATAAGAATAATTTTTACATTTTTAATGTTTGGGGAAAAAAATAGAGGGAAGAATATTTGGTGGCACATGATAATTACCTGCATTTTCAGTTTTAGAGTCCAGAAATGAAGCTCGATTGGCGCACAGCTTTACATATGGCATGTAGCTACTTTGCACCACAAAAGCCTTGAGTGGTTGCAGCAGAGATGGTGTGGCCAGCAAAGCCTGAAATGTTTACTATCTTGCCCTTTACAAAACAGTTTGTGACTCCTGATCTAGATGATAGAACTTCACATTTGAACAACGCTGTGTAATTTACAAAGGGCTTGTGTTTCCTTTGGTCCTATTAGCAGAGTGAGATACATTGGACTGGGGCGGGATCACGACGCACAGTTGGGCGAAGTGTTCCTGCTCACGGATACCTAGTAGAGGAGACTTTTTCAAAGTCGCACAGTCCATAGGCTAGAAAAGGCCCATTAGAGATGACAAATACTTAATCCCAAATTACACGACTAACAACAGGACATGCCAGGACAGACCTTCAAGTCAAGTGCCTGTCCATTACTCCTTTGCGGATGTGCTAGTTCAGTTGTTGTAGTGACATTTTAACATTTTTCTTCCACTAGATTGTTTCAAAATTAATGTCATTTCAATCACTGATATAAATGATGGACTTCTGATGGTAAAAACATCCTTTAAAATGATAAGGTGAGCCAAAACACATCACCACTATTATTTTCTTCCACAGTTTTAAAATCCAAACAAAAATGCAAACAGAATTCACATGCATTAAGAAACATCTATTCATATTTTAGACTCAAGTAAGATTTACTGGCATTTTTTTCCAATGCTTATTTGATATACAACAGATTGCATTAAAACCCTAAATTCTACTCCTTGGATTTAAAGGGTAGCTTTCAAAATAATAGTAAGTGAATAGAAAGGACTCTTCACTTGTTATTGTTACTCTGAAAGAGATTTTAGATCTATTGAAAATATTTGTTTAAATTATCCTTTAATTACTTGAAGATAGTTCTTAATGGCATAGATGGTCTAGCATAATATTTTGTCTTCCATTTTGTGATCTATTTAATTTGAACGCTATGGTTTTACAAATAAGAACGAAACATGGGAATAAAATCATTTCTTTATTAAATTTATGGGAGTAATTTTGTCTTTATGTCAGCAAGGAATGTTCTGGATTTAGTTTCTTTCATTTCCCACCAGCAGAACTAAGAAAACAAGGAGATCCTTGACTTCAGACAGGCGGTATCACAGGTGATACAAATCCTCCCTTTATTTAATGCAAATCTCCCTACTCTCTTATGAGGCTTCACGAGAGATTCGTGTTCTGTATGATGACAGATTGTACTTCCTTAGGCTGAAAGCAGAAAAGAAAACTGAAAACAGAGCACAAAAAAGGCTAAGAGTTTGGCTAAACAGAATATTATTAAAAAGTACAATATTAGTAATGTATTGACAGCCTAATTATTTGTTTGTGAACATGTTTGTTGCTCGAAATGAGCGCTTTGGTTCTCAGCACTCCCCTTTGGAAGACAGCATTTCTCCGAATGCTGTCTCTCTCCCCTAACCCCCAACCCCCGATAGGTCCTGGGTGTGTGATGTTCCCTTCCCTGTGTCCATGTGTTCTTATTGTTCAATTCCCACTTATGAGTGAGAACATGCAGAGTTTGGTTTTCTGTTCCTGTGTTAGTTTGCTGAGAATGATGGCTTCTAGCTCATCCATGTCCCTGCAAGGGATATGAATTAATCATTTTTTATGGCTCCATGGTATTCCATGGTATTTATGTGCCACATTTTCTTTATCTAATCTATCACTTATTGGCATTTGGGTTGAAGGAACCAGTTTTTCACTTAGATATAATCAAGGAGTATTTGTGAAGCCTATTTGACTTGCTTTCTTGTGTAAATATTCTCACACCTGAGACAGTCTTGATATTTTGTTAGAATTTGACCTGAGTAATTGGCATAAAGACTAGTGTTCAGCATTGTTACATTTCTAAAAGATATATATTTCTTCGTAATTAGCTTCCTGTTGTTTTTCAAATTTGCTGCTTTACTCACTTTTAGAGAAAATAAAGTGCTGGATTTTCTAGTTGTCGTTTCTCAGGCTTTTGCCAACATTCTTTTTGCCAAATAATCCAAAATTCCCAGGGAACCGTCTCCTTTGCCTGGAATATTTTCAACCCTCTCTGTCTTTCACCCAATTCCATACTTGCCCAGTCACACTATGCCCCATGTGGCAGAGACTAATAACCTGTTTGCCAAACCATGTTGTTTTTCTTTCTGGGCATGCAGCTAGGTTACATTTCTTAGCCTTCCTCCAATTAAGTGGTACCATGTTACTAAGTTCTGGACAACAGAATATGGAAAGAAGTGCTATTCATTACTTTCAGGTCTACTCTGCTCCTGGCCCACTTCTCCCCACCAATCCCCACCTATTTATGATCTCTCTCCGTTCACTGGCTGAATGGAAAGTACTCCTAGGATTTAAAGGAAGGCACCATGATCACAGGGAAGGAGTCTGGGGCCCTAGGTCATCACACTGAGGAAAGCTGCCCAGGAGAGACGTCCTTTCAGGAATGCCCTTTATGAACTGTCCTATGAGTAAAACATAAAAATTACTGAGATAAGAAAGGCAACATGACTTTATACCCCAAAATGCAGTGGCTTAAAAAAAAAACCAAACATTTACTCTCTTAGTTTCTTTGGGTCAGGGATTCAGGCATGACTGAGCTGAGTGTCTGGCTCAAGGACTCTCATGAAATTGCCATCCAGCTATAGGCCAGGGATGTGAACTTAGCTGAAAACTCAACCTGGTTGCAGGGGAAGTCTTTCCATGGTCCCTTGCATGGCTCTTGGCATGTCTTGGAACTCTGCCATGTGGGCCTCTCTACAGGGCTGCCTCATGACATGGTAGCTCACTTCCCCCAGTGCAAGCAATAAGAAAGGGAGAGAGAGAGAGAGACAGACAGACAGAGAAAAACAGTGAGACAGAAAGAAGAGCCTAAGACAGAAACCAGTTTTTTTAAAAACCTAGTCTCAGAAGTACCATTTTATTACTTCTGTAATACTCTAATTTAGAAGGGAGTAACTAGGTTTAGCTGACACTGAAAGGAAAGGAAGGGATTTCTACTAGGCAAGAATATCAGGGTGCAGATCACTGGGAACCATCTTGGAAGCTGGTTCCCACATTGTGTGTGTTTCCCAGGTTATCTCTCTGTTCTGGAACAGGGTGAATCACATCTTCTGCCTTATTGGGATATATAAACATACTCAGAGCTGCTGTACGTGACTGGGGAGATTGCATCTTGCCTAAGAACGCCCAGTGAAGGGGTCAAGGGGGCTGAAATATAGCTTATGCTCTTGAGTCTTAAACTCATAAAGACACTATACGACCTAGAAATGGCCTAAATCGTGATGTCCTTACTAAACTCTAAGTAATGAGACAGAAATTTCAGGGAAATTATTTAGTCCTATATGTCCAACACTGTGAATTACACTTGGTATTAAGTTAATAAGTATTTGCTGATTAAAGATACATGACTGCTTGGTTGACACATATAGCTTATATATTTTAGATGGCTAGTTTGTGACCAAAAGTATAATTTGTGAGGAATTACAAGAAATGGGGTTGAAAATTGTTGCAAACATCAAGTACTGATTCATAGCTTTCAGATCAAAATGTACAGCTTGTTTCTACATTTTTAAAGGATTCTCCTTGGAATTTATATATCTAGAACAATTAATGGATATTCTGTTTATATATATTGACTATAATTGCTAGACTATAATTTTAAAACATTAAAATTATAACATTAAGGAAGAATATTCCACAATAATGTGAAAGATTCTCAGAGATATTCTTGCCTCCCACATATGCTTATTCAAGACAGTATTCAGATTAAAATTATTTTCTTATTTCAAAACAGCTTCTATGAATGTATTTAGCCTATCCCATAAATGATACACAGACGGTCAATTCTAGCCATTTGGATTAACTCTGTGGTGATAAATAAGTTGCTTGATAAATAACTATTATTACAACTGAGAAAGAATCAACTAGAAAATTGCACATGTGGGCACATGTATAAAGATGGACCATCTCTTTCTTTAGTATTTTTTCCATTGAACTCACAGTATTCAAAAGAAAATACTGAACCTCTGTAAAGACACTGATGTTTATAGGGGTCACAGAAAATAATTATCAATACATTGTTCCAACTATTGAAAAGTTTAGCTACCACAGATGTAGATTAAGAAAGTCTTTCTACATAACTAAAGTTTGAAATATGTTTCTATATAGCATATTATATTAACTATGGAAAACAGATGAAATTACCGCTAATTTTATAGAAGCTTAATATTGTCATAGGAAGAGTTTAGACCTAGACAAAAACTTGAATAAAATGGTATCATTTGGTAAGAAAAATCAACACCACTAAAATAAAAAAAATTCCTAACGCAATCTGTATACCTACATTTAGATTTAGAAGATCACAAATTTGATTATGAGCAAATTTTTAAAATTCCCTTTAATGTCATTCATATAATAAATAATAAATATTGTAATTGTGCTATTAAGGATTTTAACCACAATACTAATTATGAAGTTATTAATCTTAATGGCAACATCTATATATTTCTATCAAGATGGGAAGGTGATATGGTAAATTGCTTTGACTTCTTTTTAAAAAGATAAGCTTTTGAGATAATGACAGTAGTTCATTAATTTTTGATTCCATAATGTCTGATGGATAATACATGCTCATAAATACGTCTTGAATAAATGAATGAAGGAAATAAAAGGGAAGGGAAAGAAAGGGAAGGGAAGAGAAGAGAAAAAAGAGAGACTATGTGGGCAATCCAAACTGATCTAGATCAAATAAGTGCTATAAGCCAATCATACATTAAATTATTTTGATAAAAAGTCCAATAGTTTGGTTTATTTTTTAAAACACTCATTCCTTCCTAAAAAACAAATAAAAACAGAAAAACCTACTACCTCTAAAAAGTCAATTCTTTATCAGTTACCAGATAAGAAGCACTATTCTTCCAAACATTATGTATAGCATATTAGATTGAGCATTTTTCATATACATAAACTATATTTCCCATGAACATTATCCCTCGGTACATTATGTATTGGGGACGATCAATAAATAATGAAGAGTAACAATAACAATAACATCAACAAAACCCTTGGGGACTACAAGGCTTGCACTCAGGCAAAGGTCTGAGCAAACAGATGGTTTCTTCCTTGTGTCCTGAAAGCAAGCCTCATTGCCTTCCGTAGAATTGCTAACAGCAGTAAATCCCTGAGCAATTGGCCTTCCATCAAAAACAGTCTGTATCCGGTCTCGGGGAGTTCACAGTCAGGGACTTTTGGCAATGACGTCTCAGTTGATCACTCCTGTAATGGGGCAATTATAGTCAGAGAAGTTGTCTGTGATGTAACCCAAGCCCTCATTTCTACACAGCTGTGCAGACCATCAACTCAAATTGTACCAAGAAGTCAACTGGGAGCCTGTTCAGGATATGGGATATTTATTGGCTGAGGATGAGGAAAGCCTATTTGCTCAACCACATTGGAATTTATCTTTGTCAGCTTTGGGCACAGACTTTCGAGCATGTGCAAATAGCAGCACTGGTCCTGCCAACCAGGCTGTGCTGGGGGCTCCTCTAACCTGACTCTCCTGGGCCCTGTCTGTCACTCGTGTCTCAGACCAGCCTGCACCAGGGCTTCCCTTCATCCATTCCCCGACTCCACGAGCTTGCACATGCCAACCTTTTAACTTTTGTGACTGCCTGAATGGATTTTCAGAATTTTGATGTTTAATCAATAAATCCAGAAAAAAGGATTGCAAGCTGCAGAGAGGGCCCAGCTGACATTAGATAGCATAATTCTTTAATAGATATTTTCTTGGCTTTCACTGATAACCTGTGGCCACCTGGAAAGAAAACAGAGTACTGGTAGTTGGGGGGCTTCCAGAGCCAGGACTGGCACTCTGGAAGAGCCAACGGGGCCAAGCATTAGGATGGTGTTTAATGCACTATCAGGACAACACCTGCCAGTGGGTCACAGCCTGAGAAAGGGGTAGAGGGAAAGGAGGACAAAATGATGACTGGTGGCAAATGGAGGCCAGAATAAGTAGCGATCAGGATAATGATGAAGAACAAGTTTGTGGGTAAAGACCTCAGAGAGGTGCAAGGACAGAAGGTTGTGATCAGAGAAGGAGAATCCAACACTGAATTCTGGAAATAGCATGACTATGAATGGTGAAAAGTTCTAAGTTCGCTTGCCTCTCTATTCCTCTTACCCATCATCAACAGGTCACATTAATTTCAAGTAATAAAGCGAGATACAACAGTGGGCCACAGACATTTCCTTCTTCTGCTTGTGCTGGAGAGTCTGTGTGTGGGGCAAATCGACAGGGAAAAACCAGCCTGCAGGCATCCAAAGAAGTAGAAAGCATCCACAAATATAAGCTCAAGTTTAACATAGGATTCATTTACAAACATGCATGTGTCTTGTTAAATGTGTACAACTATTTGATTAAAACCAAATTGAGAGTTATTTTATTATGAGATGTCACAATTACGGAATATACAGATATATATGTATATCCAAATGCTTTCTATTTCTGAAAGAAAAATATTCAAGTAATTTAAATAAGGTGATTGAATAGGGGCAGAAAGAAGAAGTTATATAGGGAAAACAATCACCAAAAAAAAAATAATAATAATAATGAATGCTGTGTGCTGTGGAGGGGAAATGGAAAACTAGTCAGGAGGGCAGGTTTGTGGGAGGACAGGAGGGCTTTATCTTTTAGGGTGTTGGGATATGTTCCCTCTGAGTCTGAACTGTCTTCAGTTTTCTGCAGTCAGTAGGGAGCCCTGGGTCAGTGAAGACCTGAATGTCCACAGAATGGGAGAATTTGGGGGGTCTCTTTAATGAATGGGCACCAATAGAGAGTGTAGAAATAAAATTGCAATTTTCTAAGGGGCACAAGGCGAGAAAAAGCAACATAGATGGCTCTGTCGAGTGGAAGCAGAAATGATCCAGAAATGTGAGACCAGCTATCTGGGAACTCCCACCTCCTGATTGTTGCCTGGTGATTGCAGTTGAGACTGATCTGGGGCTCCTAAAAAAACAGATGTGGAAGTTCAACTACCTGTCTCTGGAGTGGAAATTCAGTGGGAAGCTGAGCTCAGGATGGGGGCAGAGAGCTAAAAACTGTGTCTTACTTTTATATTTCCATTATCCTATTTGCTTAGTCTTCTAAATTACCTATAGTTTCTTTTTATCCCTTTCGTATTTTCTCCCCAATCTAAACCAAGTTTCAAAACATTCTTGCAGGATTTTATAAATATTTTTAGCACATTCAGTGGCAATGAGAACTTTAATAAAGAATAATGATATGCTTAGTAGTAGTAAAAGTTAAATGGAGATTATGAATGCTTTCAAATATAATGTCAATGAATTGGGGCTCTATAGAAAGAGAGTAAATTTATCCCTCAGTTAATTATTGATACCTAGTGAGCAAAGAAAATCAAACAACAACAACAACAAAAGCGTTGCAACATTTCCTAAGTGCACTGAACTCTTAATTAAATAAAACAGAACTCAGACACATGTGCTGGGCTTTGCCTTCATCTGCCTCATATTTTACCTTTGTTGCTGGAACTGATGTCATACAATCAAGGCTAAACTTTGTTTAAATAATGGATATGTCCAGGCAAGGAAAGCACATTCTGATGCATTCAATATAGATATAACATCTTGCCTTTTTCAGACTCATATATATGAAAACCAACCTGATAATAAACAAAAGTGGGGGATTATCTTATAAATCTAAGAGACCTTAGAACTCCAGTTCATTTTCTTATTGATGAGAAAATTTGGAATTGGGGTCTACTAAATGTTCTGCATATAGTTAGTTCAGAGTCCAAGAGAGTCCAAGACTGAAATCTGGGACTCCTGGCCCAACAGCACAGGATTCTTGTTATTTTACTATTGATGCAAAGTGGGATACAGGTTACTTATTATCAACTGGCCTTATTGAGGAGAAAACCCAATGCATTTCATAAGACAAAGTGCACTAGCAGGGGACTGTAAGCTTTTACTCCTAGAAGCAATTGGTTCCTCTTTTCACATTCCCATCTCCATTCAGAATGTAAAGGAAAGAGGCATTGATCTGCTGTCTGTCACTTTCTTAAGTTTTAGACATTCAATAAGGCACTAATAATGTGAAAACATTATTTAGTTAAACCAAGGAGTCAATTTCAATCTTAGTTTCTTAGAAAAATATTCACCAAACAGGAGGAATCAATCCTAAGCTTATAATTAGTCATAAATGGGAGGAAAATACGCTGACTCATCTCAAGAGCTATAATCAACACAATTATTCATAATATTTCTAATTCAAATTGTAATTTAAGGGCTAATCTTATCACCACTTATTGAAGTTTTCTAACACCCACCGAGAGACAGTGGGGCATGCTCGAAGAGCATCAGTGGATGTTCATAATGCCTTTAATTACTGAAAAGACATGGGCTATATTCCTAACACTGCATCAGGATGCAAGCTGAAAAACAGGTCTGTAATTAAATTACTCCCCTAAAATAGATGTGGATTTTGTGAACTTTTCTGTCTTTATGTGATGGCTTATTTATGTTGATAAGTAGTAAATAGTCCCTCCTGACAGAAATAGTGCATCCATATGCTAAAATATGCATTATGGTTGAAAATAAGAAGGATCGGACCATGTAAAAAGAAATTAGAGTTCTCAAGAATGTATCGCGAGCATCTCCATTATTCATATAGAAGTGTACTTTTAACAAACAAAAGTGCTACACCATTCCAAATAATTGATTACGTGCATGTTGCATTTAAATATATCCAACTATTAATCTGCTAACATCAGCCCATACGTAAAGAGAGCCAAGGAAAGAACATCTGGATTTTGAATTGGTTTAAGACCAGAACACAAGTATCTACATTTCTACAAATCCCCGAATGCTGCTTTAATTAGGCTTGTTCATCACCGGTTTTAATAATGTTGTGTTAATTGTGTTATAAGATTAGTGTTGTTAAATAAGCTCACCTGTTTGATATTTATTTGCATTGCTTAAAAGTAACAGAAACAAAATTACAGAGGCAGGCAAAAAAGTTGACCAAAAATACTATAAATTCAAACAAACAAGTTCTCCCATTTTTTTTCTCCAAAACAGATCCCAGTACCAACTACTCCTATAAGCTCTACTACCTCCAACGTAGCTCAAGCCACCATCATCTGTCACCCAGACCATTATCAGAGCTTTCTGTTTCTACTTTTGCCTCTTAAAAGCCATTCTCTCCATAGCAAAAGGAGTGATGGCTGACTTATACCAGCTTATGAGAACACATGGTTAAATTTTCAGGGATTTTGCTGTTACACACAGCAATTTTTAAAAATTAAATTTCACACACTTACAATTAAGTTATATTGAAAACAAAAGTAATTTCTCAGAACTGATCACTTCCTTAGTGGAATAGTGTATCTTTACTGTTATCTGAACTCTTACGATTATTTACATCTACTCTCTCTGCATGGTGTAAATAATACATGATGGTCAGCGACTGTGACTCTCTGCCCAACTGCTTATTCAGTGCTATCACATTGATAGCTTAAAATTGGCCTGGCGGAGGTATTAATACCATAGACATTAGTAAATGCTACAAATTGGGACATGATATACTGTTTTGTAGATTGTCTAGACCTAACAAAAATATGGAGAATATATCAATAATGTAGATTATCTAAAAGTGTATTAAGTCTGTAGCGGATATATTTTGAGTAGCACAAAAATTTGAGGAAATAGTCTTCCAGTATTGGAAAACTATTATAGAGTGACATTCCAATATTTCTAACATGTATCATCATTTCAGCCTCATCTTACCCATCATCGTAAACAAAAATATTAACATTCATGTTGCTTTAGCCAACATTCATGTGAAAATGAGACACTTTGGAGCAGCTATTGTATTCCCAGAGTATTTTAGGTACCCTTAAAATATCTCTTGAATGAGTTTATTAATGTAGCCTGAAATCTTCCGGGCTCCTTTCCTCCATCTCCTTATGTCTTTTCTAAATCCAATTGTATCAATGATCATGGAAACTCAGAAATGAGGATCAATTCTCCTTCTCTAAATGTGCCTGAGTCACTGGTCATATATACCTTCCTGGCCACTTTAAGTCCTTTTTAGGCTATCCTTTCTGCATTTCCTGTACAAAATTTTGATTGTCACCCAATCTTTTTGTCTTTTTTTGTGTGTATGACAAAGTCTTGCTCTGTTACCCAGGTTGAAGTGCAATGGCGCAATCTGCTCACTGCAACCTCCGCCTCCCAAATTCAAACTTTTCTCCTACCTAGCCTCTTGAGTAGTTGAGATTATAGGCTTGTACTACCATGCCTGGCTAACATGTTGTGTTTTCAGTAAAGATGGGGTTTTACCATGTTGGTCAAGCTGATCTGGAACTCCTGACCTCAAGTGATCCACCCACCCCGGCCTCCGGAAGTGCTAGGATTACAGGCGTGAGCCGTAATCTCATCAAATGAGTTTCTAGAAGCTAATTTGAGAACTTTACTATGGAAGATAAAAATTAAGGCAAAAATAGTATCATTATTTCTGTTACCTATAACTTAAATTTTGGGGGGTTCTTTAAAATATGATATTTTCATATTTTGACACTTAAAAGTTGCAAATGTGAGTCTGTTGTGCAGGAGATTACTGTTAATTGTGAATGGCAATTAACATTTAATGGTTAATCTTCATGAAATAAGAAGTGCTTCATATACCATGCAAAATTATCTGCCACAGCATTAACAAAAAACCTATTAGTTAACTAGCTAAACAGATTAAATACAGACTTTCAAGTTTATGGGGAAATGAATAGGCCTTAACTTTAATAGTATGGAATATTCTTTTATTTAAATTTTATGACTTCTCATCCAGTTTCATTTAAAATGTCAAAATTGTAATGGTAGTGACATTCATTTTATAACAGTGTTTGAAACATATGCATAAAAGGGGTTGTAATAATAATACTACAAATTACATGCTTATTTTTCCAGATCATACCTAATAGACTGTAATATCATTTTCAGTCACAGTTCACCGGAGTTAAATTTAAAGCATAATATTAAAGTCAGGGTTCCTTCACATCTAATTAGACATTAGAAACAAATGTGACCAGATCTGCATTCTGTTAAATATATGCAAATAATTCCTCAGAGGTGATGGCACAATTTAACAACATTAAAGGTAAAAGTAACCTACTGTAAATGTGTATAGTAAATTACTACAGATTTACCTTCAGCATTGTGCAACCTGACATCTCAGTAGCTGTAGGACATACTGCAGCATCAATTGTACCCAACTTGTCTCACAATGCAAAATGTTCAGGACAAACATAGAATATTTTATGCTTAGAAGCTTAACTTCTAGAAATTATGCCAGCAAGTGAGGCAGTTGAACCAAGCACCTATCACTGGCGTATGGATAGCACCAGCGCAAATCTTGGCAGAGTCATTTATTTTCAGGAGCAGTAAGGAAACATTAAAAAGAATGCATTTTGTTCATTCTTTGAAAATTCATATAAATAAGTCTTAGCTATAGACTGAATTCAGAGGTGAGTACTGTGGTTTTTGCTAAGCCCATCGCACTAACGGTTTTGCTGCATTCATCCTCAGAGATGGATGGGGGAAGATATTTCCCCAAAGTTCCATCAAGTAGGATCAGAGTTAGCTTTTTGTCTACTTCTGCTCTTTATCATCTTGCTGAAAGATGAGATTGGGAAGTAAAAGTCGTTTTACGACATCCACTAACCTACCAGGCAGCTTGGGATGCTGACTGGAGTTTTCCAGTCGAGGCCTTCTGATTGGCTCTCTATGAGCTAATAGCATTCTTGCCCTGTATTCAAGAGTCCTCTTGCCACATTTAGAAAAACAAACCAACAGGGGCCAGCAAGACAGTATTGCTTGAAACGCTTGTCTTGAATATTCCTGTAGCTATTCAAACACAAAGTATATAGCGATTTCTCTTGAGCTGGGCATGGTGGTGTGCTCCTGTACTCCCAGCTACACAGGAAGCTGAGGCCAGCCTGGGCAACACAGCAAGACCCCATAAAGAATAATTCTTTTTTAAGATACCATTTATGTAGACACTGAAATCATTGCAACAGGCATGTGATATATAAATGTAAGTTTTAGCAAATAAAAAATTACTACCCTCATTTATTACATTAGATTATATGTTTTGAAAATAGAACTTGGCCAGACATGGTGGCTCATGCCTGTAATCCCAGCATTTTGGGAGGCTGAGGCAGGTGGATCATTTGAGGTCGGGAGTTCGAGACCAGCTTGATCAACATGTTGAGAACCCATCTTTACTAAAAATTTAAAAAAGAATAGCTGGCATGGTGGTGCATGCCTGTAATATCAGCTATTCAAGAGGCTGAGGTAGGAAAAAAGTTTGAACCCAGGAGCCAGTGGTTGCAGTGAGCCGAGATCTAGCCATGGCACTCCAGGGTGGGTGACAGAATGAGACTCAATCTCAAAAAGAAAAAAAAAAAAAAAAAGGAATTAGGTTTTGTTCTAAACTGTAAATATTATCACTTAAAATTTAAAAAAAAAGAAAGCTTAAAAACTGTGGCCATCAACTCTCCCAGTTCAGCATTTACACTCTTTCCCAAATCAATCATTTGCAGGGGAACTTCTTTCTAGATGCATTGCCATAAAAATTGGATCAATAAAAAGGTTTGGACACTCAAATTTGCCATGATTTCTTTATAGCTGAGAACCAAAAAGTAGTCTGTCTTGATATATCTCTAGCAATATTCAACCACTGTGGAATATCCTGCCCACATAATATCCCAAAGTTCTAATTTCTACTGTGCTTCATATAGTGCCAGACCCAGGATTAAACATAATACTGACAGCAGAAGGAAGAGCACCTTACCCTTTGTTGACCTTGGTGGAGAGCAATTCGGTACCTGTTAGAGGGAAAAGTTCCTGTGATAGCTACAATTAGCGTTGTTTGGGAGAAACTTTTGCCACTGAAATCGAGAATAATTCCAATGATCAAATACATTAATTTAAGAACCATCTGTGCTATCTTTCAAAGTATCTAAGAGAAAAAAAAGCGAAATTTATATCTTACACACTGAATTGTGTGAATAAATCATATAAAAGCTAAAAAAAAAAAAGGCGTCATTACTGCTACTACCTATCATTGGAGAATTCCGTGCTAAGAATAGTTCTATGCTACTAATAATTTGGGCTAAGATTCCTTCATAAGGTGAAACAGAACTTTTCATATCATTTCTCTATTCGGTCTTGATTATTGTTTTAGAACAACCAATGTAACAAATGAATTCACTGTAGGATTTCTCCTGGAAAATTACTGCTGGATGGATGTAGGAAATAAAAGTGCTATGGGTAAGATTTAAAGAGAGAGCCAGCATGGCAAAAAATATTTAGTTCTGCATATCTAAGCACTTCCAATGTGCCAGCATTTTGGCACATCATCATTTCTCCAAAAGAACAAGGATACTAACATTAACATGTGCTCTAACACCTGATCAGCTGGACATGTGGGGAGTCTTCAAAGGTATTTAGGATTCCAAGATAATATATGGAAGGCTGGGTATAAAAGAAACAGTGAAAAAGGAATGACTGCTTCCTAGTGAGCGTGATGAGTAAAGCAGAAAAGACTCTGAAGAAAAGAGTTACAATAATTGCCCAAACTGCACCTGTACAATTTATTCTGCGTCATAGACCTGAATAAATATGCAACATTTTCCCAAGGAAATGTAATGTTTTACAAAGACTTTGATAAGAAAGAGACAATTATGGATAACCTGATATTGCTTAAATTCAATATATTGGTCGGAATACTAAAATACAGCTGATTCTGCAATATTCAAACAGTTCAGAAGTAAGTGGACACCCTACCTCCCACTCCAGCTCTTCCCAGAGCACGACTTAAGAGCAAGGAGAGAGTATCTGACCCTGTGACTGGGGGCAGGTCTCATCATCTCTCTGGAACTGTTTATTTTAAAGACGGAGGAAGGGCCCAGATCTGAGGTCTTCTTTTGTTTTAATACTTGATTATTTTTCTAGATCAGGGCTCAATTCAAAAAACCCTCAACCAAAATCAGTCAGCATTTTTTTTTTTTAATCAGAGGATTCAAAGCCACATTTATGTCCCTTTAAGAAAATCAAATTTCAATAGGATTTTAAAAGAGATTTCTACAGATTGTTTAGAACTAAAAATACAACAAACGTTAAAATAATTAAAGAGCTGTGACTGGCTACTGACAGAACCTTTTTTTTCTTCTTCTATTACTACCTTTGTATTTACCTCCTGATTGCATGCAGGAATTGGGAAGCGTATAGGTAATTCCCAAACCATATTTTAAACTCGAGTTGCAACATTTTTCTCTGCAAAGCCTTTTTCAGAGCTGATAACATGTGGAACAATGGATTGATTTTAAGTCGCAGCTCTTTGTTTTCCAAGGCCCTCCCTCTGGCAGAGCAGCCACCGTGCCTAGAAAAGGCATGGGGGAAGGGATGACGAGCAGGGAGCTCACACCTTCCATAATGGCTTGTGAACAATCAAGAGCTGATGGTATTAGTGAAAGGTTATTATTTGAATTAATCATACAAGTTTAAAACAACTTGGCATTTCAAAATGTTTCTAGGTAGGCGTAGTTTCCAAACTGCAACTGCCACCAAATGTAATACTTGACGTGCTAGGAGCAGTGTGAGTCCACTTGGGTGGGGACGAGGGTGGGTAAACGTCCGGGCTGGAGCCTCTGCCATCCTTCAAGAAATAGTTATCAGGGTTCTAGACAGATTTGGGCATCATCATTAACCCTTTATGGTGTGGGGAGAGAGAACACAAGGAAGGGAGGGAAGGAGGAGAACAAGAAGGAAGAGGGAAAAGAAGAGAAGAAAAGGAGAGAGGCTAAGAGCTGGCTATAGCTTTGTGCTGACTGGTGATTTGGGGTAGCAAATCATATCTTTTTTCTTTGTTTCATTCCCCAATCTGTAGTGACAGCGGTCTGGTTTATTACATAGAAGTACTGAGCAAATCAAATGAGATAATATATATGATGCTAAGGGAACAATTCAAATCATTAAAGAGTTGGAGAAATAGGATAGGTATAGGTAGCATAAGTGAAATATAAATGTATCTCTCCTTGAGAGTGGGTAGTGGTTGAATCCAGTAAACATTAATGGAGTACTTACTGGCAACCAGGCACTGAACAAACCTCTGTGCTAACCAAGGCCTCTAGAATAGAAAGATGAGTAAGACAGTCTTGACATTGAGTACCTTACATTCTACTGGAGGAGGCAAATACTTTCTCAAGCCATTTTGGTAACAGGAAACTGACACTATGGAGTCTGCATAGGTTGATGCTGAACACACTGGAGAGCTCCAGCCAGGTCCTGGGGGCTTATGCCTTTCAGACTAGGTATGCAATGGTCTTGCCAATAGACTAAACACCAAGCACACAGGCTCAGAGAGGGTATGAAAGCATTCCGTGTGCCTCTCTGCCATTAAAATGCGGTTTGGGACATAGCCAGTGTTAGGACCAGGGCTGGAGACATAAATAGGACCAATTCACGCGCATCTTACAAAGGGGTTTAGACTAAATTCTGTAGGTACTGGGGGACATAGAAGCATACCAGTGACAATACTGCATATGAATTTTATGTTATATTAACATCATCACGTGAAAAGATTTTTGAGAAAGATCACTTTGGGAAAACAACATAGAAAAATGAAAGAAGAATTTTAGAATTAAGACTAATGTGTGCTTTGTCTGTTAAGGAGGGCCAGGATACATATGATGCCCTCTGCCTCATGTAGACCAGCTAAAAGATTGCTAGCCTAGAATATCCACTAGTTTTTGCTCTTTTCTTGCATTCTCTCTCTCTCACTTTCCAAAACAGTGAGGTTGTCACACTGGCAGTTGTACATGAACTGCCAAGCTCTTCTATTAAAAAAGCAACCAGGTTGATATCAAATGCTAAATAGGACACAAAACTGGTACCCAGGATGTCAGTGATGAAGCACCATAACTAGAAATGCTTCTATGTATGCATATTGTATGTTTTGGTTTCTGAATTAAATAAGCTAGAGAATTAAAAATAAAGTAATGCTTTAGATGCACTTCATTAGGCAGGGATATTAATGATAAGGCAGATAGTTATTTTTTGGTTCATGCACTTAATCACAAAATTTTGAGATGGAAGCATAATTGCATTTATGACTTTTTCTTTGTCCGTAATCCTTGACATTAGTGTTTTTAGTAAAGGTACATTAGTGGCACCAGCCCTCCAGTTATTATCTGATAAATCTATGAATCAAAAAAAGGCTATGTCAGTTTAATAGCCCTATATTTTAGAGTCTGTGGAGTCATCATTGTTGTGAAGTTATTTATAATTTTAAAGAACATTTGAGTTCAAAATCATTTAGAGAGCAAGTTGTTTTCCAAAAAACTGAAAGGGAATGAATTCATCAAAGGTTTCAAAACAATTATACATTCCTGGGGCAGCGTATATTTAAAAACACATAAATTCTGGAACATTACTAGTGATGCATGTCTGTGTGCTTTCTCATATCTTAAAAATATTAATTGTGATATGTATTATTATATGAAGAAACAGCTATTTGACTAGGTATTTCAGCAGTGTTAGCAATAATGTAAAAATAGAAGAGCTGAAAAGATCTAAAGTCTCTTGAAAATTTCAAATATTTATCAAGCCAAATTGAGAAGTACTTTTTAAAATGATTATAAAGTTTAAAAAACTTCTCAGGGATACGCATCAAACCCAGAGAAAGAGGAACTATCTTAACTATGCTCTTCTTTCTCCATTTCTATTGAGGTGGCTATTTTTCTGCCTCAATGATATCTGTCAGTCAATCAGCACACATTTATTGTACCCCTTTAATTCCCTACAACCTGGAATGGAGAACTTTGGCTAATTGAGTGGAGGCAGAAACACATTTTCAAAAGATTTACCTGATTATTTAGAAAATTAAAAGTGCTACACGTTATCTACAACATTTTAAATTTAAACCTGACGGACAGGTTGCTTTTTATTAAGTGTTCAAAAATGCACACTTAACTCAGTAAGATGGAGACCATATTTCTGTGCCAAGTGGATGAAATAACTTTCTAATTTGTGCAGTTCATAACCCCTTGCCTGCCCAGGGATAATGATATTCTAGACAGGAAACATGATCAGAATATTAGGATGTCAAAAGGCTTAGGCTGTCATCGTATCACAAAAATTAAAATATCTTTACTTAAAACCTTGTCTGTCACATGCTTCTTACTAGAGCTTTGCTCACTGGTATCACTGGGGTGAGGCAAATACTGTGTATTTTGCCATAAATACCATTTCCAGGAGGTTTTAAACAATGGCTTAGGGTGATACATGCCCTGCCAGGTATCTGTTTGAAAGAAAGCTCTTTAGGAAGGATCTTTTGTACATTTAATTACCAGTTTTGTTTTGCTTCAAAAAAGCAGTAACAATAGCAGAATTCCCTATAGCCTACACGATGATTTGGAATCAACTGCAGTGGCTGAGAGGGACACCCATCCACATTCTGCTTGTCGAATGGAATCTGACTTTGCCTACATATTCTGCAGGCTTTTAAATGGCAGTTAGGGCCCCACACATATTGAAAAATAACTTAAACGGTGTTAGTGAAATAGTTCTTTCATGTGGCCAGAGGAATTTTTTTCTCAACATTTCTTTCCACATGGTTGGTGATCTTCTTCCATTACTGTGTTATATAATATGAGAAATAGAATTAAATATCTGGACTAAAAATCTTAAAAAAATGTAGTCATAAATACATGATGTGTGTCTATGTATATATGTGTGTGTGCGTATACACATTTTGACTGGTAACTACAACCATCTTGATTGGAAGTTATGAGCTGTTGTATGGGTTATTCACCCTGTGTTTCTGTATTTCATATTTGTAACAGAGAAGATTATTAAAGCTTTCACATAAACTTTGAAAGGCTTAATGAGAAATGCTATGAAAACAGATTATTTTTATTTACCTGAAACACATCTATTTGGGTTTATTATTTTGCGATTTAACACCATGTTAGTTGACACTGAAAAGCATTTCAGCTAACTGCACAAAATATTACCCTTATATTCATATAATGAAATGACATACATTAAAACTTTCAGTAAGCTATTTCAAATATTTCCAACTCTGTTAAAGGCAAGTGAGCCTTTATAATAATTATCTAATTCTGAGTTGGAGAGTCAGCATAAATGTTCTAAAGTAGGTTTTTTCTAGGATTTCTGAGGTTTTTCTTGTTTTGTTTTGTGTTTTGTTTTTTTAGGCAGCATATGGGTGGAACTACCAGGGGGATCATGTATAAATGTGATTAGTATTACTATGAATACAAATCATAAAAACTTATTAATGTTTTGGAAGCGAATTGAGAAAACCCATGTTGACAATCACAGCTCAAAACAAGCAATTAACCTAATTTTAACCATTATCAACAACTGCTAGTATTCCTGATGCATCTGAAATTCAATTTATAAAAAACACAGACAAGTGTCCTTTTGGCCACCAAAATGACACAATTAAAAGCAGTCATAAGGGAGATTTTTATTTTGACTCTTCTGATATGCATCCACTAAATTTGTTATACTTCCTTACCTTGACATAATTTTCAAGTAAAAAAAACTTGGTCAGATATGAATATCTTAAATAAGCTAGCCTCTAAGTGAACAATGACTGTAAAAATTAAATGAGCACATATTTCTAATTTTTCACTATTAAAAATCATTACATACTAAACATTTCTTGATTGGAAAACAAAGGAAATAGTCTATTTATCTAACACAAATGTTGCCAAGGCAGTGACTATTTTACTTACAGTTGATCAATGTTCAGTCATGTTTGTGTGTGTGTGTGTGTGTGTGTAACTGGAAGTTGTAGAGAAGAACACAAAGAATTTTCGTTGGGACTTAGGACTTTTTTTCTCAGTCAATAATGGAATAATAGTAGTAATTCTGATACACGGTCTATAATACAAGTCATTCTTTTGCACAGTGTATTATAGTAATAAGTATAATGATTTCTCAATAATGCCACTACTGCCTAATTGCAATTTCTCTCAGTCACAAATAGAACCTACTTCTCTACTACAAAAAGGTTTTTAATTATTATAAATGTATAATTAGAGAAATAAGTTTGGTTGTTTTTTTGTCATTTCTGTTATTGTGAATATAAACTAAGCAAATGAAATAATTTCCTCTGGTTAAAGAGTTAAAAGTCATAGGTGATTTTTCTCTATTTTTTTTTACAGTATAGAAAATGATAAATGTCTACATTTTGAACAGTGGTAAAGCATGGTTATAGTCACAAAGAATATATACACCGAAATGCTAATGCCATAATAACTGATGTTTATAAAATCAAGTTAAAGTTGATTTGTTAAAGTTAATACAACTTGATTCAAAGTGTATATATTATTAAATCTGTTCCATGTGCCAAACAAAGGGTAGAGTCTTATTCTTATTCTCAATTGTTTTATAATTCAGTAGTCAATTAAAGTACATGTTCAATGACTTTCTCTCCTCTACTACATTGTTGCATGGATATAGCCAGAATTTCGTCTTTACTGAAATTGGTTTATTAATAAAATCACCGACTCAAGCATTCCATTTTCTGATAATGATTTTCTGGCTTTACTGTTTGATTATTCAGCTACTCCCACCATGACTATTCTTCAACTTTTTAAAGACCCCAGTTCACAAATATTTCTATCTTCTATGTATTGGTCTCCCACTTTATTTCCATCTTCTCTATTCAGGTTACATTCCATGGTTCATTCAGTTAGTCCTTTGCCAAAGATCTAAACTTCCTTGTTCTTCTTATCTTTAGTAATTCCTCAGACTTCCCTGAATACACTTTTACCCGCTGCCTGCCTCTACGCAGCTGAGTTCAATTGGAAGAAATACAGTGGAAATGCATTATTAATGATAACTTATTCAGAATAACTAAGCTCAGCTGGACTAATATTAAAATGAAGTCAGTTTAACTAATGTTAGCTATCGTCATTGTTACTTAACAAATCCTATCATAGGCTGGGTGCTGAAGCTTCCGTTTATAATCCTGGCACTTTGGGAGGCCAGGGCAGGCAGATTGCTTCAGATAAGGAATTTGAGACCTGCCTAGAAAACATGGCAAAAACTTGTCACTACAAAGAAAAAAAAAATACAAAAATTAGCCAGGCATGGTTTTGTGTGCTTGTAACCCCAGCTACTTGGGAGGCTGAGGTGGGAGGATTGCTTAAGCCTGAGAGGTTGAGGCTGCAGTCAGCCATAATTGCACCACTGCACTTCAGCCTGAGCATGGGACAATAGCCTATTTAAAAAAAAAAAAAACTATTATGTTTGTCTGTTCAACTCATATTTTAGATCTTTTCGACTCTCTTAAAGCTCTTACTATTTCAGCTTCTTTTCTCATCAGTCTCAGCAGATATACTGGCCACTAAATTCTTAGGGAAAATAGAAGCCATCAGATGGGAACATATAAAAACTTTTTAGTATCAAAAATATACTTGTATCTGCAATTAGTTTTTACTCTTTTTTCTTTCATATACCAATAGAGGAGGCATCTATCCTTCAGGCTGAATTCAACTGCACTCTGATTCCATTCCAACCCACCTTCTCAGGAATCTATTTTTTATATCTGCTCCATCCCTTGTGTCTTCATCCTCTTTTTATAAAGGGATCTTCCCATTAACATACAAAAATGCTCATCTGTCCCTGAACCTGCCTCCTCCAACCCTGTTATCTTATCCTTTTTCTGTCCATTCATCAAAATACTTGTCTCGCAATTTGTTTATACTTATTAGTTCAATTTTCTCATCTTCCACTTGCTGTTCAGTCAGCCTCAATTTCCTTTCTGTTATCATCACTATATCATATTGGCTATAACTAAGTGATATTCACGTGTCTCTATTTCTAAATGTCTCCAGCTTCATCTTATTTAGAATCTTGGAACTTTAATATTGTTGATTTCTCTCTCTCTCTCTCTCTCTAATTCCTGTCTTATCTGGAGTTTTGGTTTCATCTTCTTTGTAACCTGCATTTGCTCTGGATTTTTAAATTTGCCCTCCATAATGCAGATGAACAAATAGTTGCAAAACACAAAGTTTGTTTTCATTGGCTGCCATTATTCCTTACTAGGGAGAACCATATTTTCAATATGGCCCATGCAACAATAAATAGCCTGGCCACAGGCTCTCATTCCAACCTCAAATAGAATACTTTCCTTCTTGCTTTCCATATGCCAGAAAATTTACCTTTTCATTCTCCAATTGTTCTTTGCTTTTTAGTTTCCTGGACTTTGCGTATATGATTTTCTCATCTGGTTTATTTTCCTCTTCCCACATTCCCCTAGTTAATTCCTACTAAGTGGAGGTATACTATTACCATTTGGAACTTATCTCACACTCCTACCTCACTTTCCACCTAAATTGGATATCCTGCATTATTGTATGCCACTTTTCAGTAGGCAGTAATATGTGTATTTGACTTTTTATTAACATTTTTCATTTTTCTTGTTCATTATTGTGATTCCAGGGTCCAGGCCTGAAACAAAATATAGAAATAAGTATTTATTGGATGAATGAATGAATGGATGAATTGGCAGAAATTGATTGTTGTTGCTTGCTATTATAGATGCTGATAGAGTTTTATCTAATGTGTACATCAATATTGCTGAGTACTTTTGATAAATGGGATTGAGTACCTTTTGATTTGATTTGATTTGATAATACATTTTAAGCATATCTGTCATACCTCTAGACCTAGTCCTTGGAAAGTAAAGTTTATTTTTAGTAACATGAACTTCCCAGAACTTAGCACTGGGTTTACTTCATGTAGAATGCTCAGTAAGCGTCCGTTCAAAAAAATGGTAATAGGTAGAACAGAAGGCAGTTGCACCGATTAAAAACCCACAATAACTCAATGCACATTGGTTTACTTTGTAGAAGTGGGAATGAGATTAGAAGGGGAAAAGTTACTTCTCTTTAATAAAATGAAATTGAGGGAGGACTCAAGATGGCACTGTGAGAACAACCCAGGATTGAAGCTCTCGCTGTATGCGCAGAGAGGGTGAGTCAGGGATGCATCTCCAGACGGCTCTTAGTTTCCCACAGAACGGGGAAATTCCCAGGTATAAAAGAGACACGGGACATCAGGCAGAGGTCTCGGCTGGTGTAGCCGGCAGCCGGTGCGGCTCCGGCCCGCGCCGGAGTGCAGAGGCGCTCCACAGCGCTCCATACAAAAGCGCACTGTTATGGGTGCCCAGTTGAACCGGCAAACTGAGACCTGGGAGGGCTAAACTTAAGACTGAACGGGACTTGGGCATTGAGCCAGCCCAGGAAATCCCAAGGAAAAAGCGTTTGGGCTAGCGCAGTGCGACAAACAAAATGGCGATTCCAAACCCTCCCGGTGCGCTTTCTTAAAGCGCAGCTCCGTGGGGGAGGGGCGTCTGCCATTACCGAGGCAATCAGCCCCCCCTGAGGTACACGCCCATTGCTGACGTAGCCTGCCGTTCCCGAAACAACCTGGTACAACAGAGAGACTCTGCTACAGGGCGTAGCCCGTGGCAACAGGGCGGAGACCGTGGCAACAGGGCAGAGACTGCAGCAGAAGGGCAGAGCCTGCAGCAATAGAGCAAACCTCACACCAGCAGGGCGGAGCCTCAGCAGGCAAATAGTGATCTGACTGCCTCCTAGCTGGGCAGGACAGCGAGGCGGACACTCAGAAGGAAAGCCTCAACCCCCGCCCCAGACAGAGCATCTGAGAAAAAAAGGTTTTTTTTCATCCTATCAGCCCTGAATGAACAACAGAGCTCACAGCTCAGCAATTGAGCTCCTACAAAGTACAGACTGTCTCCTCAAGCAGCTCCCTGACCCCTCTATATCCAAAAGACTGACATTTGGCAGGCATCATTCTGGGACAAAGATAGCAGAAAAAGAAACTGGTAGCATCCCTCACTTTTCCGCAGCTGCTATAGGTGCAACCCAGACAAGCAGGGCCTGGAGTGGACCTCAGCAGTCGTACAGTGAAGGGGCTAGACTGGTAGAAGGAAAACCAAGTAAAAGAAATACTTCATCACCAACAATCTGGGTGTCCACTCAGAGACCCAATCGAAAAGTCAGCAACTACGCATATGACAAGTGGATAAATCCACAAAGATGGGAAGAAACCAGCGCAAAAAAAAGGAAAACACCCGAAACCAGAACACCTTGCCTCCTAGAAAGGACCAAAACTCCTCACCAGCAAGGGAACAAAGCTGGACGGAGAATGACTGTGATGAAATGACGGAATTAGACTTCAGAAGATGGATAATGAGAAACTTTTGTGAGCTAAAAGATCATGTATTAAATCAATGCAAAGAAACTAAGAACCTTGAAAAAAGATATGAAAAAAGATTTGAGGAAATGATAACAAGAACGGATAACTTAGAGAGGAATATGAATGAATTAAAGGAGCTGAAAAACACAATACGAGAACTTCGTGAAGCATGCACAAGTTTCAATAGCCGAATTGACCAAGCTGAAGAAAGAATATCTGAAGTCAAAGATCAACTCAATGAAATAAAATGAGAAACCAAGATCAGAGAAAAAAGCGCAAAAAGGAATGAACAAAGTCTCCAAGAAATGTGGGACTATGTGAAAAGACCTAACCTATGTTTGATAGGTGTACCAGAAGGGGACGAAGAGAATGAATCCAAGCTGAAAAATACTCTTCGGGACATCATCCAGGAAAGTCTCCCCCACCTAGCAAGACAGGCCAACACTCAAATGCAGGAAATACAGAGAACACCACAAAGATATTCCGCAAGAAGAGCAACCCCAAGGCACATAATCATCAGATTCAACAAGGTTGAAATAAAGGAGAAAATACTAAGGGCAGCCAGAGAGAAAGGTCGGGTCACCCACAAAGGGAAGCCCTTTAGACTCACAGCAGATCTCTCGGCAGAAACACTACAAGCCAGAAGAGACTGGGGGCCAATATTCAACATTCTTAAAGAAAAGAACTTTCAACCCAGAATTTCATATCCAGCCAAATTGAGAGCTTCATAAGTGAAGGAAAAATAAAGTCCTTTGCGAACAAGCAAGTACTCAGAGATTTTGTCACCACCAGGCCTGCTTTACAAGAGCTCCTGAAAGAGGCACTACACATAGAAAGGAACAACCAGTACCAGCCATTCCAAAATCACACTAAAAGTTAAAGAGCATCAACATAATGAAGATTCTACAGCAACTAACAGGCAAAACAGCCACATAGCATCAAAATGGCAGTATCAAATTCACACATAACAATATTAACCCTAAATGTAAATAGACTAAATGCACCAGTCAAAAGACACAGACTGGCAAATTGGATAAAAATCCAAAACCCATCAGTGTGCTGTATCCAGGAAACCCATCTCACATGCAAGGATACACAAAGGCTCAAAATAAAGGGATGGAGGAAGATTTACCAAGCAAATGGAGAGCAAAAAAATAGCAGGAGTTGCAATTCTCATCTCTGATAAAATAGACTTTAAAGCAACAAAGATCAAAAGAGACAAAGAAGGCCATTACATAATGCTAAAAGGATCAATACAACAAGAAGAGCTAACGATCCTAAACATATATGGGCCCAATGCAGGAGCTCCCAGATATATAAGGCAAGTTCTTAATGACTTACAAAGAGACTTAGACTCCCATACAATAATAGTGGGAGACTTTAACACTCCACTGTCAATATTAGACAGATCAACCAGACAGAAAATCAACAAGGATATCCAGGGCTTGAACTCAGACCTGGAGCAAGCAAACCTGATAGACATTTACAGAACTCTCCACCCCAAATCCACAGAATATACATTCTTCTCAGCACCACATCACTCCTACTCTAAAATTGACCACATAATTGGAAGTAAAGCACTGCTCAGCAAATGCAAAACAACTGAAATCATAACAAACAGCCTCTCAGACCACAGCGCAATCAAGTTAGAACTCAGAATTCAGAAACCAACCCAGAACCGCACAGCTTCATGGAAACTGAACAACTGGCTCTTGAATGTTGACTGGGTAAACAATGAAATGAAGGCAGAAATAAAGAAGTTCTTCGAAACCAATGAGAACAAAGACACAACCTACCAGAATCTCTGGGACACATTTAAAGCAGTCTCTAGAGGAAAGTATATAGCAATAAGTGCCCATATGAGGAGAATGGAGAGATCCAAAATTGACACCCTCTCGTCAAAATGGAAAGAGCTAGAGGAGCAAGATCAAAAAAACTCAAAACCCAGCAGAAGACAAGAAATAACTAAGATCAGAGCTGAACTGAAGGAGGTTGAGACACGAAAAACCCTTCAAAAAATCAATAGATCCAAGAGTTGGTTTTTTGAAAAGATCAACAAAATAGACAGACCACTAGCCAGATTGATTAAAAAGAAAAGAGAGAACAACCAAATAGATGCAATAAAAAATGATAAAGGGGAAATCACCACAGATTCCACAGAAATTCAAACCATCATCAGAGAATATTACAAACAACTCTATGCACATAAACTAGTAAACCTGGAAGAAATGGATAAATTCCTGGACTCCTGTGTCCTCCCAAGCCTAAACCAGGAGGAAGATGAAAGTATGAATAGACCAATAACAAGGTCTGAAGTTGAGGCAGCAATTAAGAGCCTACCACACAAAAAAAGCCCAGGTCCAGATGGGTTCACAGCCGAATTCTACCAGACACACAAAGAGGAGCTGATACCATTCCTTCTAAAACTATTCCAAATAATCCAAAAAGAGGAATCCTTCCCAAAATCATTTTACGAGACCAATATCATCCTGATACCAAAACCCAGCAGAGACTCAACAAGAAAATAAAACTTCAGGCCAATATCCATGATGAACATAGATGCAAAAATCTTCAATAAAATATTGGCAAGCCAATTACAACACCAAATCAAAAAACTTATTCATCATGATCAAGTAGGATTCATCCCGGGGATGCAAGGCTGGTTCAACATACGCAAGTCTATAAACGTAATTCACCCCATAAACAGAACCAAAAACAAAAACCACATGATTATCTCAATTGACGCAGAGAAGGCATTTGACAAAATTCAACAGCCCTTTATGCTAAAAACCCTCAATAAACTCGGTATCGATGGAACGTATCTCAAAGTAATAAAAGCTATTTATGACAAACCAACAGCCAATATCATACTGAATGGGCAAAAACTGGAAGCATTCCCTTTGAAATCTGGCACTAGACAAGGATGCCCTCTTTCACCACTCCTATTCAATATAGTACTGGAAGTTCTAGCCAGAGCAATCAGGCAAGAAAAAGAAATAAAGGGTATTCAAATAGGAAAGGTGGGAGCCAAATTGTCTCTATTTGCAGACGACATGATAGTGTACGTAGAAGACCCCATCGCCTCAGCCCAAAAACTCCTGAAACTGATAAGCAACTTCAGCAAAGTCTCAGGATATAAAATCAATGTACAAAAATCACAAGCATTCGTCTATACCAATAACAGACTTAAAGAAAGCCAAATCAAGAGCGAACTGCCATTCGCAATTGCTACAAAAAGAATAAAATACCTTGGAATACAACTCACAAGGAACGAAAGGGACATCTTCAAGGAGAACTACAAACCACTGCTCAACGAAATCAGAGAGGACACAAACAGATGGAGAAACATTCCATGTTCATGGTTAGGAAGAATTAATATCGTGAAAATGGCTATACTGCCCAAAGTAATTTACTGAATCAACGCTATCCCCATCAAGCTACCATTGACTTTCTTCACAGAACTGGAAAAAACCACCATGAACTTCATATGGAACCAAAAGAGAGCCCGCATAGCCAAGTCAATTCTAAGCAAAAAGAACACAGCGGGGGGCATCACACTACCAGATTTCAAACTATACTACAAGGCTACAGTAATCAAAACAGCATGGTACTGGTACCAAAACAGAGATATAGACCAATGGAACAAAACAGAGGCACCGGAGGCAACACAACATATCTACAACTATACAATCTTTGATAAACCTGACAAAAACAAGCAATGGGGAAAGGATTCCCTGTTTAACAAATGGTGTTGGGAAAATTGGCTAGCCATGTGCAGAAAGCAGAAACTGGATCCCTTCCTGACACCTTACACTAAAATTAACTCCAGATGGATTAAAGACTTAAACATAAGACCTGGCACCATAAAAATCCTAGAAGGCAATCTAGGCAAAACTATCCAGGACATAGGAGTAGGCAAGGACTTCATGAACAAAACACCAAAAGCATTGGTAACAAAAGCCAAAATAGACAAATGGGACCTAATGAAACTACACAGCTTCTGCACGGCAAAAGAAACAGTCACTAGAGTGCATCGGCAACCAACAGAATGGGAAAAAAATTTTGCAGTTTACCCATCTAACAAAGGGCTGATATCCAGAATTTACAAAGAACTCAAACAGATTTACAGGAAAAAAACAAGCCCATTCAAAATTGGGCAAAGGATATGAACAGACACTTTACAAAAGGAGACATATATGAGGCCAAGAATCATATGAAAAAATACTCATCGTCACTGGTCATCAGAGAGATGCAAATCAAAACTACATTGAGATACCATCTCACACCAGTTAGAATGGCGATCATTAAAAAATCTGGAGACAACAGATGCTGGAGAGGTTGTGGAGAAAAAGGAACACTTTTACACTGTTGGTGGGAGTGTAAATTAGTTCAACCATTGTGGAAGACAGTGTGGCGATTCCTCAAGGCCTTAGAAATAGAAATTCCATTTGACCCAGCAATCCCATTACTGGGTATATATCCAAAGGACTATAAATCGTTCTACTATAAGGACACATGTACACGAATGTTCATTGCAGCACTGTTTACAATAGCAAAGACCTGAAATCAACCCAAATGCCCATTGATAATAGACTGGATTGGAAAAATGTGGCACATATACACCATGGAATATTATGCAGCAATCAGAAATGATGAGTTTGTGTCGTTTGTAGGGACATGGATGAATCTGGAGAACATCATCCTCAGCAAATTGACACAAGAACAGAAAATGAAACACTGCATATTCTCACTCATAGGCGGGTGATGAAAAATGAGAACACATGGACACAGGGAGGGGAGTACTAAACACTGGGGTCTATTGGGGGGAAAAGGGGAGGGCCAGTGGGAGGGGGAGGTGGGGAGGGATAGCCTGGGGAGAAATGCCAAATGTGGGTGAAGGGGAGAAAGGAAGCAAAACACACTGCCATGTGTGTACCTACGCAACTGTCTTGCATGTTCTGCTCATGTACCCCAAAACCTAAAATGTAATAAAAAATTAAAAAAATAAAAAATAAAATGAAATTGAACAACTAGGGGTGTGTAAACATCTTCAAACTCATTAGTTGTTTTACATGAATAATCTTGATTCAAGTTCGCTCTTCTCCAATAATGTTAAAAGACAGATAATTTTAAATGAAAAGTATATTTTTGAGAAGGAGGTAGGATGAATTCTTGACGTAAGGGACTGTTAGGCACTTGTCTGAGTATTGTTGGGTGTTTTAAGATCTCTTTCTCTGAAGATTGTTAGAAATTGATGACAATGTAGGTATAGTTATGCCTGGAGCCATGGGAACTAATTGGATGACCCCTCTACTTATCAGTTATACTGTGAAGAGTGCTACAGGAATTCTCTCCCTGGAGATGGCCCATAGCAACAAGCACAGAATAGGCATATATCCAGGAATGTCAATATTCAAGTGTGGTAAAATGTAATCCAAAGAAGAGCTGGTTAGTTATCACTAGCGTTCAAAGAATCAATCTTTACATTTTACACAGTCTAATAATCCTTTCGAGCATGTATTAAGCTAGTATTGGCTATTCCAATACCTATTTTGATATAAATCTGTCAAACTATTTGTGGAGTGGCCACAGAGCATTTAACATGGCATTAGATGCTTGAAATTAATAGTTATTCCTTTAATGATTTATCAACTAATAAGAGATACAAATGAGTGAAAATAAAATCTTCACAGACACATAGGTAAAGCTAGTACATACAGAGGGTTATCATGGGGTGGGGTGGACGTGAAATTCTGTAAGCACCTGGAGAAATGAAAGACATTAATAGATTAAGTAATGAAGAAGAAGCTTAGAAGCCATGCAGAGAGGAAGGGAAGCATCTGTCAGATAGAAGAGGGGATTTATTTCAAGCCCTTGGAAAAGCTTAGAAGACACTGATTTTCAAAAGTGGGAAGGAAGATTGAATAAGCAGAGAACAAGATGGTGGATGGGATTAATGGCAACAGAGTGCGGAATTGGTTTATATACACTCAGGAAATAAACTGACCCTTTGCGATGTCAGTCTGGACTCCTTGACCACATGCACACAGTCCTCTTGGCTAGGTTGCAGTCACTGTTCCCAGAGGCACTATTCCACCTGATTCTGCCTATATCAGAGCTTCCATGTTGGCATGAGATCAAATTTGGTTTAGTCCAAAACCTGAGTTTATAACTGAGTTCAGCCACATTTTGTACTAGCTGTGTGAGTTTAGGTAAGTTACTCAAATTCTCCAGGCTTTAGGCTCCTCATCCATAAAATAAAGGTACTGAATTAAACAGAGGTTCTCAACAGAAGCAGTAATGCCCCTGGGGTCTAGTAATGCCTCTGTGGTGTATTGAAAATTTGTTAAAATGCAACTTTTAGGGTGCAATGTTTTACTGTACTATAATCATCAAATGGGTGAAATCCAGGGATGTTAAACTCTTGGCTAGGAACAGGCTGTTGGGATCGAGAGAGATGTCTCACATTATGTAGGGTTTTCAAGCATAAATTTTCAACAGGAAAATCTTGTTTATAATCATTTGCACCATAACCTAGGTGAGATGAGAGACAAAGGTATAATCAGCAGAACACTAATTAGCATGCACTGCACCCTGGACTAATAACCCTAAAAAATGGAAAAAGTAGTTGTTGCTCTAATGATAATTTTTAGACATAGACTTCATTCATAGACAATATATTTCATTTTCTTTATAGAAGGAAGTACTGCCATTCTGTTAAAAACTTAAAATTTGTCCTATTATAGTCATTCGGTTCAATATTTCAATAAGCATGAGATCAAAGCATTCTGATCTATCAAATCACTTGCCATATTTTATTAGTTTTACTACTTTGACATTCAGATAATTTCCCTCCCTCATGTCCCCTGTACACACACATATACACACCAATCATTAAAGTAATTAACTCAGGCAAGACCACACCACCTCTATGGGGATAATATTGAAAGGTTTTCTAAATATGGTGGCATACAAATATTTTAGTAGTATGATCAATAAGTTCCATTCTATAGGGCTTTATAATTTGCACATGCCACTCTTTGAGAGTAAAGCACAATAAAATTGGGCTTTTTACAGTCAAGTACCTGGATTTTTGTTTCATATTTTATCTCTGAAATATGATCATCTACTAAAAGAAAACCTATGAGATAGAAAGACATTTTCCCATTTTGTGAATCGAGCGGAAGCATGAATGTTTGCCAGGGTGTCCAGCAACTCTGTGCTAGGGATTTCTCATCCATCGGATAATGTGACCTTCAAATGACAGAATTGAATCAAGAAAAACACATTTTGATGGTACTTGTAAAAGTAATGGAGCTGCTGTCAAAAATATCCAGGCTGGCCATGAAACTTGAATATGAAGTGGGTGCCATGGGGACAGAAGGAGGAGCTAACATTTTCACTGCAAATGTTTCTCTCCTATACGTGTTTAACTTGCAAAAGTCATCTGACATCCATTTCCAATAAATAAATAAATAAAGCCTCAATATAATTGATCCAATTCAGTGATTACAATTGAAAGAAAGGTTTAACAGCCTAATAATGCTGGTTCAAGGCATACTGACAGAATCATTTGTTTATTTATTCAAATTTACTGATTCTCTATGCAAAATAACACACTAAAATGTTTTAATATGTTTTTATCTAAGAAAAATAGAACACAGAATAAATCTTTATTCACACTCAAAAAGAGTTTACAGTTGAGTTGAAGGAGCTAGATGTATTTGGAGGAGCAGACGTTTGATGTCCTATTTCATACCACGCGTTTGTCCACAAAGGAGGGAAAGGTAGCCTCAGTTTGGGGATGATTGCAGAAGGCTTCTTGGAAGAGGTGCCATTTGAACTAGATGATGAGAGGTGAGTAGTAATCCAGCAAATGGCATTCTGCTCACATAGGATTCCCTAGACTCAAGAGCTCCAAATGTTCTCTAGGGAATAATGAATAATTCGATTTGACTTTTGGGTAAAGTTGTGTTAGAAAAAGAGATTACAAGTTACGTGCATGACAATACAGAAAGCAATAAAGAAAGAGTAACAAATCCGGGTTATATTTAGTAGAAAAGTAAAAACTAAAAAAGCACATGTTCTAAGAAAAATTTTTAAAAGACGAATTGGCCTGATTGGTGATTATGACATCTCTGTTCTTCTCAAGCCTGTGTTCTGGGATTCTTACCTTTTAATAATTCAGTGACATTTTGTCACATGCCAATCATCCCCCAATCCTGGGTAAATTCAACTGTCATCTTTCTCTATTCTTGGTCGCTGCATAAAGCATATTGTTATTTGGAAAGGAGTCTATTGTTAACCGAGACCTTGACATGCTCAACAAATATTCTGAGCAAAATTCAGCACCTGATTCTATATTTCTAATCGCAGGAGACTGGACCAAGCATGGACACCTCGCTAGCTTGCCAGAGACCTCTGAGGGGTTACTAGCTGGAGCTCTGCCTCACAGGGGCCAGGGACCATTTAGAACCTCTCTTCAAGTGGTTTCAAGAGGAGACTTACAGATAAAGGGTGGCAGAGGGCGCAGAAGTCAGTAGAATTTAGTAAACGGCAGAAGATCTAAATAATCAAAAATCATAAACTATAAAGGAAGAAAAGGGGTAAATAGTAGAAGCAGCACAATCAGACTTTGCAGAGAAGACTTAATGTACTAGGCCGGACTGCAATTCTTTGGAAGTCTTACACAGAAGTTTAGCCCTTAGCTGACATCTGGCAGCTTGGATTTTGAGAAGGATTCCTCCACCCAAAGTCATAATAGTGGGTCACTGTGCCAAAACTTTGTGTGAATAACATAGCTGATGTTGAACATCTGCTTTCCTTCTTGAACTCTGGAAGTTGGTGTGTGTCAGGCAGAGGCTGCCACGCCAGCATTCTCCAGTCAAAATCCTGGGTATGGAGTATCTGACAAGCTTCCCTGGCAGATGACATTTCACACATGTTGTTGCAACTCATTGCGGGGGGAACTAAGGGCATCCTGTGTGTCTCCTCTGGGAGAAAACCCTTGGAAGCTTGTACCTGGCTTCCTCCAGAGTTGCCTCATACACCTTTCCTTTGGCTAATTTTGCTTTGAATGTTTTTAATAAATCGTAGTCGTAGGCCAGGCACATTGATTCACACCAGTAATCCCAGTGTATTTGGAGGCCAAGGGGGGAGGATTGCTTGAGGCCAGGAGTTCCAGATGAGCCTGGGCAAAATAGCAAGATCCCATCTCTAAAAAAGGTTTGTTTGTTTAAATTATCCAGGTATGGTGACATGCACCTGTAATTTTAGCTATTTGGGAGGCTGACATGGGAGTATTATGTAAGCCCAGGAGTTCAAGGTTCAGTGAGCTGTGATTGTGCCACTGCAGTCCAGCCTGGGCAACAGAGTGAGACCAGGTCTGATTGATTGATTGATTGACTGATAGATAGATGATAGATAAATAGTAACTGAAGGACTACTGGATGAGTCTTATGAGTTTTCCCAAAACACTGAATTCAGAGGTAGTCTCGAGGACCCTGACACAGAGCTATTACGAGAAGTTATACATATGTTAGAAAGACTATTCGTTTGCACATCTGCAGCTGAAGAAAAAAGAATCATTAAAACATATTTGGATGCTAATGATTGGTGCTTGGTTCTAGGTGGTTACAAAATAGTACTAGAGATTTGTAGTAGTATATTGGCTAACTGAATGACTTCCAGTTACATTCTGGACATCATGAAAACTAATCATCTAGGGATTAAAACCTCACATTTCTTTATTTACAATAAATCTCTGTTATTCAAGGTAAGCCAAACATTTCCCTCTTTCTTAAAAAAAGCCAAATTAATAATTGCCAAAGAAAATCATATACACAGGCAATGTGATCCCGTTACCAGTATATGGTTTCCACCTTCAATAGAGCTTTCGTGATAATCTTGAAACAATTCTTTGTTATTATTAACCTTTTGTGTTTTCTCAGCATAGCTTCTATCTTCAGGCTTCAACCCAGTCCTTATAATTCTTTACGGAGGAACTTGATCTCTGAAGAGAATGGAATCCAATACAAGGATGTTGTCTCGCTTAAAATCTACCTGCAGAGACCCTAGTCTAAATGCCTGGTCTCTAATTACACAACAAGAACTATCCCTTCAACATAAAACTGAAGACTTACTTTCCACATTGATTTATATAATTTTCTCTCGTGTCCAAGCCCTGACTCTCTTCCCTAATATCTTCCATCTTTTCTTTCCACAGTCTTTCTTCTGTGTCCACAAAACATTCAAGGCTCTTTTACTCTAAATACTAATGTAATTTTATTCTTTGTCTGAAAAACGGTTACATCTTTTTTAATAAGAAATAAAATAAGCAACGAAACAATACGAACAACAGAGTTCATTTGACACAAGATACCACTCTGCAAAAATTTTGAGAGATGGTTTATGCTCAATCTTCACTTCTTCAGTTTTACTTATTTTTGGTTTCTGCCCCACAGTTTTATTCAAAGAGCTGTTAACTGCAGAGTTCAGTAGCCACTTTTAGTCCTAGTAAAGCCTGTATTTGACTTCATTTTCCACTTTAATTCTTTCCTTTTAAAAAAAGTTTCTGAGACATGGTCTTGCTCTGTAGAGCTCAGTGGACCATCACAGCTCTGTAGACCAGTGGAGCTCACCGTAGCCTTGAACTCCTGGGCTCAAGCAGTCCTCCCACCTCAGCCTACCAAGTGGCTGGGACTACAGGTGGGCACCAGCTCATCCCGGTAATTATTTTTTAAAGTGTTTTGTAGAGATGGGGCCTCACTATGTTGCTGAGGCTGGTCTTGAACTCCTGACCTTAAGCAACTTTCCCACGTTAGCCTCCAAAAGTGCTGGGATTACAGGCTTGAGCCACCATACCCAGTGTCTCACTTAGTTCTTAAAATTTTCTTCTCCCATCCATTCCCAAAACTCAAGCTTTTTCACTATTCCCCAGCCTTCTCTCAATCCTCAGCAACTTCCTCCTCTTCTGCCTGCCTTGCTATAATCGAGGCCTCTTAGGTCCTCCTCTCCTCATACATGAAGCATCTCCCCATGTGGTCTCCAATTCCCCCCAGAGATCCTGCGCCACCCACCCCTAATGACCTCTAGCCCTGTGTTTCTCCAGCTCATTGTCTCTTCCAAGCTTCAGGTTCCAGCCTCATCCTTTCAACTGCTCCCTGGATATTTCCACTGTGACAAAACTTCATGTCTTAATGTCTAGTATGCATTTTGTTCCTATGTTGAGATTCCTTTATTCTGGATCTGGCTAGTGATATAACATCTTCTTTCTTCTAAGCTGGAAGATTAGAAACATACATTCTCAACTTCTTTTTCTACCCCCGCCACAGCCATCTAATCACCAGCACCTGCTTCCTCAGTCCCACAGAGCTCTAACTTTCCTTCTCTTCTGCCTCCCTGTATTACATCCTTAGTGTATTCCCTAAGTGTCCTTATAGAAAACTGCCAGATCTCTTTCCCTGATCTTCTTGCCATGCCCCACTCTCATCTATAACCCATCCTCCACAAAGTCATCAGAGTTATCATTCTTAAAAGCAATCAGGTGCTTGGGCTTTTGAACCAGATTGCCTAAATTTGAAGCCTGACACTATTACTGTCTTGCTATTAATATATAGTCTAGAGTAAATATGTAGCTACTCCGTGTCTGTCCCCTTTGTGAGAATGGAATATGAATAATAACCATGAAATGATAATAACTATTAAAATAGTTAGTATATGTAAAGTGCTTACCACAATGTCTGACATTTAGTAACTGACCAATAAAATATTAATTTCATTCTTCATCTGAAAAACGGTTGCATCTCTTTTAATAAGAAATAAAATAACCAACATCTGCATCAAGATACTGCACTTCTCTCTAAAAGAGTAACTGATCCCTTATCTGGGGACATAAAGTTCACAATTTCACATTTTCATCTTAGGATACACCACATCCATGGACTCCTTGAAAATAGTGTAAGTTCTAGATCAAATGCATGTCAGTATTCTCATAATGAATGAATGAATCAGTGAGGGAGTGAAACCTTTGATGTAGGCCATTTTATCTGGTCCAAATTAATTACCACATTTTTATGATGCACTTCCAATAGAAAGTATCAAAGAACAACATCAAGCTAAACAAATAAATATCAAATGAGAATGTAGAAATAGCCTGTGATATTCAGAATAAACAGATAGGGCCTCTCTAAATCTTTCAGTATTTAAAGCATGAGAGGTTTCTAAACTACTGTTAGAGCAACAACTAAAATACTAATGTAAATATTCATTGAGCATCTAGTGTGTGAAGGGCACACCTACTAGCTTTTTCTCACAGTACCGAAAATAAAATTCGATGAATAAAGAAGGGAATAAACAAATCACAAGGAAAGGCAAAATGTCCATGATATAATAAATGGCCTCAGAACATTCTTATACTTGGAGAGATAATGGAGACCTATATTAATACTGACGAGAGGCATCCGGTCAAGCTTCATGGGAGAAACTTGGTATTTGTCAAAGATTTGAAAGACAAATGCAAAGGCAGAGAAACAGTGTTCCAGAAAGAGAAGCAGCATATTAGGGGTGTATTAGTATAACATTGTTTATTAAGTTCAAACCTACTAGTGGTCTGATGAAGCGGGAGATCAGGCTTCTTGGGAATAGGCCCAAATGAGGGTGGAAGTGACAGGGAGGTGCTCATATCAGGAACTTCAACCCTGGTCCAGGTGTGAAACAGTAGTTAGCACACCTGCAGCATCTCTGCCGCGACCAGTGGAAGAAAATTCACTGGGTATAATCTGTAATAACCCTCCCCAAACATGGGGAGGAAAGGAGATTGACTAGCAGAAAAACTGTGGGGACATTTTTGGATTGTTCCTTAAGGCACAAATTGACAAGAGACAATTTCACTGAAGATAGAACAGGCCTTGATATTTAAGCAAAGCATTCAAAATAATACCCCACTGACTGAAGGCAGGCAGGCACTAAAAACACAAACTCATAACATGAAATGCTCACAGGGATAGTTAACACCACCCTCCCTGGGCCAGCCTCATTCAGTTGGTCTCACAAATTTACAGTCAGTGATTCCAAGCAGAACATTCATTAAAATCAGGAAATTGCTTAATTAGTTTAAAGTGACAAACACTTCTAAAAATAAATGTTTGAACTACATAGATTCCAAACAAATTCATCACAATCAGAACTGTTACAGTACACCTACCTACAACGACTAGAAAATTAATTCACAATAACAACATGTCAGATTGTATGTTTCTTCACTCGTTTTATCTCCTTCTAAAAAGAACCTACTTGTTTTAAGGAGTGTTTAACTTCTGCCCATCCTCATTGCAATAATTGTGTCAACTTGAGAGCCTGCTGACTTATTGCCAGCTTACCTTGTCTTCTCCTTTATTGCCAAAATATGCTTATAGATGTTATTTATCATAGACTCTTTTATTATAGGGATGCCCCAGCGTGTTTTAGGAACCTAATACAGAGTCTGGTTCGATTGTAATGTGTTAATTTTCCCAAGCTCAATGCTATTCCAGAAAATGTGTATGAAACCTACACATTTATGCTTCAATGTATGATGCCAGAAAAAAATCACTATCTTAATATACTAAATAAAGCTGTTATTCCCATGAACATTCATTGTAGAAAATCAGAAAGCACATGAACAGTGAATAATGAAATGTTATTGCCACAGACAATCCCTACTATGAAGGCCCTCTGATCTTCCTCCACAGCCACCCGCACTGTTCAGAAAAGCTTGATCTCCCCAGTACACATTTGATTGAATTTGAAGTAACCAATACAGCCCATGAGATACAGGTTCAAATTGCTCCCGGCACACAAATAATGAAACAAGGCCAATCTAGAGCAGAGCAGGGGAGAGTATCCTGAATGCTAAAAATAACCAAGCCTAATATAAATACAGTTAGTCCATTCCATTTAGTTTTCTCCATAAAGTTGAGAAAAAAAACCCAACTGTTCCTTAATAGAATCTTAATGTTTCTCGAATGTAAAACGCCATTTTTTACCATCTTCCAAGATCACCAGTGGGAGCCAAACCATGGCCAAAGGAAAGGGGGAAAACCATGAAGAATGTAATGATTTACTTCTCTTCCCACCTCCGGAAACGTTTCCTAAGAAATGTCACTATTTAAAGGACAGCACCGAGCAGGAGCCACATGAGCAATTAGTACAACACACACACGCAATTGATTATGCCCACATCACCTTAACACATGCCATCAACTTTCAGTCTTAGAGCAATTTGTACAACATTTCAGGTATTAGGGGGAGGGTTGCATTGAAGGAACAGGAACCTTGAGGATTCACTTGAACGTAACATAGTTTTTGTCTTTAAAATCATATTAATCTAGTTGGATTCTAAGTAGTTAATTTAGTATGTACATTAATTGTTATCATATTAAAATAGTGATCCTGTTCTGGTGCTGTGGCTCACACCTGTAATCCCAGCACTTTGGGAGGCCAAGGAAGGCAGATCACTTGAGGTCAGGAGTTCAAGACCAGCCTGGCCAACATGGTGAAATCCCATCTCTGCTAAAAATTAGCCAGGGATGATGGTGGGAGCCTGTCATCCCAGCTATTCTGGAGGCTAAGGCAGGAGAATCCTTGAATCTGGGAGGTGGAGGTTGCAGTGAGCTGAGATCACGCCACTGCACTCCAGTCTGGGAGACACAGTGAGATGCATCTTAAAATAAATAAATAAATATAAAATAAAATAATGATCCTAAGACATCATATATTGTCCACATAAATCTGAGAGAAATTCTTGATCAGTAGAATTTCAGTGAATAGCAAGTGAATTGGCATGCAGATAAAAGAAGAAACATGTTATCTCTTATTTTACGTTTTCAGACCTGAATTCATTTAGTATTTAATTTACAGTTACAGTATTTATAACACATTATATTACTTATTATAAGATTTTCAGCATTTTGTCACGAAGTATTTAGAGAGTGACTTTCTTGATACTGAGGTTCAGGGAATATTTCCATAAAGCAAATTTATAAAACGAACAAGGAAGTTTCAGCAAATATACAGAATTTTTAAGGTAAAATATTTCTCTTAGAATCATTTTTGTGCTTTATATAAAAAAGTAAAAAATAAACAGAATATTTTATCAGCTCTCAATTTTAAGAAAGGGTCATATATTTACTTACAGGTATTCTAGAAGTCAAAAGAATGCAATTCCATCACCAGCCTGCAAATTAACAACAAAACCTAAGATTATATAAGGCTACTTAATTGGACAAACAGAAAAGACATGATCATATAATTTATGATTTAATAATAAACATATACAGCATTGATGAATGATAAATAAGAAAAATAACATTAATTCTTACTTTCAAAGATAAAGCTGGAGCATAACATATATCTACCATTTTTCTTTGTTTTTTAAAAAGCACTATTCCACATACTAAGCAGTTCAAGCTGTCAATATGATTGCATGCATGCTGAGGTAAACAACCAGAATATTAATACAATAATTGAGAATTGTTAAGGAGTGGAATTGTATTTGTAACTAGCATCAACACATATTTAGAAACTCAGTTAAGATCACAGGGAAAATGATACAGTAAGTTATTGTGGCTTTCTAACTAGTGTTCATGAGTTCTTGTGTCTAGCTCCTAACACCAGAGAATCTGCAGCCTCTCAATAGCCACTGATGTAGCATTTGTAGCTTGGGTTTTACTAAGCCACTGAGGTGTCTCACTGATGTAAGCTCTTCTGTTTTGACACTCTACCCAGATGCTCCAATTTTGCTTCAGTGACTCAGAGCTGAGTCTGAATGCCTCAAGGCATGGGTCAAAAGAGTTATGATTAAGGCAGGGGTGACACTGCAGTGAACCACTGTCACCTACACTGACTTGCAATTCTACAAATGGTGTAAAAGCAGCATGGTGGTCTGGATTGGACTGTAAGGACCAAATGGAACAAAAGTGAATTCAGGTGTGTTTCTCTCTCATTATCTTCTTATCTATATCATAATGACTCAGTATATAACAATTTTATCATAGATGACATACATTTTATGGAAGGATCTGTATTTTCACCGCAGAGAATCTTCTGTCACAGTGTTGTCTGTCACGCATTTAAAGGTGTCTGTGCTTATATATGTATAATATGTATACATCCTTGAGTTGACCTACATGCCTTATCAAGAGATCTAACATTGGGTTTTGTTAAATGTATTGTCTCCTTTATCCATGGAAATTGTTATGAACCTGCTGATATACAAAGCAGAACCACAGATCTTTTATCTAGGAGGAGTCTTCCAACAATAAGATGAGCTTTTAAATGGGTAGCAGCTTTTGTGCAAGCTGTATGTCAAGATACTTGACAGAGTTAAGTAATACAATTGTAAAGTTAAATAACAGAAGGCAGAGGCAGTAAGAGGCAAAGAAAAGATAGAAAATTCGTGTTTTCAGATGAGATCTGTGAGGAGGAGGAGAGTCATCTGAGTAGGGAGACATAAGAACCCTCTACAGTTAACAGAAGCTGAAGAGAAATTGATTTGGAAAGAATAGGGGCATAATCATGATGTTGAATAGTGCATTCAATAATGAGCCTGATTCTTGGAAATGCTCATCTGAAGGTGGAGCCAAGAGCTGAGAGTGACGCACACCATAATTTCCTCAGAAATAGAGCTACTCCTTACCCCTAATGACAACACTCTACATGACATAGTTTCAGAAGGCATGTGAAGTATGAAAATGAAGGCAAGAGGTGAATCTGGAAGTCTGAAGGGTGCATGAAAGTGGTGGAATTTCAGGAGAACACTGAAAGCAAACCAGAGTCAGCAGCAATGTCAGAATGTGATGATGATGTGATAGCCTATCCCGGGTGCAAGGCAGCTTGATGTAGTCCTACACTTTGCAAAGCTGGCCGTGAAGAAGTCCCTGAGAATGGGGGGAAGATAAATTAGAGAACTTAAAAGTCGTGCTGATTTAGTGACAGCATATGTTTTAACACATGTGAAGTAGGAAGTTAGTAAGTCTCACTTTTGGACTGTCTTTTGATGTTAAAATTCTCTGCATTCACAGTCAAACCTACTAGTGATCTTAAAGAGCAGCCCAGCATAGGAGGCAGGTGACTGGAGCGGCGCTGAACACACTGAGGATGTTCACCCCGCAGGAGGCGTGGTAGGTGTGAACAGCCACAGAACTCAGAACTCACAGCTCAACATGCTAGTTCAGCCCTCCTGCCTTGTGTCCTTGAGCTTCCTACTCTCACAACATGTGTTTCCGATTTCTCATCACACTGCCTCTCCATTCTCCTCCCTTTTCTGGCTTCCTCTTTTCAGGCCTCTGGAGAGGTTTCCACCAGCCTGTCTACACCAGTGTGCTGAGCAGACTCCTTAGAACAAACCAGCTCTTCTCAGTGTAACCCATGCTTTGGGATGCTAAGAGGATAAACACTGTGTTTTGATTGTGTCCATTCTTCCACAGCCAACCCCTTCCAACTCACATCCATATATGCATACACCTCTTCTACCCTGGTCAGGCTGCTAAACCATTTAGTAGGAAAGAGATGAGCTACATAAATATAGTATATACACATAATGCCCAATAATACCTATATGCATGTGTATATATGTATACACTCACAGCATCCAATAATATATATATGTATTTGCATATATATGTATATGTCTAAACACACAACATCCAATAATATATATATAATTTATTGAGTGTAAAACACTCCAGGATTGTGCTGTACATTGCTCTTCTAGTGTGGAACACTTGGAAATTAGCCTATCAAGTTTCTATTTTGTTTCAGAATCACATTGCCTAAACCTGCAACACACAAGAATTGATTCAGTGGGAATCTTTTTGTCACAGAGAAAAGAGCACCATCTATATGGGGGCCGTTATGTGTCTCAATTGCATAGATGGTTTCTATGTTTTATAATTAACAGAATGGTGTCGGCATCTGCCAAATACAGTTCTGACAAACAGGAAGACTTGGCTCAGAGAAGCTGGCTTGTGGATTCGGTGTTGATTTCATCAGGGTCAGCTACATTCCATTCCAATGACATACAGCACTTCTCAGCTTGCCTCCCCTTATTGGGGTCTCTAACACCTTTGCCTGAATCTGCAATTTTAAGTTATCTCTTAGATTTCAGTCCCCTTTACACTTCGGCCTCCATAGTCCATCATTCACCCACCATACTGTACCCACCTGGTGAACTTCCATAATTCATTCATTCATTTATTCATTCACCTCTGAATTAGGCATGAGGGGCTGAGAAAAGGCATATCTATACTTTCTTTATATAATGAGTTTATAATCAAATCATGAATCCAGGATATTTTCTCATGAAAAGTTATAAAAAAAAAAAAAAAAAAAAGGCTACGAGTAAGTTCCAAATGAATGATATGGTGCTACAGAAGTTCAGAGGAAGTAGAAATCACTGTGATTTAGAGTAGTTCATTCACTCATTCATTCAGTACAAATGTAAATTGTATCTGGCACTCGTCTAGATGCTGAGAATACTGAAGTAAAAAAAAAAGCCATATATAGTATTCAGTTGGAGGGAGATATATATAATATGTTAGATAGCTACACTTGCCAATAAAAATATAATGCAGGCAAGGGTAATAAAAATAGTTAGAGAGAAATTTGAATTTTAGACAGATGGCTAGGAAAGAGTTCTCCCTGAGAAGGCACTATTTGACAAAAGATCTACATGAAGTGACAGAACGAGCCACATGAATAGGAGTGGGTAAGGGCATACACAGAAGCCCTGAGATGGGGCTTCTCTGGAGTACTAAAAAACAAAAGAAAATAAAACAAAAGCTGAAATGGTAGTGAGTGAACAAGAGAGAGGCTATTTGAATATGAGGGCAGAGAATGCTGGTGCTCATCAGAGAATAGCACACAAGTTGTAGTACAAATGTTGGCTTTTACTTAAAACCAGATGTCTTTGGAGAAATTTATGCAGAAAAGTGGTGCGCTCTGACTCCTACTTTGGCAGGATTACTCTGGGTGGTGTGTGGAGAATGACATTGGGGTCAAGAAAACACATCCAGGAAGACCAACCAAGAAGCTAGGCTGTTATGCCAGGAAAGACATGATGGTGGTGTGAAGTCAGGTGGTAGCAGTGAAGTGATGAGAAGTTTTCATATCCTGAAAGTATTTTGGAAGGTGGGACCAAAATATTTTGCTGACTCATTGCATGTAGGATGAGAGAAAAAGAGGTAGCCAGGATGAAGCCAAAATTTGGATTTAGGCAACTAGAAAGCTAGGTAAATCACGCTACTAGGGGAAGACTGGGGAAGGAACAGGTTGGATGCAGCAGGGACGAGGGTTTTCAGATTCTGGTTTTGCCTCTGTTAAAATTGTCAGCTAGTGTTCAAGTGGACAGGTTTAGTAGGTAGCTGGACATGGAAGTCTGGACTACAGGAGTCCTGGGATTGCAATGCAACCAGTCTTATCAATCAGCTGTGAGATGTCAGCATTTAGAACTCATGATGCTAGATAACACCAACAGGAATCAGAAAAAAAGACTAAAAAGAATAGGGATCCAACATTGAACATCACAAACATTCCAATGTCTGAAAGTGAGAAAGGTGGAGGAATAATCAAAGGGCCTTGGAAAGAGCATTTGGAGAGGCAGGAGGCACACCATGTGGGTGTGATGTCCTGGAAGCCAAGAGCAGAAAGAGATTTAAAGAAGTAAGCCTGCTCTAAAGTGTCAAATCCTGCTGAGAGTTCAAGGAAAAGGGACAAGGAAAGCAGTCCTCTATTTGACAAAGCAAGCATAGTCAACCAAGTGCATTTCCTTTTTCCTAGATACGGAGCTAGACGACAGTCCTCAGCCTTCCCTGGGGCTTCCGTGTGGCCATCAGCTTGTGCTCTGGACAATGAAATGAATGAATGGATGCACTGTGTATCCATTGCAAACCACTCAACTGTAACTCCCCTGCCTTTCTACTTCTAGATGATAGGGGTAAAATGCTGCCAGCGACCTTGGAAAACATGTCAGATGACATAGGCTTCAGCTGCTTGGGTCCCAGAATGATTGAGACGAGAGAAAACACCTGGGCAACCTGTTCCCCGACTCAAACTGGACTTACAACAACAAAAGTAAAAACATGGACTTTCATATTCACGCTTATTTTTCACTGCAGCCTAGGTTATCCTCCCTTATATTGTAACATTGATCAGACCTCTTTTGCTGGCAGGGTGGAAGCAAAAACTTACCAGGATTGGCAAAGGTAGAACGGGAAAAGAGGAACTAGAAATAGCCAGTGTAGACAGACAATTGTCAGGCTGAGTTTTTCTTACAGAATCAGAGAAGAGGAAAATGAGGTCAAAGAGGTATTTTAAGATGGAAGACATAAAGATACTTTTGATAATGATGGTGAGAGAAATATCACGAGAGAGAGAAATATTAATGATAAAGGAGAATTGCAAGGTAAGTCTTTGAGTAGATGGAGGGATGGAATTCTGCATATGAGTGGAGGTCTTGGCTGCAACTGGGAGCTTGGATCTGTAGAAACAGGGGAAGGAAAATGGCATGTGAGGGGGCAAATGTAAGTAGGATAAAAGGTGATGTGATTGGAGCATGTGTAAATTCCCATCTGATTTCTTCAGTTTTCTCTGTCCAGTGGAAAACAAGCCCAGTGATGGCTAATGGAGAAGTAAAACTGGAGCTGGGTCTTGAATATGCCTTGGATTGGGGTAAAAATGAGAAAGACGTGAGTGTTCACAATGACTAGGAAATAGAAGCAACGGTACAAAGGTAAAAATAAATGAAGCACATTTGGGGATATTGAGAAGGTAAGTTCATCTGGTCTAGAATTCTTGGAGACCAATGAGAAGTAAGGAAGATAGACAAAATTTACGTCAATTTTGAAGAGTACTCGAAGACCGGCTTAAATTTCCACTCAGGAAACTATTAAAAGAATGCTTTAGGAAGTAAAATATCTGAGTCCCAGGCTTGGCTCTCTTATTTGTTTTCAGTGTATTTCTCTGAAGTTGGCTGGATCAGATGAACTTCAAAGTCCTTTTCGGCTTTGCAATTCTATGATATTACTTAATTTACTCTATGGCAATAAAAATTCTTGTAGGTTTTTTAGTAGGATGGTGTGCATATAATTGCTGCTTGGTGGGCTTTGTCTAGGAAAAAAAAACAGTAATTCTGTGAGCACCCATTTCCTCACATTCTGGTGAAAGCACCCTCATTTCTCATTGTGGAGTCATTCTTCTGCTACTCAGTTAATGTAGTGTAATAATGGCACCCATCACACAGAGGAGAGCATGTATGTGACCCATGTCGACCATCCTGCGTTTTTATTTCTCTTGCTCCAATTGTCCCAGGGAATGTGCACATGAATCAAACCAGGATAATAAGATGCAATCTGGGATTTTACAGAAATTATTGAAAACAGAATTTCTCATTTCACAGGAGTTGATAAACTGGTAGAAATAAAACCTGGGATTTTGGTAGTTATCTTCCTATCACCTGGAAGATAGCTGACCTGAGAATCAAGCTGAAGGAAGCTGGAGAAGGAGGAAGTCAAAATTTTTATGACATCCCTTAAACACCTGCATTCAGATGTACAGTAAGCCAAATCTCTACCTGTAATTCCCATTTTTTAAGCCTCAAGTGAAGCCGTACCGCCTCCCCACATTTTTATTTTGCTTAAGCAAACTTGAGTTAGAATTTCGACACCTTTGGCCATCGGAATTCTAAATAAGATAAATCTGAGCAAAATGTATTTAATAAAGAAAATTTTGGTCTAATGTGCAGAATGAAAGGAAGGAAGACAGTAGAAATCGGGAGACATAATGGAAAGGTAACACAATAATTCAGACAGAGAGTCATATAGGTCTCATGAGATAAGTGACTGCCAGAAGGAAAAGGAGCTATGTATTGTGATAGAAATGTGGAAATGATTTTGCATGTTTGGATATTGTACGTATCGTAGATGACTTAGAGCTTTGCATCTGTGCAACTGGGAGAAGAGTCAGTAAGGAGAATTCAGTTGCTAAGAAGCTTGAGGTGGCCAGACGAGTTATGTGACAAGCACTGAGATCCAGGGGTCAGGCGATGGGGGATATCAAAGTGAGAGGAGTATTCCACATGTTCCCTCGTGGGAGGAGAAATTTATTCTGAACTACTGCAGAAATTAGTTGTGGTAAGAGAGACACAATTATCTTTTGAGGCTGCCAGTGGATTCTTCAAGGAAAAAAAAGGATAGAGAGAAAGGAGGAAGAAGGAATGAACTTCAGCAGCAGGTCTCAACCATCTTAAGACCACTGGCATTGATACGTATTGCTCTGTGACACAGAAATACAAAAGCCCAGTTAGCCCCCTATGCTGAAAAAAATATCCAAAATCGGCATTACCCCCTTCCAGTTAATCTCTGCAATGATTCCTTGGATGAGTTTACTACACTATGCTTGAATCAGGTCACTATAGTGAGTGACCTGATTCAAGCATAGTGTAGTAAACTCATCCAAGGAATCTAGTCCCAACTCGTCTGTTTGGCTTTAAAGCACCTTGTGACATGGCCTTAGTTTGCCTTTTAAAGCTTCCTCTCCCTCATCACCATCTGTCCCAATCTGTTCCATCTCTCTGTGGCCCCAACATGACAAAGTTTCTTATCATCCTTTACTTTTCCTCAGGCTCTTCCTGGAGAGGCTTCATTGAATGGTATGACCACAGCCAGGTGCCAGACTGCCAGGTGTGACCCAGACTCCACCCTTTCCTAAAGATTTTAAAGTTCTCTATGCTTTAATTTCCTTGTCTTCAAAATGTGTTTAACACTAGTAGCTACCCTCGTGGGGGATGACAATTACATGACAATATACATGTATTCATGTATAAAACTAACAGACTGCCTACATATAGCAAACATGACAATAACCATACACTGAACATATTTGATCTTTTCCCTCCTCCTTGCTTCATTCATCCATTGTCTCACCTCTCCCATTTATTCAATTATGTTCCCTGATTTTTCTAAAGTCATTAGAATGACACCTTTCAGGATGGGAAATGGGCGTTATCTTATATGGACTAACCTTTCTCTCCAGCCATTCCACTTCATTTGTGAAATTCCCATGGATAGAAACTCCTCTCTGTATTTCAGTGTTTCTGAACTGCTTCTGTGTCTTCTCATTTTATATTGTATAAAACAGTGCAGAGAAAAGATTCTTTCCCAAGAAGGATGCTACCAATCTGTTGGAGGACAGGCCAAGAACTGGGGTTATGTTTCAGAGTGGGGTAAATCTGGGAGCAGACACTGCCACACCTCTTGCCTCTGTGAGCATGTCAAAAGCAGTGAAAGCCTGAGGTTTGTCTCTCAGGGAGGTGGACAATTAGAAAGGGAGCCTTCATAGCTAAGACAATTCTAAGCAAAAGAAAAAAGCTGGAGGAATCAGGCTACCTGACTTCAAACTATACTACAAGGCTACAGTAATCAAAACAGCATGGTACTGGTACCAAAACAGAGATATAGACCAATGGAACAGAACAGATGCCTCAGAAATAACCCCACATGTCTACAACCATTTGATCTTTGACAAACCTCACAAAAACAAGCATTGGGAAAAAGATTCCGTGTTTAATAAACGGTATTGGGAAAACTGGCTAGCCATGTGCAGAAAGCAGAAACTGGACCGCTTCCTGACATCTTACACTAAAATTAACTCCAGATGGATTAACGATCTAAATGTAAGACCTAACACCATAAAAACTCTAGAAGAAAGTCTAGGCAAAACCATTCAGGACAGAGGCATAGGCAAGGACTTCATGACTAAAACACCAAAAGCAATGGCAACAAAAGCCAAAATAGATAAATGAGATCTAATTAAACTGCAGCGCTTCTGTACAGCAAAAGAAACAATCAGAGTGAACTGGCAACCACAGAATGGGAAAATAATTTTGCAATCTACTCATCTGACAAAGGGCTGATATCCAGAATCTATAAAGAACTAAAACAGATTCACAAGAAAAAAAAAAAAAGTTAAAAGTGGGCAAAGGACATGAACAGACACTTTTCAAAAGAAATATATGAGGCCAATAAATATATGAAACAATGCTCATCACCACTGATCATTAGAGAAATGCAAATCAAAACCACATTGAGATAACCATCTCACGCCAGTTAGAATGGCAATCATTAAAAAATCTGAAGACAGCAGATGCTGGAGAGGATATGGAGAAATAGGAGCACTTCTACACTGATGGTGGGAGTGTAAATTATTTCAACCATTGTGGAAGACAGTGTGGCACTTCCTCAAGGACCTAGAAATAGAAATTCAATTTAACCCAGCAATCCCATTACTGAGTATATATCCAAAGGATTATAAATCATTCTATCATAAAGACACATGCACATGTATGTTCATTGCAGCAGTGTTTACAATAGCAAAGACCTGGAACCAACCCGAATGCCCATCAATGGCAGACTGGACAAGGAAAATGTGGCACATACACATCATGGAATACTATGCAGCCATAAAAAACGATGAGTTTGTGTCCTTTGTAGGGACATGGATGAACCCAGAAACCATCATTCTCAGCAAACTGACACAAGAACAGAAAATCAAACACTGCATGTTCTCACTCATAGGTGGGTGTTGAACAATGAGAACACATGGACACAAGGAGGGGAGCGTCACACACTGGGGTCTGTTGGTGGGGAATAGGGGAGAAACAGCAGGGGTTAGGGAGGTTGGGGTGGGATAACATGGGGAGAAATGCCAGATATAGGTGACGGGGGCATGGAGACAGCAGACCACCTTGCCATGTGTGTACCTATGCAACAACCCTACATATTCTGCACAGTTACCCCAGAATCTAAAGTGCAATAAAATATATATATATATTTACCTATATATATGTAAATCTATATATTTTACATATATAAAATATATACATATATACACACATATATACATATACACACATGCGTATATATATATACGCATGTGTGTATATGTATATATATATATAGATATATATATATATATATATATATATATATATAGAGAGAGAGAGAGAGAGAGAGAGAGAGAGAGAGAGAGAGACGGGGGGGTTAGGGCATGAAACAACAACATTGGTGGGCAGGAATGACATAAGCCTCCTCTGGAGCAATTCTGCTTAGAAATGCAGCAGGTGGCCCAGACTCTGGTTTGGAGCAAGCAGGAGAGGCCATGAAGAACTGGGCTGGTGGGTAAGGTGGTCCTCAGGTGGATCATGTGCCTCATAAATGCCAGGGATGCTTCATAGGAAGCATCACGTTTTTGAACAAGTCAGCATTGCTAGGAAAAGCTGCTGTTTGTTACCTAACTGTAGAGATAGGACATGGAAAAGGAGTTGGCCAGAATTCACTTATGATTCACATCTTCTATATCTATTATACCGTAGCGCAAATTGTAATGCTAAAAGCAAAGCATTTGACTCCGTTTGTCAACACCTGTACACTCATACTTGGTAAGGATCAAATAAAAGCCTATAATTTACGGAAATTAGTCACAAGTTGGTGTCAAATTGATAATTCCCCTGTCCATTAAGCAAAGTATCACCTTTCCATTTTGGAAATATTTGCAGAATATAAATTCCCTATTTTGTAATTCCAATAGTTTTAGGTAGCTTAATGAAAGCCAATTGTAGTATATTAGAATTCATATTAGCTACGTTTTAGAATTTGAGGGTTTGAATTCTGATTCTACAGAACCCCGGTTGGGGTCCTTATTCAAGTCAATCCATCTCTCCTAGCCTCAACTTCTCATCTGTAAAATGGAGTCAGTACAACTTACTTCATGTGGCTGTAACAGTTGAACAAGGTAGTAAACACAGAAGAATTGTATATACTGCAAAGCACCATTCAGACTTGTAGCACTATTGTTATTGTTACAGGACAATAATTAGAAATAAAATGTTCACTTTCCTTCCTGAAACCCAGAGGTTTCCAACTTTTCTTAGTATAATTGCTTTTAAAATAAGTAGGAAATTGTTTTTCATGAGAAAATATAATGTAGTAGATAAAAATTATGACCCAGAGAGTGTTTAGAAGCATGAAATCAGATAAACTAGTTTTTATTTTTGTTTTGTTTTGTTTTGTTTTGTTTTGAGACAGAGTCCTGCTCTGTCACCCAGGCTGGAGTGCAGAGGTGTGATCTCAGCTCACTGCAGGTTCAAACAATTCTTTTGCCCAGCCTCTCTAGTAGCTGGGACTACAGGCATGTGCCATCATGCCTGGCTAACTTTGTATTTTTAGTAGAGACAGGGTTTTACCATATTGGCTAGACTGGTCTCGAACTCCTGACCTCATGATTCACCCACCTCAGCCTCTCAAAGTGCTGGGACTACAGGGGTGAGTCACCACACCCGGCCAGATAAACTAGGTTTTAAATCTCAGCTTTGCCAATTACTACCTGGGTGGCTTTGGGCAAATCACTTACCTAATACTCATTGATAAAATAGTAACTACTACGACAACAGGATCGTGATTGTAAACGGGGTGATCTATGTCGAATGGTTAGAGCAGTATCTAACACAAGTTGCACCCCTGCTGAAGGATACCCTCTACTGTCACAGGCGAGATGTTGAGGATGCTCTAGAAATCTAGATGCTCTCTGAAGCTGACACGGAACATGAGGCCAACCGGAGACCAAGGCATCCGAGTTAATTGTAGGCTTTTAGGAATGTGTCATGAAACCACAATACGTGGAGAAGAGGTCACCCTCTGAGCATCCACAGGATACCAACAAATTGGAAGGGATGTTTTACCCCACTGCTTCCAAAGGCAGATGAGGCCTGGAGTTTGGTAGGACGAGATGGTCTTGAGTGTGAGCAGGCCTAGAAGGAGTGCCACATTGAAAGGGAAAATGAGACTATAATAAATTGGAACACGGTCGTTTTATCTGTGCGGTGGGTAATAAATACAATGGAAGGGATTTATTGTGAATGAGTTGAAATAGCATCAAAATAAATAATGTTCAGGTGAATGAGCACACTCTGCTTTGTGGACAATAGCGTATATAAAAACCCACTATTGAAGCTGACAAAGTTGGGAACCAGTGTATGCCTTATTAAAAGTCTCCCACGTCATACAAAACGGATTAACCTCAGGGTGCTTTTACTTAGCAAATTTCCCAATGCTGCTTCAGAATAAAATTCAGTGGCCAAAAATAAAACATATATACTGCCTTCCAGATAACCTTCACTATTGAAAATAAGCTACAATGGTTAGTTTCTTATTGGCCTGTGAGTTGTAGAAAACCTTCTTTATGTTAAAACAGGGTTGTGTTGAATTGTCTCTCCTGTATACTCCATGTGCTGCCTTCCCTCCAACAGTAGAAAGAACACTGTGTTTGGTGATAAAATAGTCGGACGACTAGAGGGAAGTGCTTTGAATTTTGTAAGCCTCACTATTTTAACCTGAAAGCTGAGGTTACTAGAACATATTGTGCTTCTTTCACTCCTTTATGTTGAGATAAATAGTATAATGCTTATGAAAAACTTCACAGAATCTTGTGTGTGGTGGTGAATTTTACCATTGTACACAAGGGAAAAGCAGAGTAGAAAAGCCATTTTTGATTTGGGGGCAGATCACTTGATCTTGATATATGCTTTTTTCCTTCATTAAGTATCAGTAAATTCGTTTTCTGCATACAGCCTGAGAGGGGTTTTGTGAAGTTTATCAAGGTAGTATTTATAAACTTCCCGAAATCCCAGGCGGAAAGGCAAAATGTCATGTAATATTACTTGTCTAAAAATGAGACCTTTGTAAGCCTTAATTATAATTTTTAATTCCCTTAAAGAATGTGAATCAATAAAATATAACGAGCAGTGACTATTTGCACATTATAAGCTTTTTAGGGCCAAAGACCGAATCACTCACTTCTTTTCATTTCTTCCACAGTATGTAACTATTCAAATTGTTGATCATTATAGTCATAGCTACAACAGTCCCACCATCATCATCCTCTTGTAAGCAGTGGTTGTAGTAGCAGTAGTGGCAGTAGCAGTAATAATAATATAATCATCCATATCTTGGCATACAACACTCCCCTTTCTGGGAATTATTTAGCAAGATGATGTCACTCCAGGTTTACTGACAGGGCTCAGAGCGCAGCTCAGAATCCAGAAAGGGTAGCCTGGGTGGGCATGGTAGTTAATGCCTGTAATCCCAGCACTTTGGGAGGCTGAGGTGGGCAGATCATGAGGTCAGGAGTTCAAGACCACTCTGGCCAACATGGTGGAACCCCATCTCTACTAAAAATACAGAAAAGTAGCCAAGTGTGGTGGCGTGCTTCTGTAATCCCACCTACGTGGGAGGCTGAGGCAGGAGAATCACGTGAACCTGCGAGATAGAGGTTGCAGTGAGCCGAGATCGCTACACTGCACTCCAGCACAGGAGAGGATGCGAGACTCAGCCAAAAGAAAGAGAGAAGGGCAGGGGGAGAGAGAGGGGGGCGGGAGGGAAGGAGGAAGGGAGGGAGGAGTGAGTAACTTTAGACTTGGCTACATTCAGAGAAACCAGAGTCTGAAGCAGGAATGAAGGTAATGAGGCTAGGGCTTGAAAAATCACAGGGTACATGGGCACAGGTCTGCTCCTTTCAGACCAGGGGCAGTGATTTTATTTGTTTGTTTATAATTTTTAACAACTTAAAGGTACAGTAGGCCTATCTTGGTGATTTTGCCCTTTAGGCAAAACCTCCAACAGGCTTAAATTTCCTGTCCCTGTTAATACAACTATATTGTTACTATTAAACAGAATTACCTCATTTACTTGAGATCCAGTGGTAGCTGATGAAAAATAGAACAACATATCCTGGTGTGACTGGGGCACTTTGTGGAAGTATTCTGAGGTCACCAGGAATATGAAGCATTTACTGTAGACTGTGATCTGAATATCCAGCACGTAGGATAGGGTAGAATCTATGTGCAACTATAAACACATGTAGATGTGAGATGCCATTCTTTGTCATCCTGCTACCTTTGTTGCTGGCACCAGGCTTTGCAGGAGGGATGGTTTACCTCCAATTTTTTCTTAATGTCTCCAGATTTTCTTTTTGCATGGAAAATAATTTAAGCTGCTGAGTTTACTTCCTATATTTGGATTATGTTGTAGCGTGGGCATGTGATCTACTGTCCAAACTAAGACACTTTTAAGAATGCAAAGAAGTGTGTCACTTGTGCCAAGGGAGTAGACATATCTTGTCCTGTGGCCAACAGGTATGCCTGGTCACCTTAATGATGTGCCCTTAGATGGCAGGGGAGGGCATGCCTTTGGCTATTCTCTCCCAACACTAAATGCAGGTGGATTTAACTTCTGTTCCTGAATAATTCTTTCTAAATGGATTTTATAATAACTGAATCACACTTCAACTGCACTAAAGAATCTTGCTATTTAAAGAAGCTGTATGGTCATTCCTATTGCAAATTGGATAATGGTAACTGTTCATTTCTCTTTTGTAAGCATTGTTATAGGTTGGAATTACTTTGCTCCTAGCAGTACCTAACAGTTCTGCAAAGAATATTAATTAATTTTCTGACAAGTTTGGAGTCATCCTTTACTCTTTCCTTTCCCTCAAATCTTGCATCCTACCCATCAGCAAAACCAGTTGAGTATTCCTTTAAAAGATATCCAGATCTCACTACTCGGCACTCAAGACCAAGCGAACTTGTTGACCCCGAGGCCCATAGTTCTGCCTGACCTGTAGAGACCATTCTTCAGAGGCCATTTTCATCACAGAGCAGATCAGCATTCCCTCTGGAAACCATATCACGTCTTCCCATCACATTTAGAGTGAAATAAACAGTTGTTGCTACTGCCTACAAGGCCTGCGGTGTCCTAACCCTGGCTGTATTCCTCACCAATCCCACCTCTTTTCTTTTCAATATAGCATACCAAGCATGAGTCGGCCTCAGAGCCTTTGCACTCGGTGACCACCCATATACTTGCGCTGTTTATGCCTTGGACTTCATTCATCTCTCTGGTCAATCATCACCTCTCCAGATCGTATTATCTAAAAGATAAATTTCTCATTCCTTCTGCTTTGTTTTTCTTCATAGCACTTACATACTTCTGGTGTTACACATACGTAGTTGCTTATTTTCTTTCTATCTAAAGAAGCCGTAACCTCTACAAAGGCCAGGCTTCTGTTCATTTTGTTCTCTACTGTATCTGAAGCATCTATCAGTGTTCTGGCATACATTACGCTTTGATTCATATTTGCTGGGTGAATGTATAAATAAATGAATATGGATAAGGCTGTTCCTATTAGGTCAAATCTAAAGTTGAAAATTTCTAAAACAGTATCAAGCATTAAAATGTTTTTCTCATTCAATCGTTTAGCCCCTACCTGGGAGGAGAGCAGTGAGAAAAGGGCCAAACAAAGGAACTAGAGGAGTGAGCCAGCGAATAATCAAGACTTGAAGGGAAGAAAGGAGAAAATGTACTGTGTGTATTATTTGAATATGAGGCTTTAATGAATTTGAGAGAGTTCTCATTGAATGCATTGTTCTTTTTAAAGGGCAGAAATGCTCTGCTTTTCAACTCTGCTTAAAAGATGGGCTTCCTGCCATGCTCTAAATATTCCCAGATTAGTTCTTTGTTAGCTAATGGAAGGCAAGGCATTTCCTAAGTGAGGGCCTTTCTAGGAAGAGTCCCTGCCTCTGGTTCCCTGTAGATGGAAGCTGGGAGCTAGGAGCAGCAGACCTCCAGCTGATCGCAATTGCCCTGAAGTTGCCCAGGGAGGAAGACTGATCTCTAAGTGGTGAAGGCCCAGCCATTTAGTGCTTTATAGACCATAGACTATTGTACTCAGAAGCAAATAGGCAGGCGGTACTGACTGCACACTACTGATGGAATGTGCTCCCTGCAGCTCCATCCACAGTAGCCAAACGACCCCACATTCTGCCGGCTGCAGCTTCTGGATGGCATCCAAGGGAGAGCAAGTTGCTTAACCCAAACAGAATAAAGTCATACTAAGCCCAGTGTCACTTTCTATGTCAGAAGCGTACTTAGGTCAGGACCAACAAGTGGATGGGAATCATGTAGTCTTATACCATTTAGAAACTATTTTCAATTAGGATGCTCCTTGCCAAATAGTAAAGTTATTAAGGCTGTAAACCTGCCAAATAAATTTTGACGAGTTTGTTTTTTGAAAAGTCAGAAATTCTCTTGCTAACATCTTAACACAGGTTTCTAAAGAACTTGACAAACACAGTTTTAAGAGTCCGGGTGAAGTTACGTTTTAAAAGTTCCACAAGTACATCGTAATCGGCTAATTAATACACAATTTCTATAGTTTTCCTGCACTATTATTTTTACTACACAATATGTCAATGGGGATTCAGATGTGGTGATGTAGTGATATTTAAATTTGAACACAACAGTGCATGGAAACAGAATCACTTTTCCTTTAGTCTACGAGAAGTTAAAAAATGTAGCCTTCAAAAATGGGCAGAAGGTCGGGCTGGGCACGGTGGCTCACGCCTGTAATCCCAGCACTTTGGGAGGCCAAGGCAGGTGGATCGCGAGGTCAAGAGATCGAGACCATCCTGGTCAATATGGTGAAACCCCCGTCTCTACTAAAAATACAAAAAAATTAGCTGGGCATGGCTGCGCGTGCCTGTAATCCCAGCTACTCGGGAGGCTGAGGCAGGAGAATTGCCTGAACCCAGGAGGCGGAGGTTGCGGTGAGCCGAGATCGCGCCATTGCACTCCAGCCTGGGTAACAAGAGCGAAACTCCGTCTCAAAAAAAAAAAAAAAAATGGGCAGAAGGGTCTATTACCATTCATTACCCAATGATCTCTTCACATGTTTGGCTATATTAGTATCTAAATGTAGAATAGGGCCGGGAAGAGTGGCTCATCACAGCAAATTTGGAGAGTAAGGACAGAGGATCCTTTGAGGCCAGTAGCTCAACACCAGCCTGGGTTACACAGCGGCACCCCATCTCTGTATAAAAATAGTAACAAATACATGCAGTAATACTATCCCCTTGTCTTATGCTTTCAGTGTATGCTACTTTTGCATATTAATAATCACGACAGCCTTGGGAATTCTTATCCTCCATTTGCAAAGGAGGAGACCAAGGCTCAGAGTTCAAATACTTAGGCCACACATACTAAATTAGTGGTAGGGCTCATCTGACTAATCCCCTCACTGTTCTGGGTCACCTCTTTCCCAGTGTTCACTGTGGCTCTGCGTCTGTCTCTCCTAGCGTTTTTGCAGGCACAAGGTACTTAGGTTGGAGCTGTGCTATCTTATGTAGACCACAGTTTCGATCTTGTAGTTCATTAAAAATAACCTCAGGCCAGGTGCAGTGGCTCATGCCTGTAATCCTAGCACTTTGGGAGGCCGAGGCAGGCAGATCACTTGAGGTCAAGAGTTTGAGACCAGCCTGGCCAACATAGTAAACTCCCATCTCTACTAAAAATATAAAAACTATGGGCACAGTAGCATGTTCCTGTAATCCCAGCTCTTCAGGAGGCTGAGGCAGGAAAATCACTTGAACCTGGGAGGTGGAGGTTGCAGTGAGCCGAGATTGTGCCACTGCACTCCAGCCTGGGCAACAAGAGCAAGACTCCATCTCAAAAAAATAAATATAAAAATAAATGACCTCAGATCCATTATCAGAACATATAGAAATTAAATTGTCCAAAGATACATAAAATTAAGAGTCTTTAAAAAACTCTGAGCTATTAAGAATATTTTCTAAATGTGTAAGTAAATATCTTTAAAGTTGTTAATGAAACTAATGTTGTAAGGCATGAGCGATAAGGTTACTCTCAGCATAGTTCTACATGAAATAAGCAAACTTTTAATTGCAACTAAGATTAAGGTGGCTTAAGTAAGCACATTTTTATTTTGTGTATGATACCTAAATATATGAATAAAATATGTTTATCTGGATTATATATATGTATTAAAGAGTGATACTCTAGAATAGTCTTGTCCAATATGGCAGTCAGTAACCACATTTGGCTGTTTTTCTTTTTTCTGAGACAGAGTCTTGTTCTTTACTCAGGCTGGAGTGCAGTGACGAAATCTCAGCTCACCGCAACCTCCACCTCCTGGACTCAAGCTATTCTCCTGCCTCAGCCTCCCGAGTATCTGGGATTACAGGCATGCATCACCACACCTGGCCAATTTTATATTTTTAGTAGAGACAGGGTTTTGCCATGTTGGCCAGGCTGGTCTCGAACTCCTGGTCTCAAATTATCCCCCCACCTTGGGCTCCCAAAAAGTACTGGGATCACAGGTATGAGCTACCATGCCCAGTCCCACATATGGTTTTTGAGCACTTGAAATTTGGCTGGTCTGAATTGAGGTGTTCTGTAAATGTAAAATACATACCAGTTTTTGAAGACACCATGCAAAATAAACTATCTCATTAATAATTGTTTTTCTTTTTTCTTTTTTTTTTTTGTTTTTGAGACAGAGTCTCACTCTGCAGTCAGGCTGGTGTGCAGTGGTGCAATCTCCGCTCACTACCACCTCCACCCCCAAGGTTGAAGGATTCTCCTCTCTCAGACTACTCAGCAGCTGGGACTCTAGGGGTGTGCCACCAGCTCGGCTAGTTTTTTGTATTTTAGTAGAGATGGGGTTTCATCATGTTGGCCAGGATGATCTCGATCTCCTGACCTCGTGATCCATGTCCCTCGGCCTTCCAAAGTGCTGAGATTACAGGCGTGAGCCACTGTGCCCGGCCTCATTGATGATTTTTATGTTGATTATATATTAATATGTTAGAGGTATTAAGTATATATATTAAACTTAATTTCACTTTTTCTTTTACTTGTTAAATGTGACTACTAGAAAATTTAAAATTACTCATGCAACTTGTAGTGTATCTCTACAAGGCAATACTGCACTAGAGACTATCAGAGCTAATACACGGTTTTGTCCTCAATAGAGGGCAGACAAGGTTTATGTATGTGAAACAGTGACTGGTGGAAGGATGTATCTGTTTAAGTGACAAGTGATTGGTAAAAGAAAACACCATTTCTGAATAAGCTCAAACAAGGGGGAGATCACTGTGGTTCGCAGCACTTGGGGAATGTCAGATGTTAAGGGCTGCAAGTGAGCTTTGAATGGGATCAGTAAAGGGAGGGGATGGGACCACTGTCAGTGCCCAGCCAAGGAAAGGAAAAGAGCAAATGGTAACGGGACAATGAGAACCCTGCCTTCCCGACGATCACAGGAAGGGATTACTACTAAGGAATGAGAGGGTTTTTTTTTTTCTAGTTCTCTCTCTAAATTTCTATTAATCAAAGGGTGGCGGTAAAATATGTAATGTTTTAGAAGGCCCTGTGGCACATGCTTTTCTTCCTTAAGAGAGATCACATTGTTAGCCACAAGTGGAATTGTCTCTGCCTGGTTCACTCCTTAGAATTCAATTTATCCACTTTTTTTTCCTCCACAAAATCACCCTATCTGAAACAGCTTTACAAATCGTTATGAGCTCTCAATGTGATATGGCTCATTGCTTCAAGCATTTGTCAAAGTTTCTACAAGAGCTAACCTAAGGGCAAAAAAATTAACACATGTTAATTAATCACTGATTCTAGTTTGGGTTATGAAATCAATAAGAAAAATAACTCAATTTTTAAATTTAAATTAAAAAAAGACATACCCAGAAGAGGTGTAACTGGTAATCTGGCTTGTTTCAATATGAACATGTGCTAAAACCATACGTCAAAGAGAACACCAGAAACATAACCCATAAGAATGGTTTTGTTTTTAAATTCGGAGTCAAAATGGTGGAGTGAAAGCTATGTTCCATTCTACTCTGAGTCATGCAATTTATAGGAAACACCAAAATAACGAAGTTGTTTCTGGGTTATTGGCCTCTTAATCTTGTATATTAATTCAGGTAATGCACTAGTACCACTTTCTTCTATTTAATTATTTTTATTTATGTACCATTAAGCTCCATGTTCACTGCTTTTGGAGTATAAAAGAAGGACAAACCCAGGGTATGTGGGCCTTGCCGTCCCCTCATTTACAATCCTCAGAAGACCCTTTTCTTGGTGGAGAATACGAATGAGGGACCTTGACATTCTTTAAAAGTCGTTTTTACTTCTTTAATTAGGAGTTTCAGTCAGGCCCTTCTGCTTGAACCCTTACCATTTTCAGAGACTTCTGCCTCACTTCCCAGCTGACTCTTCCTAAGCTTGTGCTGAATACATTCTTGATTTGCAAGAAAGCTGCTTTCAGGCCCTTTCACATTCTGCTATAATCCCTTGGTAATTACAAAGTCTTTGTAACAATAGGCAAACCCTGGAGGAATTCGGTAGCTATGCCTCATACATAAAATTGTACTTGGATATAGGCCTCCCACGGGCCCCAAACGTAGAAAACAGTCCTGCTAGAAATGCCGAAAGGGAGGAGCTCAAAGGTTTTCGCGATGATAACTTTATGTCCACGGAAAACACTGGTTGATAAAGTAGGGCAAACCGACTTTAAATGAAATAGTTCATTCAACAGCGGATCCATTCTAACCATAACAGGCTCGGGATTAGGATAGCAGATCCCAAACTACTCATCCCTCCAGAGTTAACAATTTCTCACCCTAAGACGTTTCAAATCTGGGGAGTTTGTACGTCTCTCCCCTCCTTTGCTTGGCTGTAATCGTTTGCATACTCTTTCTCCTTTTTCCATGGACATAAAACCCATATCGCAAATTCTGTAGTAAGAAGATCAAAATAATATTTGCCTATGAACTCTGTGTTTGGCTGCTGCAATTCATCTTGTTACTAAGCATCACTAATTGGCCCTAAATACTGATTTAGGTTAGAGTTTTATAACACGTGCTCTTCCTTTCTTTTGCTACAAATCACAATGAAATATGTGGTTCCCAGTACCTCATGACTTTGCTACTTTAGAAAATGTTTAAGCCCTCACCAAAACAGCGTAAAATGTGTCTGTATCATTTTGTTCTAATGGCAAATACATGGCACATTTCCTGCAGGTATCATGAGAATCAACGATCGAGATCCAATATGTAGGTAGTGAAGAATGTGAGGCTTCTGCTCTCCCACATTAAGGTAAATTTAAACAGTTTCAATGATATAATAAAAGACTTGCTCAAATCAAGAGAGTAGGAAGCTAAAAGATGCCATTTCCAGCTTTTGGGCCTATGCATTTTTTAAACCTCCCTAATTAGACTTTGAATTTTTGAGGAACTGATTAATGTACTTTTTTGTCCTTACTTGCACAATATTTATGCACTGAGCATCATACATGAAACTACCTACTTCATGCTTTCTCATTACACTAGGGATTTCATGTCAATATTATTTCTAAGCCAATTAGAAATACATACAGAGGTGGGGCATGGTGGCCTATGCCTATAATCCCAGCACTTACGGAGGCTGAGGCGGATGGATCACGAGATAAGGAGCTCAAGACCAGCCTGGCCAAGATGTGTTAAAATAAAAAATACAAAAATTACTTGGTCTTGGTGGCAGATGCCTGTAATCCCAGCTACTCAGGAGGCTGAGGCAGGAATAGCTTGAACCTAGGTGGCAGAGGTTGCAGTGAGCAAGGATCACACCACTGAACTCCAGCTTAGGTGATAGAGTGAAACTCTGTCTCAAAGTTAAAAAAAAAAAAAAAAAAAAAAGGAAAAAAAAAAGAAATACAGAAAAATAACACTCATTCTCTTTAAAATACTGCAGATAGGTAGTCAGGAATAAAGTATTTTGCTTCTGCATCATGGTAGGATGAAGTCAGTGCCGGGATTTTCAGACAGATGATGCATGAACACGTAAATCAACTTCACCTTGTAGTCCTGAGTCTTTCTTCGACAGGTAAGGGGCATGCCAATAATCCTAGGAAGAATACTGAACTACATGCACACATATAGGTTTCAGGAATTGGCCCTTGTTTGGTCCTTTGGATCCCCAGAATTTCCAAGGCATCATGGCAGATTTTTCAAGGAATCACAAAACAAACTACAGGATGGGTCCTAAAGTCCCAGGCTGATGATGCTCAGGAACATGTCCAGACTGTAGATTGTAAGATTAAAGAAGATCTAAATTCTATGTAAAGGAGGGGACATCAAGGCCATGTGGCATGTCCTTGGTCAGTTGTGTCTCCATTCAGCAATTAGGATGATATGAAGAAAACAGCATAGAACTAAATCCCAAGCAGGCAGAGAACCAGAGAAAGAGTTAAATGTGGTGCTTAAGCTTTGAGGGATATGATCAGAGTAGCAAGAAAAACATTTACTATAAGCATGTAGATACTCAACCCAATGAGCTTTTTCAATAAACCATTCAAGAGGGGATAAAATGTATGAAAATGTGTTTCCATTGGCAAATGCTTGTTAAATCTCCTAAAGCAAGTTTTTGTTTTACCCCCTGCTTCCAGAGCGCTCAGTTCAATCCCATAAATTGGTTGGGGTGGGGAAAAATCAGTTCCTAAGGTCCTAATAAACATTTCACTTTTATTTTCAGAAAAAAAAGATTATTTTTCAAAAACTGCAGGTACAAGGAAACTAATATTGAAAGTCTCCTGTGAACTGTTTTATACCTTTCCCCATCAGAGTGCCCTTGGTCTAAAGCAAATTGGATGAGAAAACACAAACCTTGTAGCTTCAGATATTCCAAAGCTTATTACAGCTGAAAATGACATTTAAAAGCTTATTACAGCCAGCAGCCCTATTAGAATAGAGAACAGATCTACCTTGTGCTCAAATGTAAAAGTAACCCCATAGTAACCCCCAGAAATAAGCAAATATGTGTCCTAGCCTTCTGTATGGGCTTTCATTTAACTCCCACTTTAAAATAGTCTTGGTTTTTAATTTTAATTACTAGTTAGGGAACAATGAAAGTCTTTACTAGTGAGAAAAATTTCTTAAGATAATACAGAAGAGAGATGTTTACCTTATCCAATATTTCCATGTGTAAGGATTGCAATCTCTCCCAAAATCCTGTTGCAGATCAGTCTAGATATTCAAAATTGTTATGTTTAATGCTCCAAAATAGAGAGATACACCTTAAGTTTACTAGAAGAACTATATATTTATATCTAGTGCAAGATTTTATATCACATGCAACCTGTATTTTTTCCCAATAATCTAAAGGGTAAAAAGTAATTGAAATGTATGTGTATATATGGATTTAGGTATTTGGGAGAGGTGAGGCTCCCAGCTAAAATATGATACTAGGATCTTTTTTTTCTAATTTACATAGAGAAGGAATATTTGACTCCATGAGGAGAATTTCCAGGTTTCAGAGAGAAATGCATTCTGTTGACAGATTTCTCACACACACGTATGTAGACACATACCTTGCCTGTCAAACAACCATGTGAATAATAAAAAAGACCATATCATTTGCTGCATAGGTTTTCCCAGCCTTGCAGTACGTACTTGGTGGAGAAGAAAAGTCACAAAGACCCACAGTCAGGATTAGAGCTTAAAAAGCTAGTGGATTCTAACCAGTGCTCTTGCTTCTTCAGGTTTCTGGGGTTCTTCCTTTCATCTTCTCTGGCGAGTTCTTATGGAATTGGAGGTGTTTATCATCTACTCTGAATACATTTTAATAACAAAGAAACACTGATTTATTTAGCCTCCTGTATAATGTTTATTTTCCAATAATTCCATTTTTCATTGTATTTGTTTTCTGGGTTCTTCCAAGGATTTCATATCAGTTTTGAGTATAAGAACACCTAAATACAGCCTGGGGCTAATATGAAGAATAATGGGAAGAATTTATGTAATTGTGGAATTCTATATGCTACATGTGTTTTGTTTGAGACAGGATCTCACTCTGTAGCCAAGTGATAAGGTTTAGCTCTGTGTCCCCACCCAAATCTCATCTTGCAGCTCCCATAATTCCCACATGTTGTGGGAGGGACCCAGTGGAAGATAATTGAATCATGGGGGCAGTTCTCCCAATAATGTTCTTGTGGTAGTAAATAAGTCTCTGAAGATGTGATGGTTTTATAAGGAGAAACCCCTTTTACTTGGCACTCTCTCTTTGCCTGCTGCCATCTAAGACATGACTGGTTCCTCCTTATCTTCTGCCATGACTACGAGGCCTCCCCAGCCATGTGGAACTGTAAATCCATTAAACCTACTTTTCTTCCCAGGCTCAGTTATGTCTTTATCAGCAGCATGAAAACAGACTAAAACAGTAAACTGGTACCAGTAGAGTGGGGTGCTGCTGAAAAGACACCCAAAAATGTGGACGTGACTTTGGAACTGAGTAACAGGCAGAGGTTGGGAACGGTTTGGAGGGTTCAGAAGAAGACAAGAAAATGTGGGAAATTTTGAAATTTCCTATAGGCTTGTTGAATGGCTTTGCCCAAAATGCTGATAGGGATATGGACAATAAAGTCCGGGCTGAGGTGGTCTCAGATGGAGATGAGGAACTTGTTGGAAACTGGAACAAGGTGACTTTAGCTATGTTTTAGCAAAGACACTGGTGGCATTTTTCCCCAGCCCTGGAGATTTGTGGAACTTTGAACTTGAAAGAAATGATTTAGGCTATCTGGTAGAAGAAATTTCTAAGCAGCAAAACATTCAAGGAGTGACATGGGTGCTGTCAGATGCTTTTAGTTTTATAAGGAAAGCAGAGCATAAAAGTTCAAAAACTTTGCAGTCTGACAATGCAATAGAAAAAAAAATCACATTTTTGAGGGGAATTCCAAGCTGGCAATAAAAATCTATAAAAGTAACAAAAAGCTGAAGATGTTTACCCCAAGACAATGGGGTAAATATCTCCAGAGCATGTCAGAGGTCTTCATGGCAGCCCTTCCCATTACAGGTCTGGAGGCCTAGTAGGAAATAATGGTCTTGTGGACTGAGCCCAGGTCCTTCTGCTGTGTGCAGTCTAGGGACTTGGTGCCCTGTGTCCTAGCCTCTCCAGCCATGACTAAAAGGGGCCAAGCTACAGCTTTGGCCATGGCTTCAGAGGGTGCCAGTTCCAAGCCTTGGCAGCTTCTATGTAGTGTTAAGCCTGCGAGTGCACAGAAGTCAAAAACTGAGGTTTGGAAACCTCTGCCTAGATTTCAGAGATGCATAGTAATTCCTGGATGTCCAGGCAGAAGTTTGCTGAAGGGGCGGGGCTTTCATGGAGAAACTCTGCTACAGCAGTGCAGAATGGAAAGTAGGGTAAGGGCCCCCACAAAGAGTCACTGCTGCGGTATCACCTAGTGGAGCCATGAGAAGAGGGCTACCATCCTTCAGACCCCAGAATGGTAGGTCCACTAGCGGCTTGCACCCATGTGCCTGGAAAAGTCACAGACACTCAACACCAGCCTGTGAAAGCCGTGAGGAGGGAGGCTATGCCCTGCAGAGTCATAGAGTCATGGCGCTCTTGCATCAGTGTGACCCAGGTGTAAGACATGGAGTTAGAGGAGATCATTTGGAGCTTTAAGATTGGACTGTCCTGCTGGATTTTGGACTTGCAAGAGGCCTGTAGTCCCTTTTATTTTGGCCAATTTCTCCCATTTGGAATGGTTGTATTTATCTAATGCCTGTATCCCCAATGTATCTAGGAAGTAACTAACTTACTTTTGATTTTACAGACTCATAGGTGGAAGTGACTTGTTTGTCTCAGATGATACATGAGACTACAGACTTTTGAGTTAATGCTGAAATGAGTTAAGACTTTGGGAGAATGTTGGGAAGGCATGATTGGTTTTGAAATGTGAAGACATGAGATTTGGGATGGGACAGGGGCAAAATGACATGGTTTAGTTCTGTGTCCCCACCCAAATCTCATCTTATAGCTCCCATAATTCCCATGTGTCATGGGAGGGACCCAGTGGAAGATAACTGAATTGGGGGTGGTTCTTTCCATACTATTCTTATGGTAATAAATGAGTCTCATGAGACCTGATGGTTTAAGGGGTTTCCACATTTGTTTCTTTCCCATTCTCTTCTCTTGCCTGCTGCCATGGTGAGATGTTCTTTCACCTTTTGCCATGATTGTGAGGCCTCTCTAGCCATGTGGAACTGTGAGTCCAATAAACCTCTTTCTTCTGTAAATAACCCAGTCTCCAGTCTGTCTTTATCAGCACCATGAAAGCAGACTAATACACCTAGGCTGGAGTGCAGTTGTACAATTATACCTCACTGCACCCTTGGACTTCTGGGCTCAAGTAATCCTCCCACCTCAGCCTCCTGAATAGGTGGAACCACAAGTATCTGCTATCATGCCTGGATAATGTTTTGTAGAGATGGGGTTTCTCTGTGTTACCCAGGCTGGTCTTGAATACCTGGGCTCAGGTGATCTCCCCACCTCAGCCTCCCAAAATGCTAGAACTACAGGCATGAGTCACTGTGCCTAGCCTGTCTCGCATATTATTAAAGATCAAATAATGTTAGAATTAGAAGTAAATTCTAAATATTTCATGTTGAGATGAGGCAACTGGGACTTAAAGAAACTAAATGATATTCTCAAAGTTAATAACTGAAAATACCATAAAGACTTTTTGAATAACTATTTAATGTTTTTTCTATTATAGTCTACCCTCACTTATGATAACAGTTCGAAAAAATGCAATACATATATGTATAGGATATTTATTATTGGGAAATTTATTGATATTAAATTTCTACCAAATAAATATTGATTCCTTGGGCCGGTGTAGATGTGATATGCTTTCTGATAAATAAAGCCATTTTCCTGTGAAAGACAGAGCCACGTCTCTCATATATCTGAAAGTGGTCAAAAAGAAAATAGATCTTCTCTATCAGCATTTACTGAAAACCACAAGGAATATAGTACTATAATCATTATGCATAATTCCTTACATGTTTTAGTAAATAAACTTGATTCACAAACTTGCTTATCACCAAGTCCATTCACGTCATTGACAAAATCATTAAGGGGAGGAAACCAGAGAGAACCCTGGAATTGCCACTTGTATGTTTTAGCTTCCTACATTGAGTACTTGGGGCCAAGAAGCTAATGCCAGAAAACCTTCCCATCTCAAGATCTTTAACTTTTGATCACCTGCAAAGTCTCTTCCTTTTAGTTCAAGGTAATGTATTCATAGGTTCTGGGAATTAGGATGGAAATATCTTGGGGAAGGGGACATTACTCTTTCTACCACAGAGTCAGAGGAACTTACGATGGCCTGAGAGGACTTCCCATGAGATGATGTTGGTGGTATCTTGTGTGGTAAGTAGATTTCCATACAGACGGCGTATGTGTTAGGGGAAGGGAGAAAGGATGGATTCTAGGCTGAGAGAGGCTTATACAAAACAGAGGCAAAAGTCTTTCATCCATTGCTTCCTTGTTAAATATACAATCTGCCAAAGAAGCAAACTGACATTCCTAGTCATTGTGCTCATTCTTGCATCGGCTACTCTCCTGGAGGTTTCACAGATTAATATCGCATTTCCATACCTAGCCACATACTAGGGTTGTTTTCTCCCTTTTTAAAGCTGAATACAGTATTTTTTCTTGTTTAGAGTTCAAGCAATCTTTTCATTATTCACAAGGGCTGAATGTCATAATTAGAAATCGTGCTGAAATACAATCTGCATCCTACTTAAGTCAACCAAGGTTTCCATTGTCTGCTCCTATTGACTTGCATAGGCTATTTTTCAAAGTATTTGTCTCTTTCAGTGGCCTACTTTGAGTTCTAAACCTACTATCGGACCACCATGAAGGTAGGGGTTGACAATGCAGTCCATTTTTGTTTTTCATATAAAGGGACAACATTCTCCAGTCTGGGTGAGGAGTATGTGAAAGTGAATCAAAAGCAGACTTAATAGGGAGAATGAGGAGCAAGATTTAAGCCCACGATTATCCTTTCAGACTGTCAATACACTGCTGCCTCTAGCCTGTTTCATCAGACCCCTTTACAGGGTCCAGGTCTGGGGACATTTGTAGCCAACTCCATACACTAACGGCATGGATTTATGCCGAGAACTGTCCTCAAACAGGAATGTCAGGGGCCTGGAGAGTGTAATCAAAGCTGCCTCCCTTGCACATTTTAAAACTAGTCATCCTGCTCTGAGCTAAAGCTGAGTCAAGCTATTTGATGGTTCCAAGTTAGGTTGGATCTATTTTTCCAAGCGTACGCAGCGGGATGTCTAACTCTGTGAGTTACACAGAGGTTTCTTACCATTTAGGGGTCTCAAATCAAGCTAGATAATTGCAGTGCTCCCCTGAGAGAGTTGATATTTGGTAGAAGACTAAAATCTGTCTATTCTTAACTATCCCTCAGATAGGAGCAAGCCACAGATTTAACTAAACCTCAAAGGTAATGAGACTAACGTCAAGGGAGGTACAGTGACACAAGTGGTTGGGGCTGGTGTCTAACTCCTTCCTCTTAAATGTTATTTTATACAAATTCCTGTTTTGTTTTTTTATTGTGGAAAGTAGTCTACCTGATATATATTATTTAGGAATATTTTTATGTTGCCTTTTTATAATAACATATTTCTGTTTCTTTGGTGTTTTTTCCCCCTGAATATGTCCCCACACTCTTGTGCTATTTCTTTGGATCCTTTCCTCAGTGACCTAGCCTAATTTCCAAGGATAGTTGCATTCCCACTTGCTTTTCAGATTTCTTATTGCCCTGATTTTTGCAAAGTTTGTATTTTTCTATTGTCTTTGTCTTCTCTATGCATTGGGAATTTGGGCTATTGTAAAATTTCCCCTCGCAAAGCAACAATGCCATGGGAATTTATTTAACAAATCATCCAGAAAGATTGTAAAATATATCCTATGACTGTTTACATCTCAACATTCACGGCAGGGTCCAAGGATGTCTGAGGAACCCTCAGCATTTAAGGAAAAACTAATATTTAAATAGCGTCTGTCACCTGCCAAGCCCTGTGATGAGAGGCAGGGATGTAGCTTGAGAGCTGACTATGAGATGAGAGACTTCAGGATGAGTAAGATGTGGTCACTGCTACAAAGAAGAAAGTCCAGAAAGGACAGATATGCAAATAGTTATAATGCAATGTGATAAGTGCTTTTACAAATGTATGAACTAACTCCTTTGGGAACAGAGATAGAGGAGCGATTAATTCAGCCTGAAGGAGTTCAGGGAAGCTTCAGATAAGAGGTCACATTTCAACTGGGCCTTGAGAGAAGAGCGGGACTTCACCAGGGACTTAAGGCCACCGAAAGGATGGAAGGGAAAGAGGGGACGTATATCACAAGTAGGAGGATGAGCATGAACAAAGGTTCAGGGAAGTTCAAGACTCGGTCCCTGGTACATGATTAACTCTAATAAGTGTCTTTGAATGAGTGAATGAATACGCGTTTAAAGACTTGTCTACAATCTCACTCTCATATCTCAAAGTTTGGGTATAGAAAGAGGGACATATTGTGGCTGATTGCATGCTGCTTCCAGGGATTTATAGCTTGAGACCCTCTGCCATGGTTACCACCACTGGCATAGAGACAGGGGCCCTCTAACAGACCCTCACTGTCTTTCCTTTTTGAGGAGTAACAAGGAGGGTACTGCAGAGGAATTACAACATTCACGTTCCTTAATTTAGCACTTGTAGCCTCTTTCCGTGCTAATGGGAAGCTGAATGGCAATGACATGAGCCCTCGATTTGAAGGCAGATGATTAATAACTAGCGAAAGTGGAAGGAATGGGTGGAGCATGCCAGGTAGTCAGAACAGCAGAAAACAAAGGCTTCCTGGAGAAAGGGACCCTGCAAAATGGTCCTGGTGGCTGAACTGCAGAGAATAAAAGAAAATGCAGTTGTAATGGCTCTAGAATAAAGCAGCTGGGCACGGTGTCTCCTGCCTGTAATCCCAGCACTTTGGGAGGTCAAGGAGGGCGGAGCATGAGATCAGGAGATGGAGACCATACTGGCTAATATGGTGAAACCCTGTCTCTAGTAAAAATACAAAACTTAGCTGTGTGTAGTGGTGTGCGCTGGAGGAGGCTGAGGCAGGAGAATCACTTGAACCGCAGAGGTGGAGGTTGCAGTGAGCAGAGATCACCACTGCATTCCAGCCTGAGTGGCAGAGTGAGACTCCATTTCAAAAAAAAAAAGGCCAGGCCTTGCAATACTGTGGAGAACAAGTCAAAAACAGTGGTTAAGTAGGAGTAAGTAGGAGTTTACTATGAAAGGGTTTGCATTTCAAAATAAAAATCACTCTGCCTCATGAAAGGCTGAGGATCGGAAAATATCTGTGGAGGCTGGTGCTTCAGTGGATGGTAGGACAGGAGTCTAGGGTACTTGTTTAGGCAAGGGGAGGCAGTAGCATGAAGTCAGGATGGCAGTGAAGTTGAAGAGATAGAGATTTGAAAGAGACTTAGAACGTAAAACAGACAGTGTAAACGCCGGAGGAAGGCAGCAAACCACACTGCCATGTGTGTACCTATGCAACAGTCTTACAAGTTCTTCACATGTACCCCCAAACCTAAAATGCAATGAAATATATATATATAAAATATATATATAAAATATATATATAAAGACAGTGTAAACACCTACTACATATTTAAATATTTAATAATATTTGTCAAAACATGTAAATAATTTTAATTAGGATGTTCAGTGATTCTTTGACCCTTTCAGCAGGTATTTAATGAGTACCAATTATTAGTCAAGTAAATGTGGCCAAGGCACCGAGGACCCAGCTGAAGCCAGATCTAATGGAATTTATATCCTGGTGGACAGACAATAAACAAACAGCTTTATGGACAGGGGGAGTTGAGATAGTCCTGAGAAGTGCAGCAGCAGGACACCACCTCAGATCACGTGGTTAGGAAAGGCATGTCCCAGGAACACCTGAGTCACCCAAGCGAAAGGAAGTCTGCCATCTGGGGGTACCCACAGAATAGAGATCTATGGCAGACTTTCTGTTGCTTGGGTGACTCAGGTGTTCCTGAGTCCAGTCTCCTTATTGTCTTGCTGATCTATCTTTCTCTTTTTGTTTTTTAGGTCTAATAAAAAGTTGTTTCCCGCACCCCCACACTTGTCTATGTTCTCAGGACTTTCTCTTCACTTAACTCCTCTGTGCCACAGCAGTGAAACCACTAGGGATCATAGTACATTTTGCTTCCTTTTCCCTCAGGGGCAGAAGGGACTCCTATTACCCTAGAAAAAAAATTTTTAAAAAAACCACAAACTAAGCACTCTCCTCAATCTCCTCCACGAAAATCCCTTTAAAAGCTATTTCTTTAAACAGACTCATGTAAAACCTGATAAACGCTTCACAATCTATTTTCTTTAAAAATATAATTAATAGTTTAACATACATTGAATTGCTGATCAATAAGATGATCTGAACCCCTTAGTAATATTAGAGTTGTTGTTTTATGGGAATATCAAATGTCTGCAGAAGTCATGTTCAAAAGCGTTATAGTGTTAAACTTATTGTTCTGTCAATGTTTAGAAATTTGCTTTTAGTTACTCATTTATCTCTTTTGAAAAGTTGTTCTAAGTCGAAGTACTAAAGATGCTGCATATTAGGGGTTAATGACATTTGGAATTATTCAGTTTGAAATCTGCAAAAGATAAATGTTTCAATCAGTCTTTGTACATACCTATATCTATATAGATATATTTTAACAGATAGATAATATATTTTCATTCAGCAAGTACCATATGGTATCTTAGAATACGGTGAAATTGCTTGGACTACTTCTATGATACTGTCTGAAATGTTCATTCTAATTTTCCATGTTCTCATAGAGAAGGAATCTGAAACCTTGAGGGAAAAGAAAACATACAAATGCTATTAGAGTACACATCTCTGAGCAGCAGGAAGTCAGGAGTAAGTGTTGGAGATTGATCAGGCTTGTGTTCTATATATAAACAATTGCCATCAGGTGCACCCTGGTACTAGGTCACCCATGCACCCAAGCAGTAATTTGAGCAATTTAGAATTTCAAGCAGTCTAGAGAGGGAATAAATTATTGAAAAGTTGAACTTCAAGTGTAAAATGTATCTTTCTGGAAGATTTCTCATAGAAACAGATTCTGTCTTTTCATATTAATTTAGATTTGTTTATTGAATCAGATTTTTAAATAATTTATTTACAACACACACACACACACAAATGTGTTGGTGTATCATTTGTTAAGCAAAATTAGGAGGTGACCCAGAAATGGAGAATAGATGTATATATATATTTGGTGTTTTCTACCTAGAGCAGGCCATAAAGTAAAAATGAGAAGAGCTTTATTACTGAATAAATGTTGAGTTTTAATCAAACTTTGCTGTATTTTTCATACTGTTGAAATCAAACCCAAATCAATAGAGATGAAAGTACTGACTAAAACCATGTTACATACAAGGTTCTTTTTTCTAGATGGCTACTCTAAATGCTACTAACTTTATTATTGAAAAATAGTTGAGAATCCATTCTAGAATCTAGAATCTCAGATAGATTACATCTTTATTAGCTTGGAATCTATCTAAATCAAATGGAACATTCCTCACATCAGATAATTCACTATTTGGCAAAGCTTGCTGGTTCTCTTCAGACACATTCTTTTCTTTTTTTCCTTTATATTAGAGCTCCAAAGTTTTAAACTATATGATGTCATTTCCAAACCTCCCTTGAAAATGTGACCATATGACAAAGTTGTGGCTAGGATTACACAGGTGGAAATGATGTGTGCCACTCACAGGGCACACTCCTCAAAAGAACAGGTTGTCCTGCACTGGCTCATTCCCACTGGCTGGGATGCAAATATCTTGTCTGGAGCCACAGCTGCCATCTTGAACCAAGAGATGAAAGTCTGTTTTTCTTTGTAGCACATGGTTGTTGCATGAGAGAGTAATAAATTTCTATTTTTTAAATTCACTCGATTTGGGGACCCATTTAATCTATTCTAACATATTCCTCTCTATCAGCATCTGGTTCTCTCAGATGTTCCTAACTTCAAAAATCTCTCATTATTTTATCATTTATGAAATTACCACTTTCATTAGGAATTAATTTTGATGGCTGGGTGTGGTGGCTCAGGCCAGTAATCCCAGCACTTAGGGACAGCGAAATGGGCAGATCACCTGAGGTCAGGAGTTCAAGACCAGCCTGGCCAACTTACAGTGAAACCCCGTCTCTACTAAAAAATACACAAATTAACCAGGCATGGTAGACCATGCCTGTAGTGCCAGCTACTTGAGAAGCTGAGGCAGGAGAATCACTTGAACCTGAGAGGTGGAGGTTGCAGTGAGCCGAGATCACACCACTGCACTCCAGTCTGGGCAACAGACTAAGACTCTGTCTTTCCAAAAAAAAAAAAAAAGGAGAAAGAAATGAAATTTGAAACATTTACATCAGTTGTTAAATTTGTTATATATTTTAAAGCCTCATGCCTCCAGATGCAAATGAATGCTCTATTGTTTTAAAACTGTAATGAACTCTTGGTAGATACAAATTTGGGGGATATGGGAATGTCAGAAGTACACATATAGTTTCATCGTGTGACTGAATTTTAACTTTTCAGGAAGGTGTTTTTGACATTCAGTCTGCAATGTGTCATAGATGAAATCACAAATTATCTCAGAGGGATCTTCTGGATACTACAGGGCCATGACTGAATGTTGGAACTAATAGAAATGAGCAAGATAGAGTAAGAAAAAGATGCTACTGTATCATTTATAGCTTTTGGAAATCAAATTATGATCTAAATCATATTAGTAGACATCCAAACCCTTTGTTTGCTTTTAAAATGGGAAACCCTATGAGGGTAGGGACGTTTATTCCATGCATCTTCATGTTCCCAGGTTAAAGGGACTTAGAAATGTTTGCAGGATGACTGAGTTAATATCATTCTTTTTAATGCCACATTTCTCACTGGAGGCATCTTGTCTCTCTTTCTTCTGCAGAATGGCATCAGAAGAGACTAGGAATGCAGAACATACCCAGAACATTCTGAGGCTTATGAAGTGGTGACAAGTTGAATTTGAAAGATTGGGTAGAGAGGGAGATGGAAAGATAACTGTAACAATCACCCATGCATGGGATGTGGACCAGCAAAAATTATACCAGTTGATCCAAGGATGACCTAGAACCTGAATAATTAAGTAAATAGACAATCTAATGACCCCACAGTTTTACTCTTATGTATATACCCTCAAACACTGAAAAGGGGTACTCAAATAAATCCATGTACATATGTTTTCATAGCTGCCTCATTCAAAAGAGCCAAAAGGTGGAGAAAACCCTAACACCTATATGGAGAAACAAACCATAGTAGTTACATGTGGTATATTCCACACATATGCAAGGAAATAATGTTTAGCCATGAAAAGGAATAAAGTGCTGATAAACGCTGCAATGTGCATGAACCTTAAGGATATTATGCTTAGTGAAATAAGCCCAACATCCAAAGTCACCTACTTTATTATTTCATTTATGTGACAGACATAGAATAGATAAATCTACAGGAAAATAATGCCTATTGGTGGTATCTAGGGACTGGGAGAAATGGGGACAAATTATTCAATAAATGATAGGTTTTACTTTGGAGTAATGGACATGTTTGGGAACTAGACAGAAGTAGGTGTTGCCAATCGTGAATAGGCAGAATGCCACTCGGTTGTTTACTTCAAAGTGGTCCATCTTATGTCATGTGGATTTCACCTCAGTAAGTTATTTTTTAGAAAGATAACCCATGCCTTAGATCATCTTAGTGTTTCCATCAATAGCTCTTGAAGAAAATTTCTTCAACCACATCACAGCAATTCTACCCTTATTCCTTTATGTTATTTTGTTTGTTGAATATATTTATGTCATGGTTACAATTATCATTTCATTCCAAAGTTGGGGGCTCGATTTTCTTAATGAAAATATTAAATTTCTTAAAGTATGAGACTGAAAAAAAAATCATTTCAGGTCTGATTAATGAGTGGTAGCTGACCACGGGAGAGCTCATAAACATTTCGGTGGCTCTTTTGGTGATCCGGTGGTGCAGACAATGTATCCAGTACCCAGAAGGGGCTTAAACAGGGCTGCTGCAGATCAGGCGCTGCCCCTCCTGTGAGTAGAGCACCATATCTTTCCTGCCTCATGCAGGTGACTGTGTCCTCTACCCCCAGACTCTGGGGAGGGCTTCTTCTCACTGTTACTCTCATAAAGGAGTTGGAAGATCCTGCTCACTTTCAAGGGAAGAGGCAGCTCATGAATTTTCATCAGCTGCACAGATGCAGATAGGGTCAAGGGGAGTCTCCACACCTCCTACTCCCTGAGGGGCAAAGTCGGAAAAGGGGGCACTTGTAAGTTTTACATTTTCAGTAAAGCTGTCAAAATGAATTAAGTATAGTGGGGAAAGGGAAACAGTGTTTTTGAGTTGAAGCTCAAAAATAAACAATTCTCTGTATCATTACTATAATTATACAACTACAAATGTTTTACCAAATAATAATGTGCATGGGAAAAGATAAGTTGGTTTTTAAAGAAATTGTTCATCAATTTATGTCTGAATGCCCTGAAATGGAGAATGATTACCGTTGAGGTGCTGTGAAGACCAGAGCTGCTGTGTACACTGATCAAATTATCCAGATAAAGGCTTTATGAGAGTGTTGGCTTAAGACTCTGCAGTGCAAATACCGTGAGAATAATAGTAACAACAACAATAATAGATTACATTGCTTGAATGTTCACTATGTCAAGTGTTTTAACTTCATTATTCAATTCAATAAGCATCTGTTCTTGTATAATCTAGTAGTTAAGGGCACAGAACTCGGAACCAGGGAGTTAGTGTTTCCTTTCCAGCTTTAACCTTTACTTAATCGTAGCTCACTGCAGCCTCTAAGTCCTGGGCTCAAGAGATCCTCCCACCTCAGCCTCCTGAGCAACTGGGACTACAGGCATGCACCACCACAATTGGCTAATTTTTAAATTTTTTGTAGAAATGAGGTCTTGCTATGTTCCCCAGGCTGATCTCAAACTCTTGTCCCCAGATGATCTACCCGCCTCAGCCTCCAAAAGTGCTGGGATTCCAGGCATGAGCCATCATCCAGCCTCTTCCTTAATCTTTATGCCTCAACTTCTTCATCTGTAAAATGGGAATAACAACTATACAGACCTCATAGGGATGTTGTGAGAATGTAATAAATTAATATACATAAAGAGCCTGGAAGGGTGCCTGGCACACAGCAAGCATTGCATAAAGTATAGCTATTACTATTATTCCTTAAAAGAAGCCCTGCCATTGGATTTGCTAAACCTTGCTTGACATATGTAAGTAAATCAAATTAGACATGGGAATTTTTTGAGAAACCACAAATTTTTACATCTGTCCTTTACACCATACTGTAGCTGTGACTCTGAACTTGCTGCTTTTGGTGATGCCCCTTGAATGACCTAACCCTTTTCCTGCCTCTCGCTAAGGTTCACAGGGAAGCTTACAAGAAGAGTGATAAAGCAGTCATTTTTTATGAAAAGAGCACAGACCAAAACAACTCCCAGAAACACAGAATCTCCCATGATTTCTTTGAGACTTTTTTTTTTTTCTGCAATTGCAGATGTCATTTCCACAAATTTTCCTTTTGGCATTTGGCACATGCATGTTATTTGAAAGCAATATTGCACATGTGCTGGCTGTTACCATGACATTCTTTGGGGACTGCTTCACACAAATTAGGTGAGAACTTATCTTTGTAAAAGAATGTCTGTCACTGACAATTATGGTGATGCCCAGACAATGCCCACAGTGCGAATACAGAACGTCAACATGTATTTCTCAAGTTTTATGATTCAAGGAGGAAACATCAAGCTTGAATGGAAAAAAAAACCAGCTCCATCTTCCAACGGCCACAATTATGCCCCCATTAGAAATGGTGGGGCCTGAATTCCATTAGTTAGCATAAGTCACATTCAAATAAAGAGGTGAACGAGCCAGAATCCACCGCCACAAAATGGGTCACCGCTTTAATGAAAGAGGGCCTTGTTCTTAATTTATTGGGATCCCAAATCAAATTATGTAGTATTAGAGCCTCTTTTTTTTTTTTTTTTTTTGGACTTAGCAGTCTTTCTTTTTCTGTTGCCTTGGAAAGGCTTTTGTGCTGAGCTGTTCAACTGAAGGTCTTTGTTAAGAAGATAACCAGGACACTTAGGCTCACACACGGGCTTTTTGCAAACTTCTATGGAATATTTTAACATACATAAGCAACCTTGAAATGTGTGCTTAAGGTTTGCGTCGAAGATGAAAGCAGAAACTCAAAGTGATGTTTAGTTTATTGTTATTCACAGTGACAATTTTAATGTGTTCCTGGGAAACTTAGTATGAACCTTGGCCTTTCAAATTTAAGGTTAATATTCTTAAGTCACAGCCCTGGAAGCAAACATTTAAAACAAGATTGTTACCATCCCATCAGATTTGACATTTTCCTTTTCATGTCTTATACATTTTTGGAAAGCTATAATGTTACATGCATAATGTACCAAATAAATATCTACTTAATGTAGAAGATGATACACGCAAAAATATTTTGGAAGGCATTATAAAGTTTTAAAATATTAAGTTTAATGTTCATTCGTGCAACCCTTTGAAATTCTGGCCAAACCAGTGGAGGAGCACTCAGGAGAAAATCATTCTCATTAAGACTTGAATATGGTATAGAATTTAAGCGCTCTTTTGTCTTGTTTCTCTTTCTGGTTCTAGGGACTACGATAATTGCTCTGTTGGGCTAAGAGAAAAAACAGGAGTTCATCTTCTCTTTTCTCTACCAGCTCCCGTTTCTCTGCCAGTATTCTGATCACACCAGTGGCTTGCTTCATAGCGGGTACAAAATAAAGCAATTTCCTCAGCTACCGTCAAAGGCTGTCTGCAGGGTGTGGAATAACAGCAGAAGCCTCATCCTAGGATAATTTTGTCAATTCCACTCCCACTCATGCAGTAAAAACTCAGCTAGTAGCAGCTAATAGTAGCTAATAGTTATTGAGTACTTACTATATGCTAAGTGCTTTGCTTGGATTATTTCATCCAACTCTTGCACAATTAACAATTCCACTTCATTGCCACAGTGAAACGAGGCTACATTAGGGCTATCAGTGGCTACTGGGAGACCGTGGTCACTTGTATTCACTTCTGCACCTCATGAAGGTTTGAGGTCTGGTGCATACTGAGCTGCGATTTGAAAATAAGATGGCTAACAAGAAGATGAAGAAGAAATAAAAAAAGAAGAGGGAAGGAGGGAAGAAAGAAGAAAGATAAACTGCTTTATCAACTGTCTTCTAGGAGGGAGGATCCAGGATTCATTTCTCTTAATTCCCATTGTAACCTATAAAGGAGGTGTGTTAATTTTTCCATGTTAAAAATAAGAAAATAGAAGCATGTGAAGATTATATAATTCTATCAAGTCTGTATGACCTGCAAGTGAGCTATCAAACAATAGAATCCTATGTTCAAATCTCTCAGTTCACAGGCCTGGCAGACTCCTATTGCCATTGCCTGGCACTCGTGGGAACAGGCTGAGCCATGGACCTTCCTCGAAGACAGGAGGCATAGCTGATGTCATAAGACCCTATGCTGGGGAGGAGCACCAGGAAGAGGATGGATTTTTAAATGTTGAAAGCACTTTGGCCCTCTGGGGTATGGTGTGCCCAGGAGAGCACAGCCATAGCCATGGCCTAGGGCAACTCACTCCACAGGAGCCAGCCCACTGGTTTTGCATAGCTGTGCCACTCAGCTCCTTCATCCTAACCACGCCGCTGAAAAGGTCAACACCATGTGAACTCTCTGGCACATGCAGTTTTCCCATCCTTTGCCTCTTTTTGCTATGTTTTTCTCAGGCAGTCATTATAGCACCCACGTTAGCATTGACAATGCCTCTATTTTCCTTCAAGAAAAAAACTACATTGCCTCTGGGCTTTGAGCTTCTTGAGAGAAGGGACTTCTTTTATTTATTAATGAACCCCCCAGGACTATTCGAAGAACCTGTTGACCCCGTATAAATATTGGTTGGATTATCTAATTAACACCATTCAGGTGGAACACAAATAGTATATATGAAAAGACAGAGGATAGCTATTACATTAAGAGATGAGATGGGTTAGAAAAAATACATATACACTGTTTCTGCATATATTTCAGGTAATGCCATGGGCTGTTTGTTTGTTTGTTTGTTTTTTTTTTGAGATGGAGTCTTGCTCTGTTGCCCAGGGTGGAGTGAAGCAGTGTGATCCCAGCTTACTCCAACCTCCACTTCCTGGGTTCAAGTGATTCTCCTGCCTCAGCCTCCCAAGTAGCTGGGACTACAGGCATGTACCCCCACACCAGGCTAATTTTTGTATTTTTAATGTTGGCAAAATACACATTGGCCAGCCTGGTCTCAAAATCCTTACCTCAAGTTATCTGCCTGCCTCAGTCTCCCAAAGTGCAGGGATTACACGTGTGAGTCATGGTATCCAGCCAGGCTGAGCTTTTCACAATCTTTCTTCAACCTTCCACGTGCCACTTCCTAGTCTTCAAATTCTTTCTGTTAAGAGGTTGACTTTCGAGTAAGATTTGTCTTTGATGCCGTGGCATTGCGCATTCCAGGGGCTAGCCCAGCTCATTGCAGCATTTATTCCACTACTTCCAAGGCCAAGTTATAAGTCACTTAAAATAGGGCATCCATTTTTATTTTACACCCAAATCATAAAAGATTGCTTAACGTTGAGAAGGCTTATAGTGCTGTCTCCATAATCATCTCAGAAGATTTAAAGCACCAGAGGAAGCTGATAAGTTGTTTTTAAAGCTAAGCATAAGCATGGTCTAATGTAGATTGAATCGATTCAGTTAAAACATCCACCATGAAACACTTAAAAAGGTGATGGCTTACCACCCTTAAGTCCTAAGTAGCAGCCCTTGGTAGTAAGTTAAAATTAGAATTTGTTAAAAGTATGCAGTATGTTTATGAAGGTTAAGGGATATTTGAAAGCAATATTTAAATATTTTTAAAACACGTCTGATGCAGAAGAGATTTCACTTTCTCTTTAGAGTTACTGAGGCGCAAGATAAGACTAGCAAAGTTCACCCGGCCATGTGTATTTTACTGCAAACATGTCATTTTAGACATCTTTCAAAATGTATCTGGAATATGGAAAACAGTCCTACTGAGCTATTGTTTGGCATAGCTCATTGACATATTTATGTTTGCAAAATCAATCAGATCAGGGCATCTGAGTTTTTGGGTTTTTTTTTTCTTTCTTTCTTGTTTGAGAGGATGGAGTCTGGGAAATTTTCATTAAGGCAAAATTGAAAGAAACGTATAATGCATTTTGCCTATTATCTTGCTCTTAAAATTAAAAAGACAGAAAAAGGGAGAAATTCAGAGAATAATTTAGGTACCTAAAGATGCCGCAATAAATGGCCAATGTGTAACAATCTAAGGGTACTGAAGCTTATCCCAGAAACTGGGTTCCAGGACCAGATTTTCACCTTACATGCTGTGAATTTTCAGAAAGTCAACAGCTATGAGACTCTCACGTCTCTTCTAAAATGATGGCAAGAAATACAGTTCTCTGCTTCCCAGAATGGTCATGAGGATCCTATAACATACATAAAAGCATTGGAAAACACCACCACTACAAGAGTTTCATAGATAAGGTAAAACTATTATTATTGTTTAATTAGAACGAGCTATTGTCTTGGAAATTCCATGTAACTTGAACTTGTTTTTTCAATTTATTATATTCTTATTTTCTACACTCTGAAGAGAAGAGAAACACTTGTTTGAAATGACATGTTTAGAAAATCATGCTTGAATTTAATGTATTTTGTATTCTCACTCCACTTGGGGTAGGAGGGTGGAGGGGTGAACGGAAAGCTTAACAAAAGCAGGCTTTCTTTTAAAATTAGAATCTCAAAGGAATAGATTTTACAATAGTTACAATTCTTAGCCAAGATATAAATTTAATAATACAAGGGACAAAGGAAGGGAAGAATATTAGAATCGTTATGCAGCAGGACTAGTGGAAGATTTTCTTGTAAAACAATGATAAAATGGAGAATTCTCTTCAGGCAGCAAGAAGTCATATCAAACTCTACCTTGGGAAAGTTTTCCAAAGTTCTATTTCTTTACTTTCTTAAACATCTTCTGGTATATCAATTCCAGCAATATTTTGGCAGCCTAAAATTATACCATTCTGACCTTGACATTAGTATTCAACAGCACTGATGAAAGAATGACAGCTTCTCCATCCTAGTGGGTGATCTTGCAAGCTTTTACCTTCATGACTATGGAGTTTCTGTCAAATGTGCTTCCAGCTGAATGATCACATTCTTTTGAATTATGAAGTGGCTGCAGACTGTGCTAATTGGGTCCACACTGATGTCACTGATAAGGATTAAACAGCCTTGATTATCGTAAGGTCACAAATATATGTAATTTTGCTGTACGTGTATATCCTCTTAGCATAATCCATAACTATAGCCATGCAGAATTGTTTCATTTAATTAAAATGGTCATTAAAGACATTAAGATGAATCAGAGGCAAATCATGAAGAGACAAATGTAATAGCTAAGAGCAACTATAATGAAAGGTTAAATATCGTGATTATTTTTTATTATTTATGAAGTGTGAACAGTATGCTTGGGAGTGCAGAAAATATTTAAGAGGGTTCCATCTTTGCCCAGAAGGACTGAGCTAGAAGTACAGGAGAACAAAGAGCAGATATCAAGCCACAGAAATGATGAGAAATAATGTCTTGAACTAATGTAGGTTTTCGAGTATTACAAAGCCTTCTCTACATTAAAAGACTTTTAAATGGTAAGCTTCTAAAAGGCAGGGAGAGGACTAGAAGAATTTTGTGCTTCCTCTGGCAAGGATAGTGTCATTTATACTTGGGCACTTAATAATTAATTACTGTTAGATATAAATGTAACAGTCCGTGTGAGATTCTAGAAGACAGTAATGAACTTCTGCGGCATAGTTCAATGCTCTTTAGCCACAAAATTACACTGATATTTTAAATTGGTGAAATTTGAATAGAATAAATTAGTAAAATACTGAAATAAGTTACTAAGCTACTGAAAACCAAAGAATAATAAATTATCATACTCTATGAAGAAACAAATTTGCCTAGTCAGTTGCTTCATGAATTTAATATGGGTATGTTGAGTAGTCTTAGTAAATAATGTTATCATTGCACATTTTATACCAAAAGAGGTACTTACATTCAATATTTCTAAAACTTGGGATACTGTTCAATATGCACGTTTAGAAAATACTAACATCTGTCATATCGGCTTAGTAGAAAAAAGAAATACAAATAAGATTATGGTTGTCCTTATGTTATCTGATCTCATAGTCCCTCCACTCAATCCCAGGGTTAAATGCTCTCCTGAATATGTCCTTTTTATCGGGGTTTTGATATTTGTATATATTTTTACCTTCTCTATATGCAATATAGAGTATTTATGTGTTTTATAATTTATAGAAATCATTGCTGAGTTACATATCCTTCAACTTGCTTTTCTTATTCAACATTAATTTGGGGATTATCAATATATCGATATTGATACATGTAACTCTGGTTCATTCACACCTTACATTCTTTATAGTATTTCAATCATCTCAGCATTTGTTTCTTCAGTTAATTAGATTATTTACGGAGCACCTACTACATTCCAGGCATTCTTCTAGGTGAGGAGGACATACAGCCAGCAAAAGAGACAAAACGGCTGCTATTGGGAAGCTTACTTCTTAGGGAGTGGATGTCCATGGATGCATCTGCTCTTCTGTGGATGCTTTCAAGTTTTTATCATTACAAAGAGTGCTACCACAAACAACCTGAAACACAATTACCTGTGTTTTGTTTAAGAGGGGAAATAAAAGAAGTGGGATACAGGGTTTGCAGGCAGCGGGGACCCAGTTATATAAAGTGAGTAAGCTGAATTGACACACCAACCAGGGACATAAGGCAGCTTCCACCTATTCTTATTTCCCCCACAGCGGTCTTGTCAAACCTCTGAACTTTTGCCTCCAGATGAGTCTATAACAGCACTTCACTGGCATCTGCATTTTCTTGATTATAGGTGAGGTTGAGCGTTCACTATGTAATTATGGTCTCTCCTCATTTCCCTCTCATGGCTTATCTGTTTAAATTTATAGTCTATTTGTATACTACGTTATCTGTCTTTTTCATATTGATTTTTAGAGGTTTTATGTACTCTGAAAACTAATTTAGTTTTCTTCTTATGGGTTGCTTTTGTCTCTGTGGGCAGCTTACATTTATTCCTTTTTAAAAACATACCGTTGTCTTGTAAAAGGTATCTTATATCAGTGCAATCATAGTTACTAATATTGTTTGTTATAAGTCTGTATTCTTCATTTTTAAGGAAATCATCACCTACTTCAATGCCATAAGACATTCTGCTATATTTTCTAACTCTATTAAAATTTAATATTTGTATCTTTAATTCGTCAAAAATATAACTTTTATACTTGAAAGAAGGGGCTAGGTTTGTTTTATTTTTCTGTATTTGTAACTATGGCGGTCAGTATGATGGCAGTTACTACAGATCATTATCAGTCCTCTAGCGCTCTTCTGTCTCGGCCCATGAGAGGAGTGCTCTTTGGAACTGGGTGTGTCCATGTGGCTTGCTTTGACCAACAGACTATTAGCAGAAGGATGTATATATACATTTAATGTAATGAGACTGGACCCAGAAAATAAGTAGAGAATTGGCTTTCTGCCAAGGTTCCTTCTGAGCAAATTTGTAAAGTGGGTGAAGCTTTTTTGGATGTACCCATAGGGTTCTCTGTCTCTGTCACATACGACTTACCCACTTGTTAGCAGGTACTCTCTCAAGGCAGGGTCTTACAAGACTGTCTATACTGATAAGACTTCGTCCTCTGCATTTATCTCTTCACCCTCCACCCAAAAGCAACGTACAAAGTATAGTAAAACAAACCTATCCTAAAATGTACTCTCCAAACAACACTACAATCTCCCAGTCATAACTATTGGATAGGAAAATCACTAAGAAATTAACTGCTTCCTTTTTTCTAGCACTGAGGTCATGGTGATAGGACATTTGCATTCTTTTTTATATTATTATTATACTTAAGTTCTAGGGTTCATGTGCAGATCATGCAGGTTTGTTACACAGGGATACATGTGCCATGTAGTTGCATTCTTTATAGGTGATAATAAAACAAGTCTTCAAAAATTCATGGAAATAAATTTCAAAAGATTTGCATTTAAGCAGACTGGCTTTCACAAACAGTCCTGCCACTTATAGCTGTGTGACTTTGGACAAGCTTCTCAACTACCCTAAACCTCAGCATTCTCATCTTTGCAACAGAGATAATAATACCTAGATTACAGTGTTGATACAAGAATTAAAATCAATTGTGTCCATGCTGAAGGCTTAGCATAGGGCTTTGCACATAGTAAGCACTCATAAATGAAGCAATGTGTATCACTGTGTTATTGCTGCTCTTTTAATTGTAATGGTGATTGTGCTATGCTTTGAGGTTAGGAGAACAGATGTTTTAGGGCAGACTACTTTCCTAATATCATGAGATATCCCTAATATCACAAGAAGCAGGCAGCTTTCTGCTTTGTCCTTTGAGAAAAAATGCTTATTTGAGTATTATCTTTTTTGGAGCTTCAGAAGTAATACAAGGAGTTGAGGAACTGACTGTAGATACAGACAGACAGATACAGATTTAGATATAGCTATATTTTTGAGAGAGGGTCTCACTCTGTTGCCCAGGCTAGAGTGCAATGGCACAATCTTAGTTCCATGCAGCCTCCAATGTCTGGGCTCAAGCCCTCCTCCTGCCTCAGCATCTTGAGTACCTAGGACTTCAGGTGCAGACCACTAAGCCTGACATACTCTTCAAACGTATCATTAGTTTTAGATATAGTGTCTTGCTATGTTGCCCAGACTGGTCTCAAAGTCACAAAGTGCTGGGATTACAGATGTGAGCCACTGTGCCCAGTCCTGGTTATTTATTAAAGGTAATTATTGCTGATTAACCTGGCAAAGTATCTTATTTTTAAAGAAATAGAGAAATTTGCAAACCAGTCATATTTTCATCATCGTTTCATTCTTAATCTCCATAGATAATAAGTCAAAAGTAATCTGCTAACTTTCTGGAAAACTCTTTACCATTCTTTTGGAAAAAAAGGTTTCCTTTCATTGATTCATTTCATATCTTCCAAAAAAACGTGAACCCAGTTAGAGTTTTACATAAGAGGTGAAACGTGAAGGTGTTCACGAAAGTAATAAAATATTTTAGATTCTGATTTTATGTCACCTAAAAGGCTTTCTTTTGAGACAGAGTTTCCTCTTTCACCAGGCTGGAATGCAGTAGCGATCTTGGCTCACTGCAACCTCTGCCTCCCAGATTCAAGCGATTCTCCTGCCTCGCCTCCAGAGCAGCTGGGACTACAGGTGTGCGCCACCATGCCCAGCTAATTTTTTGTATTTTTAGTAGAGATGGAGTTGGCCATGTTGGCCAGGATGGTCTCCATCTCTTGACCTCATGATCTGCCTCCCTGCCTCAAACTCCCAAAGTGCTATGATTACAGGTGTGAGCCACTCCGCCTGGCTATCTCTCTGAAGTTTTTAGAAATAATTCTACCCACTTCAAAGCAAAACAAATAAACTTCCTTGTTTATGTGTTTTCTTGGAAATGACACTATATCTAAAACTCTTCCTTTTGATTTCATAGACTCATAGAAATCAGACTATTTTTAAAGTTTATATTATAAATTATTAAATAATAAGCAAGCTGTATTTATAAAAATTGAATCCGGGACAGTTGAAATACAAGTCAGTAAAAGATGAAAGTATCTTGAGTGATCAAATTAAACAACTAAAGGATTAAACTCATCCTAAGAACCAGTTAATGTGCTGTTTGTTCAGGTCTCATTATGCCATAAATTATTAATTCATTTTCAAATAAGAAACATGTGAGAATTAATTTTTACAAAATGATGATGTTATTTTTAGAGGAAGTGTGGATCAATATTATTATCACTTTAATTATTCAGTGTGATTACAGCTTTCCTTAAATCTGCTCAGTTTGGATGTAAGTGTTTTTTTGTTGTTGTTTTTCTGTTTTTTGAGATAGAGTTTTATTCTTGTTGCCTAGGCTAGAGTGCAATGGTGTGATCTCAGCTCAACGCAACCACTACCTCCCAGGTTCAAGTGATTCTCCTGCCTCCGCTTCCCAAGTAGCTGGGATTACAGGCACGTGTCACCACACCCAGCTATAATTATATATTTTCAGTAGTGACAGGGTTTCACCATGTTGACCAGTCTGGTCCCAACTCCTGATCTCAGGTGATCCAGCGGCTGTGGCCTCCCGAAGTGCTAGGATTACAGGCATGAGCCACTATGCCTGGCCTTGTAAGTTTTTAAATAACTTTTATGGCAGGTTTTTATATTTTGGTCTATGTTGATAAGAAATAAACAAGTCCCGAAATCATTAATATCTTTATATGAATGCTACACAAAAATTAATTTCCAGAACAAATATGTCAGCCTGAACTTGACTCACAAGTACTTTTGTGTTAATGCTTTACCTGTAAAACATTCTCAGCTATTATCATACACCTAGGAATCATACTGTTTTCTGCTCTACTACTTTTCGGTTTACAAAGTGCCTTCTCGGGCATTACCACATTTCATCTCGGCAAAGTTTTCAAGGTAAAGAGGAAAACAGGGCACCCCCATTTCATGGATGAGAAAACTGAGGCTCAGTGAATTCTCCTACAAACCAGGCTTATGAGTATTTTCAGGATGAGAACTCATTTTTTTCTGATGCCCTGGAGCTCAGATCCCTGTGCATATTACAATGACAACTTAACACAGTAGTATGTAAACATGCATATGTGTGTGTATGTGTATGTGTGTGTGTACATGTTTCCTTCACCTATGCCCAAAAAGCAAACCATAGTAAATAGTTACGGCATGCTTTTGCATGGTTTAAGGCATTTTATAGTCATTCATTAAGACTTTAACTTGGAGGCATCAGCAAACATGATAAAACTAAAAAGATTAATCGCTAAATTAGAAGGAAGATGGACTTAAATTTTACTTCTAGCTCTTACTTGAATATCCTCTTCTGTCATTTTAAGATACAAATTGGAAAAAGGCTAGCATATGTATGATTCTTTTGACCCCACAGTCTACACTTTATACTTTGGGACATGCAGAAGCTAACTTCGCTTTTTGACAGGACCAAAGAGAGTCCAGGAATCTTTATGTTGAGCCAAAATCCCTTCAAGTTAATAATTATTATTTGTGTTTATACCAGAACAGAAAAAAAAAAACAACAATACGTTTCAGTATCTGAAAGATCAGTGAAGCTTAATATAGCACCAAATCAGCCCTCGCTAAGAGATTCCAGATGGCCGGGGACTAGAGACCGCAGAGGAAGCCTGGGGAAGCGTATTGCCCTGAACGCTACCGCGGTTAATATGAACAGCATGACGGTGACATTACTTTCACTAAAAATGCTAATAATCTGGAATGTTTGCATCACTATACCAGGTGGACTTTCCTTAATATAATCTCCACTTGTGTTGGAACCCTTTTGATCCTGAACATTAATTCTACTGCTTCTCATTTTTTCTCATTTATGTTAAATGATTAGAAATACAAAATCATATTCAGTACCTAAAGGCCTGTAGTTGCAAACAATATGTTTATAAGGTTCACTTAAATTGCGAAAATATCTTTCACATGATACTAGCTTCTTTCTCTAAAAAGAATCAGCATTGAGTCTTCCTCCTTATTATCTCAATGAGTCAACTTGGTAAATGGATAATTTGTTAATGACATAATTGCACCTTGAAAAATATCTGTCACTTACAATTGGTAAAGGATGCTTTTAATATCTGACTTTAAAAATTGGCCCCATCAGTGACTGACTGATATGGGAAGTGAGGCAGATATACCTATCATTGCAATGATAAAGAAAAGGCTGTATCATGTATCATTGCGTTGGAGATGTTAGATTTATAAATATGGTTCTTAAAGTTTATTTTCAAATGTAATACTGCTTTTGCATCCCAATCATCAAGAATATCAGTTAAATTTCCAATAATTGAAAACAAACTAAATACATTAAATCTAAAGAATAATTGTGATCAGTGTAAGTAATAATTTTTCAGTTGTACCCTGTGAAACCTTGGAGGTTTGATGTTTTGAAAACAATGCACTTTTGTGAATGATGTTTATGCATTAATTTGGCAGCATATGGGCCCATTTAAAAGACTACATACTCTAACTGTGCTGACTCTCACGCACAACATAGAACACTCACTTCTGCACGAGCCTCAGTGTTGTAGCTACTTCCTGGAGCCTTTCAATGAGTAATGGTTATTCTCCTTAATGTGTTTTTTATTCTCTCCTGTAGTACAAACATGGGTAATCTTATTACCATTGGCATTTGCTCTTTATAAGACGGTAATTATAACGCCAGTCAAAGGCTTATTTAAAATATTTCTGTTCAGTGCAGTTTTTCCAAGGTCAAGTTGTGATAAGTGGGGTAGAAGATGTTGGATCAATTTGAACACTACTGAGAGGGCTGCTGCCTTTAGAGTTAAAATTAACGAGGATCCTATTTATGCCACTTCATCACAGCAACTCAAGAACACTCCTGAAAATGCATCTCTAGTTTTTGTTTTTTAACGAAATGAAGAGCTTCATATTTGCTAGGAGGCATGCTGCTCAAGCTGCAGGGCCAGTGAGAGAGACGCCCTCACGATGAAGATAAGGAAAGGAAGAATCGACTGGCAGGCTGGACTGAGCAAGAGAAAATAGAATTAACAGAGGTTTTTGAACCAGAGGAGATGTCTCAAGGTACAAGAAGGTCGTATCAAAAAGGACAAGCAATGAAGAGATTCAAGGAGGCGGAAAGGCAGCATTAGGAAAGTGAGAACAGAAAATCATCTCAGCAGCCACATCCTGGAGCGAGATGATGGAAGGGGAAGCCAGGGAGCACATAAGATCGGTATCCAACTGCCATTCAATAATTCTTACAAGGAAGAATTCACTAAAGTGGAAGCAACATGGGGTGTGCCATCGGAGCCTGGAAATTTTGTGATTTCTTTTTATTTATAGAGTTTTTCCAAATTCCTTCTGGATGGACACAAATTTTATCATGAGCTTTGGCAGGAAGTTTAACCCACAGATTGAATATATTACAAATTCATTAACATAATATTTCAAAGGAACACCTCCACCAGCTTTAGAACTATGAGAAAAAGATCACATGGGTATTTTTCTTTTAGTGTTTCTCAAAAAATAATTTGTACAAAATATTTTGTAAGAAACTTCTGATTGAAGGAGAAAAGAAAACAAAATAAAGGACATGGTTGTGGCTACATAAAGGCCAATTCAGTTTACAATTTTTGAGGTAGAACCAAGGTTCAAGGCATGGGTCACCCTAAAGTTGGAGGTAAATCTTGGCACCATCAATTTCTAGTTGTGTGACATGAAGCCAGTTAAATTATTCACTCCTTCAGCTGTTCAGATGTAAAAGGAGGATAATATTCTGCATTATCTAGTCAATGTGAGAATTAAAAAAAAGTTAATACCAACAAAACCCTTGAAATTGCACTTAGCTCCTAGTAACACCGAATATAATCCATTAGTCATTAATAACTTTGTCATTCAAACCACGATTCAACATCAACTCTGATTTTTATCCCTATTAGCGCCAACAATGGACAAATTTAGCATGTGTGTGTATAGATGTATGTGTATATGTGTATATTGCATAGCAATAAAGTGTATAACAACAACTTACAAAACACTTACTCTGACAGTTTTTTTTTTTTTTTTTTTTTTTTTTTTTTTGAGACGGAGTTTCGCTCTTGTTACCCAGGCTGGAGTGCAATGGCGCGATCTCGGCTCACCGCAACCTCCGCCTCCTGGGTTCAGGCAATTCTCCTGCCTCAGCCTCCTGAGTAGCTGGGATTACAGGCACGTGCTACCGTGCCCAGCTAATTTTTTGTAATTTTTAGCAGACACAGGGTTTCACCATGTTGACCAGGATGGTCTCGATCTGTTGACCTCGTGATCCACCCGCCTCGGCCTCCCAAAGTGCTGGGATTACAGGCTTGAGCCACCGCGCCCGGCCTCTGACAGTTTTTTTTTTAAAGCCATTGCTGTTCATGGGGCTCGCACATGTATTTTCATGTCATGATTGAATGTATCGTACTTTTCTTTTAATTACAAAATATCCAAAAATGCCTGTTCAAGTTGTTCATTATCAGTTTTCAGAGCAATATTAAAGGCAAGAGTCTCAGTTGCTAAGCAAGTTCTTGTGTGAGAATAGTAAATTTAAATAGCACAATATGGATGGGATAGATAAAAGAGAGAACATTGCCGCAGGCCATCTTAATTCACTTTTTCCTTTGAATTAAATCCTTGAGTTAGAAAGTAGAAGATGGAATGGTTGGGAAATTCTCAGTTATAATGTCAACTAGTTAAAAGGCTCACATATAGAATTCCCACCTGAAACTGTAGAAATCTTTATCAATGTTACCCCAAACTGATTACTAGAACTCTGATTAAAGTCATTTCATATCCTGAGGTGGTGTTTGATAAAATCTGGGGGTTTCTGATGGCTAGCATCTATTATATTTTCAACATAACTACTTTCCCAGTGACCTCAGACAGCCCTGTTCAGCTGAATTGTCAGAAGCTGTTTATAGTAATTTTCTGGATCTACTATAGAGTCTGACATTGGTGCTGGACATGCGAGTAGGGGAATAATACTTTCTTTTCCTTCCTTTCTTTTCTTTTCTTTCCCTCCCTTCCTCCCTCCCTTCTGTCCTTGTGTCTTTTTGTCTTACTCTGTCACTAAGCTGGAGTGCAGTGGTGCAAACTTGGCTCACCGCAACCTCTGCCTCCCGGGTTCAAGCGATTATCCTGCCTCAGCCTCCCGAGTAGCTGGGAATACAGGTGTGCGCCACCATGCCCAGCTAATTTTTGTATTTTTAGTAGAGATGGGGTTTCACCATGTGGGCCAGGATGGTCTCAATCTCTTGACCTCATAATCTGCCCACCTCGGCCTCCCAAAGTGTTGGGATCACAGGTGTGAGCCACCACATCTGGCAGGGGCATAATACTTTCATAGTACTAATCCATGCCACCGCAAGGTAAATAGTCACTCCAGGGGTCTTAGTAATTTTTAATTACCTGGTAGATGATTGGCATAATTACATAAGATACAACAAAATGAGAAAATAAGAAAACTTGGTATGGATTATAAGAGATCTTGTAAATCTCGAGTGGAGAAATGAAGTATATTGGTAGACTCTAGAAGACAGCCCAAGAAGAAATGTGGAAAGAAAACAAAATTTGGGAATAACAGACAAAGGAACTCATGGAAATAATATGTAGTCACGTCACAAAGAATGAACCAGAGCCAAATGGCAGTCAGGCAGAGTTGTATTCCATTTAAAACATCACCACCAACAACACAATCTCAATGCAGTTATGTTTCCAAGACATAAGGGAAACAGAGCCAGAGCTACCCGTATGCATCAGAAGGAAAACATACAGAACACTCTATTTATAATTCCAGGGGTTGACAAAGTATTTAATGAAGCAGCTGAGAGTTCTCAGTAGCAGCAACCTCCCATGCCCTCCTTCTCCTGTCTGTGGGCTCACATCTAGCCACCCGTGATGAAGTAGTGCCTGTCCCAAATAACCATCACCCCTCAGAACTGAGCCTGGATATCAGCCGTGGCCACGATGGTTCTGTCTCATTCTGTCACAGATCGTCTTTATAAGTCAGACATGTCAGTGCCATAAACTGATGAGGTAAGTAGTGATTAAGGCTAAGTGGATTTGTTAATTCAGCAACACTTTAAAATAATTGAACATGAATAAAATGGCAAATTATAATCAAAGTCCTTTGGGAATACATTTGAAAGCTACATAATGCAACCGGAGTTCATCATGACTAATACTATTATAATTAATATTAAATGATAAAATAATGACTGGCTTATTCGTAGCTCAAACTGTCATGCTAGCAAAGGGATGCTTCGGCTTTGACATTGGAGTGAGGGGTGGGGACAAAGGCTACGGAGAACGAAAGCAATCATTTGGTATCACAATTTTTAAAGCTCGGCGTTTTTCCTTTTGAAATGCTTTGTTGGCTGCTTCAGTATTTGGACCAGGACATTTTCCATCATGCTACGACATTCAAAAAGAACAGAGACGAGGGTAATAGTCTCCTGAAGTGAATTCTGTGGTTTTAAAGCTCAAATGTACAGGAGGCAATAACACGTTTGCTTTAAGAGCTTTTGAGATGTAAGTAGTGACCTTTGTGTTTCCAGTAATGTCTGATAATTGAATGTAGACACTGCATATTGGAAAATAAGGTACTCGTAAGGCAAGGATCATATTCAACTAGCCCTTATAATTGAGGGGCACAGTTTATCTGAGATTGTGAGCCCTGCCTCAAAGAGCCTCAATAATCATAAGCAGTGGGGGATTACCACTTTCCATAGCGAGGGCAGTGCAATTCTTGCTGCAGGTCACTCGGAGCAGGAATAAAGAAACAAACTGAAGCAGAAGGCATTCGTATGACATCGCCCCCGGGAAAATGGGTGGCAACCCCAAATTCCTGAAGATGGAGTGAAAATCTGTGACGGTATTTTTAGTGTACTTTTGGAACTGATTATAATCTAAGAATCAGGTGGTAGAAAAGAAGGGCAGAGTAGCACAGAATAAAAAGATGAATTTTTAAAAATTTTTAAAATCACATGCAAAAGTAAAGCCTTGGAGAAATAGATGACTTGGAAGCGGGGAGCCTGTGCAGCATTTCAAAGGGACGGATGCTTTTTAGTTGTATAATACTGAAGATGCCTTGCGTTCTTCCAAGTAGAAACTGACAGTCCACAAAGATTTGTCTAATGACTATGATTTACCACTTCCCTGCGAGTTGTCTATTACCAGGACACATTCAGGTCAAGAGAAATGAGCCCTCAGTTCAAATACAGGTCGCTGTCCTTTAGTGAACCACAGCAATGGAGCTTACCCATTCAGCGATTTTAAACCTCAAGGTATTAATAGTTTCAGCCATGTGTCTCATATTCCAGCCACATCCCTTTTGCTGAATGTACTTTATATTTTACCTTTACTATGGTGTGTTGAATGGTTCAGCTTTCATTTAAATGGAATGGCTGTAGTTGCATATGGGTTCCCTTAAAGCAACTGAAAAATAGAACTACAATCTGTTTTCCAATTTCAAAAAATAATTAACAGAAGCACGCTGTCTGCAACTCCCACTGACCTGACTTCTGAAAGAAAATATATCCTACAGATAAAGAATAAAATGCTGTGATAGATTTTATAAGTCTAAATTCTTTTTTGTAATTAGATTGGGTGAGATGCTTTATACATGACAATTTAAACTTTAGCTTACATCTTCTTTTTCCTTCCTTCCTTCCTCTCTCTTTCCCACCTCCCTCCCTCCCTCTCTTCCCTCCTTCCTTCCTTTTTTTTTTTTTTTTTTGAGACAGAGTCTCACTCTATCACCCAGACAGGATTGCAGTGGTATAATCTCAGCTCACTGCAATCTCCACTTCCCGGGTTCAAGGTATTCTCTTGTCTCAGCCTCCCAAGTAATTGGGGCTAGAGGCACGCACCACTATGCCCAGATGATTTTTGTATTTTTACTAGAGATGAGGTGTATCCATGTTGGCCAGGCTGGTCTTGAACTCCTGACCTCAGGTGATCCACCTCCCTCAGCCTCCCTCCCATAGTGTTGGAATTACAGGTGTGATCCACTGTACACAGCAAATATCTTCTTGAGTGCTCTCTTCAGCCCTGGAGGTAATCATTATGACCCCAGATCACTTCTCCAGATTCTGCTTGTCTAAAATCTAATGTCTTTACTAACTCTTTATTGGATCTTTGACCTCCTCGGCAGTATCCTCAGTTAATTGGACCATAGTTTTGAGCTGTTAGCTTGATGCCATAAGTGGTTGGTTGTGCTTTTAAGAAACACAGTGTCATGTTCCATTTAGGTACAGTTAGAAATTGATATTCTGCTTTAGTAAAACATCAGGAGAAACTCGCCTGAGCAAACACTGTGCACAGAATAGCTAGTTAAGTATAATAATGAACTCTCTATGGTCATAAAGAGTACAACCTTTCATGAGTACTCATTTAAAATAAACTAAAATGCCACACACACTTGGCATGAAATATCACATCTTTATATGAAATTTCAAAAACATCATGAAAAAGAAACCTACCATATCTAGAATGTTAAAACATTCATATTGGAAAAGTTTACAGAGGATGGGTTTGTATGTTTTAAATAATTTTACTAATCACTAATTTAAAATCTCCATAAGTAGTAATACAAAAATGAATAGATCTTGCTCAAATAATATATTAAATTGTTTAGAGGAGAAAAGAATTAAGTCATTTTACAAAAACTCAGATTAGTTTTTATTTTAGTAATTATCTACAAATGAATAATTACATTCAATAAGGCCTGTAAAGGCCCCAAACTCCAGCTATGATATATGGAAAACCGAGCTCCAGGTCTGGACAAAAGGTCAGTGTTGGGTCCCCAAACACCGGAAAATGTGTAACTTAGTGTAAATTGAGTGTTCTTTCAGAATGCTTAGATGCTCAATTATAAAACTAAGTTCTTTCTATGTAGTGCAGTCAAGTCAAAATAATCTCTTCTATGCAATTTTATTTATATTACAAGTTATCTCATTCTTTCTATCTCTTAGCAGGTGTATGAACAATCAAAATAACATCTCTCCCCCTTTTCTCTCCCTCCCTGTCTCCACCTTTCCTCTGACAACCACACAATTAAATAGAAATCGAAGGTGTGGAAAGGATCTCAGACCCGGGAATCCAACACTGTTACTGTACAGATAAGAAATGGAGGCCAAATAGGATTAGCAACTTGCTCAGAACTCCACAGCTAAGAAGACTCAGAATCCAAATATGTATCTTCTGCTTTCTGGCGCATTGTTCTTTCCTTAATACCACATCATTGGATAGTCTCACTTTCTCATGCCTTTCTAGTGTTTTTTACTACAAGAAACACTCGGGGCACACCGTGTGCCATTAGAGCTCCGCAGATTTTCCTCAGAGGGCCTTTTGTCATGTGTGCTTCATGACTGGATCCCCCACTGCAAGACTTGGTGGGGGGGTGGAATTCTGTCACAGGAGGTGACTGTGGCAAGGCTGGTCACTAGATGTTGATTTCAAGTATCCATCTAATCATTCTTTCAATAAATATTTATTGAGCACCTATTGTTTACCAGACACTGTTCTAAATATCAGGCATATAGCAATGGACAGAACACTGTCTTTATGGATTTGACATTTTCACATGTCAATTCCATGTGAAAATGGATTTGACATGGGAGAGACACACAGTACATGGGCTAACAGATAGATATATAATACATACATCGACATACACATACATATATATGTACAAAATATATACATGTGTGCATATATAGAGAGATGTAAGAGATAGATAATTTATAAATAGGTAGATAAGTAGAAAATAATGAAAGAGAAATAAGAGAGAGATGGATGATAGATAATAGAAAAAGAGATGAAAAAGAGATGAAAGAGATGGACAGTAGAGAGATAAGAGATAGAGACAGTTGATAGAGATTAAAAGTGTCAAATGTGGGTAACCTGACAACTCTATGGAGAAAAATAAAGCCTGGCAGGGGATTAGGGAGCTTAGGGAGGGGGTTGCTATTTTTTTGGGTGCTCAGAAAAGGCCTCAGGGGTAGGGACTCTCTAATTAGATGACTGAGGAAAGAGTAAAAGAGAATCATGCAACACATGGGCTTCTGGGGGGCATACCAAACCACAGCCCCCACGTTTTAAAGGTATTACTCTGGCTGTTATGAAATAGATTATGGAACTGCAAACAAAGAAGCAAAAAGTCTAATTAAAATGCTATTGCAATTCAGACCAAAGTTGATGGTAGCTTAGAGGTAGCAACGGAGCTATTTAGCAGTGGTAGGTGTTAGATCCGTTTTGAAGGTAGGGCCAACAGAACTGGCTGGTGACCAGAATTTGAGATGTGAGTGAGAAGGGTCAAAGAGATGCCCACTGGCCTTCCGATTGGATACGTCAGGTAGGCCACTGGATCTAGGAATATGGAGTTCCGGGAAGAGTTTCAGACTACAGATGTAACGTTGCGACTCATCAACTTTAAGTGTAATTTAGCCAAGAAACTGGACGTTCTCACCTAGAAAGTGATGCTATATAGAGAAGGAATCCATGGATTGAGCTCTGGGACAATCTACAGTGCAGATATCGGGAAGATGAGGAAGAAACAGCCAAGTAAACTGGGAAACAGTCAGGAGGAGAATGAGTGGCAGTCAAAATACCACGTGCAGAAAATAGTAAGGGAAGGAGAAACTGACCACCAGTGTCAAATGTTGCTCATAAAGTGAGTAAGATGAGAACTGTTGGTTGCACAATCCATTTTGCAAAGAAATGAGTATTAGAGACTTGTCCTCTAGGGGCCTGTGAAGTGGTGGGAACAAAACCTGATGTTTCCTGTGTTCTATGAAAAAGGAAGCACAGGAACTGGGGACCGAGATGGGATAAATGACTTCCGATCCATCCTAGTAGGATGGCTAAGGAAGGGTTCTTAGAGGAGATGAGATCAAACTGGTCCGAAACTTTGAGCAGAAATTTGAGAGGTGGATATCCTAAGAGAAGTGGTGTTTCTGGTAAATTGAACGGGAAGGTCAAGATATGCTAGCATGAAGAACAGCACCTAGAGCAATGGAGTTAGATGACAAAAGGGGAGGTGTCATGGGAGGAATGAGTGGAAACAGAGGGTGAGACAGGAGGCCACATGATAGAGTCTGGGTGTTTTTCCTGCCTGTGGAGGAATGGCATAGAAGGTTTAGAAAAGGAGGGTGACATCGTCTGATCTCAGGAAGATATCTCTAGCTCCAGTTTATCGGCTGGAATTTCAGGAGAGAGGATGAGTGCAGAGAAGCCAGCTGAGTTGCTGTCATGACAACTCAGGGGAGAGAAAAAGAAAGGATGGACTAAGGTCTTGGCAGTTGAAATTAATCATAAAAAGCAAAGATTGAACAAAGTATTTTGGAGGTTTGACAGGATTTGTTAACTTCTTGGGTACACGATAGGAAATGGGATGATATTTGCAACCAAAGTTGTGTGGCATTTTTGGTGATATCACTAACTGATGCAGCAAAGAGTGCCTGACGAACGACAAATCTGGGGTCCGAACACCACCACAGCCTGACCTGCGCTGCTAAGGAGGTTTCTGTCAGTCTCTCTCCTCTCACATTCATTCTCAACTTCAGCTTCATCACACACACAAAAATGAAGACTTAGAGTCTGAAATCCTCATAGCCACAGTAATCCAAGATTTCAGCTCTAACAATGAAATTTTAGTCTCTGCCTACCAAGTTTGAGACATCATTAAGAAATGGTACATAAACATCATCAAATACTTCATAGCCATAAAAAAGAATGAAGTCGTGTCCTTTGCAGCAACATGGATGCAGCTGGAAACCATTATCCTGCTCAAACTAATCAGGATAATGATTAGAACAGAAAACCGAACAGCACATCTTCTCACTTATAAGTGGGAGCTAAGCACTGGGCCTTCCTAGACATGAAGATGGGAACAATAGACCCCGGGGACTGCTTGAGAGGGGAAGAAGGAGAGGATTGGGAACCTACCCATTGGGGACTATGCTCACTACCTTAGCCACAAGGTCATTTTGTACACTGCGCCTCAGCAGCACGCAATGCACCCATGTCATCTCGAATTGTAATCCTCAAGAGCCAAGAGCAGGACCTGGTGGGAGGTGATTGGACCATGGGGGTGATTTTCCCCATGCTGTTCTCATGATAGTAAGTGAGTTCTCAAGAGATCTGGTGGTTTCCTAAGGGGTTCTTCCTCTTTCACGCTCTCTCTCTCTCTCCTGACATCTTGTGAAGAAGGTGCTTGCTGCTTCTTCACATTCCTCCATGATTGTAAGTTTCCTGAGGCTCCCTCAGTTATATAGAACTGTGAGTCAACTAAACCTCTTTTCTTTATGAATTACCCAGTCTGAGGTAGTTCTTTATAGCACTGTGAAACAGACTAATACACCATGTAACAAACCTGCATGTGTATCCATTGAACCTAAAAGTAGAAAAAAATTTAAAAATAAAATTTTTCTCTTTTTGAGCTTAAAAGAAATAAGTATGCAAATATTCAAAGGGTATATAGAAAAGGGCCTAAGGGGAACTTCTAAGGGTGGCCAAAACTTAAAGACGTGAGGATCAAGTATCTGGAGTATAGAAGGAACTAATTTAGCTCCTGGCTGTGGAGGAGAAGCCTGTCACAGTGTCAGCTTTCCGGAGCTGGAAATGGGTTGATCCCTGGCAACTAGGAACAGCCTGAGCCTCCAGCAGCACTGGGCCATGCTTCCCTTCCAAGATTTGCAGTCGCTGCCAGTGTACACAGAGTTGCACCACTCCACCTTCAGAAGCAGAGCCTTGGTTCCTTCACATATGCTGCTATAAAAGCCTAAGCTCATACACGTTTTGAGAGAGGATTAGGCTACAGTGTTTAACAAGGAAGTTTTCTCATCAGATTTGGGGACCCAGTGGTCTTGTCTTACTCATTTTTCAATCTGATTGAATCCATGCCAGATCTTTCTGCTAACTCTAGCAGGAGACATGTCCTAGGGGATATGATGCCTGGGACATAGTAGGTGCCCAGCAAATATTTGTAGTCTCCCGATCAGATTGCTCAGAGGAGGAGAATACTGAGATTAGAGAAAATCGCTACTCAGCACATCCTTTTTGCAGGAGGCTGGAAATAAACAAACAAAAAAGGCAACTAGATAGAGGCAAGTTTCTACTTCGACATGTAATGCTTTCTAGAATACATACATGAAAGACAAACAGCAGATCAACAGACTTAGACTAGAAAGGGAGTTCTTTTTCAGTAGAGTTAAACACACACACACACAGACACACACACTCACACACAAATGTACATTTATTTCCCAATTTGATCTGTCCTTTAGATCTAATTCCAATATGGAAACTACACACACATACATATTTATTTCCTAACTTGATCACCTTTAGATCGAATTCCAATATGGAAACACACACACACACACACACACACACACACACACACACATTTATTTCCTAACTTGATCTCACATTTAGACCTAATTCCGATATTAATCTAGTATCTTGTATTTTCTCTCGGATGTAGTTCCACCCAACCTTTAATTCACATTGAGCCCTCATTAGCCCAATGAGAGGCTGAGTCAGAGTTTCCTCCTAGAGGCACACCTGAACATTTCTGTCTATTGTGTGGTGTTCATAAAACAGACATTCCTGTTGCTAGTCTCTACTTATTTCTAGTCTCTTTCTTATTTCAGCTTTCCACTCCTACTGCTTAAATAAGGACGAAAATCTAACTCCATTGTCAAGTAATTTTACAAACAGGAACTGCTGTGTAGCTACGCATGGGTGTGTTGACGAAACGGAAGTGGTAGCTGGCAAAAGCAAGCAAGCGATATTTGGAATGCTTGTTAATCATTTCAGGAACCGAATCCCAAATATGTATGAGAAATGCAGCTGAGAAAGGTAAAGCCTACTGGGCAAAAGTGCTCGAAAGGTAAATTGTGAAGGTTTGGGTTGTCTTGTCAAATACGTGTGAACTTTATAAATCTTACTGTTGAGCAATTATAAGACAAGCAGGGTACTAACATTTACTGCACACTTCACTGTGCAGCAGGCATTGTACATAGTGGCTATATGTGTGTATACAGATAATATCATTTATTCTTTTCATTAATCTTATGTTGATGTATTATGATTTCCATTTTTCAATTGAAAATACTGAGTTCAAAGACATCAGTAACTTGCTTGAGGTCACAGGGACAACCCATGTAAATGTGGGGTCCAGCCCTCCTTCAGGGGCACTGGCCACTGCAGGGCATTTTGGGTGCTCTGCAGCATATCCTGAAAGCAATGCAAGCTTGCTCCAGGAGTTCTTGTCTTCAGGCACTTTGATACTTGGGATCTTGTCACGCTACAGTGATTTTCTGGCAGGGAAGAACAATTAGGTGCCTGTGAAACACCCTGGCATCTGTCCATCCTCCATGAATGCAGCCTGATATAACCACCCCCCCACCACAGCCATCACAGAAAATACACTGGGTTTAAGGCTAATGTGTTCTTTTAATAGTTAATTCTGGAAGCCTACCAAGAGCTGCCATCATTTGAATTTGGCATGATTTCATTGATGCTTGTTGCTCATAATTTCATTATTCTCCAGATGTTAACATATTTTTGTGTGCAGCTAATTTTTCTTTTGCCAATTATCTCTGTCAGAATTGTAAGGCAATTATCTTTCTGGTTATTCATTTGCACATGTATTTTACCAAAAGGTAAGCACCACGAGGGTAGGGAACGTGTTTTTGTTCAGTGATTACAACTTCATAGTCCCCAAACAGTGCCTGAGGTGGGTGTGTGCCCAACAAATACTCATCATTTGAATAAATAAGCAAAAAGTGCACCCATCATTTTCCTGTTATATGGAGGCTATGAAAACAGAATGTTTAAAACAATTATGAATGGGCTGGGCTTGGCAGCTGACACCTGTAATCCCAGCACTTTGGGAGGCCGAGGCAGGTGAATAGCTTCAGCTCAGGAGTTCAAGACCAGCCTGGGCAACAAGGCAAAACCCCATCTCTACAAAAAATACAAAAATTAGCCGGGCATGGTGGTGGGCATCTGTAGTTCCAGCTACTCGGATGGCTGAGGTGAGAAGATCCCCTGACCCCAGGAAGCGGAGGCTGCAGTCAGCCAAGATCACACCACTGCACTCCAGCCTAGGTGACAGAGAGAGACCCTGTCTTAGAATATATATGTATTCTAATTAAAAAAAAAATATATATATATCTTAGAAAAATATATTTTATATATTTGATGATCTACACGTAGAAACATGAACACTGACTCTTTTGAACATCTCATGGTGAGATGGTCATGATCAGATGGTCAAAAAGTCAGTGTTCGTGTTTCTACGTGTAGATCATCAAGTGCAAACTTTGAATCCAGAGCGATTTACTTCTTGGGTCAAAATTCTGGACTCTTTCAGGACCATCAAGTCTGATCAACTCTAAGAAAGCAAATCACTTATTTTTTCATTTTAGCAGCAATATTAGTACAAAATGACTTATGCTAACATTCGTCCTATATATATTTCAATTAAAATAGTATGCTGAATAATCCACTTTTTACCATCTACAACACCTCTCCAGTCTGCATGCTTCATTAACTGACAATTTGTTATCTCTATTTTTAATCACTCCATAAGAGATGGAATTAATTTTTCCTATGTCTTCTTTCATTTTCTTGGCTAAACACATCCATGTTTAATGATTTAAAAATATGGTCCCTGTTAGTCATTTTTCTGTCTTAAAAGCTGAATCTTAGGTGGACGTTTTGGAGGCCTAGGAGGCATTTTTGTTCTCCTTGTTCAAGCTTTAAACTGTCCTTTTCTTTTCCATATGAGTGACTGCAACCCACATGATATTGGGCATAAAGTGTTTAAAAGTATTGTCCAGAACTGCTGCTGCCTGGGGACGGCAAATGATATTATGTGAGGTGTCATGGTACTGTGCAAATAGGGAATTCATTTTCAATTCCAGCTGCAAGCAGGAAGAGATGCTTCCCTGCCAAAGGGGGTTTCAAACTCCTCATTAACAGAGTGCATAGCAGACTCGGCCAGCAGGAGAAGAAAAGGCAGCCACCAGCATAGAGGACGCCATGCCCAGCCCTGACACCCATATTAGAGGATAGGGCCACAGTACACAGCAGCAGCTGATAAGGTTAACAAGTAAATCTTCAGCACTCACAGCCTCTCCTTTAAATAAAGCCTTAAGCAGAGATTTCAGTGTCCTGAATCAAGAAGTGGTCAGCTCAGGGCAGATCTCAGACTGGAGCCAGGCTCCAGAAAAGTTCTCCAATGCATGCTTCCTGAGGAGGGAGGAGGGCTGATAACACAACCCAGGGGTGTCCTTTTACTCCTGTGGGTACAGATTCCGATGATAAAGACTATGGACTTACTTATTATTAACAACAACACAAACTTTCTTTGGGGAACAGAGTTTATAAGTAAACAACTCTGTAAGCATTCTATACAAATTCCTAGATGGCATAGTAGCCCTACTTCAACCATTACATTAAGATTATTTGCCCAGAATCTTCAAAACTACATAGGCAGAAGTTTTTCTGAGTATCCGCTTCCAGATAGGTACATTACAAGCTTTAATGTGCCTATAAATCACTTGGCGAGGTTGCGAAAATACAGCTTGTCATTCAGAGGATGTGGGTGGGGTCTTAGATTCTGAATGTTTAACAAGCTCTCAGGCAATGCAGAATCTGCTGGTCCATGGACCAGCACTGAGTCACAAGGCTTTAGGTCACACCATCTTGTACACAACTACAAAAACTAGTGATGTTGATCGTAGCTTCACATAGACTGTTACTCTACCTGGGAACCACTCCTCCCAAGTCATTCAAAGGCACTCAACATTAGTTGGCATTTTTTTGTAGGGGGTGAGGAGAGTGGGACCTTCCTCTCCCATACTCTGAGGCTAACTGGTAATAATGCCTTTACAGGGTTTTTGTTCAGACTGACTGGCTGTTTGCTGTTGCCCTTTCAAAATAAATGTTGATATCTTTGGTCTGGAGGAGACAAAGGAAGTCACGTGACTTGGAATTCCTGGTGGTGTCTTAAAGATGGCTGTTCCGTTTCTTAAGCAAGGAGGAGGAGAATAACATATGGATATATTGCCGGGCTGCCCGTGCCATCTCCTGAATTGCCAGACCACGCTGTAAGGTGCAGCAGATGGCCAGAGCAGCAGGACGTGCCAAATGCTGCACTCCAGAGCCCTTCCGCAAGGTGCTTGCTCTGGGAGCAGTAGCAGAGCTCAAGAATATGCTTACGGCCCTTCACAAAGACAAATTATCTGGTAGCTCTTCAGATGGTGCTAGCAAAATCATCGCATAGGGTGGATGATTTACCTCCACTATGCACTGGCAATTCAACATTGTATGAAGAAAGGGGGAAAAAAATAACTTATTGAAAGTTTTCAAAACACAAACTTTTTTCCCAACGTTCGAACCAAAAGTGCTAATCTCTGATTAGTTTATTCCTTGCAACAACAGAGGAAATGGGCTCAATTTCCTGCCACCTCTCCCGCCTCCTCTCTCTCTGACGTCCTCCAGACCTTTCTCCTCTGGGCCGCATGGTGGTGCCCTTCCATCTTGACCTGAGTTTCTGGCTGCCATGCTTCTCCTCTGAGGTTTTGTGCCTTCCCACAATGCTCTGCCCGGCCTGGTTATTTAAATTCGACTCATTATTGAAGACACACCCATATCCTAAGTCCCCCTAATGGTCTTTCCAACCTAAAGTAATACTGCCTTCCTCCAACCTGGTCAGATCCCATCATTTGACAGGCAACAGTGTCTCTGTGACAGTTCTTAATTGTATTTTCCTTCTGCGAGTTCTCAAATGCACAGGAGTTCTCTCCTCATTTAGCCTTCTTTAAAGTGACACATATTCTTAGAATTTTCAAAAGCATAGCAGTTGATAAGTATACTCTTACTTAGGTTTTAAAGCAAATTACAAGGCAGGTACAGACCATGGCCTTCCTCCCAAGGCCCAGGCCCTCTGAGCCCTCCGTTTAGAACCTCAGTGCTCCTGAACAAAACAAAGACAGTGGCAGGGATGCCAAGACCGGGGCCCCTGGTTCTCCTTCCTCCCAGCAATGAGATGAGGACAAACCGTCCTCCTGCCTCCTGCTATGGTAGCTTTCCTGCCGATTTGCTTCTTGGGCTCTACAGAGTGGAGTGTGTAGACTGGGGTTAGCCATGCGCACCCCTGAAGGTAGCTGATGCTGTAGATTCTCATGTCTTATCCCCCCATCTCTACTCGGGAGAATTCCTCTCCTACGAACTTGATGACTTGAGTCTGGATTTGTATAGCACACACCAGATTCAAAATGTATTGTTAGTTGTCATAATAATGCTACAGAAAGCCATAATTTTGTTTTGAATCAAATTTGAAATCCTTCCATGGAAGGAGCCCCCACTCGGTTCCAGCCAATTGGCTTAATATCTCCATCACCTAGTCATTCCACACAAGCCTTTTCCAAACTGTGCCATATTCTTGGAATGCTGTCTCTTTCTGTCTGCCAAACTCTCTCTCTTCTATCATCCAAATAGCTCATGAAATCCCAGTTCCTGTACACAGCCTTCCAGAACTATTTGGAAAAGGTCTAATAGCTTCCCTCTGCACCATCCGGTGTGAGCATTGGCCACTTAAGGCTCTCTCATGCCTCACTGCTCTGCTAATGCACTTGTTCTTGAAACGGACACCAGTGTTTCACATTGCTCAGTTGCCTGCATTTTTTTGCCCTTATATACACAGTCTTTACTTTCAGATTTGTTTAGGCTCATGATCTAGCTTTAACAGACTCTACAGAAATGAAACTATGACTAAATCTCTTCATACGGTGCTGAGTGCCGAGTGTAATATTATGTAGACACAGACACTTAATGCATAAAGAGATTTCCCAGATTTGACTTTTTAATGTATAAAGAATATGGAACATATTTAATATTTCACAAGTCCACCAGGACCTGCCAGAGAACTCTGTTAGCCTTGGGCAAGGATGGCAATATCCATGGGGGTTCATCTCTCAGATGGTTGTGCGGTAGCTGCCGTTGGTGGTAATTGCAGGCAGTGCAAAGGGGAATTAATAGGACGTTGTTAGCGCTGAGGGACGAGATCAGGAAAGGTCATTGTCTGAGAGAGAAATCTAGTAGGAGGATAGCATGTGGTAGAGTAGTAAGTTACGAGAGTGTCCCTTCTGCTAGAGAAGGCTGAAGAAAGCAGCGCTAGGAACAACTGGGAAGCCACCTTCAACTTGGCAAGTATCTGGCAGAGTGGGTGCTCAATGTGGATTCGTCAAATGCAAAAAGGAAGCAGCTATTTCAAGAAGAGCAATGTAAGCTACAACCTAATTGTCGCATTCCAGCCGATCTGTCTGAGGAAGTAACTTGCTAACCGAATTTTCTGGGAGCTGTCCGAAAGGTTCCAGAGTGAGCCAAGGAGGAACAGGAAATATCTATCTTTATCCAGCAATGGTCAAAAGAGAAAAATACCATCGGCAGAACCAGCTACATAATTCGCAGCACCCAGTACAAGAAGAAAATGTAGGGTCTCTTGTCCAAAAATTATTAAGAATTTTAAGACAGTGACAGCAGGGTATTAATCCAAGCCCAAGACCCCTGTAAGCCCAGGCCTATGTGCAGCTGCCCAGGCTTCATGCTTCTGGAGATGCTCTGTCCTGCAGATGTGATTATTGTCACTAGTCCTTGTCAGCCCATTGAGATCACTGGCCTAATCCAAAATCTGGACAAAATATCCTTCTTCCCAACAGATCTTTCCTGAAATAAGATACATATGGGTCACAAACTCTGGTAACTTTTTACCAGAAGGGTGATTGCTGGAAAAGAAAAACGCAGTTTTGTGTGTGTGTGTTGTTGTTGTTTTTTTTTTGACGGAGTTTCGCTCATTACCCAGGCTGGAGTGCAATGGCGTGATCTCGGCTCACTGCAACCTCCGCCTCCTGGGTTCAGGCAATTCTCCTGCCTCAGCCTCCTGAGCAGCTGGGATTACAGGCACGTGCCACCATGCCCAGCTAATTTTTGTATTTTTAGTAGAGACGGGGTTTCACCATGTCAACTAGGATGGTCTCGATCTCTTGACCTCATGATCCACCCACCTCGGCCTCCCGAAGTGCTGGGATTACAGGCTTGAGCCACCACGCCCGGCCCTGAAGAACGCAGTTTTATTCAATCCTCTTTCCATTTCCAATCAGTCACTTGAGATTTTAGTTCACATGCACATCTGGCCTCTGTCTCCTTGCAGCTGTACCTCTTGTGTAAGTCCTGTGAACTCTCTGTCCATTCACTTTTGTCATCTGTAAATACTAATCCACCCCAATATGCTACATTTTAACTCTGGGGCACATTAGTATTTGGTTGGTGCAAAAATAATTGGGGTAATATTTACTGAAGGCCTGCATGTGAATCTTCTGGTGTATACGATTCACCTCCTGGTAATTCCCCACACTCACAGCTGTGTGCATAAATCCTTCATCTGATACTGGATAAGTCAGCATGTCTCCAGGTGTGCAATGCTGAGGACAATGTCCCTAATATCAATCTATGGAAGATGCAGCTTTGGGCAATTATCTGGTCTCCTTGTTCTCCCTGTAACAGAATTTACCCATGAAAGTCTGCAGAAGGGGTCGCTGGGGGAGAGGGTGGGAGAAAGAACAAGAGCCCAAGACATTTCTGTCTCATTGCTCGTTATCTGCAGGTAGGTGCTATCACCTGCAGTCTACTCATAACCTATTTCATTTCAGGGAGGGGACCTGGATGAAAGAATGGTGGGGAGTGGGTGAAGGTAGGAATAGAGAGAGATGGAAAACAGATTCCTCACTTTGACAAGCGGGATGCAAAGATTTGATCAAAGTGGGGGAGAAACACTTTTGTCAAACTGTCTGCTTTGTTTCCAGGCAGTGCCATTCCCACACATCCTTTGCCTCTTTGCATAAATGCCCTGTCTACATATTTTATTCACTGTTGATCAGTGTCCAAAGCATTTTTTTCCTACAACAGATTTAAATGCACTGAACTCTTAAGCAGTCAGCTTACAGCAACTGCTATAGTCTCTTCTTCTCCACTCACAACCAAAGACACATATCACACAAAGAATAATAAAAGTATGAGGAGGATTAGGAGAATTTTGTGTCTGAGTGAACAAAGCCCAGCTAGTATTATGCTTTAAAAATAATGGCTTTTCTGTCTCATGGGCAAGGAGAAATAACTTTTCCACCACATAATAAATGTATTAGCCTTTTTGACCTCATCATTCCTACCTTAACTTATATACAGCATCAAACACAAGAACATCTGTTGGACAGGAATATTTCCAATTCAGCGTCCTAACATTCACTGCTCGTTGGTGCTCCAAAGTTACTGCGTGAGCGCCACCTGGTGGCCATTTTGTAGGTTGCTCAATGTAATACCACGTAAAGGTAAAGGATGGGAGTTGGAATTTTTTATTTTCACCAACCAAAGAACTTACTAATAGGCAAACATGTCTCGAAAGAATTACCATAATTCAGGAGCCTGCAGTACACCTTTAGAACAACAAACAGTAAATTCTTCCCTTTTACTGCCACCTAAATCCAGCCGTTTGGCTGTTTCTGACTGCAATCTCGTTTTTCCTTTACATGTTTTTCCAACCTGTTCTCCCACACGCTCCTAAATCTTTCAGAATGCAACTTTTCATGTAGTTCCTCCAGAAAACCTTCCTGGTCCTGTGTCATTCAAGATCCCAAGAGAAACAGACGGCACACTGAATCCGGATTATTGGAGAAGAATTTCACTCTACAAAAGCAGTGGTGGAAGTGGAAAGCCACAAATGATAGTGCCGACGTCCAAGAGTAGTCACTAAGGCGCAAGGGGACCGTGGGTTGTGGGGAGCCGGTGGTCTGATAGGCAGGAACCTCTGTGGATGGTCCAGGTCTTCTCATCTCCTATGGATGCTCCTCACTGGCCAATCGCAACAGCAAACCTGTTGCCAACCGATCAAAGGAAGCCATTCACCTTCACCTCTGGAGGCATGGGCCATGCGGAGAAAGGCAATGATAGGAGCTGGGTGTGTATGTGGGGGGCTAACAGAAGGCATCTGCCACTGTGCCCAGCCTGACCCCTCCACATCATCATGGGCACCCATGGATGGGAATGCATTTATAGATAGAAGATAGAGGAAATACAGAGATAAACCATTATACTGGAAGGCTAAATGATGGAACAAATCACAATTTTCCAAGATTTATAACTTACTCTTGCTTCTCAGACTGCTATCTCCCCATTCTTAGCCACCTCTGCTACCTGCATTCAGTGCTCCTCTACCTCAGCATTTCACCTGCTTAAAAGTGAGCTAAGGGTATGTTAGTAGCAGCTATTTTTCAGGGTCTGCTAGTAGGGACCTTTTGTCATTTATCACTTATCATGGAACAGAAGCTTGAGGATTCAATGTAATAAATTAATGTTAACTAATATCTGCCATGTTCACGTCCCTTCTTTTGGTTTTCGAAGGGCATCTTGAACTTTACTGAGTATATTCTCTAGCTCTTTTGCATCTGTCTCTTTTGAAATTGGGCTATCTGGGTGGGGGGCAAATGGTCATGTCTGTAATCCCAGCACTTTGGAAGGCCGACGCAACTGGATCACCTGAGGTTGGGAGTTCGAGACCAGCCTGACCAACATGGTGAAACCTTGTCTCTACTAAAAATACAAATATTAGCTGGGCCTGGTGGCAGGCGCCTATACTCCCAACTACTCTGGAGGATGAGGCAGGAGAATTGCTTGAATTCAGGAGGCCGAAGTTGCAGTGAGCTGAGATTGCACCATTGCACTGCAGCCTGGGCAAAAAGAGTGAAACTCCATCTCAAAAAACAAAAGAAAGAAAGAAAGAAAGAAATTGGGGTATCTTTGAAAGGTTCACTCACTGTGTAATGAAGTGGGGGAAATGGCAACAACTTTAAGTTCAAAACAGCAATGAGCAGCTTGATCTTTGGGGGAGGTTTCATTTGCAGGTTGGTGTATCAGTCCAAAAGGGAGGGGAAACTTACAAAATTAACATGCAGGCTTCATGGATATGCTAACACGAATCTGTAGGCATTTGCCAAAGTAGAAGGACAGGGCTACTTCAAAGAATTAGAGAAAGTCTGTTTTGACTTTGACATATGTCTTGGAGCTGCTTGTGATTTTTGACATAAAATGCTGTAGCCTGAACAATGAAATTTTATCCAAATTATGATCTTTCTTTGAAGAGATCACATATCCTATTCATTACATCTAAATCTTTCCAAAAGGTCTTATTAAATTCCTTTATTCATTTGTTACTAGTTGATTTGGTTTTGTGAAGAAATGCTGCATGATTACCATCAAAATAGCAAATAATATTGATTTTGCCACATTCACTATTTGCATGATAATTAAAATTCTCTACATATGAAAACAGAACTGAACACAGGAAGTAACTCCGAAATTATTAGGCTATATTATAGGCATTTCACACATTGAGATTTTAGGTAGGAAGAAATTTCTTAGAAGATATTGTATCATTCTGTTTTTGTAGCGTTAGATCACGCATGCCTTGCACTTGATAAACGAAGAAAATTGGATCAGGAGTTCAGTCACACAGTCAAAGACAGGGGCTAAGTAGTTGCAAATTTAAAACCATAACCCACAGTCCTTACCCAGGGCTGAGAATGTTAAAGTAAAATAAAACTTGATTATGTACAAGGGTGATTCTGTTAATACAAAACATGCATTAGTGTTTTCTTTTTTTTCCCCTCAAGTAGACAAAATAGGAAGATTGAAATCATCTTCTACCTCTTTCTTCTCAATATATTTAATATAAGTGAGATGGTAAAAATAAAGAATAGTTTTGTGGTTCAGAGTCAGAGGAGAATAAACTTGTATACTCCAAACATCCACATCTATCAAGGTATTGCTCATTCCTTGCAGGCTGGAAACTGGGGGGCAGGGAGTGAGATGTTATGGATGTGAAAGAGGTGTGTGTGGCTGTGTGGGAACATGCTAGTGTTTTGGGATCCTCAAGAGCCAGGGACCGCCAATGTGGTTAGCATGGTAGCACTGTGACCTAGGGAGCCTTCTCAAAGACCCCATTACTGAGCTTGGCACAGATAGCAAAGGTGCTGGCAACGTTGCCAATAAAACAAGCTGCCTGGCAAGGATCAAAGGCAAGCATGCACCTAGCTCTGTGCCCTTTACTCTTTTTTCTGGACTGCATAAGCCCTGGAGTGCCACCACAGCCCAAGGGTGAGAGAGGGCACTGCAAATTGACTGTTATTGGACTTCTTGTCAACCTTGATGACAGTGGCCTGATGCTGGATTTAATCTGACTTAGAAAAATAAGAAAAAAGTGACTTTCCTTGCACCCTGAGCTCCATGGAGCAACTTGTACCTGTGTAACTGTAAGTTTTCCATCGTTAGAATAAAAAATGATTTTGACGGGTAAGTGGTGATCATAGCACAGAACTAAATAGATCATTTCATTCACCTAATTTTTAGAAAGTGTCTTTTTTTTTTTTTAAGAATAGTGTTTCTTACTCTACCATTTTTCTGGCCCACCTAAAAAGAGAAAAAATGGATTTTTACAATTGTTTTTGTAGTAACAGAAGCTCTTCAGGGCATAGGGTTTGTGCAGCGAATTGCAGCCCAGCATGAAATTTTACAGCTGAATTATGAACCCCTGCCAATAAAAGTTTACAACAGAACAGTCTGGCTCTTCTAGCTTTAGGAGCAGAGGTGGAGAAAATATACGTGAGCTCACAGATACTATTATCCTGGAAATATGATATTAATGATTGCACAATTTGAGAATAAAGAATTAAAATGCATGAATGAAGTTAATTAGAAATACTTGAGAGATGTGTCATTTGTTATCCAAGTTGTGTGCACATTATTTACCTTATACAAATGTAAACTCAAAATGATTTGACGTCTCTTTCAATTTCGTAATTAAATTAGAAGACTTCAGAATTCACAGGTTTTAAAATGAAACTACTATTGACTTTAAATTATCCCAGTTAAGAGGGAAAGTAACGGACTGAATAAATTAAATGCACTCAACATACCACAATGTTGTATCATTAATTCACCTCCCAAAGAAAACTCTTTGTCTATTGAATACACATATACCACAATTACTCATGCAGTCAATATTTTAAACAATCAAGGAAGTATAATTTTTTTTAACACAGAGTTATAATTGATTGGGTATACTCAATTTTGGAATGGGGTTGGGTCTAGTAGATTGTGGGACTCAGGCAATCAAATAGATCCATTAAGACTTGCCAAATAGATTTAAAATAATTAAATAAGGTGCTTTATTTTATTTTTTTGAGACACAGTCTTGCTCTGTTGCCCACGCTGGAGTGCAATGGCACGATCTCAGCTCACTGCAACCTCTGTCTCCCGGGTTAAAGCAATTCTCTGCCTCAGCCTCCCGAGTAGCTAGAATTACAGGCACCTGCCACCATACCCGGCTAATTTTTGTAATTTTTTTTAGTAGAGATGGGGTTTCATCACGTTGGCCAGGCTGGTCTCGAACATTTGACCTCAAGTTATTCACCCACCTCAGCCTCCCAAAGTGCTGGGATTACAGGCATGAGCCACTGTGCCCAGCCAGTGCTTTATTTTTTAAGTAATTGAAAATTCCTTAAAAGGTTGTAAATGCAAACCTTCATAAATGCAGCCGACCTTCTATGGGAATCACATCAACAGACTGTGCTTCAATCTGCCTTACCTCCCCTGCCCCCTATCTTTTCCTCACCTGATGGTGACGGGCAAAGTGTATGAGGACCAGGAATATGCTGGTCAGTAGGGCGCATTCCTATCATTAGTTCACATTGTCTAGCATCCATGGCTTATAAGAAAATTATGACCTGGCAGGTAGAGTATGGAGGACAACTGGGGGTTGTGAACCCCACTACTGACTGTCATTTGCAACGATGGAGCTTATTTAGGGAATCACCTAACTGCCATCTGCCTTAGTGTCCTCCCCAGCACTATAAGAACCACCACTCACCATGACAGAGGAGCTGGGACTCACAGGGTCAAAGCTAGAAGAGGTTTAAGTCATCAAAGGAAAGTGGGGAGGATTTGGATGGAATGTTACAGCAAAGCACTTTATAGAAATGAAGTTCAGAGTGGTATATCCACACTGTTTTTCTTTAGGGAAGGGCAGCTCTTACTAAAAGCTGTAATAGCTAGAATAACTCATTTCAGACAAAATGGGAGTCATAACCACCATCAGTAAATAATATATTTTCCTGATACTCCATGCAACAAGAATGCCTTGTCTTCTCAAACTGCCAAGGGGTGCACACCCGCATGTTCGCTCATTTGTTTAGTAGTCACTCAGCAATTTAGCATCTACCATGTTTCAAACACTGCTGGGTGCTGGAAATCCTGATGAATAAAACCTGTCTTTACTCTCAAGGAGCTCAGTCTTAGGTGAGGGAACACCAAGTAAGCCAAAAGACCCATCTGGGAAGTAATTACAGGTGAGGCAGAAATGCAGAGAGAAGAACCTGATTAAAAGAACAGAACCCTTCCTAGGGCAGGTGGCAGCTGTTTAAACCTTAGCATTTCAAGGATGAGAAACCCACTGACAGAGGAAACGGGATAGGAAAGGAACTGGATACGGCAACGTCTGGCAAAGGGAAGGGCCAAGGGCAGGAGAGAAAGCAGCGATCAAGGAGTCTCTGTTGAAGGCAGTCAGCGTCTGAAAAATGATCAGCTTTGCATTCTACAAAGATAATTTGGAAGTGAATGGATGAAAGGGGAGGAAGAAACAAGGGAAACACATTGTGTACTTGTGTGTTTTCTGGTTTCCCACAATAAGCACGTGTTATCTAGACTTTATTGTTCAGGACCTGGTTACAGTGGCCATGAGGATGCACCTCTCAGATAACTACAAAGAATGTCAATAACAAAGGGCCCCAGATGCCGAGCTCTGAAGTTCATCACGGCCTCAGCTCCAAGGCCAGGGTTCCCACTGGTGACTCTCAGCCAATAACTGAGCACGGCGGCATGCAGAGACAAGTCAGTTCCTGGGAGACCTTTCCCTTGGAGAACTAGTACTCCTAACTCCCAGCAGCCTCACTGCACCTTCTTTAGACTGCAAGATGCCTCCTTCTGTCCCTCCTTCACTTTGAGCTGGGCAAAAATATCAGAGTCTGAAACTCTCCCAACCTCTCTGCTCTTTCCCCATTTCTCTCAGAGGTATTTCACCTAATAAAGTCCTTGCACATATCATTGCTTATCGGTATCTGCTTTTCAGGAGACTTGTGCTACTATGCTGGCATAGTGTGGTTTATCAAATAAACACTCCCAAATACAAAAATGTGGATGATTCGAGATTAAGTTTAAGTCATATGAATCCTCATTTTTATCCCAGTACCTGGCAAAAGAAGATAGCCCCACGGTTTTCAAAGAATGACAAAAAGAATAAATGATCTTAGTGTTGATCACATGACAATGTTTTCCGTTTATAGTTCAAGGTGATACGGTAACCATGCTGATTTTTTATGAATGCAACAAATAACTTGAGAAGCAATGTGCTTCCTGACCACGAGAAGCTGTCTCCTCCAATGTGATTGAAACCAGTAGCGGAGTCGTTTAACTTAGAAAGTCAGTTAAAAGTGATTCACAGCTTAATATTTTGTTACCACTTAAAACTTATTCATACGCATCTATTTGTCAACGTTTCATAGAGTCAAGAGCTTTTCTCTGAGTGGAGTTCACTGAATTGGCTTCTAGTGTTCTTCTTTTCCTGTACTAAACACACTCCTCAGAAGTTGCCTGTAATTTGTGGTTGTGATTCCTCTAGAGTCAAATTGGAACTTCAATCTGAGTCTGAATTCCATCCGGATTTCAATAATTTTCCCTAAGTATTTGATAGCTGTCTTGCCCATACCTAATGTATAGAGTTTATATATATGTATATCTATGTGTGACTTGGTTTTACCAGTAGTGTCTCCACTTCCCTTGCCTTGTTTCCATGTGAAATCACTTACAGTTAGCCCTACTGACCACTTTTCCCACTAGGTAGCAGAAGGAAAGACATGGCTGAGTTGGGGAGAAGCAGCTGGACAGGCTCAGACGAGATAAATTCTCTCTTGTGAATCCAACCTAGGATAGACAGACACATTTCCTGCCTCTTCACAAGGATAAGTTTTTCAACTCTGTGGTGAAGACCACCAGTTGTCCAGAGCTATCTATTATTCCACAGGCATGCCTCTGAAATTATGAAATGATGCTCCAGTGTTATTACTAATAAAACCAAGATAGGTGTATGGAACCAATGGTGTCACTACTGGATTCCCGATGCCTATCTTATTTTTATTAGTAATAACACTGACATTTTAATCCCCATCTGCCTAACTCCTTCATCCTAATTTGGGAAGTAATCCACAACTCCAATAATCTTTATAAAGTCTTCCAAATTGGCTTTAGTGGAAACGATTGTTTTCACATGCATTTTAGTCTGTTACATAACAGTTAACTAAATCACACAGTTGCAGTAGAGAACATTTGATAGAAACAGATTTGAGAAATTCATAACTGACTATTGCTAAGTATTTCAACCTACATGTAGAAGTTCAAGTGAGAGGGCGTCCTTGAATGCAGCCTATGAGCCCAGAACATTCAAGAAGAATGAGCATCAGTCACTGTACATTTTTGGAGGAAATGGAGAGCATTTGTTCACTTAATGAGCGTAAGTGGAGGTTGCTTGGAAGAGTTTCTGCCGGATTTACATGGATAAATTATTTGCTGGCATAGTAAAATCAAGGTTATCTCAGCTCCAACATCTTCCATCTGAAGCTCTTGGGCAGGCTTTGCTATTCATAGCTGGGAATTGTTTATGTGTAAGTCAATGGTTCCACTTTGGTATTCTGTGAGAAATTGCTTTTGATATAGGTTTTTTTTCCCTTAAGATTATCCCTGTTTGAACTATTTGAACTTGTTTTTAATATATCTTAAGAGTTTTTACACAATTTATTCCAATGTCCATCAACGCCTAGGATTCTACTGCACTCCATCCCTTCAAAGACCCATCGCTTTAACTACTTTTTTTCACCTTTAGCATTTTGAATCTGTTACTCCCTGTAGACTCTATTTCTGGGAATTTCAAACATATTTTGCTTTACAAATCTGAAAATTCCCCCTTGATTCTACTATGCCTTTTGGACAGAACCTCCCAATCTCCCTGTTTCTCTTCAAGGATGAACATGGCACAGTCTCAAAAATCCCACCCTCTCCCCCCAGAATTCCTGAGGTGGCTCTTCTGAGTGACCTTCTTGACACAGCAGGTCTTTTCCTCATTATTCATTCTCTCTAACCTTCTTTGAATGTGTGGCTTGAATCCTCTCATCATTTATTCCTTTCAACTCCCAGAGAACATGATTTGAATTATTCCACATCTTCTTTCGGCTGTGACTGGACCTTGTCCACCTCTCCCTTACTTCCTCCACCTGCCAAGTGTGGCCAAGTTCAGTCAAACTGGCTGGGGCCCAACATTACCAGCCATACGACCTTGGACAAGATACTTCCTTATTTGAACATGGGGGATAATATTCATCATTACTACACATTTATTATGAGGGTGAAATTAACCAGTGTATTTAAAGAACATTACATATTGTTTGATGCACAGCAAATGTTTGATGAACACAGCTAGACAAATAAAAGCTGATTTTTTTCTTAGCTTTTTCTTCTCCTTTCTTCAGGTTCAGTCTTTAATAACATTTTTTTTTTAAATCCTGGTTTCAAGGACTTCTGTATTCATGTTTCCTAGGTCTTCTTATTTAAGCCTGAATTATCTCATTTATAATCTAATCACGTTTCTACCTATAAAACATACCTGCTTCAATACTGTCTCTGCTATTTCTATTTCTGTCGTAAACTCTCACATTAATCTGCCTTCCCAACTTTCTTTGAATAGGATAAGTATTTGAAGAATGAAACTATTTCTATGCTTCAATTGCTTCTCCAATATTCCTTCAATCTTGCTTTGAGAGTTTCAGCACTTGCCCCTTGAATCCTGTCATAGCCTTTTAATTAATGTTCAGGCCTCCAGTCTCCAGATCCAAAATCCATTCACTTTAATGCAATCAATATTCATTGAATATCTATTATTGTCTATGCATTGTTTAAGGTCCCTGGGAGTCATCTGCAAACAAGACAGACAAGGTCCCCATTTCAAGGCTCTCTCGATCCTGTACCATGCCTCTTATCAAGGCTACACACTTAACAGCTACCTAAAGCTCTTTCCCTCGGAGCCTTTTTTTTTTTTTTTTTTTTTTTTTTTTAGATGGAGTCTTGCTCTGTCACCCAGGCTGGAGCACAGTGGTGCAATCTCAGCTCACTACAACTTCGCCTCCTGGGTTCAAGCCATTCTCCTGCCTCAGCCTCCTGAGTAGCTGAGATTACAGGCACCTGCCACCACACCTGGCTAATTTTTGTATTTTTAGTAGAGATGGGGTTTCACCATGTTAGTCAGACATGTCTCGAACTCCTGACCTTGTGATCCGCCTGCCTCAGCCTCCCAAAGTGCTGGGATTACAGGCATGAGCCACGGTGCCCAGAGTTATATCTGCTTTTAAACATTGCACAAGTGACTGTGAAAAGGTACAGGGCAAGAAACATCAGTATCTATCTTCCCTTGCATAGCTCTTCATCATCTTCCTAAACCACTGTTTCTCCCATGTTACTTTCCTGCCAAACAAGGCACAATAGCACTTTCCTTGCCACCAATCATCCTACCTCGGCCTTGCAAAATTCTCCATTCAATCTTCTCAGCCCATTCATGTGTCTGTGCCACTTCTCAAGCTAGACCCCATGCACCACACACTCTTCTTTCACATTTCCACTCACCCAGACTCGACTTGTAAGTTTGAATTTCACCCTTTCCATGAAGCCCTCGAAGGCTGCGAGCCGTGCTCATCTTTCCCTTCTGGGTACAGCATATGTGTTTGAAAACACAGCAAAAGAACACACAGAGGTGGCCTTTTCATTCTTGGGAATTTTGGCTAAAGACTCGAAGCTGGGTATGAAATGATCTGGTGACCCAGTTCACCTCTCACTTCAAGCTAAAGCAGTAGAGGGGCCTGAAGATGGTAGGGATAGTGGATTTCTCTGAAGAGAGTTGCTAGAGTGTTCATCACTGTGCTTCACACGTGTAGAGAAATGGGGTTGGGAAAAGATAAATTTCTGCCTTCACCTCCCATCAAATGAGAGAGACTTCAAGACTAGAAGCACTTGTCAGAAGAGGAAGTTGTTCCTTTTTCCTGTAGGACCCTTGCTGCCTTTTTCTGCTTTTCCATTTCAAGAAGCCCAGTACAGAGCTCAGGAGAGAACAATTGGAGATGCTGCCCTGTTTTTGTAGAAGTCTATAGGGCCCAGGGGCTGGTGCTTCCTAGAAAACTTGCTTGAGCAAATGGCATGCTGGAGTTCCCTGCTTTGGCACAATGAAAAGAGCACAGGAGATTGGGACCAGTAGCTCATGCCTATAATCCCAGCACTTTGGGAGGACAAGGCGGGCAGATCATGAGATCAGGAGTTTGATACCAGCCTGACCACCATTGTGAAACCCTGTCTCAGTTAAAAACACAAAAATCTGGGTGTGGTGGCAAGCACCTTTAGTCCCAGCTATTCAGGAGGCTGAGAAAGGAAAATCACTTAAATCCACAGGGGGAGGTTGCAGTGAGCCGAGATCATGCCACTGCCCTCAGGCCTGGGTGACAGAGCAAGATGCCATCTCAAACAACAACAACAACCAACAGTGCAGGAGTGGCAGCAGCTCAACTCCCCAAATATGTCAAGGTCAAGTGGATACCAAAGGAGCAAGCTGGATTTGTTGTCCTGAGAGGAACCTGTTCAAAAAGATCCCCCCTCCTCCAGAAGTTGGAAATTTCAATGGCAAGAGCCTACGAAGCGTGGACCACAGGCACAAAAACTGAGGAAGGGGTCACAATGAGCCCAGAGTGGGCATTGTCTAAACCAGGGGACGGTGGAGCGGGAGAGCACCCCTGCTTCTTTCCTGTCCCACCTCCAGCCCAGGAAGTGTTGCAGGCAGAGCAAGGAGGAGAAAGGGTCGAAGACCATGATGGAGAAAACTCCTCTCTGGTACCTATGTTCATTAAACATCCCAGAGAGCCTGAGTTGGGCCAGAGCCGGGGATGGGAGAAATTTTAAGCTGAATGAGAAGTTAAAGTTTGCTTTAGATTGAACATAACACTGTTCATTTATAACCTAGATGTGACCAGACAAAACAAAACACTTGGCTCAGGTTTTGTCCAGGGATGAGAAAGAATGAGTCAGTAAAGTGGTTGACAGTATCAGTGATGAGCGTGATTCAGTGGCTTCCTGCTTTGTTCCCTACCAAGTCTGGCGCTTACAGTAAAATAGGCACAGATGTACCCTACCAAGTCTGGCGCTTACAGTAAAATAGGCACAGATGTACCCTACCAAGTCTGGCGCTTACAGTAAAATAGGCACAGATGTACCCTACCAAGTCTGGCGCTTACAGTAAAATAGGCACAGATGTACCCTACCAAGTCTGGCGCTTACAGTAAAATAGGCACAGATGTTCACAGATTACTTGATCATTTTATTTCACCAACAGAACAAAGACTGTCAAAGAAAAGAAACAGACACTCCTTCCCTTCTTTTGAACATCCCTAATCCCGGAGCTCAGGCACAGCCCTGTCTTGGCCACTCTTTGGATTTAGTGAAAGCTCACTCCCAGAGCTCTTTGGGCTGGAGTCTATTTTTCATTAGGTCTACTTAATATTCCTCTCCCAGGAATGCTTTTCCCAAGTGGCACTCACCATTGCCAGAAGAATATCAACAGCCCTTTCCTCTCACCCTTCAGGAGACGCCTTCAATGAATCCTCAACACAGACTTGGACCTCACTTGGGGATACAGAACAAAAATGGCCCCTGGTTGCCACTGGAGCACTTCCTGCAAACAGCAAATTCACCTAAAGGCTTCCAGGTTGCATTTTTTAAAAAAATTAAATTCTCAACTCTGAGAAAATGTATTCCTTGACAAGGTGCCAAAAAAGTTTTGTTAGACAACAAATCTACTCAAGTCAGAAGAGAGGGGCTCTCTTCCCTGTGACTGGTGACCCCTCCTTGGAGAAGGGTATATTTAGAGTATCTCACATGCCTGTGAGGATGCTTTTAGATTTGCCTTCCCCCAATTTTGCCTTTTAGGTTGTGTAGCTCTCCACAGAGTTTCACGTTACACATATTTTCTAATTTCCATTTTTATTTTTATAAACGATTCCCTAGAAGTTTGTCCCCACCCCCATTCATTTCCTTTTCCTTCTTTTTATTACCAGAAGAAAGGCTTTTCTTTCCCCAGAAGAAAGGCTCAAAATAATTTCTTTCTACTTATACTCCCTTAATTTTGAACAGAGTTGCTTAAATGAATGCAGTCATGCCTGTTCCAATTCATCAGCTGGGCTCAGGCAAAGGGAGGCCAGGTTCTTGTTGTGTATTACCCTCAGCATCAGGTCAAGAGCAAGGCACACCTACCAGGTACCCACAAAAATTTTTTTAAAAAATTTAAAAAGGAGCAGCCTTTACCTTCCGCCCACTGGCTCTTCTCTTGACCACCACTTCTGGAAAGACATCATCTGCTTTTAGATCGGGCTACATGCACCGTGAGAGTCTTTATAATAATTAGTCTCTCTGTGCCCCTCTCTGGCCACACACACAAGTTTTAGGGCAACACTGAAATAAGTGTTGCTTATTGTCTTTCCAACCTAGACTGTCAGAAAGAACAAGGTCAATCAAGATGAGAGAAGTGGTGTGATCCAAGATCCAATATTATTAAGTCCTCAGTTTTTGTTATTTTGGAGATAAACTTAAGCATATATTAGAGAAATAAGCAAGAAACTTAAGGGCTAAGAAAATCAACTGAGTCAAGAGAGATGTTTTTGGGACTGTCTCTCTCTCAGGTGAGGGGAGACAAATGATGATTGCTTTTGTGGCTTTTGAGAGTCTCATGATTCTTTTGGGCGATTCTCAGAGTTTGACTAAAACCTTGGTTAACACGACCATCAATTTTTCTAACATGCACGTGCGTGTGCACACATACACACTTTCTCTTAATAAACACTTATTTATTATAGTTGTAATGAAAGGGCCTTTAAAACATATTAACACCATTTTACTGAGGTACTTAATAATAGGCAAGACCTGTATTTTAAGATTTTGCTCCCAAATGAAGGCACCCTGGCAGATGATGCAGCAGATAAAATGTGGACAGTATGTCAAGGTCCACATGAGACTAATGGGGCGATCCATCCTATGGGATATGGTTTGGCTTTGTGTCCCCACAAAAATCTCATCTCGAATTGTAATCCTATCATGTGACGGGAAAGACCTGGTAGGAGGAGACTGAATCATGGGGGGCGGTTTTCTCCATGCTGTTTTTATGATAGTGAGTGAGATCTTGCGAGATGTGATGGTTTCATAAGGGGCTCTTCCCCCTTCCCACCCTCTGTCTTTACTGCTGCCTTGTGAAGGAAGTGCCTCCTTCTCCTTCCACCATAACTGCAAGTTTCCTGAGGCCTCCCCAGCCAAGGCAAACTGTGAGTCCATTCGATCTTTCTTGTTTATAAATTACCCAGTCTTGGGTAGTATTTTTTTATAGCAGTGTAAAAGCAAACTAATACACGGTGGTTCCAATTTTCTATACAAAATAATCCATAGAAGGTATCTGTGAGTAATGTGGGCTTGTTATCCTTGGGAGGCTGCAGAGATGGATTAGGATGGGTGGAGGAAATAAAGGAGATTGTCCCAGCTGTGTGGGTGGGTAGGAATCACAGGCATAAGGTCAAAGAATTGGAATGGAAAATAGATTGTGCAGAGAACAGCGAGGAAGGGTTTGAACACGTCCTGTTAAATAGCACATGATGTAAAAACATGTCACTACCTCCCTCAACTCACACCAGACAAACACACTCCCTGAATGACCAGCTATGGAAGGAGAAGAGAAATATGTCAGAAACTGGGAGGATCATATTGGTGAAGAAAACAGACAAACTTTCCTGTACTGGTAGAGGTTAAATTCTAGTGTGGGGGTGGGGGGAGATATTACATAAGCATCAAACACAGTAAATAAAAATATCATAACTATTATGGATCATATCTAATTAATTACATCACAGGCTGTCATAAATAGAATGAGAAAGAAAATTTAAAAACAGATCAAGGTGAGAGACTGGAAATTTTAGGAGAGAAGTTGGGAATTTTACATAGGGCGGCATTCCTGAGAAGAAAGATTTGGGTAAGGATTGGAAGGCTAGGATCAAATGAGCCCTGCAGGTGTCTTGGAGAGAAAAGCCTTCCAGGTCACAGACGTGATCAGCACACAAGTCTAAGGCATGATCATATGTGGCCTTTGGAAGTCACAGAAGTTTCCTGAGTTAGGTAGCAACTAGATTAAAAGTCAATTCTCTGCAAGTGTTCTGCATTATTTATTCCACTCTCTCCCTTCCCCAGCCTGCATATTCAGCCTCTTCCTCTCAACTGCATTCTTTCCATTTATGTTAAAAGTAGATTTGTTTTAAGGCTTATCCTTCAATCCTATTCCCTTTTCTAGTTTCTGACATAACTCTTGTACTTCCTTCATAGCTAGGTTTCTCAGAGACGTATCTGCTCAAGCTGCTGCTGCTTCCTCCACCATCAGTCTCTTGTCCATTCCATTCTCCACTCCGTCCAGTTTGGCTTCTTGAAGCATAACTGAATGTGTCAGAATTTCTCCATTACTCTACTAAAGTTGCTCTTCCAAAAGTTCCCCGTGAACTTCATATTTCTAAATACAGTGGACACTCCTGTTTTCAATTTACTTTATCCATCAAAAGCAACTCCTGTATTTCTGAAAATTCTTACCTTGGCTTTCGCTGTATCATACTATTCTAGTTCTTCTCACCCTCTCAGATCATTACTTCTGGGCTTATTTTCTTTCTCTTCCTCAACTTAATCACCAGCAAATGGAGCTCTACGGAGCTTAAGTTTGGATTCTCTTTGATTTGTACTCTGCACACTCTAGGGCATTATTTCAGCTCCAGTAGCTTTAAATACTATTTCCACCACAGACCTCTTCCCTGAGCCAATGAAAAATACATCCAATTGGCTTTTTGATGTCTCCACTGGATATCTCACCATCTCAAATAAATGTAGCAGGTCTAACACTCAGAATCATCCCTTGATAAAACCCCAAATCTACTCTATTCCAGGGCCTTGCATTCCAATAAGCACCACCTTTAGGCAGCTGTGTGCTCACATGAGAAATTAAGGAGCCATCATTGACACCTCTCGCTCTCATAACTTGCATTCAATCTATTTTTTTTAAAAAAACATAGACTTGATTACTTTTCCAAAACATCTGTTTCATATCTGTCTATTTCAGTCCAGCTGCACAGCTCTAATCCTACACCAAGTCACTGTCATCTCCCACCTGAAATATTGCAATATCCTTTTTACCAGTCTGTTTTGACCCTCGGCCCCTTCCATCCACTCTCCACACAGTAACAACTAAAGTAATTTTGCTTGTTCTTGTGGTGCATCCTCTCTCTCTCCCCCACCCTTACTCTCTCCCCTCTCCCTCCTTTTCTCATTTATTGAAGCACATAGATCTCTTTTCTTACCCAGGAATGATGTCTACATTGTTTCCTGTGAATAAAATATAATGTCCCCTGTCTTTAATTCCCACAACTCCTCAGCTATCCCTTTCTCATCCATAAAGTCTTTCTTAAGACTTTTTGGGACTGTCTATTGATGCATAACAAACCATGCCAAAACTTAGTGGCTTAAAAAAAACCATTCAATTTACTTCATTACAAGTCACTAATTTGTGCTTAACTTGGCTGGGTGATTCTTCTGCTGATCGTGCAGGTGCCCGCTCACGTGTCCATATTTAGCTGATGAGTCTGCTGGCATGAAACCTTTTCCTTTATATCCTATACCTTTCCATGTGCTATCTCCCCATGGTTTCTCCATGTGGTCTCTCTAACAAGATAGTAGGACATTTGACATGGCAGCTCCGGGAGCCCAAGGGGGCAAAAGGAGAAGCTGCCAGAACTTTTTAAGACATCTGGCATATACAGTTGGAGAAGGCACGTTGTTGATACTCCACAAGGATATGGATACCTACAAGTTTGGCTCATTGGAGTCACCAATGTACCTGATTCTGGCAGAACACCCTCATAGAATTAGCTGTTATTTAAAGGGTTGGAAGGGTTACCAAGCCTGACAATACAGACAGCAATAGGAACAAACTTAAAATTGACTTATTGACTTATTGCAGCTTCCATATGGGAGAGAAAAGATAAGGAAATCTAATAAGCACAGCAAGTGTTTTCGTCTTGAGGAATAAAAATTTGATTTCAAGGGAAGAAATAAGTCACTTTATTGTTTTGTTTACCAACTTTTCTACAAAATCTATAAAGTTAGAGATATTGACATTGGCCACATAATTAGCAAATGATTACATTTGCAAAAAAGTGTATTCAATCATTTTCAACTACAATTTAAACAAAGACAAAAATGGTAAAGATCATTTTTAAACATTTTCAACTACACCTATTAAAATCTTCACTGTAATACTGAGGGATGGTCCGTGTCCAGTTCTAGGAAACACATGTTACTATTATAATTATTGGTATTGGTATCTTCATTGTTGTTATTATCACGCCAGTTAGCAAGAGCAACCAGGGCAACAAGGAGAAAAATAAACCAGCTGGGTGCAGTGATTCATGCCTACAACCCCAGCACTGTGGGAGGCTGAGGCGGATGAATCACCTGAAGTCAGGAGTTCAAGCCCAGCCTGGCCAATGTGGTGAAACCCTGTCTCTACTCAAAATACAAAAAAATAAGCTGGTCATGGTGGTGGGCACCTGTAATCTAGCTACTTGGGAGGCTGAGGCAGGAGAATCACTTGAATCCAGGAGGCACTGGTTGTAGTGAGCTCAGATTACGCCATTGCACTCCAGCCTGGGTGACAAGAGGGAAACTCCATCTCAGAAAAAAAAAAAAAAAAAGGAAGAAAAAAGAAAAAGAAAAAGAGACAAACAAGCAGACACACAACCCTGCAGTTATCCTGGAGTGGAGTTTGGGGTTTGGCCTCTTTGAGAAAAAATTGAATGCCTCCACATATCATGAAGGACGCTTATCTGTTGTTCATTCATTCATCCATCCTGTGGCAAGTGGTTTGATGTTAGCCGTGTGTCTGGCACAGTGCAAGACAAGTCTCACATTTGGTGTGAGACATGGGACCCTATTTACAGATGAGCAGGTCATGGGCTCATTTTCCAAGGTCTCTTTTAATTCTGTTGTGACACCTGTGTCAAATCCAACATTATACAATTAAATAAACCAATCAGAGAAGCATGAAGAATGAAAATATAGAGGGATAAAACCTATTGAGAGGTTTTCTGAAAACAGCTAAATTAATACTTTATATATTTCAAGTTATAAAATATTTTGCCATGGTTGTGTAGCTCTATTTCTCACAATTTTTGTGTAACTCGTGAGTTGCTGGGGAAATACGTAAAGATAAAAAATGCTACCTGTAACGTTTTGTATCTTTGTTTTCCAAAACCAATTTGGCTTCTTGAAACATAATTGAGTGTGTCGTAATTTCTGGACAAGGTGGAACCATTTAGAGAATTATTTGCCTTCTATTGTCACAACTAGAAGCATCCCAGGGAGGCTAATGGACAGCCAATAGGCTAATAAAACTGTCTTTGTAAAGAAAACACTATGTTTGAAGCAAGTGTCTTTATTAACAGTCTGAACAAAATATTTGATCTAAAGTGGCAAATATGTGAAAAACTGAATAAGATACATTTCTCTCACATAACAAATGTGGTGTTATTTCATTACATATCTGTATTTTATATATATTTGATCTTTGAGAACACTCTATTTAGTTTTTTAAAATATACTTTAAGCTCTGGGGTATATGTGCAGATCATGCAGGATCGTTACTTAGGTATACACATGCCATGGTGGTTTGTTGCGTCCATCCCCACTGTCACCTACATTAAGTATTTTTCCTAATGTTATCCCTCACAATCCCCACCCTCTGCTATTCCTCCCCTACTCCCCCCATCCCCCAACACGCCCCAGTGTATGATCTTTTCCCTGTGTCCATGTGTTCTCATGGTTTAACACCCACTCATGAGTGAGCACATGAAGAAGAACATTCTCTTCTTAACTGAAAGGAAAATACTTATGTGGGAATTACAGATTTCAATGTCTGTTTTTTCAATAATCAATTTCAATACTTGATTGAATTATTTCAATATTGAGATTTTTCAATTTCAATAATAAATTAAGTACTTTACCAATTTATTTGTCTTCTTCAGTATCTGTCTAAAAGAAGCTCTAACTATATTGTGAAGTAATGAAGTATGGAGGACGAGGGAAAAACTGCTAATAGGAAACTCCCTTTAAGTCTCACATTTGGTTTTAGTAACACCTCTAAATATCTACAGACACTATCTTTAATCAAACATTTTTATCTGCAAAATTGAACTGGAAATTGCTTGTTAATGCCTAGTTAATAGCCCTTTTCTTTCCTAACAGCTAAGAAAAATCTCATTTCAGAATAGAACTAGAAAATGAAAATTCTTGGAATTTATGGCTCTTTTCTTAGTTTTTATCCAAACCCATCTAAGTTCTTTCTGATCAAATTGAATAAAAGCATGTGCTTTAAAGTCAATCTTACTTCACTCAAAGCATGTATTTAGGCCAGTTTGCACATTATAAAAGGAACAAGGTATTTTGTCTTCTTTTCCATTTCTTTAATTATGAAAATCAGATTTTTCTTGATTCTGTCAAGACGTAATGCCTCTTTTTCAATGTGTCTGCTAAAGACACTATATTAAAATGCCATCTAACTCTTACAGAAAATAAATATTTACAAATCACTTGGTTCTTTATTGCATTTTATTAGGCTTTGTATTTTATTTAACTATATTTTGAGATAAAAATCTTACCTAGCATTTTGAAAAGTGATCACAGAAGTGTCTGGGTGCTATAAGAAGGCATTTGTCCATTAGGAATAGGACCAGTCTGTGCACATACAGGCATTTTTTAGCAAAATTAAACAGTAACAAATAAACTTACACCTGTGTATCTTTATGCTTATGAAACATATTTAATTATTCTTGGAGGAAAAAAGTATATTTTTTTCTAGTATATTAACTCTGCTGCTAGCTATAAGATACTTATATTTCTCTTTTTACCCCAGGCCTGTAAATCTCTCATTGCTCTGCCTCATAGCAATCCATAAATCACATCCCAGACTTTGGGGCTCAAGGTCCATTCTAAAATATCCAACAGGGTTCTGTCCCTCTACAAAGTCTGCTTTGTGATCTATTATGTGTATAGAAGCTGGTGGTTTAGAATATAACAAATGTGTTTTAGAAAGTTTCCTGTGAACATTCCCTCATCAATGCATTCCTGGTCTTCGTCACGTCAAGAAATTATAAAGGTTTGCCAAAGATAAGTTTACATTTTTATTTGACCTCATCAAGTCCAAAAGAGTTTATAGTGGATTGCAAACTCCTAAGAGAAAAGAGATTATGTTTCCATATGTCTCTGTGTTTCACAATGAAGCAGTGTGATAAGACTGAAAGGAGATAAGGTTTTGGAATTAGAGTAACATAGACTGGAATCTGAACTATACCGCTAGGTAAGTCACTTGGCTTCCTTGAGCATTAATTTCCTAAAGGGTCACGCATTCATTTCTGGCAATACGGCCATTGTCTTTTGAAAAACTGTCCTCTACATCAACTATTTCCCACTTATCATCTAGATATTTTCCACTAATCTTGCCCTACATGTCACTCTTCAGTAAAAATTTCGCTAGCTACCCCTTGCTCATTCTAGAGGAAAACTTTTTTTAATACTTTCCTAGAACTCTCTATCTCATATTTAAGGCAGAGCTTGGCAAACTACAGCCTATGGACCAAATCTAGGCTGTCACCTGTTTTAGATAAACAAAGTTGTATTAGAACACAGCCATATTTATTTATTGATGTGTTGTCTATGACTGCTTTTGCCCCACCACTGCAGAGATGAGTAGACACAGCTGTGATCCTTTGGCTGACATAACCTAAAATATTTATTATCTGGCTCTTTACTGAAAAAGTTTGTTGTCTCCTGATTTAGACAAATTTTTATTTTTTAATGTTGCTTTGTGTGTGAGGCTATTTATGAAATGACTCTCTCCCCTGTTGGGATGTAAACTCCACTATAAGATGAACCATTTGTCTTCTTGATCTTTACTGGTTCTTCACCACCAATCAAGCACAACGTCTGGAATCTAGTTACCATTCAATAAACGTCGAACAAAGTAAATACATATGCAAAAGAATGAATGAATGAACCAATAGGTACATTTATTAAATTCTGAAATTACCCTAGCTATATGGTAATGAGCACAACATAAATTAAAGTGGACAACATTTTCATGCATCATTAGAATATTAACGTAGAATCACTATAGAGATGACCAGTTTAAGTGTTATAAATTACATAATTGTACATTCAGCATTGTGTAACCTACACACTATAGTTTGAAAAATACTTTGTTATGAATGAGCTTTGCAGGAAACTCATGCATTATGGACTTTATAAAACATGCATAAATTAAATAACCATTTGTCCCATATTAAAAATACTTTAGTGACATATGAATAATATGTAGGCAAAGGGTAAAGAACTAATTATGAAGGAATTACTTATTTTTTATTTAATTACTTTTGGCGTCACCTCTGTGGCATTTCTGCTTTGTTATATATTATAGCTTCCCCCTCCCATATCCCTCCTTTGCATAAACAATATATCAGAAAGCACTTTGCAGTGAATGCCCAGCAGCTCCTGGCCTTGAAGAGCTTATTCTCCTAATTGTGCATCCCTTGTGGATTTTTCATAATACTTTACAGATCTAATTTAAATACTTTTACAAATTCATCAAATACATTCTCCGAGGCACATTTACTCAGCTTACTTTTGAAACTTCTAATGAATTCTCTCGATATGTAATTTTATACTCGGCATCATGATTTGAATTAAATATTATTGAACAAGGTGTTCATTATTGGATGTGAATTATAATTAGAATGATAGGCAACCTTAACTATGATAATAGTTTTAGTCAATTTCCTATGGGACTTCCAGTTTTCAATCCAGTACAAAGACCAATACCCTCTGCTAAAAGTCTGTTATAAGGGTTACAAGTAAATTAAGCAATGTCAGTTTTAGCTGCTTAAAAGCTAGGATTAGCAGATACAATTTTACTCTTAAAAGGCAAATAGTAGGCTGTCACGGTGCTGTAAATCAGTGATGCAGGATAGCTGACCTGCTTTATTTGCAATTTAGCATCCCGATATTGAGAGATGACCTAGATTTTCCAAGAACCACATGTGAACCTTGTAAATGACTGCTGTACTGGTCGATTTCACATATGCATCAATGTAAGAGACAAAGGTGGACTTTTAAAAATCTCTGAGTACCTGATATATGTTCTACTAAAATATGTTTATGTCTTTAATATTAGAAAGATATATCTCATGTAGATAAAACTTCACAGTAGTTGTGTTAGTGTGATGGAACTATGACGTTCTTTTCAAATATTTTAAATTTAGGTTTCGCACATAATATGCTAGACAAATATGAATAAATGTGTGAATAAGCAAAAGAACAAAATCTACTATAATCAGATATCTTTGATTTATTTTTACCCAGTGGGTATTTCAACAGAAGGTGATATAAATCTCAAAGACCATAGTGTGTTTTAGATCATTGAGGGCAGATTTTAAGCAGAGACTCTAAGTATCTACTGTTTTGTTATTAAATGACCTAGGATGCTGCCTTGCACATAGTAGATGTTCATTAAATGCCACTTTCCTTTTCCCTTTGTAAATAATTATATATCAGTCATAATTAGAGAGCATATTAGTTTCTGCCTTTTCATACTATGTATTTTCATTTATAATCGAATCGCCCTGTGTAAAATGTATCTTTGGCTGGGTGCCATGGCTCACATCTGTAATCCCAGCACTTTGGGAGGTGGAGGTGGTTGGATTACCAGAGGTCAGGAGTTCAAGACCAGCCTGGCCAATGTGGCGAAACCATGTCTCTACTAAAAATACAAAAAATTAGCCAGGTGTGGTGGTGTGTGCCTGTAATCCCGACTACTTGGGAGGCTGAGGCAGGAGAATTGCTTGAACACTGGAGGAGGAATTTGCAGTGAGCTGAGATCGCGCCATTGCACTCCAGCCTGGGTGACAGAGCAAGACTGTCTCAAAAAAAAAAAAAAAAAAAAAAAAAAAAAAAAAAAAAGTATTTTTAACTGGATAACACCTCAAAACAGTGTTCACTGGAGATGCACTTCAGAAATAAAAACAAGAGCTTCTGTGAATATGCTATTGTACTTTCCTTACATCACTATATTTCATATGACATGCTGGGGACACTGAGGGGTTCACTACATGGGAGTGGACCATGGTCATGGCATATGTATGGCATAACCTATCAAAATGGTTTTAAAAACTAAAGCTGGGTCAGCTTATTTAGCATCATTTATGTCCTGTGTTTTTCCCAACCCATCATCAGGTCTATTCTCTTCTACTCTGAGCTTCCCTCTATGAGACACTGTAAGTCCAACCCAGTTATGTCTGTAAGTCCAATCCAGAGTTATGTCTGCCGCTTCTCTCTTTCATTCCCTATCTTCATGCTCCCCCATATCTTATAATCTCAATTTTATACCAAAACTCAGATGATAACAAAATTACTCCCCCCTATTTCAACAATATAGAAATGCTCTTTCCTTTTCTCATTCTGGGTGTGCTTGCTTGTATGTTCAAGGCCTTGTGTGTGTATGTAAATGTAGGCTCCTGTGCATGTGAAGAGACTATACGAGTCTTTTTCGGAGGGAGGAAAATCGGGGCCTAGGTAAAAAATGCCCTATAGCCACCAATTGAATAAGCCATACATAGTAATCTAAGCCAGCGAGGATTCATTCCTGTGTCCCTTAGAGGACCAGGACATGTTTATTACTGTTTCTCACATTTAGAGGAAAAAGTTTCCCCATTTGAAAGATGTAGGCTAATGAGCACAGGACAAAATACAAGATTTTCTTGTAGCACATTAGATATAATGAATGTGCTTATTTTCACGCACTGCTTCTTGTTGAAGCATTCACCCAGGGTCTCATGTTGGCCCCTGAAGTTAAGAATTTTTCAGAACAGCAAAAACACAAGACCCTTCCATTCTCACTGTTTCTTTTTAAAACTTTGTAAAGAGAAAAGAAATTCTGAAAATTCTACCGTAACTTCTGTTGCCTGAGTTACCAGAAAAAATAAAACCTCTGTCTTTCTCTTCACAGCAGGGTCTCCAGATATGGGATAGACAATCCTAAAAAAATTGTTTTAGAACTTACAGGAACATGGCAGACTGAGCTGAGGCCGACTCACTCACAATACATAGAAATGTTAGATAAAATATAATAAACTTATTTTCTATACAGAGATATAATCAAAGACAGAATGGAAAGTCTCTAGGTGCTGCAAATGAAAAAATCAATTCTTAGGCAGAGCTGCAAACGTGTAAGTTGATGCCTCAGGTTTAAGGGTACAAATGGTATAGACTAGATATGGTCCCTACTGGCTGACAGCTAGGTGTTAATGTCCACACAAAGACAAAACTGCTGCACCAGACAGGAAGAAAACACCTCTGCACAAAGCTGAAATCCCTTGAGGTCTTCCTTAAGGGTAAATAGAAGCTCTCCTCCCTCAACTCAGGGAAGCAACATGGGAGACTTTTACCTGCCCTGATTCTGGTTGGAAATGGAAATATCAGCAACGCACAGATTAAAATCTACTTTATAGGAACTGTGGAGTAATAGATGCTAAATTGACAAACCAACACATAAAACATGTCCCAGATTGGTGAAATCACTGGGATCTTGAGCGAAACAAGTGCAGAATTTCTCTGTATATATTTTTACAGTTGAAAGAGTATGGGTCTTCCACAAGATGGGATAACAAAACCTCACTAGAGATTAGTTCACAAAAACCATTTAACCATACAAGTAAACAAATCACTATGGGGTACAGTATACCAACATGCAGTCAAATGAATAAAACCCTCACTGAACCTGAGGAGGGAGCATAATACTTTAAGACATCCAAAATATTGGTGCTTAAAATGACTGCATATATAGAACAATAGATTCAATAAAGACAATTATAGATTTAAATGAGCAAATGTGAAAAAGAACAATTTACAGATAGGAGAAATACTTAAATTTACAACTCAATGAATAAGTTTTAAACACATAAAATAGAACTTCGGAGAAAGTAATGAATTCAAAGGCAGCTCTGATAAGAGTCCTTAGAATAGAGCCCATTTTGATAAGAAAATGAAAAACATGAACTAGAGTCATGGAAGTGAAAGGAAGAGTCCAATGTATATCTAATAAGTGTTCCAGACATACACTATTATCAGACTAGAGAGAAGTAATATTCTAGGATATATTCACTGAGAATTTCTTATAACTAAGGGAAAACTGGACGCCAGGTTTAAAGAAACACACTGATCTTGATTAAAATTAATTCTTAGACCTTTTAAATAAAACCACACATTATTTAAAATGAAGAGAAAATGTTTAAAGCAATGAGAAAGTTAAAGAGGCTACACTCAGATGATTGAAAAATTAACTGACAGCAGACCTATTAATGACAACTTCAAAGACCAGAAGAGAAAGAAATTTGATCTCCAAAAGACTGTAACATTAAAAATTTCATAAAACAAAAGGATAGGATCAAAAATCAAAGCATTTTAAGATCTTTGCATTGTTGAGAAAAATAATAGAAATAATGATTTACATTTTGCTCAAGTTGAGGGAGAATGTTGCAATTTTAAGATAAATCACCAAAGATTAATAATAGTATTAATAACTTCCAGAATTAGAAAAAGAGAACTGAATGAAGAGTTTAAATCAATGAAATAAGTGATATACAATAGAAAAGACAAATGAAAAACGTAGTAAATAAAAATGTATAATAAAATGGTAAAATTGGTAATAGAAACAAGTGAAAGGGATTATGCAGCTTATTTAAGAAACATATTCTGAGGCTGAATTTGTTTTTTAAAAAAGAATACCAATGATAAAATGTAAATATACGTTATCCAAAAGAAACAAACTACAAAACAATGACACATGCAAAATGAATCTGAAGACACACACAAAAACATGAGAGAGAAAAACCAACTAGAACAAAATGGTGCAAATTAATAAAAGGCAAACTGACTTATGAAAAAACACATTTTTAGACTAGAGAGGTCTTTATTGATTATTAAAAAAAAATCAATTCATAGGGAAAAGTATAACAATCTAGATCCTAAAAGCAGTGTCTCAAATTTTGTAGAGCCAAGGTTGTCCCAAAGAAACTGACACAGAGAAACTGATAAAACCACAAACAAAATTTAGGAATTGCTGGCTGAGAAGTACAGTGCAGTAAAAGCAAAACTCATAAGACTATGAAAGGTTTGAACAAAGTAGGCAGATTGGACTACTGAACACATAGAATCTTGTAAGCAACATTTAGATTTTTCACAGGTTATGTCAAAAGACCACCCACATACTACCTCTATAAATATTTTTAAAAGAATCTCTACATTTACGAAAGAATGGTTTCAAAGAGATCACACTACTGGGCTACAATATGACAGTACCTGAAATCAATACTAAAAGTAATACCCAAATAATCACTCAGAAGGAAATTTTAAAATCCCAGCTATATAATTCATGGTTCAAAGAAGCAACTGTGACAAAAAATGAAAGAATATATAGAAATGAAGAAAATGAAATGCTACATATCAAAATCACAGAAACGCAGCTAAAGAAAATTTATAGCTCAAAACTCATCCAATAAAAGTATGATAGATTGAAAATTACCAAAACAAATTTAGGTATAGAAGAAGGTAGGTATTCCTGCTCCTTAAATTATACGCTGCTTGAAAATCGGAACCAGTTGTCTCAAGTTGAGTCCATATACCAAGTGAAGTGCCCGGCAGATCTCTGCCTGATAAGTGTTTGTTGAATGACTACAGCTTGGTGGAAAGGATGTGGACCAGGAAGGCAAGCAGCTGGGATGTTTGTATTTGGTGTATTCTGACCTTGTTAGATGACCCTGAATAAATTCATTTATCTCCTTAAAAAAAAAAAAAGAAGAAGAAGAAGGTAGGTAATACAATATAAACTCGTGAAAGTAGAGGAGAAAGTCAACCAATAAGATCACGTTATTTTTTAAAAATTGGGAAAGCTCATATAAATAGAGAGGAACTAAGTAAAAGGAGAAACTACACACACACACACACACACACACACAAACTTATTAGAGAAACATTTTGACTTTTTTTTTTTGAGACGGAGTTTCGCTCTTGTTACCCAGGCTGGAGTGCAATGGCGCGATCTCGGCTCACCGCAACCTCCGCCTCCTGGGTTCAAGCAATTCTCCCACCTCAGCCTCCTGAGTAGCTGGGATTACAGGCACGCTCCAGCATGCCCAGCAATTTTTTTTTGTGTGTGTATTTTTAGTAGAGACAGTGTTTCAGTATTTTGGCCAGGATGGTCTCCATCTCTTGACCTCGTGATCCACCCACCTCGGCCTCCCAAAGTGCTGGGATTACAGGCTTGAGCCACCACGCCCGGCCACATTTTGACATATTTATGGAAACTAGAAATAAAACAAAATTGAGCTTCTTAGAAAATGCCAAGAGGTCAAAATTATTGATTTGGTAGAAACATTAAGCAATGAATAAATAGTATAAACGATTTTATCACAATAATTAAAACTTAGGGAAACTAAACAATGTTTTAGAAAAAGATGTTATACTTACTGAATTGAAAAAATAACTAATAATATTCAAGAACCAACTATTACTTTAGTTGAACCATTTCTGAATATTTCTAAATCAAATGTGTAATATCTACATAATTTGAGAAATTTCAAAAACCAAATGATATACATCTTTTGCAGACTATTCCAGAGAATAAAAAGGTAGAATTACTCAACTCTGTTTTTGAATCTGAAATAATGTTATATATCAGCCAAGCACATTAGAGCAAATGTAAATTATTAGTAATGGCTTTAAGAATTCTGATTAATGAGTGAAATAAAAAAGATATTAAACTTACGCTACGACAAAGTAAAGATTTTCCCAGTAAGTCAAGAACTCTTTGACATTCAAAAATATATTAATGCACGTAAACACATTAACAGACAAAAGGAGAAAGACACGCAGTCGTCTAAAGAGATGCAGATAAAAAATGTTTATAATGTTTAATGTTTTCCATAGTAACTATTAGCAAACAAGATAAGAAAATAAGCTTTTAAAATTTGTTACAGGGAGTACAGCAAAATTCAATATAAAAACGAAGATAAATTGAGAGGATTTTAGAATATCTGCCATTAACTCCCTGTTAAACACTGGGATAGAAATAATATGTCATTGTAGTAAGTCAAGAAAACATAATATGAGGAAAAATGCAATAAAAGTTTTTATTAATTACATTGGCATGATTTTCTTTAATGAAAGTCCAAGAAAATCTACACTCTCTACTAATAATAGAGTTCAGTACAGTTCTCAGGCATTAAACCATTACTTTACACCAACAAAAACCCAGTAGAAAATTTACTATGAAAATCTCATTAGCAAGAGTGGAAAGCCCTCTAGAATAAGCAGGAATTCATTTTAAAATAAGAGATAATCAATAATTGGGAAGCAATAATTAGATGATTATTAAAAACATAAAAAGAAAAAATTTATATTGGGTAAGAGGATCATTAATGTTGATAATTAATGTAAGTGCAATACAAAATTTAACTGTGGATGTGTGTGTGGACATGGCTGGTCAAGCTGATCCTAAAATTCATCCTTGGAAAATATAATCAGGAAAATATCTTAGAAGAAAAGGAAAAAGCAGTTGTCAGCATTACACATTTTCTGATTTTGTCTGTGCTTGAATTCTTTCATTATTTACACTTTCAATTATATCATAAGAATATATTAGCTAAAATCTGTGGAACTGGAAAAAGATTTTAAAAAAAAAAGACCAAAAGAACAGATCCAAGGGCTTAGAAACATCCATATGTGTATGGAAAGTTGGTTCATGGCAGAAATGGAACTGCATGGCCAGGGGAGAAGAAAAACTGTTCAGTAAGTAACTCAAAAACCTTGCTTATCCATATAAAAACGGTAAAATCTGATCCTCATTTCACAAAATACATGAAAATGAATTTTAAATATCTTAGAAGATGCCATTGGTACCCCATCCATAACCCCTAGGCATCTGATTTCAATCCGTGCCAGTGCATCCTATTTAAGCACCTGGACTCTTCCTGTGGGCTTTTGTTCACCTAACTGGGTCAGACCGGAAGTGCCCGCAAGTTAGTACCCTCTGAAGCAGCCCTTAGCCAATGACAGATGGACCTGGGGCATTCCATTTTCTCTCCCTCAGGAATAAAAACTGATTCTACACTTTTTTCCTGGGTTTCCCAGAGAGATTGAAATTCAGTGGCCCACAGCTATAACCTGCTTGATAATGTCTCTTATTGGTTTCTTTCCTTTCCTCCTTAGCATTCTCATTTCTCTATCAGTGTTTTCTGGCTTCGGCTCCCGTATAAACTTACTTTAATCTAATCCTTGCCTCAGGCACTGACTTTAGGAGAATCCAACCTAAAACAGGTGGATTAAAAAGTTATAATACTTTCTGAGTAAGACAAAATATAATATTGTGGGTGGGAATGAATTTGTTAACTAGATATAAAAGGAAATATTTATAAATTTAGCCAAATGATACAATTTAGTCAAATTTGTAAATAAGTATAATTAAAAGTAAATATAAAAATTACAAAGGTTAAAAAATGTAAACAAGAAGATATTTTCTACACACATAACTAAGAAATGATAAGTACAGATAAAAGAAAGGAAAATATAAATTGGAAGGAAAACCAGTCATCACATAGAAAAATTGGCAAAGGATAGGAGCAGGCAATTCACAGAAAAGGCTTACAATCTACAGTTGAAAATATAAATTTCTAATTTTTTCAGGTAGGTCTACTGAAATTTAGAGGGGTAAAATTATTTCCGCAAGGTCACATAGCTAGTAAATGGCAGAGGAAGCATTCACACCTAGATACGTTTAAATCCTAAGTTTATACCTTTTCTACTCGTTTTATTAGAGCTTGTTAAATGTCCATTTCTTCTGCAATTTTAGAAGTGTCCAAGCTAAGAGATTACGTTGTATACTTAGGATTCAAACAATCATACAAGATATTTTTCTTCCTCCATCTTCCTACTTATGAAAATCTTAGGGATTATAATTATTCAGAACAAAAGTTGGTCATCCGTACTCACAAAGCATGACTAGATGGAATTAAACAGTGGCTCCCAAGTAACATTAAAGTCAATGTTTTAAGTGTTTTTGAACCTCCCGAACATTTCTTGAAAGATTTTCCAGGTAAAAGAATGAATTCATTCGAATTTATCCTTTTTTTCTTATCTTGGTTATTAGTTGGGATGACGAAAACCACCTGAACATACACGAGGCAGAGACTATGTAGAAGTCAAAGGCCCAACAATCCAGAAATCTATCAAATTCAATAACAGCTGATGGTTGTGTGGCTTTTAAAGAGCAGACTCTTATTAAAGTTATAGGACATACACATTTAATTCACAAATACTACATAATGTTCTGTATATAAAGATGTGTAAGAGTTATTACTGATCTAGAGGAAAACTCATTTATTTATTATTTTTAAGTTCTTGGATACATGCACAGAACGTTCACATTTGATACATAGGTATACATGTGTCATGGTGGTTTGCTGTACCTATCAACCTGTCATCTAGGTTATAATCCCTGAATGCATCAGGTATTGGTCCTAATTCTCTCCTTCCCCTTGCCCTGCACCCAGGGACAGGTAGCATTGTGTGATGCTCCCCACCCTGTGACCATGTGATAGTTAGACAATAGATTTTATTTAGAAATAAAAATTTAAATACATAGAGTACATTTCACAAGAAATATACATAGCTTAATAAAAATTATAAAATACAAGGCAAATTTTAAAGAGCTATTAAGTGAGAGGACATCCCTTGTCATGTGATTTTAAAAATTTAATATGTAAACACGTTGATTCTCCCAAAATTAATCCATAAATGTAACAAAATCTCTTTAAAGTAAAAAAAAAAGAAAATAAGATGTATAAGAGAGTTCCCAATCTCCAATGTTTCTTATCTGCTAAGCCATTAGTTAGAATAAGACCAGCACACAATAACTATATGAAAAGATAAAACATGAGAATTATCAAATGAGTTAAAAAATTCAATGTTTTTGCAATTTAGAGGACAAGCTTTTCATTTTGCTACTGATGGGGTTTTTTTCAAGAATAAAATTAACATATTCATACACAGTGTTGCTGCACTCAGGTATGCTAAATACAGGCCATCACCAACAGCAGAAAAAAAATCTGACCCATACCAAATCCACGCAGTGGTATAACCTACAGCCACTGGAAATAATATAGCAATGAAATTGGTTGACATAAAGAATTATGAATTTCACATTAATACCTATACCGCCTTTCTGCTAATGAACGTATGTTTTCCATAGTGCAGAGGTCAATGACAAACCCCAAACTTGAGGTTAACACTTCCCTCTGAAAAACAGTAACTCACATCTCCCTCTGCAAAAGAGATACCTAGAATAAGTCGCTGTACTTGGTGATGGCTTATTGCTTTAGTTAATTCTTGACCCAATCCCTTCTACTTTTAATTTATTCATTTCTTAATCCAATCAATGTTTATTGCGTATCTACTATAGGCCAAGCTGCATCTTGAGTGCTAAACAGAATAGAATAGAACGGAATGGAAATGTTTTCTTCATCGGGTATATAGTATATTATATCATCAGATAAACATATCCAATTGGATATTGTTATAATCAGTAACGAAAAAAACAAAATACTATGAAAAGGGATAACGGTGACTTATTATACATTAGATAATTTATAATTATACAAATTTATTATACATTGGCCTGGGAAATGTCCAACTTTTTTTTTTTTTTGAGCCGGAGTTTTGCTCTTGTTACCCAGGTTGGAGTGCAATGGCGCGATCTCGGTGCAATGGCGCAATCTCGGCTCACGGCAATCTCCGCCTCCTGGTGAGACAAATAGGTCCAAGCAAGCAATACACAAAGGCGTGTCTGAAGGTGCGAAGGCGGAGTGATGCTTGGGAAGAGTTTGGGAAGGGTGAGATATGAAAGGAAGGAAGCATGGCTAGATGACAGGGCAGGTCAGCAGGGGTCGCCTATGAAACCTTTGCAATCTGGTTCTAACTCATTCTAAGTACAATCAAAAGCCAAGAGAAGATTTTAATCAGGAACGTGATCAGCTAAAAAGAAATCCTTCCATAGAGGGTAGACAGTGGGTTGGAGGGAGGCTAGATTTGAAGTGAGAAGCCCAATTAGAAAATCACAATAGTTCATGGAAGAGAGAATGGTAGTCTAGCTTAGGGCAGTGGCAGTAGACTTGGAGAAGAAGAAAAAAAAAAAAAACAATGGATTTGGCACCAAATAATTTGGAAATGGAATTGATTGGGCATCATGTTAGAAGTCCTCATGAAAGTGAGACTCAAGAATGGCTTAAACCATTTTCTAAGAATATACCATCATAGAGTCCTCATACAATTTTAGTCAAATATAAACACTTTTATTAGAAATAGGCTACACATTATTCTGATCCTTGCTTTACTCTTTTTTTTAAATCAGTGGCAAACCACTGTTAACAATGCTAATGATAACTTTTTTCTGAGCTTTTTCCATGAGACCATCATCAAACTCTTTTGCCTTGCTGTGACTGTGCTGAGGCTTCTTCCTGGTTCTTTCTCCTAAAAAGGTCAGTCCAGGCAGCATTCCCTTTGAATACCCTGACTCTCTATTCCTGCTTTCCAAGGCTCCTCACCTTCCATATTTCACCTTCTAGTTCTTTTCTCTCTTTACTGACCATGAATTTCTCAACGGGGTGGCCACCAAATCAGACTAAATCTAAAGCAAGGCCTGTTACAGTAATTTTTGAATAACTAATAATCATTTTCAGAAATACTTTTGCTTTTAGCCCCTAATAGGCTCTTTAATTTCTATTGTTTAATATTAACAAAAGGAGCATTAAGCCAATTGGGTACTAAGTTTAGAAAATCCTTCTTTCGATACCAATTACATTTCTAACTTTCTCTCAATGCACTTCCTTTATTCAGCTGTTTTACTGAGATTGGCCCTGACATCAAGTGTTTAATAATTCACACAAAATATTTTTTGCCATTTACTTTCTTGGTGGATATATTGAATGGCTATTCTTTTAGCATATAATCCCTCATTTACATATTCCTGAGTAATTACCTTAGACCGTCCCCAATAAAATGCATTTGATATTTCTGCTAAAATCACTTAAACAGTGGATTGCTTTCACATTCTGCACCTGAGACCTCCCTTCTCACTCTAGGAAAAAGTGTGTTAGCAACAGTCTTGAGTATTTATTTTAAATTTCTCATATGCTTATATGCCAAATGCTCTTTTATTGCCTAATTTTTTGTTCCATAGCTAATAAGTATTATTGTAATATATCCCAGACATTTTCCCTGAAAGAATGAATCAGTTCTCTGGGGTTGGTAATTTGCCTGAAATCCTAATAAACTGTATTTTCTTAAAAAGTTTATTTACTTGATTGGTAATTCTACTTACATAAACATTTAAACCTATTTAAATAAGTGAAATATAAAGAACAGATTCTGAAGCAAGATCAACCATTTTAATAACTCATAAATTACCATGCATTTAAATTGTAAGTTTTTAAAAATTATAATTGAAATATCCTTCTTTCCTAGAAATGACCTAGAAACATTTAACAAATCTATAAACACCATATCAGCCAGAAAAGCAGTTTGTTCTGTTGGGAAAACAATCTTGATGAATCTTTCATAGCATTTTCAAAACTGGAGTTAATAAAGACCACCTGTTAAAAATATCAGTGTGCACACCTGTCAAGTCATGTTCACGGATCTTGGAAAGGGACCTATGACTCCATCTTTATAACAAGCTTTTCAAGAGATTCCTTACACCAACATTTGGGAACCACTGATTTAGAATATGCCACTGGACAGATGTATAATTACCCTGTAATAAATCACTAGAACAATGTAGGATTGATTCATTAATTCAAGAGAGGATTATGCTGCCAATGCAAAGGACAGTCCTATATAAATCACATTTTTCTATATCCCAGCCCTTATATCAAAACATAAAGAGAACCTGTGGAATTATAGTAAAAATAAAAACCTTGTAAAAACTGACTCAAGAGGTATCTTAAAATTTTTGGAATACAGCATCAAACACTGAATTACACACATTTCATCAAAAAGATTAAAACATGGAAACTCAAATGATAGCTGCCTCTTGAAACCAAATGGCATTGTCCATGACGGCGTGAAATTCCCCATGATTTAAAGAGGGACACAGAGCCACTTGCTGAGAATATTGCCAGTAATTCTACCTCTCTCCTTGCCCAGGTTTCATTACTGTGTAATAAAAAAGATACCAAGTTATTCCACTGATGTTTCTTTTCTATTTTTCTGAAAGTTTCCTTTTCTTGTACAGGGTGATGAGCAAAATTTTAAGTGCAATCTCACTACATCTGGGAAACACTTTCACAGAAGAAAAAGAACAATTCCCCACAATGAAACAGTTCCTTTTCCCTATGTGGATTTGGAAGTAGCAATTTATTTGAAGGAGACTGGGGGTAACTGTAGGTATTCTTTTGGGCCTTACAATTTCAGAGTTATCACCTATGCTCAAAATTATAGCACCAAATTATGAAGAAGAACCAATCTGATGCACAATATATGCTTAATAAATGTTTGCAGAATTAACGGATGGATCAGTGAATGAGATTTGATAGAAATCTATGAATTAGAAAAATAAGATGAAATTATAACCTCATAAATATGAAAACAAGGAAAGGATGTCTGAAGATCACAAGTCCCCAAAGCATTTGTGTATTAACTCAGTGTAAGGAAAATGATGAGAAGGGCAAAAGTAAGTTGCTTTTAGTTGAGTGTCAGAAAACAAAAATGTTATCAGTCCCAGATACATGACAAACAGAAGTAAGTTGTTTTCTGGTAAAGTTGAAAATTTGTCTCCTGGGTTTGAGATGATGAGGTGGCATTACAAAGCTGAAGCTTATGGAAAGGTCAGAGTTGGAGAAAAACATTTAAAATTGGTGTTTAAGTTGAATATTTGTGTCCCTCGCAATTCAGAAGTTGAAACCTAATACCCAGTGTGAAAGTATCTGGAGTCAGGGCCTTTGGCAAGGATATAGCCTTCATGAATGGGGTTAGTGCTTTTATAAAGGAGATTCCAGAGAGTTCTCAGTTTTTTTTTGTTGTTGTTTTTTTGAGATGGAGTTTTACTCTTGTTACCCAGGATGGAGTGTAATGGCACGATCTCGGCTCACCACCACCATGCCCAGCTGATTTTTTTGTATTTTTAGTAGAGATGGGGTTTCATCATGTTGACTAGGATGGTCTCAATTTCTTGACCTCGTGATCCACCCGCATCGGCCTCCCAAAGTGCTGGGATTACAGGCTTGAGCCACCGCGCCCGGCCAAGAGTTCTCTTGTTCCTTCTGACATGAAAGTGCAGCAAGAAGAGGGTTCTCTGAGAACCAGGAGACAGGCCTTCACTAGACACCAAATTTGCTGTCACCTTGATCTGGGACTATGCAGACTCAAGACCTATACTTGATCTGGGACTGTGCAGACTCAAGACCTATTAGAAATAGATGTTTGATGTTTATAAGCCACCCAGTCAATGGCAATTTTGATGTAGCAGCTTAAATGGAATAAGACATTTATTAATACACAAGAACCTGCCATGTGCAAAATGCTGTGTTAAGCAGATTCATCAGCCCTCTTCATTATGTATGCCTTTGAACTGTGACATGTTTTCTCCCCATTTTACAGGTAAGAAACTGAGGCTTGCCTAGGGTCATGTGGTGATTAGAACACACATATCCCAGGCAGTTAAGAACATCTTTCTGAACATTTTTTAATAGCCAACATAAAACAAGTCTGTTTGACACCAACATTCACTCTTCATCGATTTTTCCACACAAACACTCTTCTACTGTTTTATCGGTAGAATATTTTGCAGAGTGGAGTTCAAGAGAGTCCAGTGTAGAGACAACTGGCTCTCAGAAGGACAGAGTTTGGTTCTTTGTGGGCACCTTACAGGGGGCACCACATTTCTAACATATATTCCACTGATAATTATACCATGTGAATTTCTGGGAAATAAACATGAGTAACTATAGATTCTCTGAAGTTTGCAGAAAAAAAAATCATAGTACAAATTCAAGGTAATTAATGCTTGTTTCATGTGCATTTTTTGTATTAAAAATAAACAAACCAAGGAAAGCTAATTTAATTATCTTTGTGGTTCCAGCATCCAGGATCTATGAAAAGGAGGGAGGGAGAGTTAATCCCATTTTCTGCTTTCCAAAGTCATATAAATTTTAATGTGATTTCCTACAGGGAAACACTGTTTAGAATATATTGAATATGTCTCTCTGAAAAAGCTTTCCTGTGTATTTTCCTTTCACCGCCTCCACTTAGCATTCCTACACTCTCTTTTGGAGTCTTTTTATCATTCTATGTTTTGGAATTTAAAAGCTATACTGTTCCTAGATATTTAAGTTTTCTCCTTGCTCATTCTGTTTCTTTAATATATTGGAATTTATTCTATGCTTGGGAAACTTCCACCTTAATGACCCAATGTGTCATTAAATAACATTCTCAGAAATATAATTATGTTCAAGAATTATTTTTTAATTAACATGCATGAGCAACAATTCTATGTACATGAACAGAAATGTAAGAAAATTTCAAATCCTATGATTCAGATAACAGTGGGCCAAGTGTCCTGTAGCCCAGATCTGTTATACATATAAAGTATATATTTTTGATATCCAGTGTTATCAAAGATATGGGGAAAATAGCACTCACATCCACTGAAAGTGTGAACTTCAATGCGAAGATGCACAACTACTTGGAGAAGAATCTGACACTATTAATTCATATCACATTGAAAATGTGTAGACTCTTTGACCAGGCAATTTCACTTGTAGAAATCTACCCTCTTCAAAATTATTATACACATATAAACATAGAAAAAAATCTCTACTCAGATTTCCACTAGAGATCATTTAAAAATAGCAAAATAGCCACAAGAACCATTGAATAAAATATGATCATGTAAAATATGTAATGGAAAAGGATGTCACAAGTAAGGAAGATCAAATTAGATGAAACAATATATAAAATATACTGGAAAGTAAAAAAAGCAAATTAGAGAATACATTGTACAGTGTATTAAAAATCAGATTTATCAAGACCTGTTTGTGTGAGCATATATGTATACAATTGTGTGCCATATATCGACAGTTTCTCCCTTTCAGTGGCAGAGCATGGAGCATTACATTTGCAGAGGAGGCCTACCTCACTGTGCTTGTTGACGGAGTGTGTTTCAGTGATTCTGTGTTATATTTTTGTTGCTGTGACACAACAGTACATTGTCATACTTTCTCTTTTTTTTTTTTTTTTGGTCAAAATAATGAATTTTCAAAAGAGAGTATTAGAACACTACACATGTACTCTTTTTAGAATTGAAAAGTAATCAAATCATTTCTGAACCTTGCATATTTCATACCAGGTAGAAATCACTACATATAAAAATATTATGAAATGATTATCAGCCTGATAAACAGCTTACTTCTACAAATTTTGATGTAGATTTGTCTACACTGGAGAACTTACTTGACACTGTGGTGATCTTCGATTGGTATATGCACCTGTAAACATAGGATTTGACAACAAATAAATTATCCTAATACACTTCCCACTTTCCACTGACTATCTCACTTGTGGTCCAGGGCCATGAATCTAGGACTATTTATTAGTTCTAATTGATCGATTGTCTCTTAGTTACTCAAAGGCTACATCATGCTTGTTGTTACTTAAGTCAAATAATGATAACGTAACTTTGCAAATAAATCTTTCAAAGAAGGCAATGAGACTTATGGTTTTTAGTAAGAAGACTCAAGTATTTAAAAGATACAATTCAACATAATTACAAAATACAATTACAAAATGTCTACTTCATTAACCCGGATAGATTCCCTTTCATCACATTATTGTGGTTGTAATGTAGAGACATGGTTGATACTGAGAATTTAACAAGCATTCTCACACCAAATCAGCCACAGACTATCTTTTAGAAAAATGGAACCAGGAATAAATGCCTTTGTAATTTAGCTCTCGTTTTTCTGCTTCAGTTTCTACACTGTTAAGAGTTTCTAGGCAGGGGGCATTATTGTCTCATGCTGGAGGCTTTTAAAGATTTCTTTCTAGAACAGCGTCACACCTGGGAGGTGGGTTATGACTTCCAGTTTTTATTCTCATCACTTCAGGTCTAATAGGACAACTAAAAGGTCAGGCGGGATATTTGAAATGTAATTTTTAAAATTGCTTTAAGTACTTCTGACCAAAACCCATTAACCTTCATACATCACTACCAGAAAAACAGGAAAAGACTCTTTAGAGGCTTGGCCATCCTGTGCCAGCCACGTGTTCCAGACCTATGTGGCACACCTGGTAGATCTGCAATAATGAGGAAAATGCCCTTTGTGGATGCTCACATTTTGCAGATTAGCAAGTGGGAGAATAGCTTGATTTTAAAGGCAAGCATATATTTGTTTGCTTTACTTTTCAGCAAATTAAGTTTATATCTGGTTTAATTAGCTTATGTAATAAAAAGAATTGAGGTTATTTTTGTCATGATTTTCAATTATCTCAGTTTATGAAGTAAATAGCTCCGGTTGAAAATCTAAAAGTAAGCATAATTATTTTAGCAATTATGAACATGAGCTTTAAACATATGTGACTACAGTAATGTGCGTATGTATCATATCCTTCAGTAGAAATTAATATATACATGTGACAGACGTGATAATCTGTACCTTGTTACAAAGTACCTAGGAAGGTGAAATTATTCTCTGTTCTTTCTTGAAGTCACCTAAATAAAGACATTGAGACGCCACCCTCATCTGATTTACTGCCCTTCTTATCTTAGCGCCAGTCACTATTTGGCTAAAGGTTCTGAACTAATTCATGGTAATCACATTATAGATAGAGACATGGTGAACTCTGATGATTGGCTAACAAAAAAAAGACTTAATTCCAACAGGTAAGAAACAGAACATAGATACAGTTTCCAATCATATGTAACTTTGAAAGTTTTACTAATTTTTCCTTGCATGGCAAAGTTGATAACCTCAAAGTCTAAAGTGGCAATGTTCTAACTAAAGCAATTTATAGACTGAAAATTTTGTGTGGAAACATAGACCTCTAAATTTTCCATTATGATTTTTAAAATATTGGTGTGATCCTCAGTCTTTTGAATTGAACCTGCTGCCTAACATACGCTTCTTTAATTAGCTAAGTAGATTTGTAGTCTCTCTTTAATTGGGAAAATTCCAATTTTATGTCAGTTGAAACACTGCTTATATCTGAAATCATTTGAAATAGCTGAGTCAGTCTCAAAAATATTAACAGGTATTCTAATACTGCATGCATTGCTATTAATACTGCCTAATGCTACATGCCATCTTTAATACTTATTGTGAACAATTAATGAATATTCATAAAACGGAATTGATACAGATGCACATGGATACAGATGCTGTAATGGAATAGTGCCACTTATAAAATAAATGTACCCAACATTAAAATTAGAATAAATATTTTTATAACTAACTACATTGACATAATATTTTTTAAGCCAAAGAACACTTTAAAACATTGTAGCTTCAAGGTAATCTCTTAATATTTAGTATAAATATGTGTAACTGCTAATAAAAGAGAGTTCCAATATAAACAATGAAAGGGATTCCATGTTTCAGTAGCACCAAATTTATTTTAAATTTCAGGTTAAGTAATCAGAAGCAACAATATTTTTTACAAATAGGAACTGTTCAATGACACACCAAATTATTCTGATTCAGTAATTTTCAAATAGCTTAATGTTTTTACATCCCAACAAATTTCTGTTATTAAGCTGACATGTTTACCTAAACAATTAAATACTTTTTCTCTGCAATATAGACGACCCCCTTTTCAAGAGAAATCATTATATATATATATATATATAATACGGAGAATATATATATATATATATAATATGGAGAATATGAGTCCTGTGAAATCCTCCAACAAAAACAAAACAAAATCCCAATGCAAAAACAAAAAATAAAAAACAAGCAAATAAACAACTGTGTAAAATCTGCCACATTGTGTGTTTTACCACAATTCTCAACTTTTTGACTCATTACAGTATCTGTTAACTAACAGTTCAATATTTGGGGCAACACCATTCACAAATAATTTTTGAAAACTCTACAGTGCATTGCTAAGGTTTGTTGACATTTATTTACTGTTTCATGAAAGGGGCTTATTTGCCTTTGCCTTCTTTGCTGCTATCCATAATCCATACCCTGAGCATCTTACAGACAGTTCATGGAAATATCATTTCCTACATCCATTTCAGTGCTGCATCCCTTGAATTCACCACCCGTGCACACATCCAGCTTCATGTGTGTAAAGTGCTATTTTGCACAGCTCCTTCATTTTCAGACTTTCACACATACAGGAGCAAATATAAATTCGCAGATCTAGAACTCTAGACATCTGCAACCCAGCCCTTCTTAGTATTTTAATTCACTGGCTCCCACTCTAGTAAACTGAGACCATACCCTGTGCCTTCTTCAAGCTTCTGCACCTTTGCTAATCCCACTGTGTTTCCTGGCATATGTGGTTTGTTTCCCATCTCATTCACGAGGTCTGTGTCTTTGCCTTAAGTTCTATTTAAGGAATCTTCACTAATTTTATTAGCTTGAGGTGTTCTCTCCTTTGGCTTTCTTCTACTAGTCTTTACTCACTTTATCACTACTACCCTTAACTGTTTCTTTGTCATCCATGAGCAGGAGCTATTGCCAGCTCTTTATTTCAATGCCTCTCTTCCACCAACCGTATCACTTCTTTGAGACCAGAATCATACATTTAATTTTTTAAAAGGAGGATGGCATTAAACATGACATCATATACACAGCAGATACCTAATAAATGTGGACTGCTGCTTATATTATTATTTATTCCATCACTTATTCGTTGAGACAATCACCCAATATTTATTGTCTTTTTTTTTGCCAAGGGTCTGCATACAAAATTTTGTGTCAATGGCACAAAAAGTTCAAGATCTAGTCTTCTGTTAATCTTGCTGAAGTGTATGGCATAGCCTGCTGTTGCAGAGGAGAGGAAGGAGAGGTGGTAGCAAGCAGTTAAGTGTTTTGAAGGGATGACAGCAACAGTTATGAAAGAAAAATATGAGCAATAGATGCAGTAGCAGCCTTCTGCCTGTGCACAAACAGTGTGAATCACAAGTTCTCCAATTCCCTGCCAATAGTCATCGTTTATTAATTGTTGACTAAACGAGACTCAACCTGTCCAGGTAATTTAGATGAGAAACTGGAATTCGGATGCAAATCTGTTGCAAACTATCCTAACATTCTATAAACACTTAATGTTCTTCACAGGATTTTACATGTATTATTTAATACAATTTTTATTTACATCAACAAATTAGAAGGAACAAGGGTATGTGCTTGGTCTGATCTTCCAGTGAAGAACATAAAGGAGAGTCGAATAAAAGAGAAGAGAGTCTAATATAAGTCGTCTTCACCAGAAGAACCTAAAATAACACTCTGCTATAATTAGACTCTCCATCTAGTGCCAGTTTCCTTTGAACAGATTTACACAGACCCACATTGTTGGTGTGAACCCTACGAAACTCAAGGCTACTATTTATCTAGTCTGGGGAAGCCTCATTGAACAGAAGTCAAGCAATCTAAAGACTTAATGGACATTCCCCAGTGCCCACTGTGTATTTGTAGGGATGCTTGGGAAACCATAGGATGTGCCTCAGTGAGTTATAAATGTCAACAGACTGAGATGACATTTGAAATCCGTTCTGGTTATGCTATACTTTGGAGAACAATGAGAATGTTCCTCAAACAATGCAGGCAAAAAAAAAATCTCTGCATGTGTGTGTTTCTTTGAAGGTAATAACAATACTAATAACAATACGAGAGCAGGGCTGGGAATCAGAGACACTAGTTTACAAACAGCAGTTTACTGAAGCTGCTGCATACTAATAACTAAGTCCAAATGAGTCAAACAGAGATGAAATGCTGAACAATTAAGATTCTCTCCCCATAAGCCCATCTCTATCATTTTATTAAAGGCTACTGGGAAAACCCTTACTGAATAACTAATTCTAAATTATATTTGATGAAAACAAATTAATGTAATAATTTTCTTTCTGAAATTAATTTAAATCTCTGTGGATGCGGCAACATATTTAGTCTTTACTGTGCATACAAAAAGTTATGAAAAGCCTTATTGCACTCACTGCTTTAGGCAAAGATTCATTGTTTCACAGTCAATGGTAATGGCCATTATTTCAATTTAGCAAATGTGTTTTAATCAATCATTTTTGCCCATTTGGCTTAAATATTTAAAATCACTTTGTATTTTGTCAGTAAAGATGGCGCACTTGCTGAGATGCTATTGGTTACCATGTGTATTGTTTCCAAAAGACTGTATTTTATTTCTAGAAATTCTTTCCCCTGTATATATTTTTTCTCCAACTTTATTCTTGTCATTAAATTCAGTCACAGGAAACACAATCTTTATGCATATTGTGAGGTTCAAATGTTGCTTTTAGTTGGTAAGTGCAAAATGAATCATTTGCATTTACAGTACAGTAATTTAAGTGACTACCCATTTTGTTTTAGAAATATTTGAATTTGTGCTCGCTTCGGCAGCACATATACTAAAATTGGAACGATACAGAGAAGATTAGCATGGCCCCTGCACAAGGATGGCACGCAAATTCATGAACCGTTCCATATTTTCAAAAGAAAAAAAAAAGAAATATTTGTATTTATGTGATTGTCTAAACTAAAATTGTCTTTTTCTTCCAGTTAATCAAAAGAATGCAATTAGTAGGATTTAAAAATATAATAAAAAAGCACTTTTTTTCAGGGTTAAAAGTCCATTTATATTTTATCTAACAATAACACATTAATATGTAAAATACAAAATAAACTGGAAAAAAATAATTAAAGAGACACAAATATCTTTGATGGTATGAGAAAAGGAACTATTTGAAATACATGTATTTGAATGCTAGTTTCAGGGGAAGAAGGGAATGCCTAGAGGCCGGGATGTTTCCTATAAATATATGTTCAGGGTGGGCCCTTATAATTCGGGAAGAGAAAAGTGCCCCCTTCCTTGATTCAACCACGCAATTTACATAACCGCAAGTTAAATTTTTTAAGCTGTCTTGTTCTCTGTTGACAAGTACATGAAATGTTCTGTTGAAAAGCCTGCAGTGAGCCTAATTCTAGGTAAAGATAAAGCCATGGATGAACTTCATTAGGATACTGGATGCAGTACTGCACCTGTCATCTCTCGGTAGAGAGGGCACCAGTAATCCCAGTAAGACCCCAAACTGGAACATCTTTTTCCAGCTTTTCAAAGCGGTTGGACCAGAGGAATGGCCTTCACTCAGAGATGGAGACGGTCTGCTACAATTCCTGTGAATACAGGTCCTCAAAACCTGCCTTGCTGAGAAAGTGTGAGGGAGTCCCTCCTTACAAAGGGAAGCTTCTCCTAGCTTTCCCCCGTTATTTTTGCTGCCATTGACACAGGTGACCTCAACTGACTACAGGCTCCCAAAAATGTGTCGAACAAACACTGCTTACACACAGTTTCCTCCCTCCCTCCCCTCTTTATTTTCTTCCTTCTTTCTGAAAATTCTACACACTGGTGGTCCTGGGTTGTGGGCTATAACACTGAAGCCATAAAGGTCCATTTAGTGTCAAAATGAACATGTGACACATTCAGAAAGGGGTAAGAAGGAAAATCAGAGAGACTTTTAACAGCACTCTGCTGCTCACCACTCTGTTTTTTATTTAATTTCATTCTACTTTCTCTTTTCTTCTCTCTCCCCCTCTTTCTCATTTTCTTTCTTTCTTTCTTGCCATTGATGTTCCTTTTTACTTAGCCTCCCATTTTTCTTTTCTGGTTCTGATCATAAAGTCTAATATTGTGAACTGGTTTTGTGTAGGTCCATTGTGTCAATGGAAAGGGAGAAAAATGTCTGGCTTTGACTCCACAGTAAGCAGGAGAAAGTTAAATATGGTATTTGAAGTATCCAATCGTCCTAAGAGAATAATTTAAGCATGAAACCCAAAGGAGCAGAAAATTCATAACAAATGTAAAATGTTGTTAAAATAGTGTTGAGGTTCAAAGATTGAATGAGTCACTGGAAAATGCAATAAATATGTACTTTATGGTATTATAAAACATAATGTTAATTAAATCCATGTCATCTAATCTATGTTTGGTATTTATAATAATCGACACTGTATAACTAATTTCATTTACCTGAAGGGTCATTTTCTAGATCTAGTCCACCACATACATAAAATTCTTGCAAATTTGCCTTGCTTTGTGTTAAAGGTATGCATAGAGGACATTCATTTTAGTGTGTGAGTGTGACTGGAACTTTATCCAAATGTTCAGTGACTATATGAGTTTGCCTTTAAGAGTTTCTGACCTATATCCCCTAATTCAGAAATCAGAATAGCTTGCGAATCACATATTGAGATTAAAAATGTAAGCCTCTGTAGATAAATAGACGGATGAATAGACAGAGATAATAGTATTCTGCACATGATACAATGTTAATTTTATTTGAGGAAAGTCCGTGAATGAGAAATATTCGTATATTTTATTTTAGTTTTGAGTGTTTTCTTCAGTTTCCTGGATATTGATGAAATTATGAGTTCATTTTATGAACCTCTGTTTATATTGGTGAATACCCAGAAACTACCATAGGGTCTCCTGCTTTAGAGTGCTAATGGTGGCGTTGGGCACATTCTGGGCTTGTGTCTGGACTCTAGGGGAGTTTTTAGCATGTTATCTGAGGCATTCACCTTCCTAGGCCTCAGCTTCATTTCTCCAGCCTGATAGCACTTTCCCTTCACCTGCTTAAAGAGCTGTTTATAAAGGTTAAAATGTGCTGGAATTAGTGTGCTTTCATAAAATCAACAGTGCTACAAAATGCATTTCTTTTTAATTTACTTTAGCTTATTTATATATTTGACATGTTTTTGCTGTAATTACAGGGAATTTGCAGATGAAATAAATACTGATACACTGATTTTCTTAGTGACATGAGAAATGTCAGATACATTTTGAAAAAAATTAATAATTTCTAAAATGCTTAAGAAAGTGATGTAGTCTAAATACACTCTTTGATCATCCTAATAAAGAATTTAATTCCCACACAGGCTTTAATAAACTCTACCAAAACAACAGGGAAATTCATTATTATCCTTATAGTTCAAGTAAATGATGAAATGTTTGTCACTGGTGATATACTAATGATAATTTAGTCAATTGAAATATATATAAAACTAATATGAACATATAATACAATTTTTAATATGATAGACTATTAATGTGTTAGGAAAAGATTATTACATTACATATCTTTTATAATATGTAATTTTTCTAAATACTTTTAAATGACATAACACAATGAAAGGATAAAATTGAAACATTCTAGGTAATGCTCCCAAACCTACACTTTGTGGTACAGTTTTTGAGACATTATCTTTGTGGTATTTTTACTGTATTGTCAGCACTTGCAAAGTGGCCCTTGGAGAGGTCTGGGAGTGTCCCTAGGCCCAAGAGAGAGGCATGGCCCTTAGAAAGAAATTATCACACTTGGATGTGTCACTTACAATGACACAAAGAATGCAAGAATCTAGAGATGACAGGGTAGTATTTAATCAGGGTAGCTCGTTTCCTTCGTCAATCTAGACTAACTTTGGAGATAATTTTAGATATAATGAAATTATAAACTCTCAACACTAAGGCTGAATTGTAAATTTTTCATGGTAGTCTTATCTGTAGCCAGATAAAAAGTGGATTATTTTTAATCAACTAAACTGTGAAAGAGCTCAAGTGAGAAATAATCACACTTAACTATGGAGAACGGTGCTCAAGATACATTATGCTTATGGTGGTGTGTGGAGGTGAGGATATTGATACAGACAGAAAGCAGTCACAAGCCCGCTCTCATCTAAGAGACATTTATGTCCATTAAACTCTCAAGGCAACTGATAAGAAGTAATATTTTTGTTAACAATCAGGTTTTTTTTTGTATTTATTCCTGTTTGCAACTTCTTTTATTTTTATTTTTTATTTTTGAAAGAAAGAAAAAAAAAGAAATGAAGGAGAGGAAGAAAGAGGAAGAAAAAGAGGGAGAGAGAACGGGAATGTAGCTTTATTCTAAAAATGGGTGTTAATAATGGCCGATCAATATTTTGTGTATTTAAAGTGGAGAGCTCTATAAATATTTATTGAGTTTACTTGTTCCAGATCTGAGTTCAAGTCCTGGATATTCTTATTAATTTTCTGTCTTGTTGAGTCTAAATCTCTTTATGGGTCTTATGTATCTGGGTGTTAGGATCGTTAGCTCTTATTGTTGCATTGATCCTTTTACCACTATATCTTTGTTGCTCTGAAATCTATTTTATCAGATGCAAGAACTGCAACTCCTGCTTTTTATTTATTTTTTTATTTTTGCTCTTCGTTTGGTTGGTAAATCTTTCTCCATCCCTTTGTTTTGAGTCTCTGTGTATCTTTGGATGTGGAATGGGTCTGGATGTGGCCTTATCTTCAGTGATCTCTCAGTGAAAGGGGACAAATTCCCTTGCCTTCCACCTTGACTTTACTGACAGCATTAATTTGAATTCTCAGTACTTTGGTGTTGGTTTATTAGACAACAATGCGCAGAGCCATTTCATCAACCAAAGTCAATATTCTTTCTATGTTTAATTAGATTTGAGAAGAAAAGAAAAAGCAGGTAGAAAGTGTTAGATTTACTCCAAAAATAGTTCCACACCTGGCCTAGATAAAATGTGGATAGGGAATACATTGCTGATGGAGTGTAAAGTGGAGAGGTTGGATCATTAAGGTATGCTAGTGAACGCTGTATTTCCAGACTTAGGATTTTATGTTACACCATGGCAAAGCCACGATACTGAAGAAGTTCCTTTAATTGTACATTATTACAGTTTTACTCGCGATAGACACTTAGCTGAAGAGCCCATTGAGACAACCCAAGGATGCTCTCAGAGGTTTCATGAAAACAAACAATTACAAAATAAAAAAAATGACACAATGTAGAATATGGAAAATCATGATGAGTATCTTTGTAATACAATATTTAGACCATGGATTTTAAAAGATAATTTCTTATGTGATTGTATCCTTTTGTCATAAACAGAGTTTTTAATAAGCAGTATCCAGGTCAAAGTGTGAAGGCGTCAACACCTCCCCAGCCATGGAACCACTGCTCATGTTGCAGGGTAAAATTAATCAATTAAAACCTGTTTGATCTGATATAAAGTAACACCAACTTCTCATTCAGTGTCGCTAAAGCTAAAAATAAAACTTCCTGTCCTCTGTTTTTCCTCTAAGGTATCACTGTGCTATGGTAGATGTTACAGACTCAGCTCCGTAGAGAGTAATTTTATGATTTCCCTATCACAGGTTTTCTATAGGACGGGCCTCCTGTGCAGGGCATTTCAGTTTGAGGGTTTTCTTCTTATATATGAAACCTCATAGATGAATTTGGTCACCCATGCTGGCTTTTGTTTTTCTTAGCAATTGTCATAAAATTAATATTTTAGGTAGTAGTTTCTTTTATACCATATAATCTTATTTTCTAGGAGAAAAGGTCAAAATTATTTCAAGAAACTAATTAACAACATGTTAAATATATGACAGCCTTTGTCTGATTCTTCTTAAAAGCCAGTGGACCATTTATGAGCTGAACATGGACAGTATCTATTATTTCAAAATGTTTCCCAAACTGTTGCCACTCATACTACTGCCATGAACACAGCTACTACTTCTATTATTTCCACAAAATACAGAAAAAATACTACTTGAGAAGTCAATCTATGATAAGTAGTTTTCAAAATGTTTACATGTAGTAGGAGCTTCAATCCTCATAAGAACATTATGAGGTTACGACTATCATCTGCATTTCACAGATGAAAAAATTTGAAGCAAAATGCCAAGTCACTTTTACACAGTCAGTACCTGCCAGAGCTGTGTGACCAATCAAGCCTTATTCCTGAGCATGGGTACTCTTCATGCCTAAGCTACGAGGACATTCATAAACTATAAATTAAACTGTATAGGTAAATGAAAATCCAATGGATTTAAATATTAAAACTGAAAAAATACACAATTAAAAACTTATGACCTCAACAATGTACTATAACAGAACAGGTTATATATAATCATTGCCATCTTATTACATAAATAAGAAATGAGCACAGGCATACGTAGCTTTATTGCACTTTGCAGATACACTGTTTTGTTTTTTACAAATTAAAGGTTTGTGGCAATCTCCAATCTAGCAAGTCTATCAGGGATGCTTTCCAACAAGAGGTGCTCGCATTGCATCTCTGTATCATATTTTGGTAATTCTTGCAATATTTCGAGTTGTTATTATGTCTGTTACGGTGATTTGTGATCAGTGATCTTTGATGTTGCTATTGTAATTGTTATGAGGCACCATGAACTGCTTCCACATAAGACGGCAAACTTCAACAAATGTGCATGTTGTGACTGCCCCACTGACGTGCCATTCCTCAATCTCCCTCTACTGCACCCTGTCTCCTGAGACACAATGATATTGAAATTAAGCCAATTACTTACTCTACAATTGCTTCGAAGTGTTAAAGTACAGTAAGACTTATACGTGCCTCACTTTGATCAAGAGTTTGAAATGATGAAGCTTATTGAGGAAGGCATGTCCAAAGCCAGATAAATTTGAAAGCTAGGCTTCCTGCACCAGTTAACCAAGTAGTAAATGAAAAAAAAAGTTTCTGAAATAAATTAAAAGTGCTACTCCAGCGAAAATATGAATGATAGAGTGAAGCACCTTGATTGCTGATGAAAAAGTTGTAGTGGTCGGGTTAGAAGATCAAGCCAGCCTCAACACTCCCGTAATCCAAAGCCTAATCCAAAGCAAGGCCCTAAATCTCTTAACTCTGTGAAGGCCGAGAGAGGTGAAGAAGCGAAGGAAGGAAAGTTAGAAAGTAACAGAAACTGGTTCATGAGACTTAAGAAAAAGAGCTTCCTCCTTAACACAAAAGTGTAAGGTGAAGCAGCAGATGCTGATGTTAGAAACTGCAGCATTTTATCCAGAAAATCTAGCCAAGAGTATTGATGAAGGTGACAACACTAAACAACAGATATTCAATGTAGATGAGACAAGCTTATAATGAAGAAGTTGACACCTAGGCCTTTCGTAGCTAGAAAAGCCAATGCCTGATTTAAAGCTTCAAAGGACAGGCTGACTCTCTTGTTAGGGGCTAACATAGTTGGTGACTTTAAATTGAAGCTAATGCTCATATTAGTCTGAATATTTCAGAGCCTTTAATAATTATGCTAAATCTACCCTGCTTGTGCTCTATAAACAAACTAATAAAGCCTGGATGATGACATATCTGTTTACAGCATAGTTTCCTGAATATTTTAAGACCAATGTTGAAACCTTCTGTTCAGAAAAATACATTCCTTTCCAAACATTACTGCTCCTTGACCATGCACCTGGCCAACAGCTCTGGTGAAGACAGACAAGGGCGAGAATGTTATTTTCATGCCTGTTAATACAACATTCATCTGCAGCCCATGGATTAAGGAATAATTCTGACTTTCAAGTCTTCCCATGCAAGAAATACATTTCTTAAGGCTATAGCTTCCACAGACAGTGATTCATCCAATAGATGATGGCAAAGTAAATTGAAACTTTCTGGAAAGGATTCACCATTCTAGATGCCTTTAAAGATATTCATGATTCATGGGAGGGGGTCAAAATATGAACATTAACAGGTGTTTGGAAGAAGTTGTTTCCAACCCTCATGGATGACTTTGAGGGATTCAGGACTTCGGTGGAGGAAGTTACTGCAGATATGATGGAAACAGGAAGAGAAACAGAATTAGAAGTGGAGCCTGTAGATTTGGCTGAATCGCTGCAATCTCATGATCAAACTTGAACAGGCGAGAAGTTACTTCTTACAGATGAGCAAAGAAAGTGGTTTATTGAGATGCAATCTACTCCTGGTGAAGACGGCTGAAATGACAGCAAGGACAGAACATTACTTCAACTTAAGGTATTAAAGCAGAGGCAGCATTTGAAAGAACTGATTTCAATTTTGAAAGAAACTCTACTATCGGTAAAATGCTATCAAACAGCATCTCATGGTACAGAGAAATCTTTCATGAAAGGAAGAGTCAACGGGTAAGACAAACCTCATTGTTGTCTTAAGACAGTGCCACAGCCACCCCAGCTTTCCCCACTTGCCACTGCAGCCATCATCGTGGAGGCAAGACTTTCCACCAGCTGAAAGATTACCACTTGCTGAAGGCTTAGATGATTGTTAGCATATTTTTAGCGATACGTTATTTTTGATTAAGGTATGCAATGTATACTGTTATATTTAGAAAAAAATGCTATTGCATACTTACTACAGTATATTATAAACATAATTTTTATATGCACTGGTAAACCCAAAAAAATTATGACTTGCTTTATTTCAATATTCACTTTATTGCAGTGGTCTGGATCCAAACCACCAATATTTCCCAAGTATGCCTATATTTAGCTGAGGCCCCAAAAAGTGAAATTATTTTCATACTGTCAAATATTTCATTAGTAGAAGGAACAGTCTTAAATGCTCACTCTCAATGATTGATTTATCTTCAGTGAATTATATTACTATTATTAATATGTTTCAGGAAATTTAATTCCTCTCCAGTAAGTTTTGATTCATGTGTGACAAGCAGCCTCTAAATAGCTCCCAGTGATCCCTGTCTCTTGATAGTCATGCGTTTATGAAATCTCCCCAAGTGTGAACTGGGTTTATTCACTCATTTCTAATAATAAAATATGGTAGATGTGATGGAATGTCATTTCCAATATTATACTGATAAAGGGCCATGGCTCCCATTTTAGGTATGCATATTCTCTCTCTCTCTCTCTCTCTCTCTCTCTCTCTCTCTCCCGGCCCCACCCCCCACTCTGGAGGAAGCCAGATTTCATGTTGTGACTGGCCCTATGAAAAGAACTGACATAACAAGGAATGATTCCCATCCCACAGACCCACTGGTGAGTGTGAACCTGAAGATGACCAATAGGCATAAGGAGTAGGCACTGAAGAGACTCCTCACATGGTCAAACCTGCAGTTGACGGCAGCCCTGGCAAACACTTTGCAACCTCACAAGAATTTTCATCCAGAAACACACAGATAAACTGCATCCAGATTCCTGACTCGTGGAAACTAAGTTTCAGCATGATTTTTTTAAATGTAGCAATATAGAACTCATACGCCCTGCATATATTTCAAGTATAGCATAGAGATGGCATTGAAACATACATCAATTGCAAATACACTTAAAACAGCACACAGTCAAGAATAGAATACTATTTACACTTAAGTCAACACAAATTTTTACTCCAAACTATTTCAGCTCCTGCCAAATCAGACCAAAAATAGATTATATTTAAACATAGTTCTAATGAAAGATTAATACACAAAGTGTTCTTCAAGAAGACGTCACAATGCCTAAAGGACAGGTTCTATTTTTACAACTTGGAAATAGCCAAGCCCCACCCCTCTGCTTCCAAGGTAAGAAAAAGTTCCTTCCTACAATATTCAAAAATTGTCCAAGTATATATTCCTGTCTTTATGAAAATATAGCCAGGGTTAAAGAAATATGTTCTGTACAATTCAATATAGGCTGCAATCTTGTCCTACAGTAAGTGTGATATAATTGTGTTGTTGCAATGAATAAATATATTTAGTTGGCAGAACATTTTGATAGTGAATCATTGCTCCCATCCCTACAAAATTAATTCCTAGTAATTTTGTTTGTTTGTTTGTTTTGAGACAGAGTCTTACTCTGTCTCCTGGGCTGGATTGCAGTGGTGTTATCTTGGCTCACTGCAACCTCCACCTCCCGAGTTCAAGCAATTCTCTTGCCTCTGCCTCCCTAGTAGCTGGTACCACAGGCATGTACCACCATACCCAGCTAATTTCTGTATTTTTAGTAGAGATGGGTTTTCACCATGTTGGCCAGGATGGTCTTGAACTCCTGACCTCAGGTGATCTGCCCACCTATGCCTCCCAAAGTGCTGGGATTAGAGGTGTGAGCCACCGTGCCTGGCCAATCTCTAATAATTTGTACTACATATCTGTTTTCATTATTCTTATGAATCTAGCACCATTTTTTACATCATTTTCTTTTAACATTTAATGTTCAAAGCAGAAATATAAGGTAGATCTGTGTAAACTGAATGAAGTCTAAAAGGTGCTTGTTCAATCCTTAATCATTTATTACCACACTTGTAGATTTATAAGCAGACAATGGATTTCACCCCAAGGGATTTTCTTCCAAAAATTACTGCATTCTAATTTAAAAAAAAAAAAAAAAAAAAAAAAAAAAACCATGGTAGAAGTTTTTGCCAATATCCTAGACAAATAACTTTTCAGAGGAAATGATAAGTATTTATCCAGAATGTAAGCGTAACTTTTTGAGAACTTTGTTGGTAAAGTTCAACATACGTTTTGGGCTGACATTATGAATCGATTGTTATTCTTTTTTTTTTTTTTGAGACGGAGTTTCGCTCGTTACCCAGGCTGGAGTGCAATGGCCCAATCTCGGCTCACCGCAACCTCCGCCTCCTGGGTTCAGGCAATTCTCCTTCCTCAGCTTCTCGAGTAGCTGGGATTACAGGCATGTGCCACCATGCCCAGCTAATTTTTTGTATTTTTAGTAGAGACGGGGTTTCACCATGTCGACTAGGATGGTCTCGATGTTATTCTTAAGATTACTAGACAGAATTTTTTAAATAAAACATTTTTGTTCTTCTATGAAATTATGCTAATAATACAAATACAGCAAATATGATGAAACAGGTTTTGATCCATTTACATTTTGTGGTGGCCCCACTGGAGTCTAGAACTCTGCATTTACAAGATGCTGGGCTGGGATCGGGGTGCAGTTTGCCAGTCAGGTATTGCACAGTAAATTGGCTTAGAATGTCACTGCAATCTCTCAGACACTGACAATCTATCTCATTACACATGTATCTGGTTCTTTAATTTAATATTACAGACTGAAATCCTGCAAATGAGAACAATAATTTTTTTTAATACTTTAAGTTCTGGGGTACATGTGCAGAATGTGCAGGATTGTTACATAGGTATACACGTGCCATGGTGGTTTGCTACATCCATCACCCTGTCATCTACATTACGTATTTCTCCTAATGCTCTTTCTCCCCTAACACCTACCCTCTGCTACCCCTTCCCTAGCCCCCTATCCCCTGACAGGCCCCTGTGTGTGATGTTACCCTCCCAGTGTCCATGTGTTCTCATTGTTCAACACCCACTTATGAGTGAGAACACGTGTTCTTTGGTTTTCTGTTCTTGTGTCAGTTTGCTGAGAATGATGGTTTTCAGCTTTCCTCATGTCCCTGAAAAGGACATGAACTCATCCTTTTTTATGGCTGCATAGTATTCCATGGTATATATGTGCCATGTTTTCTTTATCCAGTCTATCATTGATGGACATTTGGGTTGGTTCCAAGTCTTTGCAATTGTAAACACTACTGCAATAAGCATACATGTGCATGTGTCTTTATAATTGAATGATTTATAATCCTTTGGGTATGTGCAACCATCAATAAAATACTGGCAAACCGAATCCATCAGCACATCAAAAAGCTTATCCATCATGATCAAGTCTGTGTTTCTCAAGATCATCTGTTTAGATCACCTTATGGAAGGAATAGAAAATGGCAACGTGGTGAAGAGAGTGACCAAAATATGTACACTCAAGGAGAAGGCATTAGTATGAGGAAAGCACAACTTCTAACACATCTTAAAACTGCAGGACCAGGAACACTTCAAATAATGTAAACACAACTACTTTTCTGTAAACTATGAGGGAATGTATACAGTTGAGTATGAGAAACCTACATTGCATGTGAGTCCACAAGACTATTGAGATGTGGAATAAGTTAAAAACCAAAAAATGAGTTAAACCAAGGATCTATTTTTTTTTTCATTGCTTCTCGAACTGCTTAAAAAATAATCCCCAGTAACCGTATTTCAAATTTATCAATTTTATTATTTTATTTTTTTGAGATGGAGTCTAACTGTGTCGCCCAGGCTGGAGTACAGTGGCATGATCTCAGCTCACTGCATCCTATACCTACCAGGTTCAGGCAATTCTCCTGCCACAGCCTCCCGGGCAGCTGGGATTACAGGCAAGCACTACCAAGCCTGGCTAATTTTTATATTTCGTAGAGATGGAGTTTTACCATGTTGGCCAGGCTGGTCTAGAACTTCTGACCTCAAGTGATCTGCCCACTCTGGCCTTCCAAAGTGATGGGATTACAGGCATGAGCCACCATGCGTGGTCTCAAACTTACCCATTTTAAAATTCAGAATTCAGCTATTTATGTGATCAGCTAAATCTGTAATAATTATTATAAAAGGCAACAACCAAGGAATTTACTTGGTTTTTAATATGGTATGTAATTCTAAAATCTTGACAGGCAAGTGATGCTGCTGTGCCTTAACAACAGCAATAAATAGGGACAATTTCACTTTGGGATATTTTTATGCTGTCCTGATGCATAAAAATTTATTAACATTTGCACTCCCATTGCAGGAGTGCAATGGTGCAATCTCAGCTCATTGCAACCACCACCTTCCAGGTTCGGGTGATTCTCCTGCCTCAGCCTCCCATGTAGCTGGGATTACAGGCATGTGCCACCCTGCCCGGCTAATTTTTGTATTTTTGCCATGTTGGCCAGGCTGGTCTTGGAAAAAAAAAAAAAAGATGTTGAGATTATTCTTTAAATACGTACTTCTTAGGACACAGAGGTTATGTTTTCAGCTTCCTCTACATTTTTATTTACTCTTGGAAAAGAAGCATTATTTATACATAAAATGTTGAACAACATTCACCAATAAAAAAAGTTTTGAAATTATCATTCACTAATCCATTACTTCTTCAGAATTGTACATTATATCTGTGTAAGATTTCTGAGGATCTCTTAGTAGTATACTGCATACTTATTCTTTTAACAGGCTGCTTAAATGGTTTGCAGTCATATCACAGAATGCTGCAATTCTCAGAAGTTTATAATAAAAGAGCAGATGGCCCTAAGTATGTAAGTAACATGCAGCAACTATTCATAAGGAATTGAGAATATTTCCTATACAGTATTTGTGTGTGTGTGTGTGTGCGCGCACGCGCACGCATGTGAATGTGTGTGTGCATGCAGAAAACAGTGTGGAAAATATATATGTACATATATAAATGTACCTGTGTCATACATATATGTAAATAAGTGCAATAAACGCATACACGTTTACATACACATATTTGCTATAGATTATTTTCATATAACAAATCCTTCAGGTTTGAAATATATTGCATAGAGCAGAATGCCCTGTAATGTATGAATAGACTGAAAAAATAATGTTTCAAACTTAGTGTTCCCCTGTTTGGATGCTGCTCTAATATCTTGGAGTGTCACATCAAAAGAGAAAGGACGTTTTATTTGCATTCTTTCTATAGCTAACAATTTGCCATTTTAGGAGAAGACAATGTCATAAATTTAATACACATCTTCATTTCCCAATTAATATACACTTCCATTTCCCAATTTTATAGAATGAAAACACTTGAACCTTTTGAAATTAACTGTTACCCCAAATTCCTTTCTTGCAAAAGGTATTGTCAATGCCGTCTGTAATGAATGTATTACATTTTATACTACCTCTGGGTTTTGAACGGCAGTCACTCAAAAATTTACTCCCACGTACTCATTTTAGCAGCCCAAAGATATTTTAAATAATAGCATATTTTAATTAAAGCAAATGAAGAGACATAAAATCATAGACTGACACATCCCACTGTAATCAGGCACTTAAGAGTTTGACTTCAGTTTCTCCTATTTAAACCCTGTTCCTGCAAGTACTAACCCCAAATGCCCAGGACAATGAGGAGGTTATTTAAATTTGTAATAGATGAATCAAGCACTGAAGAAGCTGTAGAAAATAATATTCAAATTGTAATTTATACGTATTTAAAACGGCTTAAGGTATATTAAGGCGTATGGTCTAAACTACAATAAATATTAATAAATTATTACTGGTGCATTCTGACAAGAACTAAAGATGGGCTTGATTCAAATAGAATTCCTGCAGGGGAAAATATGCACATTTTATTTTATGATTTAAATTCTGTAGAGAACCCAGTTTGATATGCAACACTTCAGAGTATTACAAGCTCTAGAAACAATCAACTTTCATACTAAATGATAAAAATTAATACCAATGTTATTTTAAATTAAATTTGAAGCATCTTTATAAGCAGGAAAAATGATTATGGAAATTATAAACCTTAAAATACTTGTAATGCACCAAAGATGATGTTTTAAATTGCAATCAGCCTGTCATAGTAATTTTCCTCTTTAAAAATATATGTTAAGAAAGCAATTTTGGTTTAGAAAGTCAGTTTTCAGCTCTTTGTAATTTCTTTCCCAAATTAAAGCTTGTAAGATTGATGATTTATAGGTCAAAATGTGAAGGTTCATAAAATACTAAAACTCTTTGGGGAAGAATTAAAGCAACACAACTGAATAAAAGTTAAGGAAAAATAACACCGCAGAAAGCAAATAGTTGGCTAGACAAGAAAATTAAAAACATACACTCCTACCAATGGTGAACTACGACATTCTTACATAGAACATCAAAATGTTGTGTTATTATAGACCTCATGTGGAAATGCATTTATTTACCACAAGGGTTGTATAAAATTTGCATACAAAAAATGTGTCTTATAAATACCTCTAAAATATTTACTGTAGTTATCAGACAAACGTACCTTAAAATACTGTTAAATTTGTCACTGGATCTATTAAAACCAAGGCTAAAACAAAGCTATACACAACAGACAGTGCATTTTAGTCATGAGGGAGAGATGTACACCTTTAGGCGAGATGAGAGTTCAACAAGCTCATGTCATGATAACCTGTGGCCTCCATTCTCCAGAACAAGACAATACAAAAGTCTTATATTTCTTTCCAGTTCCCAGCAGCTGAACCTCAATGCAGAGTCTGAAACTTCGCAATGGGGAAAACTAAACACTGATGTCTGGCCAGATTTTCATTGACTGTTTTTGAAATAGTGGGTAAAATGTGCATGAGCCATAGGTATTTAGAAACAGCATGCAGGCTTCATAGTAAAGGATGTTATTACTTTTACATCAAACTGGATTGTTTTATACTTTAAATTTATTGGAAGTTATCTTCAGGTACTAAGACATACAACACACGGGTGTTTCACACCTAAGCCAAGCACACCAGGGCTTTGGAACAAATGCTCTGAAATGCAATGTAAGTTCGAGATGTTTTAGCAGGTGGACTATTGTGCCTCATTTAACTTCCCTTAAATCCTTGGAATAGTCAAACCACAAAACAGTAATTGCCGTAATTACTTTATTGTGTATGGTAAATTAAAATGAAATAGATAAATTTGCAGGCTCAACAAAAAAAATCCCTGTCTGCTGGATTGTTGGCTCTTTCCGGATGTTTGCTGGAGCAAACAGTCAAACACCCATTCCACTAAATAGCTAATTGCATTTCATCTACATACATCTATATTTATATACACCCATTTGAATTTACTTTTTTGAAAAGTTTTTTAGGGAACTATTCTTCTCTCAGTGTTTTACATTTTCTGTCTCCATAGAATGATCAAAATAATTTGGATATGCAAAACAAGAATATCATATAGTATTATTTCATTTCCATACCACTCTTCATGTTTGTGGAGAAAGCCTGTATATAGAAATAGTACTGATGTACAGATGTTATGCAAACAAGGCCTTGTGTGTTTGCTGATGACTCCGTTATAGTCATAGAATAAGATAAAAACTGGAAAGCAAAAGTAAGTTGCTCCCTTAAGTCTACAGGCCTTGGCCTTGACGTGCCTGCAGCTTATGAAGGCTCATGAACGGAGAAGAGTGTTGGGAGTTGGGTTGCACTGTGTATGCCAGTCGCTGAATCGTTTACAATTGGCCCCTGCCTAAAAAGTTTGACTCACCAATACGTTACTTAATCTATAAAGTTTAAAAACCTATTTAGACTTTTTGTTTCATACCAGTATTGCTCTTATATAAGGCTACATAAGGTAAAAAACTGTTTCAGAAATAGAATCTTTCAGCACAAAATGAAATAAAACTTACAAAAGACAATTTTCCATAAGAAGCAGCTTATACTCATATTCTATTTTCAGCTACTTTTGTTCAAGTACAGAGCTTATACATTACTTTTTATTTATAGATAAAAAATATTCTAGGTTGGGAGCAGTGGCTCACACTTGTTATTCTCAATACTTTGGGAGGTTGAAGTGGGAGAATTGCTTAAGGCCAGGAGTTCGAGATCAACCTGGGCAACATAGTGACACTCTCTCTCATTTATATATATATATATATACACACACACACACACACACACACACACACACACACACACGTATGTATATATATATACATATATATACACGCACATATATAAATACATACACACATATATACATATATATATATCTCCCCCCCCACACACACATATATGAACACATACACACATACCTCTCTATTCTTTCTATGTGTATATATCCACCATGCCCTGCCAATTATGGTGGGAAGATATAGATAGATAGATAGATAGATAGATAGATAGATAGATAGATAGATACTGAAAACGATGGAGTGTGGTAATTTTCTATCTGACATTTTATTCCACTGGTACATTTGTAATTCACTTTCCAATAAATCTATGCTTTACATGGCATCTTTATAATAAAATCCATTTGGTAAACATAATGGGTCATAATAAAAGTAAACGGACATTTACTTCTTCTAGCAATCTCAATAACACTATCTTCATTTATTTTATATATATTTTACATATAATATTTTTATATATATTTATATTTATATATATATTTATATATGTTCTCTCTATATAGAGACAGAGACAGATATATATATTCTAGTATAGTGCATTTTATAATATTGTGCTTAAAAATAATTTTTATGTGTTTATATGTATCTGAAAGTTAAATAGGAAGATCTAGTTGAAAGAATAACAGATGAATATTGCACTTGTTGATGCTAAAAGAATTATTATTTCTATATGTTGTGATTTGTAAAACAAACATAGATATGAAATGTTGATAAGTTTTTGGTCTTTAAATTATATCATCCTCAATTATTTGAATAATCATAAAAGAATAAATAAAATGCAGTGTAACTTACTGATGGAGCTCTCCCACTTAATAAACCTCATTAACCTGCTGGGGATAAAATAAAAATATATATAATTCTGCTAAAATAGGAAAAGTCACAATTGAAACAGAAATGTCTGAATGAAACTAAGTTTCCTCTTTCCAATTGGAGAGACATTCTGTACTTATCTGGACAACGTATAGAGTCAGAGATCAATTAGAGCTATATAGTAACTGAAAACATGGAGTGTTGTAATTTTCTATCTGACATTTTATTCCACTCGTACATTTGTAATTCACTTTCCAATAAATCTATGCTTTACATGGCGTCTTTATAATAAAATCCATTTGGTAAAGATAATGGGTCGTAATAAAAGTAAACGGACATTTACTTCTTCTAGCAATCTCAATAATACTATCTTCATTTATTTTTTATCATCTCCCCTGTGACCTTTCCTTCTAACCATGATTCTATTTTCTATCACAAGGAGTACAGGTCTGCATTTGTTGGATTCCTTACTGTTTATCTGCCTTTTCAACAAGTCATTAAACGAATGAATCAATCAATGTATACAACATAGACTGTTACATTCAAGACACAAATGGTTGTTTAAAATTATTGTTAATCTTCAGTAATTCCAGGACTGAATATTTTTTACCTCTGTCTTTTTCACAATAATCATCAAGATTAAAATAATTTTGAACTTAGAGGCCAATGAGAGCAGACCACCTGAGGTCAGGAGTTTGAGAACAGCCTGGCCAAGATGGGGAAACCCTACCTCTACTAAATAAATACAAAATTAGCTGGACATGGTGGCACATGTTTGTAATCCCAGCTACTCAGGAGGGTGTGGCATGAGAATTACTTGAACCCAAGAGGCAGAGGTTGCAGTGGGCCAAGATCATGCCACTGCATGCCAGCCTGGGAGACACAGAGAGACTGTGTCTCAAAAAAAAAAAAAAAAAAAAAAAAGATACAATGGAAAGAAAATTGCTTTGAACTGTGAGCAGAGAATCCTGCATTTTAAGTTTCTGCTTTCCCTGGCTCTGTGATCTTGGACAGATCACTAAACTTGTCTAACCTTTACTGTCTTTACCTATTAAAGAAAAAGAAACAAAAAAATACAGCAAATAATTATGAATGTATCTCTGCTTCTTAAACTCTAATAAAGTAAAACTGTACCTAATATGAATTATTTAGAATCCCTTTTCAGAAATAAAGCTATTAGTTAATTCACTGCTTTATTGGTTCAGCAAGAATTTAAGAAGGCCTGCTTTACCCTGGGTCCTGGTTTTATATCTCTTCTAAGTCAAAAGTTGGAGAAAGGGTGAGACACTGACTCCTTTGCCACCCATTGTATTGATGTTACTCCAAATCCTAAGGCACATGCCATTCCACTAGATACTGCTACTGCTGTTGCCTTGAGGGAAGCCAGGTGAGAGCCGCATGTACAGTACCACACATTCTGGTTTCAGGGATGAAATACGTTCCATGCAGATCCGTGACATAGATAAGTCAGGGTTTGCAATCGCTTAAATTAAACTGATGTTGAGTTGCTTGTTTCATTTTATACAGCCAGTCTAATTTTAATAATTGGCAGGAACTCCAAAAGCATTAACACACCATCACAAATGGTAAACGTTTAGAAGCCTTTTAAGGTTGAAATGAAATGTTGCTTTACTAAAATAAAAAGTTGATGATAATTAATGCTGAGGTAGTAAACAATTAGCCTCAAAGACTCCAGTCTGTATGGTATGGGATGACAGACTTGTTCTCCTTGGTCAGGTTAAATTCCTGGACATCCTGCAGATGAGCGATTGTGTAATTCTAATACTTCAGATTTCATTTAAATGAGTATACCAGGACTAGCCAATAAATTGGGGGGAATTAGGAACCTTGATATGTCTGCTTTTAAAATGGAGAATAAACTTAACTCACACAGATTAGCTATACATTTATTCTCGCATGGATTTGAAATAGAAAACGAACTTGTAAACCCTTAAAAGAAATGATTACAAAATCATGAAGTTACACAGCTCAGTAAGGTCACCTCACTTCACCACATGGCTAGAAGATGTCATGTATCATTGCCCTTAATCACAAACCAGACTGCATTAGATTCTGTGGTTTGCTCATAGGTCAGGCCTGTCATACATCTGATGTGGGATTCTTCTCCAGCACAGATGCATTCTATTTTATACTAATAATGAAATAACCCTGCCTAATAATAAAGTAATGAACAGATGCTCTAAGGAATTAAATGAGGTATACTCAGAACTCAAAGCATTTCGATGAACAGTTTTTCATTTGCCCTGTATCTATTTGTTATTTCAAAATACCTCATTCTCCGCAGTAGCACTTTAAAACACATTTATAATGAAACCCTGAGAAGGTAATTCATCAAATTGGAGTGTGAATTGGAAGAGGTTTTATAGCAGTTTTATTGGAAAGAAGAAGTTCAAAAAACCAAAATGAGTAGTATGTTCCAAAAAAAAATCAGCTTTCCTGCAGAAGGAATCTCAAAGCTCTTTAAAAACAATTGACTAAGCAAATGAGAAGGACATTGTTTGATGAGCTGTGGCTCATTCCAGGCCCCAGATGGTCAAAATGGCCCCACTGTGAGAATTGCAGCCTGCTGGGGTGGGCATCAGGGTATAAATAAAATCCACGGATTTCTGAAAGGGCTTGGTTTCTTTCTTATGTTTCATTATTTATTTAACAAATGTTCAAATGTAGACTACACATCCCTTGGCCACAATTTTCCATAGATTAGCTTTTAATTTTCAGCCAGTGGTCTTACCTACTGCTGGTCTTAATATTGAAAGTAAACAGTGATTCTGATTGGAATGAAATGTTATGGCAATAGTTCATACTGGGCTCACTTTCCGCAGATGTTTTCATTTTATTTTCTGTTTACTCAACCTTGCAGGGAAGCCAATATTAGTAACATACATGATATAATTCAAGATTTTGACTGCAGAAACCATTTGAGAGGGTATCAAATTACATTGAAGGTTATGTTACATTTACATAGCAAAATTGTATGGCCAATTTATGTAAAATGAAAGGAAATAATTAGCTTGCATGTTTCATGAAGTAGTTGTGTAGCAACTGTTCATGTTTTGTGAAAATAACACTATGACCGTATGTATATATATGGTTACAAGGGAATTTAATGTGAAAGGTGAAATCTGTACTTATTTTAAATTCTAGGGGAACTCAAATTCTACCATTTGCAGAATAATCTAATTTAAGGTATGTGGTACTGGCAGGTTTATAAACACGTAGTTTTCTGATGTGGTATTTTTCCACAGTGTAGTATTTCCTCAAAGTTCAAAATACAGTGTCTATAGAAAATATTTGACTCTCTACCAAAAAGTCGAAAGTCTAAAATACAGTATTCCACAGCATACACCACCAATGTACTATAATATAGAAGAAAATAATGCCTTAGTAAGCATATGCAGTTTGACTTCACATATTTTGCTCATATTATGGAGGTGCTTTTTATGATTTTATGGAAATGAAATCAAAATAGTTTCATGCCATTAAGAATCTTTAAAATCACCTTTTGTGTGAAATTTTCATCTAAACAAATAAGCTCTCTAATCAAAATAAACTATATATGTATGTTTGTGTGTTTGTGTGTGTGTGTGTTCCTGTGTGTGTGAGAGCAAAAACAGAGAGAGAATGAATGCATGTTTGCAGGAACTCACCTAGAAATGCAGGAAGGAAAATTTTGTTTAAAAGTGACACTTAAAATATATTCTTTTTAAGTATCAGTGCTTCAAAGTGAAAAAAATTCAATACAAATCTATCAATATGTTGTTCTGAACTGCATTTTAGTACTAGGTGTACAGTTAAATATAATTTCTGTGATAATCTCAATTAAAAATATTTACTTCTACTGGGAGAATACAAAAGTTAAATATTTCTTCTTTCTTCTCTATTGACCACAAAGGATAACCACTGTGGAGTAAGGGCGATTATAGGTGGAACACTCTCCTCATCTATTTGAAAAGAGAATATGTGGATGCTGCTTTAAAGTCTTTTAAAACTTGAAACAAAGCAGGAATTTTTCTCCTCTGACTAGCTATGAATATTAACATTCACCTGATTTTTTTCAAGATCCACAACCAAGAAGATAGTAACATACAATTCGTACTGACTTCTTAAAGATGCTCATTATTAAACCTACTATTTACGCTGATTTACAAAGCTGTATTTTCACAAACATCTGAAAAACAAAGTAAAAGCAGGACAATTTTCACATTCACTGTTAGGAAACAGCAGCAGTAAGCTTTTTCTTTCTTTTTTTTTTTTTCTTTCATTTGTCTTTTTTTTTTTTTTGCAGACATCATTTACATGAATTTTATTCTGGAGTTCAGAGAATTTTCTCTTTGTTAATAGGTAATTAGTCAAAAGCCATTTGAAACACTGGCAAAGGAAAGATGTTCCTACTAACTCTCCCTTTTGAGATTATTAACTGTTTATTTATGAATACAGATTACCTCTGTAATATTTCAGACCTCATTTAGCCCACCTTCTATTTAACAACATCCATCATCGTTTCCAAAGTACTACTATGGCATCGTGATTCGATTTACAATTTTAAATATTGTTATTTTCACACTTTTTCACCAGAGGCACTCAGAGACATACAGAGCTAAATAATTCAGCAGTTGCCTATGTCCATAATGACACAGTGATTATTCCAACTGTATTTTTTCCTAGCTGATATCACTGTGCACTAGTTCGGCTGTGTACAGAAAAAATGCACATCATATCTTTCTCCATTAGCAAACACTGCACAAAAAGGGTTACAGTTTATCTTTGTGAAGATTTCTCTTAGGAGCTTTTAAAAAAGTGTGAGCTCAGGCAGAAATGCATATAGCTATGATGTCTGCATTCATATTTGTAGCAAGATTCTTTTTAATGTACCTATTAGTGGGAGCTAAACAGTTTGAACGTTGAAAGGAAGGGGCATGCAATTGATGTATAGTTCAACAGTCAATGGAATTCGGAGCTCATTAAATAGAATACATTTTATACAGCATCTTGAGTTGCAGATCGTTCTGAAACCTTGGTGCTTACATATTTTCAACATAACTATGCTAGTTAAAAATAAAGAATTAAGTCTAAATGTGCAAAATCTTCACTCTTCTTCATGTAACTCACCACTCATTAAAATGTAGGCAAACTGAAACTTTGAATTCAGCCTCAACATAATATGATGATTTTATTTAAGGGAGAAATTTGACTGATTTACAGTAGTTATAAATTATAGTCATTTTTAATGGGTGCAAATTTTCTTCTAAAAGATGTGACATTACCACAGATTCTGTGGTGCCAACATTTCTACCCAAGCACGAAGGAAAGGGGTTGTTCAAAGTTGGCCCTAGGGGGAGTAAATTGGGTTCTTGCCTAGGGCATATATTTTGGAGAAGGCATGGAATTCAAGCACTTACTACAGGTATTGCTGTCCGTTTCATCTAATCACCTGCGGCTGTCTTTGCAGAGCTTCCAGGAGGCTGCAAGACTCATGCTTAGAAGCTACATCAAGACATCCCAACACGAGCTGGATATAGGGCGCCTCAGGGCAGCCTTGAAGCAGAGTGAAGGTTATTGTGGCTAAATGAATAAAACTAGACAGAAAAACTGTCGGCAGCTTATAAGAAGCAAGGTGATTCTTGGTGGTTTCAGGCATAAAACTTTTAGGGGAAGTGGTCGCATAGAGGTAGGATTAGATGTCTATCAAATCTAAGCTGACTTTTTCTCCCACAATTGCTGTATTTATTTTTGCACTTAACAGTGTGGCAATGTCCATCTATGAACTAATTTATTACTTATTACATATTCATGGATGTTACATAACTTCTGAAACTAGAAATTTCACCTGACTCCTACGCGGGTGGGAACTGGAGTAAAAGCGCTGGAGCTAGCTGGCTGCTTTGGCCCTGGCAGAGGCAAACTCCATTCACTTGATCCCTCTGTGCTCAACTCCTGACATGACGGAGTATGCAGGTCAGCAGGTGCAGGAGCTGGGGAGAGAGCTTTTGGGTGCCGGCAGGAATGACATCCACAGTGACCTCGTGGTAGCATCCATGGCGGTGCCCATGACCCCGGAAGTCCCAGAGTGCATGTGTTACAGTGCTCTTTTAGCGCCGCCATGTCTGTGGATGGCTAAAGTGTTAACAGCTCAGTGGGCTCTCAGTGGGCAGGTAATACATGTCATTTTTAAGTGGTTATTTTAATGAAAACATGCACTCAATTGGGAATTATTATGTAAGTTTATGTTACTTTTAGAAATTAAATAAATACAATAAATAAAACACAACAACTTACTATAATAAAACCACTATGAGATACGTATTATAGGGAAATAACCAATATTCAGAATGCAAAGAAAACTTTTTGATTTTTTTTTTTCTTTGAGATGGAGTCTTGCTCTTGGTGCCCAGGCTGGAGTGCAGTGGCATGATCTGCAACTTTTGCCTCCCGGGTTCAAGCAATTCTCCAGCCCCAGCCTCAGCCTCAGCCTCCGGAGTAGCTGCGATTACAGGCGCCCACCACCTGCCCACCTAATTTTTGTAGTTTTAATAGAGACAGGTTTTGCATCTGACTTTTGATCCTTTAGTACCAATTTAATAGGTTCAAGGTCACACACACACACACACACACACACACACACACACGCGATATGGTGACTTAGTTTTTATCCCATAACCCAGGGACCAGCTTTTGTAAACCTGGAGAAGGAAACTCTGGTTTTATGTAGAGTTAAAGGGCTTGTAAAGGCGTCTTAAAAGGAACTTTGAAACTAACCATTCACATACCCAAGAAATGCACAGAATTTTCTCACTAAAATAGGTGTAGAAGTGTATTGGAGATGACAGTTGTGCAGTCTTCCAGCTTAAGGAAAGCAGTTCTCCCCGGAGCTAAGCATATATTTTTGTTGCTTTTGGGGGGAAAAATGATAAATAGGGATAAAAGAGGTGCTATTGTACCTGACTTACAGTGACTGAGCTGTTTTAGGGCTCAGTGGAAAGTGAAACTTATTATCCTGTTCCCTGCCCCCACCGCCAACCCATTTATTTCTGTTTCTTAGGTAAACTAGAAATGCAGAGTATTTATTCTTTGTTCTCTCTACCACTCTTTCTAATAATTGCTATGGTCTAATAGAAGGAAAAGGTATTAATTAGAACAGATAAAACAACCAGTTTCAGACTTTATCTTTTTTTTTTTTTGACATGAGGAAAGAGTTTGGTAAAGCACTGAAAATATGAATGTTTGGTATCATACTCTCTTGAAATAAAAAATTCACATATATATCATTACTCAAATTCCAGGAAAAAATATATTACTATTCACTGTTTCAATCAAGCAGAAAGACCTGAATTTAGACAAATGCCAATGGCCTTAAGTGTTAGACTATGACTTCTTGGTGAAAATTACTTACGTTTTTGAAAAATTATAGATCCTAACAATCATACAGAAAAATAGTATAAGCTAATGTTAGCCACAGGCTAGGCACTTTGTTAGGTATTTTCTACATATGACTTTATTAAATTCTCATAACAACCCTTTGAGTTAGGCAGTATTTTCTACAGTATCTGCTTTTTACAGATGAAAAGTCTTGGTCTCACTGAAGTGAAATACTTGCAAGTGGCCTTGAAGAAATGTATGTTGTGTAAACTTTTTGTGAAATTTCAAATGGCAGAATACTATTTCCAGATTATGCATTGGGTTAAAACAAAACAACAGCAACAATAAAAAGACTCCCTGTGACTTCAATATTCTTAAACATGGGAGGGAAGGAAAAGGCATGTATTGCCTTCAGAAACTTTAAGCAGAAATTAGGTAAAGAAAGAAATAAGCATTACAATTAGCAACATTGGATTCAACATGCATGTGCCATCAAAATCAATTTCTTAGTTAAATAAAAATTATCTTAGACTATTAAAATGATGTCAAATAAATCTCAGCAGGTGTTTTGTAATAGCTTTATAAATGCAGATGGGTAGCAAACACATTTACAAATACAACAAAGTTCAGGTTACCGATGTTAACCAATTACAGGGTCGAGAACTGTACGTACCAGCACCCCTACACACATCAGCAATATATCCCAGGGAGAAATGCCAGATGCAATTAACAAGTAACAACCAGCAAGGAAGAAAGAGAAGGAAGTGGAGGAGGAGGAAAAAAAACATGGCACTTACACTTTCTGTATGCACACACCCGTGCCTGCGTGACCAGGGTGCTTTTAGACATAAAGAAAAACTAAACCTTCAAAAAAGGCACAACATATCGGAATTAATGGGTAATAATAAAAACAAATCTGTAGAAAGACAGCTGCGCAATATGAGCTGAAGGACTAAAGTATTTTTTAGTGGTTGTCTGAAAGTATTTGTGAGGGCCAGGTGAAGTGGCTCATGTCTTTAATCCCAGCACTTTGGGAGGCGGAAGCTGGGGGATTATGAGGTCAGGTGATTGAGACCATCCTGGCTAACATAGTGAAACTCTGTCTCTACTAAAAATAAAAAATAACCGGGTGCGGTGGAGTAGTCCCAGCTACTCGGGAGGCTGAGGCAGGAGAATCGCTTGAACTCAGAAGGCGGAGGATGCAGTGAGCTGAGCTTGTGCCACTGCATTCCAGCCTCAATGACAGAGCGAGACTCCATCTCTAAATAAATAAATAAATAAAGTATTTGTGAGGCATTAAACATAGAAAACAAATGAGAATGTAACCTTCGTTGTTTTTTTTTTTTTTTTTTTTTTTTTTTTTTTTTTTTGAGACGGAGTTTCGCTCTTGTTACCCAGGCTGGAGTGCAATGGCGCGATCTCGGCTCACCGCAACCTCCGCCTCCTGGGTTCAGGCAATTCTCCTGCCTCAGCCTCCTGAGTAGCTGGGATTACAGGCACGCGTTACCATGCTCAGCTTGTTTTTTTTTTTTTTGTATTTTTAGTAGAGACGGGGTTTCACCATGTTGACCAGGATGGTCTCGATATCTTGACCTCGTGATCCACCTGCCTCAGCCTCCCAAAGCGCTGGGATTACAGGCTTGAGCCACCGCGCCCGGCCGTAACCTTCGTTTTATTAGAACAATGAGCAAGTACACAGGAAGAGTTCTAAGTGTTGTACCTCTTCTGCTTCACTTTAAAAAAAACAGCAGTCACACTAACTGTAAAATTGATTTTTTAATTACAAAAATTATGAATATATTTATATGATCACTACTAAATTAGAATGATTCCAAAAATTTCAGTGGCAAATATAAGTAAATATAAAAAGAAAGGTGTTAGAAGCTTAGTTCATATCTTATGTGCAAAATACATTAACTATGATTCTTTGTATTGATTCCTTAGAGCTGTATTAATATACACAGCAGTGACTCAACATTCATTCTGTTCATGTAATTACTACCAATCAGGAGTCTAGCAAAAATAAGATGATCATGTATAGATGCATCTGGGCATCCAATTTTGTGATTATCAAAAGAGCACATAGCCTAATGGTATTTATCAGCCCGTGTTAGGTCCATAGGAGCTGTTTGTTCTCTAGACATCCAAGAGGAGCCCGCTAAGTACTTTTACTTTGGTGTTACTCATCAAATAGAGATAATTAATAAACTGATTTGCCCAGCATATTAAAAACAATGATCACAAAAATCCTCAGATCTCTGCTTCTTACCACTTGATTATGTTTTATCATGAAAATGATAAAAAGTTATTGACTTCATGGGAATTCAAAATTCACTAATTGTTTTCTACAACCATTAGAGTATGACAAAACATTTGGTACAGATTTGGTACATTATGTTACAACTTCAAAATAGATTATTTATATCATTGTGTGTCATAAAGTGAAAAGATGAAGATTGTCAATTAATTTTCAAGACTCTGTTTTTCTTTTATAAAGCTGGTATGAACCATAATCTTAATCCTTAAAGATGTTTCGGTAGCAATCTGCTACAGTCTCAATGTATGTCCTCTCCCTGGAACCCCTCAGATTTCATGTGTTGAAATCCTAACTCTCAAGATGATTGTGTTAAGAGGTAGGGCCTTTGGGAGGTGATGAGGTCTTTAGGGTGGAGCCCTCATAAATGAGATTAGTGCTTTCATAAAAGAGCCCCAAGAAGCTCTTAACACCCCTTCTAATAAGGACACAGCTAAAAGGCACTATCTGGGACCTGGAAAAGTAGGCCCTCTACTAGATATTGAACTTGGATTCCTCAGGTCCAGAATCGTGAGAAATTTATGTTTATTCATAAGCCACACAGTTTATGGTATTTTATTATAGCAGTCACAAATGGACTAGGACATACACAGTCATACCTTCTTTTCACTTAAAAAATTTCATTTACTATTTGTTATAGAGAAAGGGTCTCGCTCTGTTTCTCAAGCTGGAATGCAGTGGCATGATCATAGCTCACTACAATCTCCTGGGCTCAAGTGATCCTCCTGCTTCAGTGTCCCAACTGGCTAGGACTACAGGCAGGCACCGCCTCCACACCTGTATAATCCACCAGCATCCTTCTTCATGTTGTATATATCACACAAAATCAAATCTCTTAAATTAAATAAAAGTCTAAAGGGAGATAGTTCTTTAACCTCCCAAAGGCAGTGCTTATACAGTGAAAGATATGGGCATTAGACCAAATGAACTTGGGTTCAAAATTTGGCCCCATGCTGTGGTGATATTGAGCAAGTGACATACCTCTCTGAATTTCAGTTTATTCAGGTATGAATTTTTAAAAATATTATTTTTTGATTATAAAATCAAAAGAAATGATGTGTGCATCTCATTCATTTAGCATTCAATGACTACTGATTGAACATCCAGCATGTGCCAAGATACTATTTTTGGTGCCAGAGGACACGGTTTGAACATGGCAAAACCCAGCCTCATGGAACTTATGTGATCTAATATACATAATTTAATACACATATAATTTGCATATACATAATCTTAGATATGAATGTAATGAAGTAGTCAGTGATGAGAATGATGGCATGCATGGGTGTTACATACGTTTAAAACTATGTTTAAATTCTCTACAACATTAATACTTTTTGTGTTATTTCTTTTATCCTTTCCTTTTCTCTCTTCCAAGGTTCATAACTGAGATGAAATACACACACAGGCACACCCACAAACTGGATGCTGGCTGTGACGATTTCAGTGGGTTGCACTGTATTTTAACATTATTTTCCTTAGGCTAGTTTTGTTCCTCTGTAAATATGTTGCCATTCTACTTATTGTTGCCCAAGTATATTGAGTTTAAAGAATATTCTGGTCTTATATCCTCCTTTCCGTATTTACCTATCATTCTCCCTCAATATTTTAGTGTGTGTATCTGAAAGTGCCTACTTTGTGATTTTTATGAATTTAATTTTGCACAATAAAACAAGAGGATTTTTACTTCCTAATGATTTCCTGTTCTACTAATGTCAGTTTCTTTCTCTTAAGCAATGATCCTTATCTTTCACAATAGTCCTCTTAATCTTTTTATTCCTATCTTTGCTCTTTTAAAATTGTTATCCATAACATCAATCACAATTCTCAATCACCTGAGTTTGCCAATGCTAGAAGTCAACATTGGATTTTTCTTATATCAACTCAAACAACATATCACTCATTTTAAACTTCACTATTGTGAGGATTAAATTTTATAGATATATAAAAGTATATATATGCACATATTATGTTCCCTGCTCTGTTCTGATATATAATATACATAATATATATTTTATATATGCTCTGTTCTGTATATATTATATATATAATATAATGATTTACATTTTATATCTATAATATCTCTATATCATTAGAATAGAGCAGGGCACATAATAGGTGCTCAATTAATCTTAATTGCCATCTCTACTATCTGAGCTCTGGCAATAGCTTTCCAACTTCCTTTTCCATCTTCTGTCACAGGTCACCTTTCTAAAATAGGAGTGTAATCTTATCACTCCTTAATGTTTCTTTATCCCTTTATCATAGAACACAAAGTCTTTAGGTGAAGAGTCCCTTCCAGGTGAAACTATGACCATTCTAGCCACCAGTTTTCTGTGTTCCTATAGTGGTGATAATACTGTGTTATAAATTATCGATTCATTTTATCTCCCTCATTACATTGTGAGCCACTCATAACAGGAAACAAAATTCATTCACTTGGTAGGTATTCAGTAAACACTGGTACACGAGGGGCCAGTCAGTTGGTCAGATGAGTAAAATATGTGCCAACTTCTAATTGTAGAACAGACATGAACTTAAAAAAAAAGGTTCTGAATAATCTATTTGGTTGAAAGTCTCTTTTGCCCAAACTTACTTGTTTAAACAGCTTATTTTTCTGAAGTACTTTGGTAGTTTAAGGTGTGTTTGCTCTCATGTACTATCTTTTCTCTCTACTTGCAGGAGGTTTTCTTTTTTTTCTTTTTTTTTTGAGACAGGCTTGCTCTGTCACCCAGGCTGGAGTGGAGTGGCACAATCACAACTCACTGCCACCTCCGCCTCCCAGGTTCAAATGAGCCTACTGCCTTAGCCTCCCAAGTAGGTGAGATTACAGTGCACACCACTAGATCTGGGAATTTTTGTATTTTTAGTAGAGACAGGAGTTGGGCCATGTTGGCCAGGCTGGTCTTGAACTCCTGACCTCAAGTGATCTGCCCGTCTTGGACTTCCAAAATGCTGAGATTATAAGTGTGAGCCACTGTCTTGGCAGCAGGAGTCATTTCGACAAGTCTTATTATCCTGCTTCCCCCACCCCCGTCTATTTCCCTAATAGATACACAGCCTTCAAAAGCACATACAAAATCTTTCCCAAGCACTGCTTTGCCACATTCTCATTTAATTTACACTTCTTTCTTTATGAAGGGCAAAATCCTCACACTGGCATTTAAGTGCTTTCGCAGCATGGTGCTCTGTTCGCTTGAGATTGTGATCTGCTACGGCCCTCAACTCCAGAGGTTTATCACTAGTGACTGTTCACCCCAAACACACTTTGCTTATGCCTTCCTCCAACATCTGATGTGTGCTCCTCCTCCTGAGTTGCTATGGCAGATATGAGGCTGAACCACTCATATTTCCTTAAAGTAAGGACCTGCTGCTCATCCATTGTCAATGTGGTCAGCGACAGTCTTTGGGTCTCAAAAACTTCAGAGACAACCTTGGCTGCAGAAGGCCACCTAGGTCAAGGTCAAGTTCTTTTCACTCCTGATGACCAAACCAGAAAGGGTCTAAAGATTCATTTTCGCCTGATGCAGGATGCTGTGATGGAGAATGTATGTTCCCAACATCCCACCAGGCTGGCTGAGGCTTTGTCAGGCTCACATCATGGTTTGACTCCTCCCTCTGCCCAATCCTGCTTAAGCACGCATTCCAAATAAACATCCTGAACTCCAAATTCCATCTAAGACTCTCCTTCCAGAGAACCCGACTGACAACAAATGGTCTTCTCTATGTTCTCTTTTACCTGCATCATCCATCAGTTCAGAGCCAAGTCACATTTTCCAGGTCTCTCTTGACCAATATGGCCCAAGTTGAACTTACTCTAGTCTACCCTTTACTAGAGTTTCCTAGCTTTGCAATTCATTTTGAGAATCAGTTTCTTTTATTCTTTGTAACCTTTCTGTCTGTGTGTGTGTGTGCCTGAGTGTGTGTACGCCTTTCACTTATCAACTGAAGCTGTTCTATTAACTTCTTAAAGTTGGAGTAAACTCATTCTTTTCTTTTCTATCCATAAAATGAATTATACTTCCAAGGAAGATGTACCTAACATTTAATGATTAGAAAGTAAGGTATTTTAGAGAACGCATACATTGATGATTTCTATTTGGGTTCTTCCCACTTTTCTGTCAGTCATAGCTAAGCTAATTTGGTTAATTTTAATTTGAAAAAGAAAACAGAGCAACTTCCTACATATACATTTTTACTATATACAATTTGAGTGATGGACTTTTCTGGAACTTTGGTAAGGGAAAACATTTAGCGTTTAGAGCCATTTTACTTCTTGATTCAATATTTGCATATAAACTGAGGTATGATTTTTATAATCCCAGAAGGAGGGGTAAAATGAAATGCCTATTAATGTGAAATCAGCACTAAATAATGTACTAAAATGCAATCTAAACAAAATGCCAGCAAACATATCAATATCTCCAACTTATATTCAATAGAATTGATTGTTTGGTTGTGACGTGGCAAGTCAAATTCAGGGTTACACTCAAAGTGTTAAGTTCCTAAAGCTATTTCAGGTGGCTGCTGCTATAAATAAGAAAGGTACACGTAATTCCTAAGCAATACATCTCACCCTCAAAGAGACGAGATGGCAGAAATGAGCAACTCTTTTCTTTGCTGTTTCTATGAAAATAAGGAAGATTAAGGGAAATCTTTATTTTGATGTTTGATTCTCACTCGATTACTTTAAAGCTTTCAATTAAATCTAGAAATTGTGGTGTAAGTTGGCAGAATATGTATACTGAAACCTTAAAAAAAGTTTGCAAGAATCCTACCTTCTACATATATACATGAAATTCAGTTAAAAACCTCCTGAAAATAATGTGTGTACTCAGAAATAAAAACCTACTTCGACTCCCTACACATCCTTCTGTTGATCAGAACACTGCTGTGCTCCAGCTGTAGTGTTCTAATAAAAGTTTCTTTTATTCTTTTTAGAGCTGAAATGGAACTGCATACACACATTCTTATTGTCCTTGAAACTCTGTCTCTGATTGCATGTTGTTGAGGAAATATGAAGTTTCTGGCATTTTAAAAACTGTTGCCTTTTTTCTTCATTGCTATTTAGAATGGTGTGATATTTGCATTAAACCTTCCTCCTTTTAAGATTAGTAAACTAATATATAATTTCAATCCTTTGGATACCACTTTCTTGCATTAAAAAATAGGTTTTTGTCTGAGACTTATAGTTTGCAGATAACCCGTGTGTTCATTTCCTTCTATAAAATACTTTTACTTCCAGGCAAGATAATCTTAAAAATGTGCTTAATGGGACAACTGATTAGCAGTTGGTCGTTCTAAGGAAAAACTGCATTTGTATTGGTAACCACTTATTCACATAAAAAATTAAAGCTTAGACTAGAATCTGAAAGCTTTGATGAAAAGCCCACCTCAGACAATCTTTTGAGCATATAGAAGAAAAATTCCTTTGTTCTTCCTTGACACTTTGTCTTTGGGAAAAGAGTAAGGGTCTAGAAATAAGCTAAAAGAATAAAAAATATATTTGATATCGTATTCTATATAAGAGACTGCCAAAAGATAGATATTTTTGTTATCTTCACAAACAGTATACCATGTTTTCTAAAATACTTCACCTGAATGTTGTAGTCCAGAGGAAGGGGAATTTCCCCTGAGATAAGAGCAAACACATTCTTTGAAAGTAATCCCAGGTAGGAGGATTAGAAAGATAACTTGAAGCTTCATTTCTTTTATCTTATCACATCTTTGCTTCCTCGCAGGAATATAAGTGATAAGTTCTGTTTAAAATAACACCATACTGGAGCTGCAAAAACTGCAGAACAATTTCTTCCCAACTTGTTTTGGGCAACCAGGAAAGAGAGACTGTCCCTCATTCTTGGAAAGTTTATTTTATACAGGAGACTGACATGCCCTGTTTTTAGACTACGCACTTGAACCTGGAAAGAGTGGATCACAACCAATTTGAAGTGGGTGATTCGAATGCTTTAGCAGAGCAAAGGTGTGTTTTGTTGTGAATCATACGAAGAAAAGTACAATGATTCCACAGCAGCAAGGAGATTTCAGCATATACGTGTTAGCATGATGGTAAGAGTGTGGCGAAAAGATACATCTCATCCTTCATGCTCAATATTCTCTTCTTTAGAAAGAGCAGCAACTGGGTGTCACAGAATAAGGTCTGAGGTTTACATCAGAAGGCCTCGAACCAGAACCAAGGCTGGCTGGGGACGTGGGGGAGATTCTGAGCCTCACACTTTGATGTGTGAAGTGGGATGCTGACTCCATTGTCGGTTTTGTTTTGGAGTTTGATGCTCAAGTAAAGCAATATACATGAAGAAATGTGTTGACATTGTTTTAAAAAGGAAAGTTAATGTACAACAATGCAGTGGAGTGATTTATGAATGGCATTATAAATATTTTAAACCTCAAAAGGAAATAAAAGAGTATACTTGCATGTTAATGAAAAAAAAATTTAATTGAGAATAAACTTGGTAAACATAAGTTGATATAAGTTTACTGCTTTTAAAGGCGTCTGAAACATTCTTTTGTCAAGGTTAATACATTAAAATGTGGTACAGCATAACATTGATTTAGACAACACAAATGTTAATGTGTGTGATTATTTTATAAGCACTAGGTTGAAATAAATTTGTTCTTATCTATGTGGGAAAATTGAATAAAGAATTATTTAAAAGAAAGAGAAATTTCAGATGTCAAATAGGAGGGAAACTTAATGTCGCTTTATTAACCAGAGATAGAAAATGAGATACATTAGTCTTAGACACTATTTAGAGCATTTAATTGCTAAGTCACCAAAAGAATCTGTTCCACAATGACCTTCCTTTTAAAGTAGTTCCATGGCATGAACTCAAGGACATTACTGCAGCAAGGTTCTTAACAAATCAGTCATATTCACTGCATTTAATAATCTATTAGGGGCCTTCACTTGTGCGAACAACCAGCATTCCTTTTTAACTCTTCCATAATTCAGATTTCATCAATGTGGACTAACCCTGTGGGCAATTAAATCTGAAGTAGTGCCCTTTTTATGTTTTCTGAATATACTGGGCCTGAAAGCAAATATTATTTTATGATATGTTAATAATACAAGGAATTTTACTAGTAATATTTAGTGGAGCATAAAGGTACCTAACGCTCTATCTATTTGCACAGTAGCAGAATGGATCTAAGAATGATTCCATCCATGACTCTTAGTCAAACACATTAGCACAGTCCATTTACATAGTAGAATGCTCAGTATAGACCTAAGAATATTCTTTAAAATTACACTTGGAACATTTCTCCAAAATGTCCTTATAAATGTGTACACATGCCAAGTCTGAACTGCAAATTAAAAATCATAACACGTGGCTCTAATTTGTTATCCTCTAAAAAAGAATCTCATTTGTAACAGAACCAAGCTTTTGTTTTAATCCAAACTCCTGAGGAAAACTTCAAAAGAATGGGAAGTTCATATTTTCCCTGATATGATCAACAATACATTTCATAACATCAGAATACTCCGAAAAGAATCTGTGTGGTCTCAACATTTTATTGAGTTTAGAATATAGACAGACAAAGGTAAGTGCCACAATGTTCCACATGACCAGTTAGAATGCAGGGGGTCAGTGGAATTACTCCTAATGATGCAAAGTACAAACAAATCACTACAACATAAAAATAAATTTATTCCTCTATTTGTAGCTGACGGATATCTTAATGGTATTTTACTTTGCTTCCTAGTTTCTTTTTCCTTCTGTAACTTCATACATTCAGAATTCAAGATCATTTTCCTTTATCTATGTGATTCTTTCATTAAGATCAAGATCTCTCTTTTTTTTGTACAAAACTCGCATGGTGTTATCCATAGTTAAGCAATTGATAAATGAAACTTTTACTTGATAAGGTTATTATGGTATCAAAAATGTAAATCAAGTTTTGCCCTAAATTATTATAAATATCCCCACTTAGCCTCTGGCAATCTTCTGCTCTCATGGTACAGAGACAAAGATATAAAGACTTTTAAGAGTTTTGATGAATGTATGAAATTAAAGTAACTTAACTTTAGTTTAATATAAATATCATTACGGGCATAGCCATTTGGTTTATTTCCGAGCTTAAATAAAAAAGCTTTGAGAATATAATATTTAAAGGAGAAGTATCATGCTCCATGAATTTAAATATCAAACTGGATTGTATCTAATGTTGTTTTAGATATTAAATAGTATAATGTGGGAAATATACCACATATTGCATTACCCAAATCTTAAGAGGAAAAAAGAGATTACTATCTAAAATGTGAATATAAGTACATTTTTCTTGGGGGAGAGAATAATTTTTTTTTTTTTTTTTTTTTTTTTTTTTTTGAGACGGAGTTTCGCTCTTGTTACACAGGCTGGAGTGTAATGGCGTGATCTCGGCTCACTGCAACCTCCGCCTCCTGGGTTCAGGCAATTCTCCTGCCTCAGCCTCCTGAGTAGCTGGGACTACAGGCACGCGCCACCATGCCCAGCTAATTTTTTGTACTTTTAGTAGAGACGGGGTTTCACCATGTTGACCAGTATGGTCTCAATCTCTTGACCTCGTGATCCACCCTCCTCGGCCTCCCACAGTGCTGGGATTACAGGCATGAGCCACCGCGCCCGGCCTGAGGATAAACTTTTAAGATCAGCATTACACTGAATCTCAAAAAAAAAATGGAAAAACTTACTTAGAGATTGCTTGAATCTTATCTTAAGTGTGTCTTTCCATGCTTATAAGAAGCACGTCTTTTCAATTATATAGTTTCGTTATTAGAAAAAAAGCCTAAATCCCTGGAAATCGTAGAGAGAAGATAGAGCATAGTAAGAATCAGGCTTCAAAAGGAACCAAAGCATGAAAGAGAGTCACCTTGCTACCTGACAGAGAATTGTGCTTGCTTTGGGGATTGAAGCTTTCCTGAATATTCCTTTTTTAAATGGACACTATAAACAAAGCCATCATTACCTATATATAGGTAGGTCCTAAATGAATGCATCCTAGATAGGTCAGACAGATGACAGGATTTCTGGACTTCCTTATTCTTTGCTCACAAAAGCCAGGTAAGTGAAACATGCACATTTGTGCTGATTCAAATATTACATTGGAAACTGGCCTTAAAGGGGGGTCAGGAAAAATCCAGGATCTTGTGATGAATAGACTCCTGTTTGCTTTTCCAGTTTCTCCATATGCTCCCATGTTACAATGGAAATCAAAACCTGTTCACTGAATTTTCTTTTAAAAGTATATAAGGAAGAAATGTGGATATGTGTCTTCAAGGCTCAATTAAACATGCAGTTTCCCACAAATTAAAACCATTTTACATATCAACCTCACCTTTAAACAATGTTAATTGTTTCAGAATTTTGCAGTTTATTTCACATATAACCTTCCTGCTTTTTAAATTTTCCATTATGCTAAATAGCCATAACGTTCTAAGAAAGGAAACTTGGTGTCACATATTACTTGCCCTTCAAGTGGTACCTTTAATGACATGATTTACCAAGTCATAGCACTATTTTCTACATGGTCCCTATATGCTCTGGTCTATGTCAATCAAAGTAACTCAAAGGCCTCATCTTCTTTCTCCTATGTTACAGCTGTGAGTTTCTTATCTGTTTTTCCTTACTGTTCCTCACTGCCCTCCTTCCCTACCAGTTTCTACCAAACTTTACCTTACCAAGTGCTTTCAGCAACTTGAAGATCGTTTGTATGCTCAAGACATGGTAGTTCCTCCAAATAACTTACACGGAGACAGAGACAGAGGCAGGGAAAGAAAGACAGAGACAGAGACAGAGACAGAGAGACAGAGAGAGAGAGACAGAGAGACAGACAGAGAGAGAGAGACAGACACAGAGAGAAAGACAGAGAGAGACAGAGAGAGAGAGAGAGAGAGAGAGAGAGAGAGAGAGAGACCCCGACCCCGACCCCGACCAACTGACTGAGACCAAAAAGAGCATCCTAATTTAAGTCCTGCTGCAACAGAGGTAAGCAAGGTGGGGAGGAAGAGCCTATTTGGGGTGCAGGGGCAATTAACTTTGTTTTGCTTTGAGACTTTGTAAGAAGCAACAGCTAAATGATTATCTGAATAACAGGAAAGATTTAGCAAGATATTCCCTCCTTTGGCAACATGTAGTGATGTGGAGAAAAGCTTGTCTAGACATGGGAAGGCTCAGATGAGAGAGAACTTATGTGTTTGTGGATTTTCAAGAGTTTCATGTGGCCAAACCTAAGAGACAGCAAGAGAGAATGTATCAGGGCTGGGGAGGTTGGAGTCGGAGCACAGGAGCCGATGATGACACCTCGTTCTGAAGTGGTGGAAAGGGGTAAGGGAAAGGTGGATGAATTCAAGGGAGATACACTGTCAGTGTGACTTTTTGAATGTAGTGTTGGCTGGGTGAGAGTGCTTCTCAGGGCTCTGCCCAGGGTACCTGAGTGAATAAATAGTAACTAGCTCCTTTTCCTGACTCAGCTAAGCCAGATGGAAGAAAAGGATCAAGGAGGAAGACGTTTGTTCAAACTCAAACAGTATCTCTTCATCACTTCTGAGTTTCCTTCTCTTTTCCTTAAACTTCTTTCAGGCAGAGAGCTTTCCATTATTCTGCCAAAATATCCATGTCCTTCAAGTTGCTTGCTACTTCTGCTATTGTTAGACATATGTTCCGAGTCTCTGTTATATGAACAAATAAGCAATTGAGACAAAGTTCCTTAGAGAAAGTAATGTTCAACCTGAAACATGGAAACTCATCATTTTACTTTGATTTCATCTTCAAGCCTTCACTTAATTTAAAGATGGAATCCAGAGAAAATGGGAAGAGGTAGTAAGCTCCATCCATTCTTAGCAAGTTCTACTCCCAGTGGTTTTCACATTTCAGCCTGAAAGTTGGAAACTAGAGACCAGAGCTGTGATTGGGACTTGTGTAATAGGTGCTGGACAAGTATTTCAAAATTAGCCAGGCTTGGTGGTGGGGCCCACCGGTAGTCCCAGCTACTTAGGAGGCTGAGGTGGGAGGATCACTTGAGGCCAAGATTTCAAGGCCAGCTTGGACAACATAGCATACCCAGTCTCTACCAAAAAAAAAAAAATTAGCCAGTCATGGTGGCACACAGCTGTAGTCTCTGATATTCAGGAGGCTGAGGCAGGAAGAGAACTTGAGCCTAGGAGGTGAAGGCTGTAGTGACCTATGATCATTTTGCTGCACTGCAGCCTGGGTGACAAAGTGAGAAAAATATTAAATATTAAATATTTTAAAATTATTCTTAAAATATTAAATGTATCCAGCACCTATTAAAAATATTAAATATTTGCCCAAAATGCTTAATAATATATAATACACTTACATGTTTATTATTAAAGATAATATATAAATTTATTTTACAATAAATATTAAAAATAGGTGCTGGACAAATATTTCTTAAGTCAATGAAAGAATATTGTCAGCTGAATACTGTTTAAATCAAATCACATAGTACTGAAGAAAAATAAACATGTTTATGCAGTTAAATAAATGTTTTCAAAAATTTAATCTATATAATTTATACTTAGTATATTTTGCCAAAAAATGTCCTATCCTGTAGCTAGTACTCAAAGACTCATTGAAATAGAATAACTACAGAGATTGCTCCTATATACTGGAAGCTCCCTTGTAAGGTCTTTGATCTTTACTAGCGTTTTGGCCCAAAGAATTTGTGAGCTTTTGTCGATACAGGTTAAAACAAAGAGCTGTCCTAGAGGTTGACAGTTCTTTGATATACAATTGTGCTTTTTTGTAGAAAGAACACAGACGTCTTTGTCAGAATCATGTATTAACATATGTGCTATTATCTAAATGTTTGATATAAATTGGATTTTATGTTTCCCACATTAAAACATGAAAAAGAAACTCCTGCAGTCAAAATTTAATACTATATATTATTAATTTTTTAATCCTCTAATTCAGTCTGTTAATATGACAAAAGCTAATATTAGAGTTCTCTGATATTTTCATGACTTTTTGGTGAAAGTATTTTGTCATTTTCAATTATATGATTGATATAGCAACAATCTAACTAGATACAAAATTCCAAAACTTATCATAACTGACTTGGTTTTGTTCCTTATTTCAAACCAATATATTCACTGGATGAAAAATTCAATTAGGAAAAATGCACAAAAGATACAAAATAAACGTGACAACAAATTATTAGTATTATCCAATGCAACTTCCGCTTTGAAAAACAAATATGACACTGAAAACTGTTCAGGTATTTGATACTTTGCTAAGACAGTTATAAAATACTCTGGTGTGAATACAAATATATGGAAAGTATTCTTTTAAATTACTTCTGCTAATTTCTTTCAGTATATGAGCAACAGATTATTAATTTTTCAAATTAAAGCTAATTTAAAACTTTTTGAATAGTATGAGACACTACAACTTAGTACTCAGCATAGATGCTGAAGAAAGTAAAAAATGCAAGCTAATAATTCTATTACCAATATTTTACAGATTTTACATTTTGCATAAAATTACTATTCATATAAATAATGTTAAGGCTCATATTTTCAAGTATTATTTTTCCATGTAGTGCTCTTATATACAACTGCTTTCCCCAGACTAAAAAGAGAAAAGATATTTTCCCACCATTTAAAGAAGTATGTTTCACCTTTTTCATGAAGCACTTTCAAACTGACTAGAGGAAAGCTATTAGGTTTTCAATTTCTCTCTCTCTCCCTCTTCCCCCCCCCCTCTCTGTATGTGTGTGTAAGAATTACAGTCCTAGTAATTCATCTGCTTGTATCTGTACATATCCTCTCATTCTATAAAACACTGACATCTAAATTTATCATGCTTTCAGGTTGCTCTATAAGGTGTACATATATTGTGAGCTTCTACTGGTCTTCCTGTTTTAAATTACACCTTCCTAAAAGGTACAGTTGACTCCCCCAGTAAAGCCTAGCACAGTGCACAATGTCCCAGAAAACCAAATGCCCATTTCCCTGCCCTGCCTCCCGAGTCCCATTTTAATGATTTGGCCACCAACAAAAAAAGAGGATATCCCTGTGCATTCTATATTCACTGCGTTGATTCTTACCTCCTCAGTGTAATAGATTGTGAACCTTTTTACTTAGAGATAAGGGATATGGGATATGGGATCTCTGAGATGAAACATCAGTGGATCAATTAAGGCTATTTCGCTTAATGATGAAAAAAGTAGTTTATGAGCTCAGGGACATTAAAGGGGCAGTTTCATGGCTTATAATCTATTTAGATTGCCTCATTTCAATTGTCCTGGCTAGCACTAAAAATTATGTGACAAGAAAGGGCTTCCTTAACTTCATCACAGGTTGAATAAGAACTTATAGTAATGTGCCTTGCTTAGATTAGGTAGTGAATATTTGTTGAATCACATTAAATATTGCATACAGGCAACATCTGCTGATGGCTTCATTCAAGATCCTAAATTCTAAAGTGAGTATTCTTCATTAACAATTTGGATGGATTTATTTTTTGAAGATATATAATATTGTACTTTTTTATACATATGAACTAAAACTATTGTTTTGTATTTAAGATCCTGATTTTATTACCTTTTATAATCTCTAATCTTTTTGACGAAATAATTTTGTAGTTTTAGCCATCTGAGGATCTAAAGTGGGGATTACAACATATGATATAAAATGTATACCTGAGTAGAACATTAAGATGAGCCTATTTGGGTATAAATTTTTTAAGTTAAGCAAAGACAATCTAACATATGGATAAATGAATTATGTATTAAACAGTTTCCCTCTCTGACCTTATCAAACTGAAAGTAAAAGTAAACAGTCTGTCTCCTTTTCATTATTTAAAATTAAGCAGGATACTTTTTAAATATATTAAAGACTAAGATTCTTTCATATATTTGAAAAATGTTTAAAGTTATTAAATTGCTTAAAATGATGTATTTAATTTGAAATTAGAAAAAATACAAGTATATTCTTGATGCATAGCAATAAATAATAGTTCTCTCAAGGAATACACATTTTTCTGTTTTTTTCTAAGAAAATTTAGGTAGGGACCACACATTTCAAATAAGTTAAAAATCAACCAATTCCGGATAAATTAAAATCATCTTTCCTAGAAACTTTATACCAGTAATGTGAAAAGATAAATGTTTTATCAAGTTAAGGTATGTAAATTGAATGTAGTTAAGACTTAAATGAAATGATAGCACATATTTTAAGTACCATTACAGCTATCAGGACAAAACTATAATAGCCAGCTATACCACAACAAAACAAATTGGAGAAGAGCAGGATCCTTTAATAAAATTAAAATTATTTATAAAAATGTGACATTGGCTAGGCACGGTGGCTCATACCTGTAATCCCAACACTTTGGGAGGCCGAGGTGGGCAGAATACGAGGTCAGGAGATCCAGACCCTACTGGCCAACAGGGTGAAACGCCCCTCTCTACTAAAAATACAAAAATTAGCTGGGCATGGTGGCATGCACCTATAATCTCAGATACTCTACTCAGAAAGCTGAGACAGCAGAGTCGCTCAAACCCGGGGACCCAGGAGGCCAAAACTGCAGTGAGCCAAGATAGCACCACTGCACTCCAACCTGGGAGGCAGAGTGAGAGTCAGTCTCAAAAAAAAAAAAAAAAAGTGAAGTTAGTCTGTATTACACAATCCCCTTATATTACAACATAATTGGTTGGCTAGTTTTCTTACATGTTAAGCTAGCCTGATATTTTAATAACTATGTTGTATTTATTATTAGATTTAACTTCTTGTTAAAATAGATAGGTAGCTCCTCACCCTTGAGCAATGTGAAGGACAAAGAAAAGTGGGAGAAAAAGGTATGGTTGGTATGCCCAGATTCACTCTCAACTGCCTCCCTGAAAGAATGTTAACATCACAGGGTCTGTAAAATAGAAATAAAGTATATTTGGAACAAATGCTGCATTGGCCAAATTCAGTTTAGTTGTTGTTTATATGAATTAGTTTATGGTTTGCAAAAGAAGGTCTCAGATATTCAAAGACCTTTCTGGCAGATGTCCCAGCTTTGGAGGTTTGACTGGTGTATCTATGACAGGGAAATATGTCCTGTAAAACTTCTCACACCATCTAATTACAGAGGCCTCTTTCTTCCCCATCTCTATCTTACTAGAATAACTTCAAAATCTAATCTTAGAGTACATATTGGTTGTTTGGCAAATATTTACTGGATTAATTGTAGTTATACTCTCAAAGTGGGCTTGTTTACATATTTTGATAACTATGAAGGCACATTTCATAGAAGTATACATGCACACACAAAGGCAAACATATATGTCAATCTAAGTGATGCTAACACTGTAATATAAAAACCTCCCTTCATCTTTGTCATTCTGCAGCTCCTTTATTATAAACTTTAAAAGAACATCTTTTTCTCTAGACCTGGCTGCTTCACAGAGTGGTTTAGGTTCAAATGTGAAAGCAATGCTTTGAAAAATTAATTACTCTACCATAAAAGATTACTATACATTTCCTGTAAATTGGAATTCTTGTAGTTTGAGGACTAGCATTTAAATCTTTAATCCATCCTGGATAAATTTTTGTACATGGTGAAAGGTAGGGGTCCAGTTTTATTCTTCTGAATATGGCTAGCCAGTAGTTTCAGCGTCAATTATTGAATAGAAAATTGTTTTCTCTTTGCTTATTTTTGTCACCTTTGTCAAAGATCGGATGACTGTAGTTGTGTATCTTTACTTCTGAGTTCTCTATTTGATTCCCTTAGTCTGTGTCTGTTTTTATATAGTACCATGCTGTTTTGGTTACTGTAGCCTTACGGTATAGTTTTAAGTGAGGTCATAGGATGTCTCTGTCTTTTTTAGTTTTGCTTAGAATTGCTTTAGCTACTCTGGCTCTTTTTTGGTTCCATATACATTTTAGAATCTTTTTTTCCAGTTCTGTGATGAATAACATTGGTAGCTTGATAGGAATAATGCTGCATCTGTACAATGCTTTGGGCAGCATGGCCATTTTAACAACATTTATTCTTCCAATCCATGAGCATAGAATATTCTCCCATTTATTTGTGTAATCTATGATTTCTTTCAGCAGTGGTCTGCTACTCTTCAGTGTCAACATAATTATCATCACTTTTTGACATTGGAAAACCGAGGATATATAATGTTATTGGAATTTATACAGATAACAAATGGTCAAACCTTATGTTGCTCAGTATTGTTATATTTTCCATTTGAGGAAAGAAGGAATTTCTCTTATAACAATAAATATCTACAATAAGCAATCTACTAATTTTAGCTTACTCATTTCTATGTGACAAATTAGCAAGTCATCTTGTATGATTAGGTTTAGTAGTTTCATTATTTTCTTCTTATATTTTTTTCTAATTTTTCATTTTGTACAGAGGGCTCCATTGAGTTTTGCTGGAAAAATGTATTGCTTTATTTTCTATCATTTGATAGTCTGAGAAGGATACTGTAATAGTGGTTTTGTCAAGCTCAAATGGAGTAGACTCAGGAGATCTGCTGTTTATATGGAACTCAGAAACGTCACTTCCCAAGTTGTGAGTGGTGTTAAGACTAGGCATAAAGTCTTCTGATTTCTAGTCCAGTGGCCTTTTTACATCATAATGCTACTTTTCACATTGTATGCCAAACTGCACATTATATTAACAGAGAAGGCACTGAAAGGTCTTAAATGCACAGAAATGTTATAAATGGTGCCGTGAATGAAGTAGATTGCATTTTTATTGTAATCAATTGAGTCTAGAAACTTTCAAATAACATGTGAGTTTTAATGCTATATGGGTCTGTGAGAGAATAATAAAGAACAATTCTCGTTCTTATTTCACTGGGGTTAGAGTGGAGCCCTTTTTGTCCCTTAATTTCCCTAATTAGTCTCAACTGTGTTCTCCCTCTATGTTAGCAGGCCAAGACAGTATCTGCTTTATTGCCATGGGAGGAAAACTTGCTCTTATTGAGCTTTATTAGATACTCCATTCTCTCATTTAGAATCCTATTAAGTTTCCCCTTGGCATTTTCTAAATCAATTAGTTTTAGCCTTACCCTTCTTAATAGGCTCCTTTTGGGGGCTCCTAATTTTAGTCCCTAACTCTGGTATTTGTAGTTGCCTTTCCCTTTTCTTTTGGGCAAAGACTTCAATCAATTTTCCATGCAATACTGCTTTGCTAGCATCCCACAGAGTCATATCTATGACCTCACCATTATCACTGTCTGTTAAATATTCAGCCCATATGTCTTTGGGCTTTTCCCTAAACTATTGCTGCTGAAGGAAGTAATTATTACTTTACCATCTTAGCACTCCCTTGTTGCTTTTCAAGGGAAATAATTCCACACCCAAGCGAATCATTGCAGGGTCCGAAACTAGAATCTTGTCAATAGAACAGCAACTTTGCCCTCAGTCTCTAGTGGGAATAGAAGAAAATGGTTCTGGAAAAGGAAGAATGGTTTATACAATACAATTGTGAGTTGTGGCCATGAGCATGCTTATTTGTTTTAAAAATCAGCATAAATGGTTAATAGATTGTATGGTGCAAAGAATTAGAGAATAATTATATTTTAGCATCATGAAGTGCACTCCCACCCCTATTAGGGAATTGTTCTGGTAATGTATCTAGATATTTATTTGTTTCCATAAACACAGACAAATTATATGCACAGTAAGACATTAATTTTATAAAATAATTTTTTTTGAGATGGTGCCTCGCTCTTGTCACCCAAGCTGGAGTACAATGGCCAGATCTTGGCTCAATGCAACATCCACCTCCCAAGTTCAAGGGATTCTCCTGCCCCAGCCTCTTGAGTAGCTGGGATTACAGGTACCCACTACCATGCCTGGCTAATATTTTGTATTTTTGGTAGAGACAGGGTTTCACTATGTTGGTCAGGCTGGTCTCCAACTCGTAACCTCTGTTGATCCACCCTCCTTGGCCTCCCAAAGTGTGGGGATTACAGGCTTGAGCCACCACACCTGGCCTAAAATAAAATTTTAAAAACTAGAAGGTAATATATAAAATGTTAATTAATTAATTAATTAATTAAATTTTTTTAGACGGAGTTTCGCTCTTGTTACCCAGGCTGAAGTGCAATGACGCGATCTCGGCTCACTGCAACCTCTGCCTCCTGGGTTCAGGCAATTCTCCTGCCTCAGCCTCCTGAGTAGCTGGGATTACAGGCATGCGCCACTATGCCTAGCCAATTTTTTGTATTATTAGTAGAGACGGGGTTTTACCATGTTGACCAGGATGGTCTTGATCTGTTGACCTCGTGATCCACGCGCCTTGGCCTCCCAAAGTACTGGGATTACAGGCTTGAGCCACTGCGCCCGGCCAGTTTAATTTTTAAATATATAGTATAATTAGTTATGGGCAATTTTAGTTTTTAAGTTAGTAATTTCTAAATTCTCTCTCTCAATAATATATCATCAGAAAGAAAGGTTAAAATACATTAGCAGTTAAGTACTGAAGTGTTATAATAGCTTGTGTTTAGGGTGGGATGTACAAACTGAAAATCTGGTTATCTTATGTAGCTAAGAAAATTTAGTCAAAATCTTTTCAAATATACCAACTGTATCTACTGTGTTTCTAGTCAATAAACTGTTTTATAAGTGTGTTTTCTTGGTAAAATAATGCCTTTTCCCCTAACAGTTAAAACAGTTTTAAGTAAATAAATTAAGACAAGTACACGGCAATTTTAGCTAGTGTCATGGAACTAGAAAAACAACAAAATTCTACAAAAGACAAGCCTAAAAATATACATACATACATACATACATGCTTAAAAATCAGTGGTGAATAATACAGGGATGTATTTATTGGTTTCAGAGAGTTTTCAGCATAACATGTAAAAGTTGAAGAAAATAATTCATTATTCAATAATTCATTAAATACTAAGTGCCATGTTTTTGTAGAAATATGACATTTGAGATGCAAGTTTGCAAGATATGCCATTGACTATCTATGTTTCGATATTTCAGTGGCCACCATAAACACTGCTGTCTTCTGTAGGACATCCACCATTCCCCTAGGGCATACTTAGCATAATAAGAAAGCATTCAATAAAAGTGTAAGTAAGCATATTTCTTTTCTAATTGTCTGGAATGTTGACTCATAAGCCCTGCAGGTTAGATGGTCTTCAACCAGTGATAGGACTGTGAGGCACCATAATGTTCTTCATGCCTAAGTTGCTTCCATGTGTCATATTCACCAAGGCCACTTCTATTTATTCTCAATTCTCCTATTACTATTTTATTGGCATCCTGAACGTCTTTAACCTACAGAGCTTTAGAATCCAAAAATGATTTTGGTTTTTAAGTCTCATATATACTGATAACAAAATTACATGAAAGTTCTAGGAGCGACCAGGCGCGGTGGCTCAAGCCTGTAATCCCAGCACTTTGGGAGGCCGAAGCGGGTGGATCTCAAGGTCAAGAGATCGAGACCATCCTGGTCAACAAGGTGAAACCCCGTCTCTACTCAAAATACAAAAAATTAACTGGGCACGGTGGCACGTGCCTGTAATCCCAGCTACTCGGGAGGCTGTGGCAGGAGAATTGCCTGAACCCAGGAGGCGGAGGTTGTGGTGAGCTGAGATCGCGCCATTGCACTCCAGCCCGGGCAACAAGAGCGAAACTCCGTCTCAAAAAAAAAAAAAAAAAAAAAGAAAGAAAAGAAAAGAAAAAAGAAAGCTCTAGGAGCATGTCGCTTCTCTGTTGGGTTCTCACATCAGTGTCAGGGCCAGAACTATAAGTTAGGACAGCAGTTATGTCATTAGTATCTTGTGAGAGACACCACATTTCCACTACTGCCTCTTACAAAATTATGATCTCTATTGGTCTTGACAAGAACCTAAAATATGTGACCTAATTACTTATGAGGGAAATCATTAAGGACTATGGAATTTATTTTTTTAAAGGTACAAAATAAAGAAAATAAATTAGCATTCTCTACCATAGTATATAGCAGTATTTTTCACTTCATATGTACCATGCGTGTTGAAGCTTTATCCAGGCATGAGGAACCAGATGGACAGAATACTTAGAAGCCTTTATCTTTAAGTTGCGGATTTTAATACTTGGAGATGTTAGGAAAATGGTAAAATGACCTATAGAGCTATAAGTAGCAGAGCTAGAATTTAAAATCTATGACTGACTTCTCAATGCTATAATATTTCCACATGCAACACGAAACAACCTATTCATTCAGGTTATCTCTCAATATTCATTTGGTATTTCATTAATAAGTACCCAATAAGTGATTAAGGTACATATATTGGGTAGGCTGATTTTAGAGATGATAATGATTATATTAGATAATGTTAAGAGCTTATTATAAATCCACACCCAAGTACTTTGCATATATTATCTCATCATCTTTTCAGTAATCACCTCATCTATGAAGTAAATATGATTATTATTCCTGTTTTATAAGTAAAGAAACTTAAGTATGCATTAAAGCACTTGGCCAATGTCATACAGCTGGTAGTCCAATCCATGCAGCCTAATTCTAGAATCCAATTTGCCATATTAATAGAATAAATTAGGTCAACAGATGAAAAAAATGCAATCCATAAATTCAACAAAAACACTTAACAAAATACAAATGAAAAGAAACCTTTAAAAACTGACAACAGGTAATTTTAGAAAGCATTTCTAACCACCCGTAACAGGAAATGTTACATATATAATGCTATGTATACATACAATATGTAGACATACACAGGTATGCACATGAGCACACATATACATACCAAAAATATCTAGAGGAAATATTTTTTAAAAGATGCTAAGGATTTTATGGAGAAACTTATTTTTTGAAAGACAATAAATTATCTAAAAGGTTTCTATTTTCCCCACATTTATCCATGGATAGCGCATTTAAGTTACTATCTCAACAAGTTTGATTGTTTCTTTCTTTGTAGTATTTGCCCGGATGATACAAAATATATGTGAAAAACGAAATTCCAAGAACAGATAAGTAAAATTATGGCAATTAAGAATGAGTTATTCATGCTAGAATAAACAATCAGACCAGTGGAAGAGAATAGTAAATTTAGAAACAGATCCAAAGATATTCATTCAACAAACATGTATTGAATGTTTACTTGTATTAGGCTTAGTGGAGGGTGGTTGGCACAAGCCACTGAGCCAAACAAGCGAAGATTCTGGCTTATGTTCTACTGTATCACAGTCCCTTGATGTATGGCACAGTGGGCTTTGGGGAATAGCGTGGGAAATGTGGGATGTTGGATTGTGCTTTGGCAATTTCCATGTGAAAAAAGGAAGAAAGACGAAACCTGATTTTACCTCATATCTTATTCTGAAAGCAATTCCAGATTTAAGAAGTACTTACATACACAAGGCAAAACTTTCCAATTTTTAGAAAAAAAAATTCAAACACTTATCTTCATGATTTCAGAATAAGAAGGAATTACTTCAAGACACAAAGCTTATTAACCACAGAGGAAAATAATAATACATTCTATTACTTTAAAAGTAGTGACCATTGCTTACCATAAGGCATCATAAAGCAAGTGAAAAGCTACACATTGTTAAAAAAAAATACTCTGAGAAAATATACTAAGACCAAAAATACAAAACAACTCCAAACAATAAATATTTTAAAAGTAACTAAAGAGGGATGAAATAAATGAATAAAAATTTCATGGAAGAGGAATACAAATGACCAATATATATTAAGATACTCACTTTAATTATAGTCAAAGATTTGAAAATTTAACCCATGGGTCAATAGCAGTTCGCATTCACCAGTCTGAGATCAGAAAGGAACACAGAAGGCTTCAAAGTCTATGGGTAATATTTATATCTTAAGCTAGATTATTGAAACACTTTTAAAATAGACTGCTTATACAGTGAGTCTAAGCCTTTAATTGTATGATAAAAAATAAAAATCAGATATTAAACTTGTAAGAAATTAAGTAAAACCCAAAACAAACTGGATTTTAAAAAAGATGCAGACATAAAGACTGTCTATAGTAAAATGGATGGTGATGCCTCTAAGTCACTTAATAATTTAACAGATGTGTTTACATTTATAAAACTAAAAGGGAGTTAAAGAGTTAGAGATTTAAAAATTGCTCTGGGCTGGGTAAACTGGCTCACACCTGTGATCCCAGAACTTTGGGAGGCTGAGGAGTGTGGATCATGAGGTCAGGAGTTCAAGACCAGCCTGGCAAAGATGGTGAAACCCCATCTCTACTAAAAGTACAAAAAATTAGCCGACCCTGGTGGCAAGCACCTGTATTCCCAGGTATTTTAAGGGGCTGAGTCAGAGAATTGTTTGAACCCAGGAGGCAGAAATTGCAGTGAGCTGAGATTGTGTCACTGTACTCCAGCCTGAGTGACAGAGGAAAACTTTGTCTCAAAAAAAAAAAAAAAATTAATAAAAATAAATTGCTGGGAAAATGCTAACCACTGTCAGATTATTTCCTGCTAACATGTCTGTTTTTAATAAGGAGGTGGAATTTGAGATTGGTCTTGGAGGCTGGGTAGGATTTCAACAAACGGAAGTAGAAGGAAAGCTATTTCAAGTGAGATTTGTCAGAAGACTGTCAACATTCATATCCTACATAATCAAGTTATGCAAACATATCCTCCTTATACGGGATCATGGGGGTAGTCAAATGGTAGAGGATAGATAAATAAAGAAAAGGAGATACGGCCTTGGTCAATAGGCAATGAGAAGCCACTGAAGATTTTTTAGTATCTGAATAACTAATGGTGGTATTTCAAGATAAATCTGGCAGTCATATGAGGTTAAGATTGAGTATGTCTGACTTGGTGCCAGGACACTAGCCAAAGAACAACAACTACAGTCGGGGAGTGACAAAAATAGCCCAGACAAGGGTATTATCCATGGGACATAAAACCAACAGTTTAGAGATTAAACTGGCAGTTCTTGGGGGGATAATAAACACAATCCGGGCCGGGCACGGTGGCTCACGACTGTAATCCCAGCACTTTGCGGGGTCGAGGCGGGTGGATCACGAGGTCAAGAGATCGAGACCATCCTGGTCAACATGGTGAAACCCCGTCTCAACTAAAAATACAAAAAATTAGCTGGGCATGGTGGCGCGTGCCTGTAATCCCAGCTACTCAGGAGGCTGAGGCAGGAGAATTGCCTGAAGCCAGGAGTTGGAGGTTGCAGTGAGCCAAGATTGCGCCATTGCACTCCAGCCTGGGTAACAAGAGCGAAACTCCATCTCAAAAATAATAATAATAATAATGATAATAATAATAATAAAAATAAACACAATCAAGAAAAACGGAAAAACACTAGGCTACTCAGAAAAGATGACAGCATAGCCTTTAGTAAATCTAACTGGGAGAGACTGGAGAACTTCATTAGAGAGAAAATGAGAGATTAGAAAAACACTGATCACTCCATCTGACCTGTAGTTTAGCAAGTAATAAGGTAGTACCATTCCGATCCAACCTGATGGCCCAGAGAATACAAAGACATGCATAGATGTCTACATCTAGAGGCAGATGAAAGGGTATAAAGGAGCATGGTAGGACAGCACGGGGTGGGAAGGGGTAAGGGGAAAAGACGGTTACAGGAATGTTAGAAGCACACCTGGCTACCTAATAATTTTATCTTGAGCTCGCTTCTTTATAGAAAACTAATTTATCATAAGATTAAAAACTATCATAATAAATACTACCGTCTAATTATCTATTTTTCTAGAAATCTTAGAGCTTTAATGATTAAGATACTTCTCTACACATCACTTCCCCTGGGGACATTATGTTAGTAATTTCTGTTGCTTTTTCAATTTCTAGAAGAATCTGGACAGTTCTCAGCAGCTAAGTCTCACAAAAGGAATTTCAAGAATCAGATTAATTCATTAACCAGAACAAAAAAGAAACCAACAAAAACAAGAGAGTGGCAGGAGATGGAGGAAATCATTTCATCTCTTCCAAGGAATATCTGGCTTACGGCTGCCTTGATCTTTACTTTGTATGGTTCCTCTGTTCAACCTGTTTCACACTTCTTTCCTGACGATTACTGATTAACAGCTTAGGAAAATCCCTCCATCTGAGGAATCAAAAAGATTTTATTCCTGATGTGTGGATCTCCTTTTTCAAATGTCTATCTTTGTACACACAGATTAATGAAAATGATGGCCATTAATTTCATTAAAAGACCATTCACAAAGAGATGATATTGAATATATCTCAAGTGCATACACTAATATTTGAAATGGGTGAAAAGCTGTCATTTTTACCTGTATCTAATTTGTTTTATAGTGAATTGCTGTAGTTTTTGGTTTTATATAAATTAATGTGTTATTTAAATAATTTTCTAAAAGAGCCTGGGTAAAACATGATCTCTTTACAATTTTATAGAGAAATAGAGCAATGTTCAGCAATTTCAGAATATTTATTACTTTTTTTTTTTTTTTTTTTTTTGAGTCGGAGTTTCACTCGTTACCCAGGCTGGAGTGCAATGGCGCAATCTCGGCTCACCGCAACTTCCGCCTCCTGAGCTCAGGCAATTCTCCTGCCTCAGCCTCCCAAGTAGCTGGGATTACAGGCACACGCCACCATGCTCAGCTAATTTTTTGTATCTTTAGTAGAGACGGGGTTTCACCATGTTGGCCAGGATGGTCTCAATCTCTTGACCTCGTGATCCACCCGCCTTGGCCTCCCAAAGTGCTGGGATTACAGGCGTGAGCCACCGCGCCCAGCCCAATATTTATTTTTATTCTGGTCACTCTGGTTATTTTTTTGTACTTTCTTACATTCCCATGGATGTGGGAGAACACATAGCTTTGATATTCACCAAATAATATAGATGATACATTAATTTATAAATTTGTCAATTTTTATTTTCTTTTTTTTTTTTTTTTTTTTTTGAGATGAAGTTTTGCTCTTGTTGCCCAGGCTGGAGTGCAATGGCGCAATCTCAGCTCACTGCAACCTCTGCCTACCGGGTTCAAGCGATTCTCCTGCCTCAGCCTCCCAAGTAGCTGGGATTACAGGCGCCCACCACCACGCTTACTTATTTTTTTTTATTTTTAGTAGAGATTTCACTATGTTGGCCAGGCTGGTCTCAAACTCCTGACCTCAGGTGATCCACCCGCCTCTGCATCCCAAAGTGCTGAGATTACAGGCATGAATAATCGCGCCTGGCCCAACTAAGTTTTTGACATATAAAAATTCTGACACAGTATCTTGAAGTTAGATTTGTGGTTCTCAGGAAGTCTCCAGTAATGTACTCATGAGCTATGACTCTCCATGACTATTTTTACTTTCACTGAGATGATAGACTGCCAGCCACCAGGCTCCTTCCTGGGCACAGAGGATTGCCTATGTCCCTGCCCACAAGAAGCCCCACGTGCATTTCTGTGTTGAATGCCCCACTATTTTCTTTCTTGTTGAGTTGTCTCTTTCCTCAAATATTTCAATTAAGTGTTATTTAGAACTCTCCTAGGTTTTGGAGGTAAACATCCCAAAATATGCTGTCACTTTCTAAAAATGAATCACTATCATATAAATAAACTGTCCTATTTTGCCATAACTATCCATACTGACTTTAAGAATATACATTTTTTTTCAGCTCATACAGACTTATTGATTTGTGGAGATTTTAATTGTTTCTGGAAAATATCAAATTTATCAAAAAAGGAAGGATGTCAGTTTTGAGGCAGGGTAAATGTTCTCTCTCAGAGTAATAACAGAATTTTAAAATCTCACAATAAACTATGTCTATCTATTAGGGTCTTTATTAAATGTCAATAAAATAATAATTTCATGAATAAATAGAAATTACTTTGTTTTACATCTTACAAAATAACTTTTATATACTCACCTTCAAATAAAATTGTGGTGATCATGTCTTAATATCTAGAAGTAGTCTGAAAATGTGCCATGATCAAATGAAGATGAATACATTTACATAGGCATAGATTTTCTAGCCAATATTACTCCTTTCAAAACCCCAGTTTATGCACTTTTAATATCATTTGATAAAAAATTTGATTAATTAGAACTTTTTCAGAATATACAAGACATCCATTTTTCTTTTTCTTTTAGGAAACAAGATTTTAAATTAAGCACATGGATGAGAACAGAGTGGAATTATCATTGATGATAAGAATATTTGTCATTATTGATAAGTATATTTTCACCATGCATAAATAAAATGCCAATAGAATGTCAATTACTTCTCTAGAGAAGAAAACCTATATAAATGATGAGATATTATGATGACCAGCTATCTGAAGTCACCTAGTAACTGTGGGAATCTACATGGCTATTAACACTGGAAACTTTATTGTATAGAGAAAGGAGGAATCACTCCCCTCTCAGAAGAAAGGAGGAGGTGTGAAAAGACTTGGCATATCAACATCAAAAAAGATGTCAATAAGATAATTATATTTAGAATTAGGTAAAAAGTGTCTTTTTGTTGGGAAACTAATGATTATCAAGTTTTCCAACTGGAATGAACTTATGGAACTAGAGAATAGAAGAACAGCTACCAGAGACTGAAAAGGGTAGTGGGAGGCCCAGGGGGGAGATGGGGATGGTTAATGGGAACAAAAAATAATTAGAAAGAAAATTCTAGTATTTGATAGTATAAGAGGGGCACTATAGTCAACAATAATTTAATTGTATATTTTAAAGTAACTAAGTATAATTGGATTGTTTGTAACACAAAGAATAAATGCTTGAGGGGATGGATACAAATTTTACAGGAGGTATTTATTATGTATTGTATGCCTGTATTAAAACATTTCATGTGAAATAGGAAGGCTTTTACACTGTTGGTGGGAGTGTAAATTAATTCAACCATTGTGTAAGATAGTGTGGCGATTCCTCAAGGATCTAGAAATAGAAATATCATTTGACCCAGCAATCCCTTACCGGGTGTATACCCAAAGGATTAGAAATCATTCTGTTATAAAGGCACATGCACACGTATGTTTGTTGTGGCACTGTTCACAATGGCAAAGACTTGGAACCAACCCAAATGCCCATCAGTGATAGACTGGATAAAGAAAATGTGGCACATATATACCATGGAATACTATGCAGTCATAAAAAGGTGAGTTTATGTCCTTTGCAGGGACATGAATGAAACTGGAAATCATCATTTTCAGCAAACTGACACAAGAACAGAAAACCAAACACCACATGTCCTCACTCATAAGTGGGTGTTGAAAAATGAGAACAGGGGAAAAATGAGAACAGGGAATGAAACATGAAATGAAACATGAAAGCAGGGAGGGGAACCTCACACACTGGCACCTGGAGGGTGGGAGGCTAGGGGAGGGACAGCATCAGGAGAAATACCTAATGTAGATGATGGGGTGAGGGATGCAGCACACCACCACCATGGCACATGTATACCTATGTAACAAACTGCACTATCTGCACATGTACCCCAGAACTTAAAGGATAATACATAATTTTTTAAGAAAATACCTCATAAGTATATATACCTACTATGTAACCACACACAAAAAGAAGAATTTAAGTTCTATTTCTGGGAAATAACAAACAAAAACAAAACACAAAAGTCTTTCTAGATCAGGCCCGAATAATGCTACTTATTCTGCACAGAGATCACTGCCTCAATAAAGTGAAAGTGAAAGAGGAAACCGAACCAGCCAGGCACACATAAGTCAAGGAGTTTGGGACCACATGGCTGGCAACCTACCAAAAGAACAATATTCTCTTATATAAGCCCTACATATCACTAAAGAATATAGTAACATTACAGTCAAAAAACATGACCAAATTAATTCTTATTGCAGAAATATCCATGAAGAAAAATAATGAATTTATATAATATTACTATGGTAAAACTATATAGCTTAGTAAAACATGATTCTCCTATTTCCTCTTTCATCTTAGTAAACAAAGGAAACAGGTATGAAAATGTGTGCTCACTCATTAATTTGACCTATATATCCATTGACTGTCAAATTTTACCCCGGCTCTGTGCTCATAGAAAACTGCTTTGATGAAGAAATCCTTCCATTTTTTTTGTTCTCCCAAATAATCACAGTCCTTTGTGTTCCAAGAAATGTCTAAATGCGAAAGATGACCCTGCCCTCACATATTCCAAGATAAAACCCACTTTTGCCTTCTCCAGGACTCAGATGAGACCCACCTCCATCCAGCTTTTCTCCCTCTCTTGTGATCTTCCCATTAATATGTTCTTATTGAAATGGCCTGAATAAAAATCACCCCCCTACTTGCCTGCTGCATTTTGTCTTTCATTCCCTAACAGGTATTTTATCAGCAACAAGTGCTGGATGTATCCAATGTTACCCTCATGGAAGAAAAACTGGCTGTACCTCTGCTTTCACAGCTTGGGTGAAGAAACCATGATCGTAATGAGACAGGAATTACACAAAGTGGTTGCGGGAGAATAGAAAATTCCAGGCACGAGATCCAGAGATACTCTTTCCAGTAACATAACTACTCAGCTTACTAGATCAAGAACTAAGACTACCTATATCAACATGACTGTAATATTCCAGGAAATTCTTGCCCAGAGGATAAGGCTGTAAATAAAAGTATTTGTTTTAGAAACTTCCTGAAAAAGAGTTTATTTAGAGGATAGATTAGTTCACTAGGTTTCTCAGGGTAATACACTACTCAAATTAGCAAATTTAGTTTATCAAATGACCGTTTACTCAACAAGATTTGTTTCAATCCCCCTCGCCCCCTGATGCCATCAAACTTAAGCTACTGTATCACAAGCATTGCTCACCCCCAATTATGTTTCAGCATTAAAAGTCCTGAGTTAAGCCACATCTCAATATCTTATATGTATCTGCCCTTATACTGCCTCTTATAAAACATTACTAAGACTTTATCTAAGTGATAATTGCTTTTATTGCAATGGGCAATAAAGTTGGCTTTACTTGATCAACAGATTTTTGTGGTCTTTTCAGAGAAAAGCAGTTGTCATCAGTAAGTTTTTCTTATTTGTTGCCCTATCTCTTTTCCTATTATCAGCAGGGTTTTGAAAAGAAATTTGCAAAAGAAGGGATCAACTTCCTAGTTTTCTGATGGTGAGAGTAAGGGCTCTCCCTCATTTTGCAGCCAGTCAGTAGGTGGCAGTAGCTAGCAGAGAAAAAGAGAGCAGCCCCAACACCTCAGGGTTAGGAAGAAACAGAAAAGATGGCAAAGAGTTTGAGTCAGAGACAGGTATTGTATTTTTAGCAGGTGAAAGACCCATGGGGATCTGATTGGAGTAGAGTGGAAAGGAAACACTAATGCATGGGTGGGGGCAAGGAAGGCAGATGTATTTCTGGTTTATTCTGAAGAAAAATGATTGGATATGTCTATATTAGCCATTTGGCTTAGGAAAGGTACCCTCCTGAGCATAAGCTGGATGAGTAAAAGAACCTATTTATTCAGCTAAAGGAAGTAGAAAAATGTTGACTTTCCATTTTCTGGAGAGAGAGGTCATGAACTCAGGGAGAAGGAGACTAATAAAATATACATAATGGGGAAGCACTGGCTGAGAATGCTGACTAGCACTTTGGGTTCTTATGTAAGCAAACCAAAGCCCAAGGTAAAGTTGAAGCAAAACTAGACTTACCCAATCACAAATGGTCAGCTAACCTACCTAACTGGAGACTTTGCACCAGATTATATGCAAATAAGGCAAATGCCTAGAGGTAGCCAATCAAGCAATGTCTTTGCTTTACTTGACATTTAGCCTATTCAAGCTGCTGCTCACATTGCTGGGCAGGGGTCTCTGAATCCCTGCTGGTTCTGATTGCCTCATGAAGTGTTCTTTGCTGAAATAAACTCTGCTAAACATACTTTGTTTGAATTTTTCCTTTAACAAGAGGTAGGAAGAAATGAAGAAAATTTGAATTCAGATTCAAGAAGACAACAGCGCATAAGACCATTGGGCTAAAAGGGTCGATCAGTGGGAGAATATTGCAGATTAGAGAATGCTGACATCAAACGTTTAATCTGAAGTAGCTGTCTGTAGTTTCGTTTGCTGTAATATCTTTCCATGACACCAAAACATCTGTGTTTCCTGTCCATACAAACCATGCATTAGTGAAGAAAGAAACAGAGGCAGTGTACAAGGCTGGGTAAAGCAAGAGGAATGAGGAAAAAGGAAGATGCTGGTTTCCCACTATATGTGAAATAGGTTGCTCGGACATTTTCATTTGAATACGAAAAGAGAGATCTCAGAGGATGGAAAAACTCTGAGAGCCTTAAACATTCAGATTGGAGTTTCGGGGACTTGAGGTATAGAAGAGAACCCCTAAGGCAGAATGGTAGCTCAACACATTCCTACATGGCAAATAAAGACATAAGAAATACTCTGTGACCAGGAAGGACATTCATTGTTATCAATATAAACTATATGTTCTTCGATTCTTGGTCTTGACACTAAAAAGTTTCATTTTTGTTTATAAGGACACTTGATATAAAAAACAAAAGCCCATCTTTAGCAATTTTCCCCCTCTCAAAATAAAGTATTTTCTAAGCCAAACTACCAGTGAGTTTAAATCCACGTTGTATTTTCCTCGCAATTATTCTGTTTCACTTTTTTGATGAACGATCTTTGTGCAATGGCCAAAAGCTCAAACATTTCCCCCGCACAATCTTCTCCTTCCTTTTTTGTTATTGGACAGATGGTCATGCCTAGTTCTGAGAATTAGGAACATTGAATTATCCCCAAACATACAGCCCAACAGAGCCCACTGACAGTCTCATTCTGTATTCACTGGGCTCAGGAAATATTAGCACACAAATTTGAGATATATCACAATCTTTTGGTATAGTAGACTTTCAAACTGCAAATGGAGATAGCATCTCCTTTGTATAATTTGATAAGTTTGTACAGGATATAGGTATAACAAGATGGAAATGAATACATTGCCCTTACGTCTATGACAAGAACTCTTCCACAGAACGTTATGCAGAACTAGCTTAACATATATTTTGTAATTTGTATAACTACTAAATAACTATTTTATATTTTGTGTTTTATATTCCTATAGTATTTCAACTATAAGAAATAATTTTAACATGAACAATTTGTTACAAGTACTTTCCCATTTTGTGGTTTCATGGATATCACTGGCTGTCTCACAAGATACCTCCCTCCTGTATCATCTCTTATATACATGAGCATGAAACTCCATGTGAACCATCCATAGTCTGCCGTGTTTCATCTGGTGTTAATGATGACTATTATAAATTATTTGAAAACAAAACAATACTTTTTATTTTCCACAATGGCTACAGACTCTATAGGGCCATGGAGTCTTTTACTTTTTTGTGACAGAGTTTCAGGCTGGAGTGCAATGAAGCGATCTCGGCTCACTGCACCCTACACCTCCCAGGTTCAAGTAACTCTCCTACCTAGCCTCCCAAGTAGCTGGGATTATAGGTGCATGACACCACACATGGCTAATTTTCTGTATTTTTAGAAGAGACAGGGTTTCACCATTTTGGCCAGGGAGTCTTATACACACTGAAATTGTAATTAAGAAATTGTCGAATAAACAAAAGACCTATTTTTGTATTTAAAATGGAAGGTAGCATACTCCCGTTTACCAAGCCTAGCAATTCAAAAGTAATAAAACTTGTCTGTATCCTATATTTTATTCTAGATGCCCTGCTTTCCACATTGCAGAGATAGATGGAGGTTTCGGTTAGAACAGCTCTCACCTAAATTTTAATAGTCCCGCTATGTTTTCTTAAGAAACAGATGTAAGAAAGAACTAAGAAGGGAGAAAATTTGCAATTACACATAAAATAAGAGCCAGATAATCACAGTTCTCTTTCCCCCTTTCCACTTTTTAACCTATTAATGGGAATTTCATTATAAAAGGAACTCTAGAGGACCTCCTATTCTGTTCTCCCCTTCATCATGCTCCTTGAGAGTTACTCCATTTGTGATTGCTTCTGTAGCTGTAATGGGCTATTAGAAAAAGGCTCATGCAAACACCCCTATTATCATGCATAAAGTAAGCAGATTTCAACCACAATACATGAACTTTTACACTTTTAGCAAAAATGTTACACAACATGGAAAACAAAAGAAACAAAAGCTCTGGAGAATAAAAGAAGGAAGAAAGAAATTTAGCTTTTCAAATATTTATCACTATATCAAAAATTAAAAATCAGTGCTATTTTGACAAGGATGTTTTGTGCACTGGGATATGCACATCTAGCGCTGTATCTGAACAGGGTTAAAGGACCAATCACAGAGGTCATGAGGAAATGTGCTCTAGAATGTCCTGATGGACAGCACCCCTCCGGAGGGCATTAGCTACAGAGGTACAATCACTGAAGCAAAGTTTATCATGGTCATCTATCAGCTGTTCAAACAACCAGCTGTTATCCAATCCCATGTCAGCCTGATGGACTTGGCTAGTTAAATATCACATCACACCAGTACATTTGAAAATATCAATCTCATATCTAGTTACCTGACCAGGAGTATGAGATTTTGAGGCAGCACATTTAATGTGACTGGGAATAACCAAATATCTATTGATACTCCTCTTCCTGAGGAAATAAGGCAAGTGCATAAAATCCTAACTATCAGATTTCTATGAGCAACTAAGAATGAATGAATAAGACTTAGAAGAAAAATTTAAGATTGAAAGCATGATTAACCCAAAGCGCAATGCTTCCAACAGGCTGGATTGCTCAGTTAGATAACACACAAGTAAAAAAATGCATTAATGTTGCCTAAAACGCTGATGAAGAAATCTAGATAAGATTTTACTGAATTTGTATTTCATTAATTGTGAGATACAGAAAACTGCCAGGCAGAATATGTAAAACTTTACTTCCTATAATGATTTCATCAAAATAATTGAGCAAGTGTTGTGTGTGTGGAATTATCTGTCTCCATTCCAACATTATACAGTTAATATTTGTTGGGTCACTTATGCTGGGCTAGATACTAGGTTCAAATTCTTTGAATTGAATGAAGCCTGCTGAAGCAAGTATTCGTTATTCCTATTTCACTGACGAGGAAGTTGAGACAAAATTAAGTAATTTGCTGAAAGTTATCTAACAGGGTAATATCATAGCTAGGATCAGAACCCAGATATACTGACAACAAAACCGTTTGAGAAACGTATTTTAAGTGTTTATCTAAAGTTATATTTGGCAATGCGTTTTTATCTTTTACTTAACAAATAACTTTGTCATATTCTCCGAGCCTACTAATGCATACATTTCTCCTCCAGTAGTCATGAATCTCTAGGAATATCCTAAGTATCGTAATGTGACCAAAATATTAATGACAAGAACTGCCTTTTCAGCACTGTAATAAAAAATGGAAGTATTTGATGATAAAGATGGCAGCTTCCATATCCATTTTCTTCTTATGGTGGTCCACTGAAGTCATGATCTGAATCTGAGAATGGAGGGTAAAAGTTATGATTTGCTAGGATTAGTCTTTTTCTTGCTTCTTTCATAATCATGATGTCATTTAACCTTAATATTTATTAAGATGCTTTATGTAGTTGACATTATGATGGATACTGTAGATATAACACTTACCACTTAGAAACTAGGGCAGGTCAACAGAGCTTGCATTATAGTATCCATTATCTAATAATGAAAGGTTCCTAATTCTCATTACATGTATAAGGGCCAGCGTCAAATATTTTCTCCCTTAGTTGAACCTCTTTTAATTATAGCAGAGAAAAAAGAGAGAGAGAATTTCGTTTCTTGGTGGGTGCCTGCATATACAAAGATCCCACAAGAAATACTACAGGAATCAAATAACTTCAAAACACTTAAATTGCTTAAGAGCCATGGAATGGTGTTGACCTATATCTAAAAGAAAAATGAAGCAGATGACAGAGCACATGTGAAAGCTGAATGTTCTCAGATGTCAGTGGGAGCTCTGTGGGATATGGAACAAGATAAGAATTCATCACAACTACACCAATAATGTGGATTCTCACATAGCACAATAATGAGTATTTTGCTAGTGTTACCAGTTTCCCTTATCCTAGCTGTAGGTACTTTTTACAATGTAATGGATGTATATTGTGGCAAAAAGTGCTCATTTTGTAAATAAAGACTTGTGAAGAAAGAAAAAATAAAATGTGTTTAAAGATAGGGATCAAAAACTGTTAATATGAACATAGAATGCAGAGATATGATTGAAGGGATTATCATAATGGATTTACTTAGCTATTGTAACAAAAATATATAAATGTTGGACATTTATATATTGAAAACTGACTATATGGGATCTTTCAATACAGAATTCTGAATGAATCTGACTTCATATAACAAATATTGTGACAGTCAAAAATTTTTAAACTATATTCAAGTATAGTCTGACATAAATCCCAAAACTTAATCATTAGATTTTTATGAAGAATTCCTAGGGAGGCATTTTGTAAGAATTTTTATCACAACCTGAATCATGTAAATAACAAAGGGAATTCTCTACTTCAAAAATATTTTAAGACACTATCTAGTACCTATAATAATGAAAACTCAAAGTATTTCACTTGTTCAGGAAAAAAAAATGTTACCTGGAAATATGAGGAGTTTCATATTAAATAAAACCAACATCTTTACACTATAGCTGACCATAGAAATCTATGACTGGCCTCATGGTGGTGTTTGCTGCTTCACTATAGGATTTAGAGTAAACTTTCAACGTGACTTGAATCTTGAACAAGTCAGAATTTTATAAACTGAATGTGTTGGTATTGCTTATTTATTTCTTGCAGTTTGGGATGCTAAAAGTATAAAACCTACCATGGTTGAGCCCTCTTCCAGGTAGAGGTTACCAACTGCTTTGATTCACATGGTCAGAAGACGGTGAGGGACCTCTCTGTGGACTCTTTCATAAGGACACTGATCCTGTTCATGAGGGCTCCATCCTTATGATCTGATCACCTCCCCAAATCCCCACCTCCTATTACCATTGCATCTTGCATTTAGGGTGAGAATTTCAACAAAAAAATTTCAAGGGGACACAAACATTGAGTCTATTGCACATAAGGAAAGCAGAAAAGTAGATGTTATTTCAGAAGTAAAGTGCAAGAGAATTAGAGGGAATCTATACCAGCAAGCTGAATAAATACAGCGTAAGAAGATAAATAGAATTTGAAGGCAGAGTAAGAGAGTGTGGAGTGAGGGCAAACAGTTATAAAATGGCAACTAAATGAATGTATTGTTTTTATGTAGCTCATTATATTATAGAATCCTCATTTATTGAATCATAAACTCCAAAAACATGGTTCCGTGATGGTACTGATTTAAGAAGATAGCTAGAGTGCTTCTTTAAGTTTAAAGTGTTATTTAAAATATGTATCAATGGAACCTGGAAATGTGGCAGTGGATAGCTTCATGGTCTATGATATGAATTTCATTTTTTTTCTTCTAGCTTTGTTAAGTAGTATGAGTATGAGTGGACACATGAAGCAGAGATGAACAGAGCTGCATGGTAGAGGGACAGCTGTCCCTCGGTATCGGCTGGGGCATTGATTCTGGGTCCCCTCTCCCTCAGATACCACAATTCGTGGATACACGATTCCCTTGTATTAGTCTGTTTTCGTGCTGCTGATAGAGACATATCCAAGACTGGGCAATTTACAAAAGAAAAAGGTTTATTAGACTTACAGTTCCACATGGCTGGGGTGACCTTACAATCATGGTGGAAAATACAAGGCATATCTCAAATCGTGGTGGCAAGTGAGAGAATGAGACCCAAGTGAAATGGATTTTCTTTAATCAAACAATCAGATCTCATGAGACTCATTCACTACCACGAGGACAGTCTGGGGGTAAACAGCCTCCATGATTCAATTACCTCTTAACACATCCCTCTCACAACCTGTGGAAATTATGGGAGTACAATTCATGATGAGATTTGGGTGGGAACACAGGGCCAAACCATATCATCCCTATACATATCATCCAGTACAGTTTAAATCATCTCCAGATTACTTATAGTATTTAATACAAATGCTTCCTAAATGGTTATATCATTTTCAAAAATCATATTTCTTACTGTTGTATTGTTATTTTTAAGTACTTTTAATCTATGCTTAGTTATATCAGCGAATGTGGAACCCACAAATACAGAATCCTGTCTGCATGATAAGTGGGCCATACTAGACTTGAGTGACACTAAGTCTATAACACTTTCTGGCCATTGAAAGCCCATCACACAGATTGCATTATCAATACTTTTTAATTAACTGTATCCTACCTTCCTACTCTAATCAAACCTCCCTTCAGCTATCACCACTCATCACTTAGAAACTGACAGACGTAATGATACAAAAGAGCTTACGCAAATGCTGGTGTCAGGGTGTTTCAACAAGACCAACTCCATCTTGAACAGGGGCTGGGTAAAATAAGGCTGAGATCTGCTGGACTGCTTTCTCAGGAGGTTAGGCATTCTTAGTCACAGAATGAAAAAGGAGGTTGGCACAAGATACAGGTCACAAAGTCCCTGATGACGTACAGGATGTGATAAAGAATCCAGCCAAAACCAAGATGGCAAGGAAAGTGACCTCTGGTCATCTTCACTGCTAATTTTATGCTCATTACAATGCTTTCGCATGGTAAAAGACATTTGCACCGGAATCAGGACAGTTTACAAATGCTATGGCGACATGGGGAAGTTATCTCAGATGGTCTAAAAAAGAAGGAAACTTCATTTCCAGGAATTCCCCACCCCTTTCCTGGAAAACTCATGAATAATCCAATCCTTGTTTAGCATATGCTCAAAATATAACCATAAATATAGCCAATGGGCAGCCCCTGGCGCTGCTCTGCCTATGGAGTAGCCACCCCTCTATTTCTTGACTTTCCTAGAAAACTGGCTTTCACTTTACTTTGTTGACTCACACTTGAGTCCCTTCCTGCCCAAAGCCCAGAATCCACATGGCCTCCTGGAATGAAGCCTAATTTTGGGATTTGCCCTGTGACAGTGGACTCTTTAGACAGTGGTGGTAGACAGCTACAATTTCTCCATTTGAAGGAGAAATAGCTGAAGAAATGATTCTCTAATGGTGGAATTCCAGACACCATGGAAAACCTGGGGCCAAATGACACACAAACCACAGAATATTGACTGACTTCCATTTAGGACTAACCTATCTCTAGTTTATATACTTTCAAGTTCTTTTATCATGTATCAAATTTTGTTAAAACAAGAATATCTTGGCAGTTACCTGATGGACACAATTATTAATGTGATGACATTTAAAGCTACTTTTTATATATAAATACTTTATTTCAAAATTAACACCTTAATTATGATATAGATACATGTATTTATAAAATATACACTCTGAAAATACTGAATGAATGAATATGTCAGTGTTTACTTATGGAATGCTTTTAACATGCGAAAACCACAAGGGAAAGGCTTCAATGAGCAGACTATTTTCACCTTTATACTTGCATTTGAACAGCTAAAAGAACCATTCTTTTGTAATTGAAGAGGTTCTACTACAGGGGTCAGTACTCCAGCAGATGTCATCATATTCTTGCAAGTTAAAGCTTTCCAGAGGGCTGTGGAATTCACCTCAGCGGAAGGGAAACAGCTGGAGCCTGATATATCCAGTATTAGTGCCTACAGTACTGCAGATGAAAGTGAAGTGGCTGACAATATATAGATAATGCTTTTTACAAGTATCACTGAAAACAAAAGTATGCTCAGTAATGCGTGCAGTAATTGATAACCTTTACACTCTGGATTATATTGATTAAAGCATTCAGAAGATGCCGAACTATTACAGTGGGGCTTTGTGGGTCAGTGATGCCTACGCAAAGCATTATGTCCCACACGCCAGCTTTCAGTGATGCCCGCAGTAATTGATAACCTTTATACCACTCGTACATTGGTCAAGACATTCAAACCACACTAAGCTATGAGAACGTATTTCTGGATCAATGACTACACAAAACATTATGCACAATATCTCATTCTAATTCTCAGTAATGTCTGAACGTACATTCATACTAGTGAGGACAGTGTTTAGAAAATAATAGAATGTGCTTCTTTGAAGTATGCACTTACTCTACTAACTGGTTCTAAATAGGCATTTTTCCTAATGAACAACTTATCAAAACACACAAAGCTTTTGAAAGCAACATTACTTGATTGGGTTAGGCTTTACTTAAACTACTTGGTTTAATTATAATGATTAAGCTGCCTACTGGGGATTCAATTTTTAATGACTTAATTTAATGTGCTGTTCGTTAAAATGTCACCTTGTGAAGTTTTTCTTCATCCTGTTATCAACTTACTGGGCATTCAAACAAAAATAAACATTATCTGAAAGACCGCTACTGAAGCAAGTATGAATTTTGGCCTGCAAACTTAGATTTATATGTGATATAACTTTTTCCCCCTCTAACAATTAATTTCTGAGTTTAAGGCTCCATTTTGAGAGATGAACAGGGGAAAAAATAAGATTAAAAAAACATAGCATACCTCATACCATTCACATTTTCTTTACTCAGCCCTGAAAGGCGCTGGCCCAAGTCAGTGCCGGACCCCCTTCGTACTGGCTCACAGGCATTGATTGTTAAAACTGAAGGCTGGTTGACATGTTGATAGTCTGGAATCCACTATGGTGGATGTATTTATACCAGGGGAAATAAAAAACACTACAAATCAGAGCTACACCCAGAAATGGCTGTTAAACGTGACCACCACACCAGACCCTACAACTGATTTAATAATCAGCATTAAACTTCAACAAATATTCTTCAATGCTGTTTGTGATTGTCATGGTCAGAATTGTGTGCAGCCCCCAAAGTCATATGTTGAAGCCTAAACCCCTAATGTAACAGTATTTGGAGACAGGGGCTTTAAGAAAGTAATTTAAGTTAAATGAGGCCTTTAGGGTGGGGCCTTAACTCAATATGACTGATGTCTTTATAAGGAGAGAGAGACAAGGATGTTCATGCACAGAGGAAAGGCTATACAAGGGCACAGGAAGAAGCTGGCCATCTGCCAGCCAATGAGAGAGACCAGACAGCAGGAAATATAAAATCTGCTACCTAGGTGTTAGACTTCCAGTCTCTAGAACTGTGAGAAAATAAATTTCTGGTCTTTAAGCCACTAAGTCTGTTGTATTTTGTCACGGCAGCCCTAGCAAAGTAATTCAGTCACTCAGAGCACTGGAGAAAATATGCCTAACACATCACTTATAACCTAAAAGAGTTTGTAACCTTGTTTTGATGTATGTGAACGTGAAAAGCAAGTGTGTATGTGTGGTACAGAGACCTACAGGAGTTCACTGGAGAGAGGGGAAACATCTGGTTGGGAACATGGAGTTCATGGAGGAGGTGGCTCAGGAGCTGGGATGTAACCAAAAGAATTCTGATAGGTGGTAATAAAAGGAAACTCGATGAAGTCAAAAGCAGAGAAGTGAGAAAAAAAAATGAGTTTTTGAAATCAATGATAATTCGTTACAACATGGACTTAATGTGGGAGACTAATGCAGGTAAATGCTCTAAGAAGATTAATTGGTGAGCCAGAAAGGACAGCAGGACTAGGCAATGTTTTAGAGATGTTCAATGAGTTGGAGGCCGAGAGTGAGACCACTGAGTGAGCCCGGAGCTGAGTACAGATTCTAGGGCTGGAACACCTGCATTGAGAGCACAGCTTCTTAATAACAGGCCTGAGGTCTAGGTAAGAATTAATTGATTGATACAACAACAGTGCTTACGTTTCTACTTGGCATGCAAGTGCTACGTATTTGCTAAAACAAGAACAAAAAAATGAAAAGTTCTAGTAGAAATGATCAGGATACGGATTTGAGAGTCGATGATTGTATTCTGTTATAATATGGGCTGCCATAACAGTACAATAGACCGGGTGACTTAAACAGTAGACATTTTATTTTCTCACAGTTCTGCAGGCTGGGACTCTAAGATCAAGGTGTGTTCAGGGCTGGTTTTCTTTTCTGAGACTTCTCTCTTGAGTTGTAGATATGTGTTTCCCGAGTCTTCACAAGGTCTGTACCATCTGTGTCCAAATTTCCTCCCCTAAGGACACCTGCAATACTGGATTAAGGCCCTCCCTAAGGCCCCCATTTCAGCTTCATTATTTTTTTAAGGTTCCTTTCTCCAAATACAGTGACATTCTGAGATATTAGGGATCATTAGCACTTCAACATGTGAATTTTGGAGGTACACAACTCAATTCATTACAATGACCAGTAGAAAATAAGAGAACAGTGTGACTATTTACACAATACAGTGACTGAGACAAGAAAGGGAGAAGTAAAAGATTTTCTAACATCCAGATGTAGGGACAAGATTGGGCCTATTGGCAAAATGATCCCAAAAAGCATGAACACTTTCCTATTCATCAGGAAAGAATAAAAACAGGTTTTAGACCCAAACAGATTTAAAGTCAAACTGTAATCGTGTTGTGAGACCTGAAACATCATCCCATTTAACCTCAGTAAACTTGTCTATAAATAAATTTTAAATACCCACTTTGCAGTGTTGCTATGAGGATACAATAAGACAACTTCTTCTCTAAATATATGTAGAATAGTGACAGGCATCGAATAGAAGGTCAAGATGAAAATCATTTTTGTTTGTTCTCACTACATTGTTTGTTGGTTTCAAAATATTGAAGGAGGACAGGTATGTGGAAGCATGCTCTTATCCCTGAAGTTCGACTCAAAGTTAGAACCCTCCTAACAAAAGTGAACTTGTGGGATGTTTTGTTTATAGAAGCCCCTTAGAAAGTGTATTTGCATATAAATGTATCTACCACCTGATAGTAGGGCTACTGAGGAAGAGGGCTGCATCAATAAAAAGGAGCAAAGTAAATAATAAAAGGAATAAAAACATTTACTGTAAACAATATTGGCCCAAGACTGTTCTTACTTATAATGACAACCATTCCCAAAATTCGGGCCAGGCATGGTAGCTTAAACCTGTAATCCCAGCACTTTGGGAAGCTGAGTGGGGTGGATTATTTGATGTCAAGGGTTTGAGACTAGCCCGACCAGCATAGTGAAACCCCATCTCTACTAAAAGTACAAAAAAAAAAAAAAAAAATTAGCCAGGCATGGTGGCACATGCCTGTAGTCCCAGATACTCGGGAGGCTGAGGCTGTAAAACTGCTTGAATCCGAGAGGTGGAGGTTACAGTGAGCAGAGATCGCACCACTGCACTCCAGCCTAGGTGAGAGAGTGAGACTCCATCTCAAAAACAAAAACAAACAAACAAAAACGAAATTCAATTGAAAGTCAATATTTACAATTGCATTATATTTGTATTCCATATTCATACACCATATTCTAAACATAACTTGAACAATGTGATCATTTTCACTTCAATGATCGAAAACAGAAGAGAAGAAAGTGACCATGATTTGTCTCAAGAAAATAAAATGGCTAAAATTAATATTTTAGAATTCAAGATTTGCTTAGTGGTCCATGAAATACAAAATATTTCATTTAGAGATCATGCTTTACCATAGGACTGAATTTAGAATGAAGATAATATTTTATAATTAAATGTCTGGAGCAGACAATGCTTTTTGTAGAGATTCTCTAGTTAGTGTTACAATACAAAGATACTGCATTATATAGAGAGCTCAATCTAGTCATAAGATTTCTGTCTATCAAGAATTTTTATAATTCAGTCTTTGTATCAGTGGAGATAAAGGGAATATGCTTGTACAAAAACTTTCTTTCAATTCATAAAGCAGCTTTCTCATATAATTTATAAAATATCCTTTTCTTCATAAATTGAATGTCATGAGTGATATTTGTGTTACAAATTTAGGGAAAATTATTAAACTTAATATATAAGTTTAAATGACAAAATATTATAATTGTAATCATTTAAAAAAATTTTTAATGTCAGAACTTACATCTTGCTTTCTTAAACAGTATAATAATCATAATTGCTTTACTTTTGAAACTTCAGAACTGTTGTATCTAGCAACATCTTTTCCACCCTAAAGTGGTGTGAGGATGAATTCAGTACCCATGGGCTATACAGTGTGGAGCTGACTGCCAACCCAGCCCTGCCCTAGGTGTCTGAGAGTTCCTTGCCTTCCTGTGTTCATGTGCCTGAGGTTTTTGACTTGTGTTGTTCACTCTTCTATTTACTATTGAGCTGCTAGCTGCCCTTCATTCTTTTATATATACATTCTTCTGGTTTTTTTTTTTTTTTCTAACTATCTTGAGGGGAGGAAGATAATCTCCAGACACAACACCCCTCTGGAACAGAACTAATGTGGGGCAAATTACTTACCCTGTAATTTGGGGGCAGGTAGGGGAAGATGCCTGTGCTGTGGCATAATGATTGAAGGAAATAAATGGAATGGTACCTGGCATGTGAAAAGCACAGGTTCACAGGGGCAATCAACTGGAAGGGCTATTATATTTGTATTGAATGTCCTAATGTTTTCTTCATTAAAAACAGCCAGCATTTTGGATCAGTGAAATTGCTAGTATTTCAAAATATTACTGTATTTTAACTTTATGTAACCTAGAATGCTGCAACTGAGGTTTCATAATCCTCTTCATCACTCAAGCCAAGGTGTTAATTTACTCCATGAGAAGAGGAATAGAATGGAAAGATGTTTTCACAAGCTATCACATATCATTACAAGTACCATAAAGCTCTTTCAAGATAATAGACTATGTCCGATATATTAAATTATGTAGTATGAAATCTAGTTTCATATATAGGCTATTGCCTAGCCCTGAAGATTCTCTAACCTGTAATAAAGGATAATTTTAAAGAATGTTAACAAGGAAGTAAATTGTTAAATAGATAATGAAAAACCACTCTAGCCAAGGAAAGTAGTATAAGCCAATTAGTAACTTATTTTAAAAACGAAAGGAGTATGTGCTTAGGAGTCACTTATTTGGTTCAAAGAGAAGACAAAAAGGAAATTTTCTATCCTGTTCTTTGTATATCAATCAACCTTTGAAACTACTTTGACTGTTAACCTTAGTGTCTATTTATATAGCATAAAAAAGAAATTCAGGCCCTCCAAAATTCTTCCTTTAAAAATGTAGACTCCTGGAATTTACCTCAAAACTACTAAAGCAATCTTTTGAGAATGCTGCATTTTTTTAACAAGTTTTCCCTTGAATTCTTATGCCTTAAAATATAAGGACTGCAGCTTTAAGACTAACCTTATTATTTTTGGATTTTATTTGAGTTAAATCATTAGAATATAGAAAAATGTATTGATTCTGGGTACCGCAGACCCTGTATACATTCCTTAAAGCAAGTAATGATACATGAGCAACACTTTTCTATTGGTTTACCCTAAGGGAGAATGACACATGCCTTTCTCTATCATTTACTCATTTGCTCAATATTTATTGACCAACTACTCTGTTAGGAGACAAAACAGTGAGCAAAAGCAGACCCTGTCCTGATCTGACAGGATGTTATGGATTGAACTGTGCCTGCAAAATGTATATGTTTAAACGGTAGACCCCAATGTGATGATATTAGGAGATGGTGATAGACTCACATTCTTTCTGTCTCTCAAAGCCTGAGATGTGGTAGTCTGCAATATATTTTAATCATGCATAATAAAACTACATACTTTGCGGTACCCAGCCTGACATTATGATATTTATACAAAACCATTACTGTATCGGAAAATTTATATTATCTATATGATCTCTAAATCTAAACCTTCACCAGAAGCTGGCAGTGATATGAGTTTTCAGACTCACTTGACAGATCAAGAAACTGAGAGAGTTTAAGCAACTTGTCTAAGGTTAGATGTCTGGGAAGTAGTCATTCCTGGCTTAGTCTTGCATATCAACCTCATGAAAGAGGCCCCTTCACCAAACAGAAGAAACGCTTTGCTATGGAAGTTGTACCTTAATGTTTGAGGCTACTCTTTTTCTTCTTTCCCTGCTCTTATGTTTACATGTTTTAACCTATATGGAGACTGAATTTAAGAGGGTTTAATGTGAAAGGCAGTAAGAATTTGTGTCACCTTTGACATCACATCTACCTTTTCTCATACACTTTTTGAGAGTGGAGAGGATGGAACAACGGCTTCCCAACTCTCTTATCTAACACACTGCATTTCTGGCTCATCCTAAAGCATGATTCTCCTTCCATATGCAAAAACCATCCTTGCCCGCTCCCTCCTGTAGCCATTTCTGTAAATTCTTTTAATTGTTCAGCCAGTCAGGGGGATGTGTTGTTAGGGCATCCTAACAGCCTTTGATAAAAGATTCCTGAACAAAAATCCTACAACCTGTGCTCTGTGGCCTCTAGGGTTGAGTATTCCTAATTCTAAAAGTGTCATTGCCAACCCTTTCTTTTCCATTGTGATTGCAAAACAACATCTCTCCCCTCATCATAGTCCTTTTAAACAACAGACTTCAGGCAGATCTCAAGAGTGTTCTTTTGTTATCAGCAGTCAGATCTTTTCTTCAAAAAAATCCTTCACACTGGGTACTTCTTAGAGGCCGTTTTTGGCTGTTCAATCGTTTGCTTCTTCATCTTTTAATTGGAAACCTTGCTGCAGCCTTCACCCCCTTCTTTTCATGCTACTGGCATTACATTACCACCTTCCATTCTGTTTTCCCATATTTATTGATCCTTCTGAGGATGCTTTAAAAAATACCCGTTCTTTCTCCCTTTGATTCCTTTCAGTCTAACTCATGCCCTAATCTTGGGTTCTGTATTCCTTCCCCTTACTTATATTCCTTTTTTCTCAGAAGGTAGTTTCAGCCACACTGGCCTGTTATTTTCATTCTCTATAGTCATTTCCACCAGTACAATCTCAACGTCGCCTTTCCACCTCCTTTTCCTCTTCTGTAGATTTCAGATAAAATGACTTCCTCTGAAGGAAGTGTTTTATGACTCCCTTTTTTTCCTTCAAGGATTTCCTTTTCCCCACTGTTTTCTTTCTGAAACCCTGCTCATACCAAGCTTCATTGCGGTTTCCCTTTCCTTTTGTCCATTGCCATAATATGACATCCATCCTCTTTATTCTCCTTTGCTCCCTGAAGCCCCCTCTCAATGCCACCGTCCTCTCCCTGGGAGGCTTCCTTGCCTTCACCACAGCAGATTCTACTGCTTTCTTCCCTTCCCCTTTTATAGAGAACCCTGAATCTATCCCAGCTGTCCCATCCTCACGTGGATGACACGTGCTTAACCAGTTTGCACAGGTATGGCCCTTTTCCTCGCATAGATTACATATGATTCTCTTTGTCTAGAGACCACTGCTGCACCTCATATTCCCCCTAACTAAAATAATGTTCCCTTCCACAGTCATTTTAGTTAAATGGTTTGTTCAACTGTGTGCAGGTGTGTGTATACATGATGGCAGAGTCCTATGTCAGCCAAATTCCTTCTTTGAATCTAAGTGACTAACCTCATCCTGACTTTGCCAACTCTTTGAATTTTATGTGACAGCATATACATTCCTAAATTCACTTTCTGCCTTTAACGAAAAGTGTTATAGTGGGAAAATATATTTTATCAATGAAGTCACTAATTTTCCACATTCACTGCTTTGCTGAAGAGAAGAAGGAATATCTGTGAAACACGTGTGATTTGCTAAATAGAATGGCAGAGTTCTCTTTATACTTCTCATACCTTTTCTCTGTTGCTTCTAAAGTGAACTCTATCTATCGCTTTGAAGCTACTTCTTTCATGAGATTTGAATTAAAGATAACATAACCTTTTAGTTAATTCTAAACAAGTTAATGATCAGTCCCTTCCACAGACTATCTTGTTGCAAGGCTATTTTTATTTTTTCTGAAGGAGAAACAGAAACACACACACACACACACACACATTTTTTAAGTCTACACATCTTCTTGATATATTCTTACTCTAGTAGCATATTAAAACAGCAAGTTCATTTACAGACTATCTAGCTGAGTTGCCTCCTTCTTCCCTTCAACTCGCACATGAAGAAAAGTTCTCCATTCACAATTTTAGACATTCCACCTGTCTTTACACTCTTAATAATAAAATCAAACAGATAAAACACCTTAGTTTCTTTTTTCATTTCTTCACTGGTTTTTTTTTTTTTGCTTTTCTAACATACTGACCTTTAAAATTTTTTAATTATTTTCTCCAAAATTGAATGACAAATCCAAACATGAAAAAGTACTGGGTTTGTTCTGTTCAATTCCACTTTTCTGTTTCTTTTGCTCTTGCTCTGAAAGTGCCTCCACCTTCACGTGACAACTATAGACTTAGTGACTTGACTTGCTACATGTTTTCCTATCTTAAATCGACTTCTCACCCCACAGTGGCCAGACTGGGTGTTTGTCACTATACTCCAGCTATTCTTAAGTCAAGAAAGTGGAGAATCATTAATGTAGAGGCTATTGTGGACAACTGTATAACTAGATGCTTCATTTTGTTTGTTTTCTAATTCTTGAAAACAGATCGAAATTCAGATCAATCTAGAGTACACTAAAGTATCAAGACAATCTTTCTGATATTCACATTGAAAATCTGAAAACAAAGAAACCAAGTAACTAGACAGAGCCCCTCAAGAAAATCAGTAAAAATGTATGACTAAATCCTACTTCCCTGGATACATGCCACAGTTCTAGTTGATTAACTCCACTGAAGAGTCTCACAATTTTACTCTCTACTTTCGTGACGATCAAACATTACAAATTATATATACCGTTTTCAGTTTGGGGTGTGTGTGTGTATGTGTGTGTGTGCGCATGTGCATGGGTGCATGCATGCTGAGGGAGAAAGAAGAGAATGGTGCAATATTCTACTTAATTTTCCTTACTTTCTGGGAGATTATCAAGGAAATAAATCAAAATTTTATTTCTCAGTAAAATAATCAATAACTTCTAAATATCTAGTTGTCTTTTACATGAACAAGAGCGAAAATACATAGTTTTAGGGACTCTTTCAAATATTTTCCATAAAATATAAATTTAAAAGTTAAATATATAAGAATGCAACTACAAATAATTCTATGAATACAATATAGCTAATATTAATCAAATGATAACTGCAAGGCAGGAAATATACTAAGCATTTTGTGTGCCCTATTTGCTTAATCTATACAATGGCTCTATGAACTAGGTATTTTATTATCTTCATTTCACAGATGAATAAGAATAACAAATAGCAATGACAGGTCATGGTGGCTCACACTTGTAATCCCAGCCCTCTGGGAGGCTAAGGCAGGCAGATCACGAGGTCAAGAGATCAAGAACATCCTGGTAAACATGATGAAACTCCATCTCTACTAAAAACACACACAAAAAATTAGCTGGGCATTGTGGTGCACACCTGTAGTCCCCGCTTCTTGGGAGGCTGAGGCAAGAGAATTGCTTGAAGCTGGGAGGTGGAAGTTGCAGTCAGCGGAGATCATGCCACTGTACTCCAGCCAGGCAACAGAGCAAGACTCCATCTCAAAATAAATAAATAAATAGATAGATGGATAGATAGATAGATAGCATCAACTTGTCTAGTGTCATACAATAAATAACTAGCAGGGCTGACATTCAAATCTAAGGAATCTGGTGCTTCTAGCTATAAAATCTATATTATATTACAGTTATTTTTATATTACAACCATATGTTACGTTACTGCTAAGTTTCCTCAGATATCAGAAATATTTTTCATAAGACCTAAAGTTTTTTTGTATATGTTTGTTCATTTATATTTTGTTTTTGCTTATTATTTTTTTTTTAGAGAACATACCTGGATGTTTTAGTGTGGCTCTGTCTGGTGGGCAGTTTTAGGGCAAAAATTATGTGCTTTAAATTAAGAACTACTTATATTTGAATTTTGGCTTCTAAAATTAGTATTACTATTTTTTGCTGGTTTGAATCAGTTCGTATTATTTGTGCAACTATAATCTATATTATAATGTAATCAAGCCACAGAAAAAGAATAGGGTAACAGCTTATAAGATCATCTGATAATATCTTATTTTGCCTAAGGAAACACCAAGCACTCAGGTTTGAAAATGGTGGGAACCTGATAAATACTTGCTGTACAAAACAAAGATGCAGAGAAGTTGAAAGAGAAGAAGAAAGGAAAAAAACAAAAAGAACTGACAAATATCTAAAATAATTATGTTTGAATAGGAGCAGAAAAACACTTAATAAGAAATAATTGTGACCCACAAGAGTTTTATCAAAATAAATAATTGTAAAATGAGAAATTACAAATATTTTGGACATGATACTAAAAAGGAAACAGTAATATTTAAGGTGTCAGTGCAGATGAATAATATTTTTAACCCACTAATCAAAACAAGTATGCATTTATTTAAACATGTATATCTCTGAACAAGCATTTTATGGAAAGCAATACACAAAATATAATAGATTATTTTTAAAATCCTATACATCTTAGCAAAATACATCTTTTGTATTACAAATAAAAAGAAAAATATGATACAGTTTTATACATAGAGTAAAATCCCTATAAGCACCATTTCTTATCCTAGTTTTTAAAAAAAAAAACATGTTACTACAGTTGAGTTACCTAATGTTATCATAGCAATTAATTTAATCTGGCGTGTTTATCACAGTAATTAATTTAATCTGGTAATGTTTATCATAGCAATTAATTTAATCTGGTATGTTTATCATAGTAATTAATTTAATCTGGTATGCTACTTTGGAACTGCCAATACTACACTTTTCTTCCTTGAAAGTACTAATAAACAATAAAGTGACTCATTTTATGAAATTTATCATATAATATATAATACATATCAGGAAGAGACATACATGCCTTGCTTTTAAAAAAGGGTATCTGAAAAATTATGGTTATTCCAGCACTGCTATTACCATCAAATCAGGATTTAATATTAAGTTCATTCTTTCAGAAAAGGCAGCACCAGACTAAACATCATCTGAAAAGCCATAGGTATTCTGATAGCACAGACAGAATATGGCTAAACTTTAACGAGCATATTAACCACGGTCATGTGCAATCAGACTATATATGGCTGAGTACATTCAGATACATGTATGATAAATGAGTTTCAAAATAGGGGTTTATGGGACCTTCCATAGTAAGACAGTGGCCACCTTTTACCTACATGTTTGCCCTGTGAATATTCCAATCAGATGCCTATGATTCCTGAGTGACTTGGAAATGTTCTCAACCGTGGCGAGTAGGTAACCACCTCTTAATATGGCAGCACCCTCTGACAACGTGAATCATGATATTTGTGACTGTGAAACTCTGGTAGTCTACATTAGATGATAGCCCATGAAACCACAATTATTTGTCCAGTCATTTGATTTTGGAAAACAAGAGAAAGGGATGAAAGGACATATATTGGAAGTTAAAATTTTAGAAAAAAGGAATGAATATACTTTAAAAAGGATTTAAGGGATCTAAAATTCACAGTTGCTCACATTAATTTTACACAATAATAAGTTCAAAGATTTTTTCATATTGGATGTTAAGAAAATTTTATGCTCAAGTTGAACACAATTAAAATCACTTCGATTTCCAAGGAAGACGATCGTTTGTGTTGAAAATCAGCTCAAGGCAAGGATTCTGAAGAAATAGCGATCAACTTTAGTTCTTTTTCTTAGAAGCTATGAATCATGGTGGAATTTCTGTCTCTATTATGGTTGCCATGAACTGCTGTCCCGGGTCTGGACAGTCACGTGCATCTTGGAGCAAATTCAGAAGCACAAAATGGCCCCTTAGCTAAATGAGATGATTATGCTTATTCTTTTTGGAATGAACTTCTTTGAAATCATGTTTAGTTTTGTTTCCAGCTCTCATGATATGTTTATGGAAATAAAGTATATTTAAGGTTTCCTTTGCTTGCTAACCAGATAATTCATTGGTGGTGTTTTTATCAGTATTCGCATCAAATTGATGACTATTCAAAGTTGAGTATTAACAGTTATCATATGATTGAATATCTGCTTCTTATATTATTACTATAATTTTTTTACATTATGGCTCAAATGGTACATTTAATTTTTAATTATCACCTTTGAACTTATTTAAATAAAGTGATAACATGATAAAACGATACCCAGACATCATCCTTCTTTGGCCATATTTCAGGGAAAATATGCAAAAAATAACAATCTCTCATGTCGTGTAAATTTTCTAAACAATGAAATGTGCAGTTTTTGATTTCAAGTTGTAAAGAGTTCTTGCTTTACAAATATAACCATTAGTTAATAAAATGACACTATACAGGGTTTAAATATTTGTATTCACACAAAGCCTTTCTAAAATGAGGAATAGAATTTTTGTGATGAAATGGGTTATATTTTTAATGTCTTGACATTCAGAGGAGTAATAGTCTTCTAAATATTAAAAAATTCTTAATTGTTGGACATTTTCTTTAACTGTAATTTCCAGCCCAAGGGCAAGTGCAAGACAAAACAGACATAAAGAATCTTAGCGTCACTATTTTAATTTCTGGCATTCACAGCATTTAGCAGTCGAATGTCTCAAAGGAAAACAACTACTTTCATTCCTGCCTCCTACAGCCACGCTGCCAGGGGAGAGGTCTGGGCTCAGAAAATGCAGCTCATTAAAATGAAGAATTTCCCCCCACTTTGATATTCACAGTTCACTGGGGACGTACTACCTGTTCGCCGAGCTATTTTGTCTGGAAGGGGGTTGCAACACAGCGCACTATACCTTAATTAAACTGCTTTAGTCAAATTCATTAGGTCTCTAACATTTATAAAACATGCTAAGTTATGATACTGATATGCTTAGTATATATTTTTTAAATTGTCAAGTTTTCCCTTTTCCTTATTTAATTGGTACATTGAGTGATATTCAGAACAATACTTTCATCTGCCTCATAAATGTCTTCCTCGCATGCAAGCTACATGCTCTTTGTATTTTCGTGCAGTTACTGCTGTTTTCAGATGAGTGTAGCTGTTTCCTAAGCCTATTCACATTCAGGCTTAGAGTCATTATCTGAGAATGGAAAATTTGCCATTCAAAATTTAATTTTATAAATAAAAGTCTTAATGTTCTTCTACTCACTTTATCATATAGCAATTGAAGGAGAAAGATTTTGACATAACCATTGTAACAAAAAGAGCCCAACATATTAACTAACACTCCCATCAATATATTAATTGGGCAGTAATTGTTTATAATAGAGATAGGCTTTCTAAGTATTTCTTCTAACTGGCTTCTGTATGCAGACTATAGAAGAACCTTTTCTTGTGCTTCTGGAGAAATGTCGTTTTGTCTTTTAGTAGCTATGAATAATTTTGTCTCTGTTAGCTTCTGGCACTAAAGGACTTTGTAGTCTTCTACATTCCAGCAGAGAAAATGAAATTTCTTGGGCAAAGTTTAATGTTCCCTAAAATTCTCACCTTGTATAAAGATGTTAATTTACAAAATGACAGCTCAAAAATTGTACACAAATATACTGAATCTTATTGTAGAAGATTTTAAGTAAGTGTAGAACTTTAAAAGTAAGAGAGAAATAGGAAGGTCTTACATTTTTGGTTGAACAACCTGACAATAGAAGATTTATGTCATCAGGAGTTCATAGGATATCTGTTTTGCACCTCATGAACTTATTGGATGCAGGAAATGTCCTTTTAATAACTCATCTTGATAAATGCTTTAAATTTGTATTTAATTCATTACAGATATTAATACAGTGAGCTAAGATCTGTAAACCACCAGAAGTATGAGGTGGTAAAGGAGAAAGAAAAATTATCAGAAAAGGGAAATAGTTGAAGATAAGGTAAAAGATAAAAGTTGATGTGAGTCAGACTATAAAGAACTATGAATGCAGTGTTAAGGATTTTGCTATTTTATTTATTTATGAGGGTTTTTTTTTTTTTTGGGGGGTAGATAGAGTGTCTCACTATGCTGTCAAGACTGGTCTTGAACTTCTGGGCTCAAGGTATCTGCCTGCCTTGGCCTCCCAAAGTGCTGGGATTATAGGTATGAGACACAGCACCTGGCCTTGTTTTTGTCATTTTAAACTTTAGTGAGTCACCAAACATTTCTGAGGAGCAGACTGATGTAACTTAAATAATGTTTTAGGAGCAATAATCTGGTTATGGTACATATATAATGGATGAACACATGAAAAATGGCGACAAATACAATGAATTAGAGAGGCTGATAATTAGTCTGATGTGGGGTGATGGAAATTTAAATTAGAGTCATAATAGAAAGAACCAGTGGAGGTAGCAGATATTTTGAAAAAAAAAAAAGAAAAATAACCCAAATCTGTGGAAACATAGAACTAGGAACCTGGAAAGAGATGATGGCCACATGGAAAAAGGTGAAGTTGGGTATACAGTAGAAATGAGACAGACAACATACATATTTCCTCGAAATACTCAATAGGAATAGGTGAGAACAATTAAGAGAGAATAATGAAAGAAATAAAGGCAGTCTAGGATTCAATTCTGGAAATCATCCACATGTGGTAAGCATATATTTTAGGAGACAGATGGTTTTCAATTACAGCAGAAGGAAAACTAGGAAAGATAGGTCATCCTTATTAAGGCCAACTGAGGAAAGAGCAGCAACCAGACTATCCAAACACTAAGGAAAGCAAAACAAATAAAGGCTGGCGATGGCCAGAAGACTTGAGGAATACAAAATGAACCTCGGGTTTTGTTTTGAGGGAAGGAGTAAAGGTAGTGTCATTTCAGAGATGGGAAAGACTGGTGGAGGAGTGAATTTGAAGAAGCAGCTTGAATTGGGGGTCCTTTTTAGCCAGGTTTGCCATTCCTGTTAGACATCTTTGCAGAGATACAGTTGGATTAGAGATTAGAGTTTAAGAGGTAGGTCTAGATTCAAGATATAAATGTCGAACTTAACTGTATTGAGACAGTTCCAGCCAAAAGCCTGGATAAGACCACCTAGGGTGAGAGTACAGAGGGGAGAAAGCCGAAAGCTACAGCTCAAATGTAGTGTAATATTTAGAGGCTGAAAAGCAGAAGAGATACCATCTTGTGCTAGTTAGAATGAGCGATCATTAAAAAATCCGGAGACAACAGATGCTGGAGAGGATGTGGAGAAATAGGAACACTTTTATACTGTTGGTGGGAGTATAAATTAGTTCAACCATTGTGGAAGATAGTGTGGCGATTCCTCAAGGACTTAGAAATCGAAATTCCATTTGACCCAGCAATCCCATTACTGGGTATAGATCCAAAGGACTATAAATCGTTCTACTATAAGGACACATGCACACAAATGTTCATTGCAGCACTATTTACAATAGCAAAGACCTGGAACCAACCTAAATGCCCATCAATGATAGACTGGACAGGGAAAATGTGGCACATATACACCATGAAATATTATGCAGCAATCAGAAATGATGAGTTTGCGTCCTTTGTAGGGACATGCATGAACCTGGAAACCATCATTCTCAGCAAACTGACATAAGAACAGAAAATCAAACACCGCACGTTCTCACTCACAGGAGGGTGTTGAACAGTGAGAACACATGGACACAGGGAGGGGAGCATCACACACTGGGATCTGTCTGGGGGCAATAGGGGAGGGACAGTGGGGGTTGGGGAATTGGGGAGAGAGCATGGGGAGAAATGCCAGATATAGGTGATGGGGAGGAAGGCACCAAATCATACTGCCATGAGTGTACCTATGCAACAATCTTGCATGTTCTTCACATGTACCCCAAAACCTAAAATGCAATTAAAAAAAAAGAAAAGCAGAAAAGAAGCTGGATGTGAAGAAGGAGAGTAGGGTTAAGCCAGGGAACATAAGAGCTAAGAAGTAAAATGTGGGGGAATAATCAACTTTTCCTAAACACTGATGGGTTAAGTGGGAGTAAGATAGTCAATGGATTCTGAGGCATGGGGAATAGCCTGGAGGAGCTGACGACATGAGAAGGGAAGACCTCCTAAAATGTTATGCAAGGCCAGGCACAGGGGCGCACACCTGTAATCCAGCACTTTGGGAGATCAAGGCGGGCGAATCACCTGAGGTCAGGAGTTCAAGACCAGCTTGGGTAACATGGCAAAACCCCATGCCTACTAAAAATACAGAAATTAGCCAGGTGTGGTGGTGTGCACTTATAATCCCAGCTATTCGGGAGGCTGAGGCACAAGAATCACTTGATCCCAGAAGGCAGAGTCTGCTGTGAGCAGCGATTATACCACTGCACTCCAGCCTGGGCCACACAAGGGAGACTCTGTCTCAAACACACACACAAAATGTTATGTGCTATCTTTATGCAGATAGGAATGATCTATTTCAGAGGGGGAAGTTAATTATTAAGGAAAGATGTGGTAATTGCTAGGTGAATTCATGAGAAAGTAAGAATGGACAAGAATCAGAGCACAAAGGACAATGATCCTTGAATCCATTGTTAGACGTGATGATAGTAAGGGTATAAATGTTGGTTAGTTGGTAGATGTCAGGGCATACTGGAAGAAAACACAAAGAAATTCTTGCCTGGTATTGTGGTGATGTGAAAATATACTCTTTTCCCCTCTAATTTCTAACTGCTTTTCCAATGTATACAACCGAGTTGAAAATATGAGAAAGTAAGATCAGAAAACAGATTTTTGTATTATCTTTTATCCATCGACTGGAAGTAGATAGGAAAGCCCTGTTCTACTTCATTTTTTAAATATATTTCATAATATTATATTGAATCCAATGTTCTGTGTTTACTACGCCATCAAATATTACAATATACTTTTACTGCTAAAGCTTATCACGTACATCTTTAAGTTACTGCTACTATCAACCGCCTCAAATCCAGTGTCAAATAATATTACCGTAGTGCCTTCGGTATCATTTTGTGCTAAGTGCTCCCTGGGCCCAGAGCCAATTTTAAAATGTTTGAGCCCTGGGGAATGTTTGAATGTTGAAAATTCACCACTTTTTTCAAGCCCTTATTTAATTTCACTCCACTTTCACTCAATGAGAAATAAACAAACACTGTGTTATACATATCAAATTCTATGTGGATGGAATGTTACATTTCTTAAAACAATGTGTCTTTTAGGTAGTAATTAAGAGAACAATTTGGCTGTATACTCCAAATCCCCCAATTGACCCAATTAATTAGATTTATGTCTGGAAAGATACTGATGTTTCTCCTTATACCTTTAGAGTGGTATTATTTTAGACTCAGAAACAAGATTCATAGTTTTGTTTACTGATTTAGAATTGTGGAACTTCAGAAGCTGAAGATTTAGAGATTTCATTCATCCTCATCTATTCTCAAACGAGGACATTTAGAAAATTTTAAGTGATTTGTCCATATTACATAGCTGAGTTAGTGAAAGAGCTGAGATACAAACCCTAATTTCTTATTTAGGCAATCATTTATTCCAACTTAGTTTTACTGGTTCATTATGATAAGGACTTTTTATTAGTTTATTATGATATGGACTCCAAGTTGTAAATACATTTGCTATTTATCACCTGTCCCTGAATTTATAAGTTGTCTGCACTAATATTAGTTGACTTATGTCAGTGTTTCTCAACCATCTTGAATGCAAATGTACTTCTGAAGAGTATAAGGACTTCTCGCAGTACTAGAGAATGTAACACACATCCTAAGGTCGGAGGTTAAGCTCTCAAACTCCCATGTCACATTGTGCTGAGATTCATTACTTTCCCTTTTGAGAAGAACATTTTCAGGAATTTTACTTTCTAGCTATTATTTCAGATATTGCTATAAGATAAAACATACTTCCCCAAACTACACATCTGCAACCTACTCTGGAGACTACACATAAGCTCCCATCCTACTTCCCAACACACATGCACACAAATACATACACACACACATGTAGTGAGTTTAACTTCTGATTTATTCTGACCTCTGATTTAGATTAAAACTCGTAGAGGGTAAAACCTAGGCATTTTAGCATTTTTGCTAAAGAACTGATAAAAGATAACTCTTTAAATTATGTACCTAAAATGATGTTGAATATTTAGCATTCAATGAGGCTTTTATTACCTAGTTAGCATTTTTACAATGTGTATTTGATGAACATTTCAAAAAGATGACCTTATTTTTTAATTTTGAAAATCAAATTGTATCCATTAACTAATATCTAAGAAATATAATAAACTAAAGCTTTAGAATCAATTTTTCTTCTACATCTATTTTAAATGTAAAATTTAGCTTTAATATTAAATAAAACAATTTCTAAATCATTGTTTACTTCACAAAATTACAGCTTAATCTACCCAATATTATCCTCAACAGTGTTTCGGCGACTTCATAAACTGTCACAGTTGTAGTTAAGATAAATGAATCTACCGTAACATCCCTTAAATAATCTGAATATTATATTTTCCTAGTATTAAATTCAAAGCTTCTTATCTACATTTAATTGTTTGCTCATCAGTTTAACAGTTTAGCACACAATTTCCAATTTATCACACACAAATTGAAAATAAATAGCTTAGTGGGAGTTTGAGAAAAATAAAAATCTTTAAAAAGAAATGGAGTAGTTTATAAGGATGTTAAAATTCATAATTAAATGGACTGGGTAATGATATTAACAGGATACAAAAGATCAGAAAAATTCATGTAAGAGTTGAAAGGAGTTTTGGACTGTCATCTATTTCTTAACGATTTCAATCTTTCATTTTCCACCTCTAGTTCTCAACTTTACTTTTCATCTTGCCAGATGTCCTAACACTTGCTTCTCCAATAAAGCCTTCCCTGAACTCCTTAGAAAAAATTGCTACTGTTTTAAAGTGTTGTTAATACTTAGTTTTTGGGCTTTCTCAAAGTATATCTTTTAGATATTTAGTTCCTTAGGTGTAGTTCTAAGTCATCAGCATGAAATGGCTACAATTTCACCCAGCTAAAGACTTGAGGACCACGAGGACAGGGAATTATTTAGCTGACATCAGAAAAGGCGGAGGATGTTTCTCATGATAATAAACTTACAAGAATTGTTTTTTTAGTCCATTTTAAATAAACTAAAAGCTGTATCTTTTAGTTTTATTATTCACATACAAAGCAGTTGTTACTCCTATAACATAATGTCTTGATGGCAGGGCTTGTGACTTGTTAATTTCACATAATTTACATACTTTCACTAAACGTTTATACCAATTTATGAACTACGCAGTGTTTTCAAGTCCCTTATGTGAGTTCCTACCTGGAGTGCAACACTCTGTCTTTAGTATCTCCTCTAAACTGAAGTCCTTTTTATACAAGTGTCCACATGTCGAGGTTTCTTAATTCAACCCCCTAATTAATCATAATAATTGTTCATTATGTAAAGCACTATTGTCCAATAGGACTTTTCTGTAGGGATGAAAGTATTCCATATCTGTGTCATTACATACTAGCTGCATGTGGCTACTGAGCGCATGAAACATGGCCAGTGTGACTGAACACTAAAGTCTTATTTAATTTTAGTTTAATGTTGGCAGCTCCATTTGTTTTTATGACTACTATATAGAGAGAACATCTAAAGCACAAATTCCTCATTTTGGGAGTTAACAGGTGTTTTGAAAAAAATTAAGATTCTGTAGTGAATTTTTAAAAATGCCTATAAAAATTTCTTTATTAAAGGTACACTTGGAAAGGAGAACTTGGAGAGATGTTGAGGAAAAAAGATTTACTATAAAGGCCTAGAAGCCATGTAGTAAAATTATATGCATTTATGTGTATATACTGTATATAACATATATATAATATACACATTAATATACATGTTATAAACATGCATACACATACATTTTTTCTTTATAAATTAGCATTTCCCCCCAAAAATTACAGCAGAAACCTTTCCACTCTAAGCCACATAATCAATCTTTTGGCTGTAAATTGCTTTTGTGGTTGTCATTTGTTTTTAGGACACCATTTCATTTTCTTGTTTCCACTTTTCTGTCTAGAAAGATGACATTCTGACCTAGGGAATAACATCCAAACTACAGGCCACTGAACTTAAATAAAAATAAGGTCAACCAAATAACCTCTGCTCCAGGAAAAGTAGTTTCTTCTGCCTTCTCTGAATATGTCTCAAACTTTTTTTCTGAGTCTTTGCTTTACTATTTTCTTTTTTTCCATTCTAATAAAAGTTTGCTCACCCAATCCAGAATGACTTTCTTTAAAAGACAGAACTTCTCCTTCCTTTAAAATAGAATCACACTAACTGTGTCTCTGTAAACTCTTCTGGTTTGTTAAAACTTGTAGATTTCTTCCTTCTAACAGTGTTCCCACTGTTAGCTGAGAATGCACCTTAAACTTGGATTGTTGGTGATTCTTCTATTACTTGGATGTATGACCTCCCTTACTAGTAGGTGACAGCCTTGGATGAAAGAACCATGTCTTATGTTTCATCTTGTGCCTTATGTGCATTAACCGTTGAAGGTATGCAATACATATCTTTGATTTTATAAAAGTACTTCTAATTTTCAACAATCTCAAGGAATACTCACCAGTAATGGCCTATCTTTAAATGTATAGTCTTTTCTAGTCTATTTTTTCTTTTTTTTTTAGACGGAGTTTCTCTCTTGTTACCCAGGCTGGAGTGCAATGGCGCAATCTCGGCTCACCGCAACCTCCGCCTCCTGGGTTCAGGCAATTCTCCTGCCTCAGCCTCCTGAGTAGCTGGGATTACAGGCACGCGCCACCATGCCCAGCAGGGTTTTTGTATTTTTAGTAGACGGGATTTCACCATGTTGACCAGGATGGTCTCGATCTCTTGACCTCGTGATCCACCCGCCTCGGCCTCCCAAAGTGCTGGGATTACAGGCTTGAGCCACGGCGCCCGGCCCTTTTTTTCATATATACTTTAAGTGTTTTGCTCTACAAGGGGACTCTTACATTGTTTTTCCTTCAGACAAACACAGGTGGTCCTATTTGAAATATAACTCTTAAATTTTAATTCTTAAAAACTGTGGTGGACTGAATGTTTGTGACACTCACCCCACCCCTACCCAAATTTCTATACTGAAACCCTAATTCCACAGGTGATGGTATCAGGAGGTGAGTATTTGGGAGGTCATTAGGTCATGAGGGTAGGGCGTCATGAATGGGATCAGTGTCTGTAAAAAGATACCCCAGAGAGCTAGCCAACTCCTTCCATCATATGAGGACATAGCACAGGTGCCGCCTGCAAGCTAGAGAACAGCCCCTCACCAGAAATCAAATGTGTTTCTGTATGATCACGAAAAATATCCTCCCCATTTTCTCATGTCAGCTAAATAATTCCCATTCCTCACTGGTCCTCAAGTCTTTATCTAGCTAGGTAAAACTGTAGCCATTTCATGAGGATGGCTTGGAACTACACCTAAGGAAATCTTTTTGTCTTTTTTTTCTTTTTGAGAAAGAGTCTCACTCTGTCACCAGGCTGGAGTGCAATGGTGCAGTCTCAGCTCACTGCAGCCTCTGCCTCCTGGGTTCAAGCCATTCTGCAACCTCAGTCTCCTGAGTAACTGGGATTACAGGCATGTGCCACCACATCTGGCTAATTTTTTATTTTTAGTAGAGACGGGGTTTCACCATGCTAGCCAGGATGATCTCAATCTCCTGACCGCCTGATCCACCCACCTTGACCTCCCAAAGTGTTGGATTACAGGTGTGAGCCACTGTGCCCAGCCAGGAAATCTTAACACAGAAGACAGCTAATTATAAGAAATAGGGAAGAATAAGTGAGGAAGTGGATGTTAGTCTCAACATTTGACTCCAAAAATGTTAAGGCTAATCTCATTGCTGCTCGTCTTAAAACAAAAACAAAAATGTTTTCCTCTTCAGCAAGAATATAGAAACAGAAGATGAAGTCAGTTTTGCAGGATTCTTAAACTTACAGTTCTGAAGAGTGTTTGGTATGACTTAAGATTTCACACTTAAACCAAAGATCCCCTTGATGGAAATGACAGTGAAATTGTTCATAAAAAGAAACCAGAAGAGCCATTAGTTATTAAAAATTTTACAACCTACAGTTCAAAACATTTCTAGTTTCTAACATCTGTAGATTTACCAATCATCCTCAGGGGAATAAACTGTTTATTCAGAGAGTTTACAGCCATAGGAAATTAAGTCCAGTGATAAACGGTAATAAGAAATGTTTTGTTCAGTGACATCAAAGGGCCAGCTTGAAATAAATATCAGAAATTTTGCTATATAGTGTTGTAATTAAATTTTTTCCATGTTATAAAGAGTTGAATAGTAATAGAACATAGTACCCCAAAATATGTCACGTTAGCATAAGGATTATTTTGAGCTGAAAGTAATTGAAGACAGCAAACACAAGAAAAGCTCTTTGCCAACCTCCTACTGACCTAAAAGCAAGACATAAATTTGTAAAGGTGTCCTCTCTCCCTGTTTACCAGGAAAAAGGGAAGTTACTCATGGCAGACATCTTTAGACCCTTGTCAGCCAGGAGATGGTACCACCAGAGGAATATACGTAACAAACTTTATTAACTCACCTTTTCTCCTTTAGTTCCCCCATATATTTACCTTTCCACAATTTGCTGCCCTAGAAACTCAAAGTTCTGTTTGTCTTAGCACTGTACTACAGACTTATTGTTCTTCTGTTTAAATGGTCTATAAACCTAAGTTCTAACCGTCTCTTTCAGTTACTCATCTCTAAGTGGTCCTATCTGCATGAAGGATGCACGTGCTAATAAACTTGTTTTTCTCCTGCCTTTTGTTAGTGTAATGTAGAGCCCAGCAAGAGAACCCATGATGGGTAGAGGAAAAATGAGTTTTTTCATCTTCTACACAGTAAAGTAAACATGTTTGCTAACATTAATGTTTTAAAAGAGTATAAAGAACATAGACCTTATAAAAATGTCTAAATATCAGACTTGATCCTACATTTTAATAGTTATATTTTGGCTTTATTAGATAAAGTGACACATAGGAAGAGAATGAAAGCCCTAGCATTTAAGATTCTAATGAATTTATATTGCAAAATTTGAGTATGAACATATAGAAAATAAAATTTAGAAGTTTTGAGATTTTCAGCTTATATATAATATGTACAAACTTTTCATAGTTAATACAAGTTTTCATAGATATTCTAACTAAATTAATAGATACAATAGTTACGCATGTATAAATTCTAGATATATAAATTATTTTTATCTTACTAATACTTAAAACACAATATAGTATTTTACTATATATATAACTGTATATTAATGTAGGGTGTTCATACATTAGTATGTCATATAATGAAATCTTTATTAACTTAGAAATCATTATAAAAGCAAAGATTAAACATTTGGATAATTAGTGTAGACTTTAGACTGAGAGAACCTTTAAAATCAGTGCAGAAGTTTAAGATAAAATGATATTTGTGTAATAAATAGTACAAATACTAATTTATATCTATATCTGAGAGATTTTTTTTTTCTGACATTATGCAGCTCTAATTTCCTTGCCTTCAGCCTGCTTGTCTTTCCTTCTGGAGTTATCTTGAGCTAGCCTTTAGAGGTTTGACAGTTGAAAATTACTTTATGATGACAGATCTTTGACTCTCAGTTTTAGCTGGGATCATCACTTACCCATCTATCTTGGCCTCTGAAAAACCAAACACATCCTCCAGATCAAGAAAATTAATTATTCTATTGTTTTTCAAAACATTGAATTTAAGTTAGGGAATCCCATTTTAAGCAGATAATTGATAAACTGTGGCATGTACACTCTCGCTTTCAAATTCATATAAAAAAACTGAAGTCATCAAGTTTAAAATCTCTTAAAATTTCTGGCCTCACAGCTGCCAAGTCAGCTCAGCACATTGATATCCACTATCTCGTACTTCTTTCTGGGCTCAGACGTGGGGGCTTTCAGTGCGCCCAGAGCTCATCCCTTTAGTGTGTGCTCAGTTCTGTTCGGAGCCTTTCCTCTGATTACTTTCCCTATGCTGGGATTCTTCTATCCTACTCTTCCTTTCCTGTATATATGTATTCTGGCTATGTTTGTAGTAACTCTAAACATCCCTAAGTCTCTTCTATATTAAAAAAACAAACAAACAAAAAAAAACAAAACAAGAAACAGACCACAGCTTCCTACCAAAACACTAGTTTATTTCCCTTATATAACTTAAGTAAATGTTATCATATTTACTCGTTTATGGCAGTCTCCTCAGAGAAGCCCAGGGCTGCTTTGGGTGCAAGTAGTTGAAAACACAAGCAAACCTATCTTATGCCAAAATGGGAATTTACTGGCTTGTGTAATTGCAAAGACCAGAGGCAGAACTAGCTTACTTGAAGAAGGAGAACCTATAGGACCTCAATCCTGTCTATCACAGTTCTTATTTTATTATTTATTTATTTGTTGATTTGTGAGATGGAGTTTCACTCTTGTTGCCCTGGCTGGAGTGCAGTGACACGATCTCAGCTCACTGCAACCTCCACCTTAGGATTTATGCAATTCTCCTGCTGCAGCCTCCTGAGTAGCTGGGATTACAGGTATCCACCACCACACCTGGTTAATTTTGTATTTTTAGTAGAGATGAAGTTGCTCCATGTTGTTCAAGCTGGTCTCGAACTCTCAACCTCAGGTGATCAGCCCACCCTAGCCTCCTAAATTGCTGGGATTACAGGCATGAGCCACTGCACCCGGCCTATCACAGTTCTTAAATGTATTTCTCCTTGATGTTGATTCCCCTGTCATTCATACACGTTACAATAGCCACAGCAACATTCACCCCACATCTTTATAATTCCAGGGCCAATAGCAACATTTATTGTTTTTCCTTGTGTCTTAAGCAAGAGCCCTAATCATGATTAAATTGTTAGGTTTTGAAGCAATTACTATGTCTGTGGGTGATAAACTACGTTGACTAAGGACTAGCCACATTCCTACTTCTGTCATCTTAGGTAGTGACAATTTGATTCAAACCAACTGACTAACATGGGAGAGGAATGAGTCTTCCAAAACCAATTCAGGCAATTTTACTGTAATACCAGAAAGTAGATGATGATCCACAAAACACTGTAAGCTTTGTAAGGGCAGGGTTCATATCTCTTGTTCCTTATAATATCCCTAGCGTCTACCATAGTGCCTAAACGAAAGATAATTCCTGAAATAGCTGAATGAATAATGCATGAGTGCCTTCCCATTGTTTCCTATCTCTCATCTCTTCTTCAGCTCCAGACAAGTCCATACATGTGTGTCTCTACTTCATGTCTGTGCTGATGTTATATTAGCAAGTTAAAGTCAGCATGTACAAAGATAAACTGATGATGCCCCTCTCTAAACACTTTCCTCTTTCCATGACTCTATAAAGGAATGGCATTGTTGCATTTGTACACAATCACCAAGACACTGCATCCTTGACATACTTCCAACATATTCTTTCATCACCAGTTTCTGATACTTCTGTACCCGAGAGCCTGTTATATCAATTTCCTCCTACTCACACATCAGCATCTTATTCCAGGTTCCATTCATTATCCAGGTTCCTTTCTGATTTCCCTTTATCTGATGGCATCCTCTACACACAGCTCTCAATATGGTACTTCTGAAAGAAAATCTGATCATATCAGTCTTCTTTTTAAAACTCTTCAGTGGTTCCACGTTATCTAGAAGTTAAATTGGAAATCCCTGAATGTGGTCTAATATGTCTCATTTCTTACCAAATATCAAACCCCCTGTGTGGTTTCAAAAAATTACTTACAGTTCTAATGATAAAGTTACTTCCTAGCCCCATCTTTTGCTCATACACTTCCTTTTTTTCTGAAAAATCCCTGACTACATAGTTTCAACACACTTCACAGGAGTCATATTTGCTATAAAATATTTTGACAGTTCTATCTTCTCCTTCTCCAAAATGTTTTTGAAAACTTCCTCCTTGCATTGAATGGTAGGATGGTAGGTCTGAATAGGTAACATCTATTTCTTTTTGCCATATCTTGATCTACAATAAAAGTAACCCTCAAAATTAAACATTTCAAAATAACACAACTAGATTAAACTACAAATTGTGATATGAGATGATGAGGTAGAAGTGAGGATAACAAAACCTAAATGCTTCATATACATGTCTGTTTCTTAACTCCATTTTAAGTTGTCTTAGTAGCTCGAATGGTACGATAGATACTGTAAAAATGAAATCTTTATGGTCTTTATGGTTAAAAGCCCAATATAAAAGAAAAGTTAAGAAGCAAGAAAACTTTAGTAACAAATATAGTTGCTTCCATTTCTTATAGGTTGTGTTTCCCAGAGAACAGACTCAGAGATTCTGAGATTTAAATGCAGTGTTCTTGAAAGTACCACTTGTGAGGGATAAAGAATCAGAATTGAGAAGAGGGAGAAATGAGCCTGAATGGTGTAGTAAGAGAGCTTCAGCTGATCCTATAGGGAGCTCTGGCCCTAAGATGGTCCTTTGGAGATGTCCCAACCTGAGGCAAGGCAGTAGGTTTGAGACTCATGAAGATGCCAGTTTTGGGATACAGTTTGTCCCTGAAGAGGGGTGTGGACTTGAGGGATGTGGCTCCTGTTAGGGGTGAATTAAGTCTCCCCAAAGACATGTTGATTTCCTTAACTATCTGTATTTGTGAATTTAATCTCATTTGAAAATGGGGTCTTACAGTTGTAATCAAGTTAAGATGAGATCATACTAGATTAGAGTGGGCCCTAATCCAATGACTGACATCCTTATAAAATGGGGAAATGTGGACACCTACACACAGAAAGAATGCCGAGTGAAGACAGAGGTAGAGATTGGAGTGATGCACCTACAAGTCAAAAAATGCCAAGGACTGCCGGCAACCACCAGAGCTAGGAAGAGGCAAGGAAGCATCCTACCCTAGAGCCTTCAAAGAGCCTGGCCTGGCAACACTTTGATTTTGGACTTCCAGCCTCCAGAACGTGAGACTTAAGTTTCTGGTGTTTTAAGCTACCTAAATGGTGGCATATGCTAAGGCAATGCCAAGAAACTAATATGCTCATTTTGTCTAGCAGCAATTCTTATAAGGTGTCATCTAAGACAGCCTTGACAACAGAGCAGCTGGGGACATGAGTGCTACCATCTATAAGTGGAATGAAGGGATGCCCTACAATATCCTCTATAGCAGCAATTCTCTACATTTCTGACATTCAGACCCAGCCTCTTAAGAGTCTTAAAAATTATTGAAGATGCCAATGACTTTTGTTCATGTACTTAGGATTTTTAAACATAAGAAAAATTATTTTAAGTGTATTTTGTTTTATTTTGGAGTAACATTTAAAATGAGTTTCAGAAGAAACATAACTTAGAAAAGTGTTTAAAAACAGCTTCAACATATTATAGCAAAATAAGACAGCAAAGTATATTTACTTGTATTTCCATGTATTTATAAAGAAAAACTTGTGTTTCAAGTATAAAATTTTGTTAGATATAGGGGTTGTGGCCATATTCAGCCTTCTAGAAATGCCCACAAGTTGAGAATGATGTTTACATTTTTATATGGTTGAAAAAAATATCAAAAGAATATTTCATAGCAAAAACTGTATGATATGAATTTCAGTGCCTATTAATAATTTAAAAATAGCCATGCTCATTTGTTTACATATTGTTTGTGCTTCCTTTCTGGCTATAATGGTAGAGTTGAGTAGCTGTCACAGACTATATGGCCTACAAAGCCAAAAATACTTGCCACCTGCCCTTTAACAGAAAAGATTCCCAGTCATTGTGGCAGGCATAAGTAAGGCTGTACCAAGTAAGAGGACAACAGAAGTATTGAGAACAAATGAAATTCATCTTTGGAAAACATACATATTTATACCTAGCACCTTAGAACATTCTAGAAAATACAATGCATAAAGACACTTCATTGATTATCAGAGTGCTTTTATCCCACATTATGAATCCTTTGGGATTCATTCCCAAGGCTTTCTAGTTAGCACTTTTAGAACCACTACTCCCCCGTGTACATTTAGATTTTACCTAAAATGTTTAGAATAGTGAAGGGGGTTGCCTCATAATACAAGATAGGAGGAGGAAGATGATCTTCATACTTTGGGTTTTGATCTGTGAGTGTCTGAGTTTTATACTCAATTCTGGCTGAGAGGTGAGAATAAAAGCAGTCTTACAGTTTTTGAAGGACTCAGTCTTTTTTTAGACATCAAGTTTATTTTTATAACATTTCCAAAACTACTAGTCCCTCATAAAGTGAGGACATGAACAGATAGAAGGGGATTTCTATATCTATAACATCAGAGTGTGTGTGTGTGTGTGTGTGTGTGTGTGTGTGTGTGTGTGTAACTAGTATTGATCATCATAACTGAACATGTTCTAACATGAGAGAATTTCTTGCTCAGGTAACTCTAAGTCAGGATTTATATTTCGGTATACATTAGAGCTGGAATGAATTTTGTATAGGATTCAGTAGGATTAATGGGAAGGTTAGACTGTAAACATAAAAACCCTTTGTTTTTTCCCAAGTTTGCAAAATGCCATTTATATTGTTTCTACGTGCTCTCGAAATTGCCTTGATGAATAAGAAGGTCATTTTAGGCTGAGGTCAGGAGGTAACCAGAAACCATTCTAACACTTTTACTTTATCGCAGATAAGAAGAACGGAAAGAAACTGTATCCTTGGACCAAAACAATGAGAAGGCAGAGGTCTAGAGACCCACGTGACAAGGAATATTAATGATCTACAATCTGAGACACATCCCGGAAGCATACAGAGACCTATGAAAGACGTAACTTATTTACAGTATGATTACATGGCCAAGGTGAATAAAAACCTGCCCTTTTATGAGCATATCTAGGCAAATAATCCAATCTCAGACCCTAGAGACTGGAATGCATCAACTCTGGGCATAGACTTTTCCTCCAGCAACAGATTTTCCCCAAGCCTATTCCATTGCTTGTTGCTCCCAGCATACGCCATCATCCCATGATGTCTGTCACTCACGTATCCTCACAAGGATGCATGCTTAATATGTCTATTTCAAATTTGCTTCTACTGTTACTCATTAGTTCACAAAAGTAAAAATAAACACTGAGAATGAATTTAGAAAATTAAGATGTTTTTTACATGTGGGCAGAGTTGGAGAAGAAAATAATAATTCCAAAAAAGTAGTGTTCTTATGTTATGAACTTCAGTTCATGGTACCAGATCTGGCAAATATAACCTCTTCCTACCTTACATAGCAGAACACGAAGAGGCTTGAAAAATATGTGCATAGCAGTCAGATGACATGTGATATTAAAGTTTCACTACAATAACTATTTTGCATGTGTGCTATATCTAATAAAAATATGTCTATGCTAAATTGATGGCTACTCAAAATTTAATTTGTACCTAAATATGTGAAAATAATTATCATGTACCTTAAAGATTTATATGCCAACAATAGGTCAGATCATTTCAAAACATTAAATTGGATTTTTCATCCATTCTGCAAAAATCTCATCTTTTTAAATATATAAGCATATATGGTCACAGTACTTTTAAAGCCAGGCTAACTTTTTGAAAATCTAATCTGTAAAATCTCTGCACATTCAACTAATCTTTTTGCTACTAAAAAGAAAATAAATGAAAATTACATTTTCTCTTCACTTAATGTGTAAAGTGCTCCCGATCTTTTTGTGCCTGGGGCTTTATCAAATTGAAAGCCGCAATATAAAATCTAGAAAGAAAAACATTTCTAAAACTAAGAATATATGTAGCCAATTAACAGTAATAATGAACTATGTTTCAACATTTAAAATGATTTTCTTTTGATCAGATAGTTCATGTTCTCCTTTGCCATTTCTGTTTAAAACATAGAAATGGAAGTTTCACTTAAAACAGAATAAAGGTACACATCTAGCAAAACTGAAAAGACAGATACATTTAATATTGCACTCCAGTCTTGTAAATGAAGCATACAGCCAGTCTCTGGCGTTTTATTAAACCTCAGTCACAGTTTTCCAATTCCTAAAGCAGAGTTCAAAGGCCCTGGCCCACATCAAATGCTTTAAAACTTTTTGTAAAAATCAGTTGACAGAGACTGCGTTTTGTGTATTTACAGATTATGATACCTTGACAAGTTCAGAATCTGTTAAGCCACAATTCTAACACTTAGAAAAAAATAGACTTATATCCTTATGAGACATTATCCAGGTTGCTTTTTATAAAATATATCCTCTTATGTTTAATATAATCCGAGTAAACCACTGCATTTATTATTGTTTTTTCCACAAGGCAGGCTGGGTGCTTTTGACAATACTGAGCCGCTAATTGGAGTTCTCACATGTCTCACAGAGACATGAGGCCGCTGCTGCTGCTCTTTCTACACCTTTAAAGAAGTACTCAGCAAGCACCTTTAGAAACCATCTAACTCTATGGCTTTAGGCAATGAGATCTGAAAATCCTGCAACTAATGATTAATGAGAAGAGTTTTGATATATGAAATAAAGAAAAAAGCAGATTTATATTTTATGTAATCATAAGATATTACCAAAATGGCAGCAGGAAAAGGTAATCACAAATATGGCCATTTTGAAGAAATATTTGGAATGGCAGAAGAAAAGGAGAGAAAAGGTAATTTTAAGTTGTGTTGCCATATTAAATAAAAGCAATGTCCATATGCTTTATACAAAATGATTCTATGTTTTATCAAAGTCAAACTCTGAACATCAAGCCCCAGAATTAATCAAAGTGGCTACAAAGCATTTGAACAGACGCGGAACTCTGACAAAGATGAATTGTGCAAAGAGGAGCTGCTTCCAATTTTGGCAGAAAAAAATTACACAGTCACCTTAATGAAGAAAGAGGGTTGTGTGCAGGAAACTTGTAAGGCTGCATACACACAACTTCCTTGAAAATTCTGCAAGCTGGAAACATGTATGTCTAAGTCTTAGATTCCACATCATAATTGAAGGTTTCATGGCACTAAGACTTCTAACAAATACATTTTACAATAATGCTTGTTATGAACTGAGTGTATGTGTTCTCCTAAAAGTCATATGTTGAAGTCCCAACCCCACCAATGTGGGTGCATTTGGAGTAAATAAGTAATTAAGATACCGTGAGTTAATACACATGGGGCCTGGATTAGATAGGAAGTGTGTAAGAGACAGAACGGCATTTCATCTCTTTCTGTCCCATTCTGCGGGTACGCAAAGAAGTCACGTGAGCACACACTGAGAAGTCAAGCATTTGCACTCCAAAGAGAGCCCTCACCAGACACAAACATTCCTAGCACCTTGATCTTGAACTCCGAGTCACTAGAACTGTGAGAAAATAAATGTCTGTTTTTGAAGCCACGCAATGTATGGTATCTTCTTAAAGCAACATGAGAACACTAAGATTGCATGCATATGCTGCCACTGCACCTGCATACTTCATAGAATGGTAGACAGAGATACTCATTAGTTATGTGGCCGCAAAACCAATAATAATCCCATTAAGTGGAAGCTGAAGTGGAAACAAGATAATAAGAAGTGAACACATTGCCTCACTTCTACATTGCCTCAGCAACAGAGAGCTCATCGGAATGGAAATGTAAAAGGGATTATGAGAAGTTGTGCATCCTACTGAAGCTTACATCAGCACTGAGAACACCAGAAACACTGCCTTCCATTCCTGCCATTTCTGTCCCACTTCAGACCTTCGCCATCATTATGCATAACTTGTGCTTGATAGTTTAATCATAATTGTGTGATTATTAAGAGCAAATACATATACTCGCTATGAGTGTTAAATAAACTATTTAATCAGCAATTATTAAATTAACTCAAATTTTACTTGACAGATTTTGTATTCCTCAACTAGGTGTATCTGTCAATGAGTCAGTCACTGCAAGTTTCCATCCACTCAGTGATTCAACATGGAGGCTTTGCAATGCTAAACACTTGCATAAGCACTGGAGTTATTAATTTGTATTAGTTTCCTTCTGAAGAACTCCTAGTGTGGACAGACATGAAAACAAATAAACCACAGTAGAATGTGATAGCGTCACAATGTTATGGTAAGAACGACGACAAGGTGAGAATAAATGTTGTGAGGGTCTCAAAGGAGTTACAAACCTCGTCTTCTAGAGTCTACTAGAGTAAGGAGGGCTGCATAGAAGTGACACTTGAGTTCATTCGTGAAGGGTCGGTAGAATCTGTCCACATGGAGAAGAGGCTGAAGTAGAAGGATTCCAGGGAGGGAGAAAAACTGATGAAAAATTACGAAGCTGTCAATGAAAATGGCAAATGTGTTGAATGCAGAGTGGTTTGGTTTGAATAGAGTTTGAGGTTCATGAAACGACAGGCAAGAGATGAGTTGTCAAATGAGTATGGGGTCCTTGGAAGGAGGATAACATACCATGATAGGAGTCTGCATTTTTTAAGAGCGGATCATGGGGCTGGGCACCGTGGCTCACGCCTGTAATCCCAGAACTTTGGGAGGCTGAGGCGGGTGGATCACGAGGTCAAGAGATCGAGACCATCCTGGTCAACATGGTGAAACCCATCTCTACTAAAAATACAAAAAAATAGCTGGGCATGGTGGCACGTGCCTGTAATCCCAGCTACTCAGGAGGCTGAGGCAGGAGAATTGCCTGAACCCAGGAGGCGGAGGTTGCAGTGAGCCGAGATCACGCCATTGCACTCCAGCGTGGGTAACAAGAGTGAAACTCTGTCTCAAAAAAAAAAAAAGTGGATTATGGAGTTTTTGGCCAGGAAGTAACATGGTCAGATGTACTTTAGAACAACAACTGTATCAGCAACAGAGGTAGTAATGGTGCAAGGAAAGGCTAGCATGGAGATATCAATGAAGGAACTATTAAAACGTCAAGAGGGTGAAGTTAAAATCCGAGATGAGCAGTCATAGAAGCTTGGTATTCAAACACTAGAAACAATCACACTCCAAAAAGAAAACACTTAGCATCGATTCAAAATCTCAGACAAGAATGTGGTTTGAATTGTTTTATTCATTAGATCTAGTCTTACATTATTCTATGTGAAATAAAATTACATTATTTTGTGATTTTATTTGTGAAATGTATGAAATAAAATCAAAGATTTTAATGATCATTTTGAAAATTATTTTATAGATACCTGCCTGACAGAAGATGACCTCAGGAAACAATTTATGGAACATATTCATAAAGTGATAATTTTCTCAAAATGCTTTCATGATTTTAAGCCTAAAACCAAACTTATAAACAAAGAGAAAAAGATTACCTATTTACAAGTGTCTTAAAAAAAAATCTCTGTAGAAAAACATTGTTTTTGCATAATGAGGAAGAAATAAGTAAACTTTTTTTTTTGAGATGGAGCCTCGCTCTGTCTCCCAGGTTGGAGTACAGTGGCACAATCTCGGCTTACTGCAACCTCCGCCTCCCAGGTTCAAGGGATTCTCCTGCCTCAGACTCTCAACTAGAGTAGCTGGGACTACCGGTGTGTGTGGCACCATGTCCAGCTAATTTTTGTATTTTTAGTAGAGATTGTGTTTCACCAGGTTGGCCACTCTGGTCTCAAACTCCTGACCTCAAGTAATCTGCCTGTCTTGGCCTCCTAAAGTGTTGGATTACAGGTGTAATCCACACCCAGCCATAAGTAAAACTTTTATAGAAGAAATGAGCTACTTCTGTTAGAATTCCATACATTTTCTATACAGCATACATTTAAAATTAGTACCACGCTGGGGTGAAAAAAATGATACAGACTAATTGATGACAGTTTTAGAATATGTATAAATATTATAACTTAAGGCTAGAACACTACAAAATAGGGCCAACCATCATCATCTTTTTCAATTACACTGAACATATCTTAATATCTAAGTTCTTTTTATGGTGACTAATTTTAGCGACCCAAAATTATTAGCAAAATTATTCTGAAAAATGTATCTCATAATTTTTGCAGATCAGGATGTTTCACACTGAGACATACAGTAAATATCTATTAGAGAGGATCTTCAGCAACTGCATGTGTATTTTAATGGGATGGGGAGCTGGGTTAAACTCATATTGCCTGTCTACAGCTGGGCAGACTGATGTATTTTTATTTGCTTATTTAATGTAAATCTATGCTCCCCTTAATTCTGCTCATACATGTGTAGCATCCTTAGGCATATTCACTGAATAATCATTATTTTTGAACTGGGTTCATAACTGGAACGAGAGCAATGACGGAATAAAAATAATCTTCGACACTCAAAACTTGCAAATTGGGCTTTTATCAAAGGGTTGGAAATAGAATTCTTTTATTTTTCAGGTGGTTAACAGGGTTAATCATGTCTTTCTCCCTTTTTGTTCTGTACTTGTTAGCGATAGTTGACACATTAAGACAGAATTATTCTCTCAGAAACATTAATTTTAGTTTCTTAATAGTAAAAGCTCTGATTCATTCAGTCTCTGCTATTCATCAAGCACTGCATGGAGTATGTATAATTTATAATTTTACAAAAAGCCCTGCTGGCAAGTTCTTAGCCCCATTTTACAGCTGACCAAACTAAAGCACAGGAAGATGAAGGTTCAAGGTCACCTAGAGTGAGAATCTGGACTCAAACCCATACCTGATCAATGCAAAGCCCATCATCACCTTTATGCTCTGCCAAGTACTTCTGTAGAATCCAAAGCTCAAGAGTAGGCACTCTAACAGGTCTCCACAGACCCAGATGCTCTCCATGGGTCCATAAAATCTTCCCCAAATACCTCATTTATTTTATGTAACCCCGCCCCCCATCAAAGAAAAGTTCCTCAGGAGGAACTTTTCAGCTTCTCTGACTTGTTGCATATTTCATCTTGTTTATTTTCAAGTAACATTTCTCATTCACGTGGCTAAGCTTATGCTGCCTCTGCACTCAGCATTGATGAACAGGAAAAACACCATATTAGGTCTCAAAGGGCTTACATGAAGGTCGAGTTCTTTCCATTCCTGCATTACCCTAATTTCTCAAATGACAAAATTGAAGCTCAGAGAGAAAATGTGTTCAATGAATTAGTGGTGGAACTAAAACTTAGACACCGCAACCCTTCATTCAATAGCCACTCCCCCACCACCTTCCTAAATGCATTTTTAAATATGAAGTTTCATATGCAAACACCTAAACATTCATAAGCATTCACTGAGTGCACAGAATTTGCCGAGTTCTGTGCAGACATCTGTAGAGGCTGATATGACAGAATCCTGTGTTTAAGGATTCAAATTTAGTGATAGACATTTTAAAAAGCAATCTGACAAATCATGGCATGTACGTGACATTAACACATGCAGGAAAGTCACCAGAAGCTTAAGCGTAGATATGACAACAAAAGTGAATCTCAAAAAACAAACAGCAGTTTGTCATGTGAAGCAGGAGAATCTACTCTAAGAAAAAGTGAACGTAGAAGATGGTTGGTGTGGTTGGTTGAAAGTAACGACTGCATTCGGGCCCTTGGTAGGCATGGGCTGGTACTGGAGCGTTAGTCTTACATTCAGAACATGGTTGAAGGAGAACACCTTCAAGTAAGATGGGCACTTCATTCACTATCAAGAACGTAAGTAAGAAAGAAGAGGAAATGAACATGTCAAAAGGAAATTGGGAGTGTGAGCATGCAGTTGAATAAATTCTTTCTTTGGAACTGTTCCAGAAATGCATGGTTATAAATGTTAGAAAAACAAAAAGTGGTCTATTGTACTATAGCCCATTTTTTAAATATATAGGTAATTCCTAATTAAACTATACAGATGTACAAAATGTGTTTATTCTAACAAAAGCATCAAGTTGCAGCTTTTTAAATGCAAATATAATTTAAAATAATAAAAAATTAAGACTATTTTTTATGGCCAGGCTTCATGGCTCACACCTGTAATCCCAACACTGGGAGGCTGAGGCAGGTGGATCACTTGAGCTCTGCAAGAGCCTGAGCAACTTGGTGAGATCCTGTCTCTATAAAAAATATGTAACTTAGCCAGATGTGATGGTGCATGCCTGTAGTCCCAGATACTCAAGAGGCTGAGGCAGGAGGATCACTTAAGCCCAGGAGGTCAAGGCTGCAGTGAGCTGTGACAACAACACAGCACGCCAGCCTAGGTGACAGAATGAGATCCTGTCTAAAATATAACTATAAACAAACTATATATATATATCCTATATATAATATGTAAGTATATAAATCTAAACTATATAAAATATTTATATTTTAGTTTGTTTTAGATTAACTGATTAATAGATTAGTTGGTTTTAGATTATATATTACATATAATATATAATCTAAACCTATATAAAATATGTGTATTTTATATAGTTTGTTTTAGATTAATAATGTTCTTGTCACTTCTCAAAAATAAGAGACTAGACTCTGGGCGAAGTTTGATTTATTTACATGTATATACAGATAAGTAGAGATAGAGAAGTGATTACATACTCTTCTCTCAACAGTTGTACAATGTATTTGGAAGAGAGGTGTAAGACAACTAATTAAAGTATAGGACAGTCAATATAATAGAAGATTTCTGAACAGAAGAATGGCAATAAAATAGTGTCTTAATAAGTTCAGTCTAGCAAGTGTAGAATGGATTAGGGGATCACATCTGGAAATGAAGGGGTAACTAGAAGGCTATTGCAATAATCTAGATAAGACCACTAGAACCCATTTCACCCAAGAACCTTACAATCTCCATTTGACAAATATTTCTTGTCTTATTTATCAACTGTAGGTCTTAATTTACCAAGCAAGAAAAGTGCTTTTATTTAAAAATCCTGAATATGCCTTTGATGCATACATAATAGGGCTCCAGGAAGAAGTTTCATAAGAAAGTAATCTGGTGTTGCCCATTTATAATACCATTCTTAATCATTCGTTCATTGGTTCATACATTTGTTCAACACATATTTCCTGTCTTCTGTGTGTCTTACACTGGGCAAATGAGAACACATCATAGAACATGGTTTCTGACTACAAAATGTTTATGAATTGCCATTCGGTTCAGAAAAACTTACACATAGAAAAATATAAGTACACGGAATGAATGGGGTGAGGGCATAGAGAAGGAAAAAGAAGACTGGTTAGGAGAGACATTCAATAATCAAACAGAAAGCATTTGGTTCAGAAAACTTTCTCAATAAAAAATCTTTCAAAATAAATGCCATATAGTTTAGTAGGAATGTAGCAACATGACAGGAAGAAAAAAGTTGAAGAAAAATCAATGCAAAGGAAATTTTTCTTTCTCCTTTTCAGAATCTATCGCATATAATTCCCCCCATCAAAGTGACTGCACCAACCCAGTATGTCACATCTGGCCTTAAGTTTACCCTAGGGGACAAAAAGTAATGTGCAAAGAGCCACAGTGACAACTTTTTACCCTAGACTTCTAAATAGCAACATAATTTCTCCAGACATAGAGGAGTTGAACAGAAACAAGAAAAGTTAACAATATCCAATCCGTTTATTTACTGGATAGATGTCAACTAAAATTCTGAAAAACAAAATGACAGGGAATATCTTTTTAAATTTGAGATATCAAAAATCAGAATATACAACTAGATCACCTATACACTGTTTGAAATTCATATCCTATAGACTTTATGTTGCCTCTTTAAACAAGTAGGCGAGAAAGAATGCATTCAATAAGAGAAATAGATTGGCTATACTTTACCTTGGTAAGTATTTTCCTATGTCTCATTACTCCCCCGTGAAAAGAATCCATTTCTCCATGCACACCATTTCCATGGCCACCTCCAGTGGCTCGATTAGTGGTGGGCTTCTGCCTCTGGAATGCCCCTCCTCTCCTCATGGTTCCCTGCCTAAAGACCCTGACCCTCAACTTCTTCAGGTGATGCTCAACCTACAAATCGTTATTTTTTCTTTTGCAAAACACCATCCGCTTTGAGGAACACCATGGCATATTGATATACTCAATTCTGTAAAAACTAGGAGCAGAACATATGATCCTATTATATGTATCCAGTATAGAATCACAACCACTAGCACACATGTCTACACAGAAAACAAGCTGTTTGACAGTTTGAGTTTTGTGTTAATATTCATTTGCTGCTTGTTCATTCATTTATCATCTGCCAGCTTTCACTTGCAGGCAAGTAGGGGTAAGGTGCCAATGGTTTAAGAAAATTGTATAGAAAAAACTTAAACCGGGGAATTTCAATACATTTCCTTACTTTGGTTTTAAAAGCAGGAAGGGTAATCACTGCTTTTTTTCTTATAAATACTTGGATACTTGGTGTAGCCGTGGACCAAAGATACAGAATCGGAACTGGGTGGCCACTGATTTAGGCTTTAGGGCCAGGCATAGGTTTTCTGCAGCCACTCTCTGAAAAGTCAGTCTATCAGGCCCACGCGTTAACTCATTTGTTAAATAAATACCATATATTTAGTATTTTAATTAAAAAGGAGCAAATATTGTGAATCTTGACTTCCCTACAGCATCAACTAGTGAGACTGACCCTAAAGATCAATAATGTGGTATCCTTCCTATTACATAAATGTAATTACTGTTCTAAAGAGGTACGAGAACAATCATTTATCTCGGGGTTGAGATTGGGACTACTCTACCACCTGAAATATGGTAATTAAATTTCAGTAGCTTCTTCTGGTCAATAAATAGAAGTAACACATAAAGGTCCCAAAGGGAATGCCAGAATGTTTCCAGTTTCACTTTACTACATTTTAAAGAAAGATGGCTATCTTGTTATTTTGATATTAACAGATTTGGGAATTTTCTAATGTCTATGAGACAATACCTTGGAAGCGTTCATGATCTTAAATTCTGTATTACATCTGTTCCCTTTACTTTGCACTCACATGGCCTATAGCTCTTTTGTAAAATGTGGTGTTTGGCAGGTGCTAAGTGCATAGCAGGGACTTATTAAATACTGGATTATTCACTAATGGAGAAATCTGTTTTTAAAATATGTATAATATGTCAAATAATTTGCATCTATTCGTAAATACAGATGCCAGGATTGGGGAATGCTGTATTCCCTGCTCACTATTCTCATCATGATTCTTAAATTACAGTGAGTTTTTTTCCCTGACAGTCACTACAGAACACAGACTCCACTGTATACAGCTCGCATGATCTTTATACATCCCTTTGATGCTTCAACTTTACTTTGCTAACTCTTGCAAACTATCAGCAAAGATTTGCTAATGAAAGGCAATTTTCTCCAACTGTTCCTTATGAATCATATAAAATACATTTTCCACCCTAACAATGGTCATACGGTAATAAGATAATGCAAATCACAAAATACAATGCAGGAATCAAAATAAGTGCAAATAATTAGAGTCAGTTCTAGCATTTGAAAGATGGTCCATTTGGTTTCAGTGAATATATTTCTCCACATTTAAATTCAAATCTTCTTTACTTAGAGACTAATTGATTAATCAGTCATCAGCAATGCGAGAGAACACACTGATGAGAGTGAAGTTCTTATCTTAAATGTAGACAGACTTATCTTCTTTAGAGACTAATTAAATATGCATTATAAGAATAAAGATTTATTGAAAATAAATATTCAGAATATGATGACAATAATAAGGAAGGAGAGGAAAGCTGCCAGACAACTATTATGCTGAGCACATTAAATGGTTTATCTGATTTAATCCTAGAATATCTAATACTCTCTTATCCCCATTTCCTGATGAGGAGATAGAGATAAAACATCTAACGGAAATAATCAAAAGCTAGCAAATGGAAGACCAATTCTTAACTACCATGACTACTGCCTCCCTAAAGATACTCAGAATTTTCTAGACCTTTCCATCTAGAATTCTAGACCTTTCTAGAAAGGTTTAGACCTTATTTTTTTAAAAAAAAGTATATTATATTCCAAACAAACTGATAAAGTATTTCCTTTTGTATTAAACTCAGGTCCCTCAGCATACATTTAAATTTATTTTCTTCTATTATATTTTTAGTAGACATATACAGCCTACAGTCATGGCTGTTTAAGAGATTTTGATATACTTAAATTTTAAATCAACTTACAACTTTTTGTGAATTCTTCCAAATATACCACATTTATTTTTTATTCTGAAGTCCAAAAGAATAATCACTTTACTAAGGATTTCATCTGAATTAGATGTAATGGACAGTCCCATGCAGATGTCTAAGTGGTTACTATTTATTGTATTCCTGTAGCACTTTTATGCCTCTACCTACAATATTAGCTAGTGACTCCAGAACTCTTTTAACAAAAGACTTTTTAAAAAATGGTGTTAACTACTCTGTTCCAACTTGTATTAGAGCTACTTGTATACTAACATTTTATTTTCCTACAATAGTTCTCCTACTGGAATTCAGGATATGGACTCTACAGTGGGTTCAGATAATAAGCTCCTTCATTATGAGCTGTGTGATCTTGGCAGGAAGATCAATTAAGGTCCATGTCTCAGTTTCTTGCTCTGTTCAATGAGATTTACACTGGACCCTACCGCATATAGTTGCTTTCAGAGCAAACATATAAAAAGACTTAGAAGAGTAATTAGCACATATACACCATGGAATACTATGCAGCCACAAAAAATGATGAGTTCATGTCCTTTGTAGGGACATGGATGAATCTGGAAACCATCATTCTCAGCAAACTGATACAAGAACAGAAAATCTAACACCACATGTTCTCACTCATAGGCTCATGTTGAACATTGAGAATACATGGACACGGGGAGGGGAGCATCACACACTGGGGTCTGTTGAGGGGGACAAGGGGAGGGACAGCAAGCAATGGGGAGGTTGGGGAGGGATAACATGGGGAGACATGCCAGATATAGGTGACACAGAGGGATGGAGGCAGCAAACCACATTGCCATGTATGTGCCTATGCAACAACACTGCATGTTCTGCACATGTACCACAGAACCTAAAGTGCAATAAAATATATATATTTAAAAAAAGAAGAAGAAGAATTGGCACAGGAAAGGTGTTATGTGTGTATTAGCTGCTACTAGTACCTCCATTACTAATATTATTACTATACCATTTTCTATGAAGCTATATTAAAACTATCCCATTCTCAAGCCCCCTCAAGTTTTCCTCTATTCCCTCAGTCTTAGTGGGTGATCTAGGTTTCTTCAATGTTCCAGAAAGGACAGGGGCCTTTAGGATAGAAACCTCAATTTCTCACCACATTCCCCTCAAACTACTAAGGGACCTTTTATCCATCTCTTTCTTCCATTATAGAAGAGAAAGTCCTCCACTAGTCTTTCTAGGACTTCTTTTACATTTTCTCTTAAATCTTATTTTAAAAGAAATAAAACAAAACCTTATTTTAAAAGAAAAGAAATCACAGGAGAGTAGGTTATTGCTTTCTATCTCTCTACAGCCAGGGTTCTTGAAATAGAATAATCTATACTTTTCTCCTCCACCTCTTTCCTTTTCACTCCTCCTTAGACACCAGGGTTTGACGTCCTCTCCAGCCATTCCCCAGAGCTGCTCAGGGAAGAACCCATCATGACTCAGCTGTTCATATTTGATGAGCATTTCTTGTTCTTTACCATAGTGAACCACTCGTTATAGGTAATATGGCGTGACCGGATTCTTCTTTTTATAACACTTGCTTCTCAATTTCCATCATGGCTGTCCTGTTTTTCTCTTCCCATCTCATTTACTGGACTCTTTCTCCTCACCCTGAAATATTAATAGTTCAACATTCTAACTCAATTTTCTTTTCAATTTTACATAACCTCTTTGTTTTATCTTTAAGCTGATGTTACAGATCTCTTTTCTAAATCTGATATATATTTAATTACACACTGAACATCACTGATTATTATAAAATTGAACTCCTAATACCTTTAAACCCCATTTTTGGTTCTGCATTCCTAATATTGCTACTGAAGGAGGTGAAAACAGGTGAAAAGAGCAAATGACTGGGATCCAGGCTAACTATAAACTCAACCTGGCTCAAATATATGCTGGCATCTGATCTTAATGCAGATACTTGTCCTCCCTGAGCCTCAGTGTTCTATTTGGACATGATGACATCAAATACGTAAAATCCTGATGCGGATGAAATGAGACAGTCTTTAAAAGGGACATAAAACACTGTTCAGAACTTAATAGAAATCAGCAAGTGTATTTCTTTTCCCTTAGAACAGGCTTTCTAAGAACTTCACCCAGAGTAAAACAATGGCTTGCTAATTGGGCCCCTGCCTCCTCTCTCCTGACCCGTCAATCCTGGCTTCACATTGTAGCTAGACACAGTTCTCAACACAAATTTTATCATGTCACTTGCTTACATGGAATTTCCCATGGACCCCACAGTGCCTAATGGTTAGGTAAATGCCCTTCACCTTCCAACCTGTTCCTTCATGACTCCTTTCTCAGGATCTTGTCCTCTTGTCCTGCTTGACCTCCACAGACTCCATGATCCGTGGCTGAAAGCCAGGCATTCTCTCCATCTACTCTGTGTTTTCTGCTTTGTTTTTACATCTGTTGTTCCCTCTTCACGCAGCTCCTGCTTGGCCCCCTAGAGAACTTCTAGTAGTTATTTTAAGTTGCAGCTCACTTGTGTCCCCTTTCTTATGTTTTTCCCTAGAGAGCAAAATCACGTCTCCACTATGTTCCCATCCTACCTTGCACAACCTCCGTTTCAGTTCTTACTCCATTAGACTGTCATCATCCATGTATCATCTCAACTATGGGCATTACATCATGTCTTATCCTTGGTAGAAAGTAGGCACTCCATAACTATTTGCTGAATGTATTAGCGGAAGAACAATGATCCTAGGCAGCCCCTGCTAGATCCTAAGTACATGACGCACATATCTTTGTATGTCCTGCATCACGTAGAACCTGTATCTCAAAACACTTATTGATCTCTAATTATGTACCAGGATTAGGTTTAAGCACTTTACTGGATTCATTTAATTTTCTTTTCTCATTAACCTTAAGAAGCAGGTACCAGCAAAGAAAAATTTGATAAATTTACTCAAGTGGAACAGCTTGGATTGAAATGCAGTCAGTTGACTCCAGAGCGTGAACTTTTAACTACTGTACAATATTTTGATATGACTATAGAAAGTACAGAGTATTTCAACAAAAGCAAGTATTTTAAAAGCTATGGGTATATATGTTTTATGGTTTTCCATAGAAATGGTTTTGAAAGAAAAACAGGTTCTGAGTTTCTGAGAATTTTTTTTAGCTCCAAATGGAATGATTTGGGTTATCTCACCAACTTTAAATCCTTCCTTTTATATAGAGCCTCTAAGGAATCAAATAGTTGGCAATATATTAACTGCAGGATTTAAATTACACAGTGCAGTTTAACACAAAGAAATTAATTGAAAAAGTTTTAAGAAAATCATGTTCTTCTCCAATAAATGTTGCTACCTGGGGCAAAGACTAGCTGGAGGGTTTATAGAGAATAAGGTTTTTATAAGCTAATCTAGGATTTGCTGTAAATAATATATGCACCTACCATGTCACCCTTCTTTTCATGTTCTGTATAAGTATGAGACTTACGATTAAATTTCTTTAGAATAATACTCTCATAGGAGAATATATTTCCTTGATAACATATTTATATACTATAGCAGGACCTCTTTACAATAAATTTTTTTTGTCTGTTAGTACCATTTATGTTGAAATAAGTGGTACTTCAAACATAGCTGTAAGTTCATTCCACAACTCTCCAAAAAGAATATTCTGTATTGTTTGCTCAAAATGCAAATCAAACAAAAACCTTTGTATTCATTTATGATAAAATAATATGAAAGCTTGTTCAATTAACAAAAAAAATCAAAAGAACGTACTAATTCTTACGGATATTTACATAAGAGAGGCAAGTCTATGTACTCCTAATATTGCTGGTAGTAACTGTTTCTTCCAAGATCTACATGTCCTGTGGACATTTGGAAAACAATAAACTGTTGGCTTTGGCCAGTTTCTCTTCTAAATCTACTCTCTGCCAAGGAAGAAGATGTAACATGTAATAAATTTAAAATTTATCTCATAATTATCTTAATTCAGTCAAATTATTAGAAAAAAATTCTTCTATCTTATACAATTTAAGAAATAATTCCTCATCCTAAGCTATCATTTCAAATACTTCAAACCTTTTAATTCATTTGCTTACTAAGTTTCTCAGAGATAATATATTTATTGAACCTACTGATGAAGTCTACAGACTGAATATTTTCTGAAGCTGAAGCCATCAACTTATGATTTAAAACAAGGTTGTTCTCAGTTGGTGCTCGACAGCAGCAACCAATTCATTTGTTAGTGTATCATGTCAAATGATTTTTAAGAACTACTTCAGCAAAACACTTTATCATGATATGCAATTGGAACATTTACCAAATACCTTTTATGAGCCAGGAACTCTGCTAAGGGGTGGGATAGAGAGCCTCCAGAAATTGCATTTTAGTGGGAGAAGAAGACAGTCGATCCCCTTATAGACCTCGTTGGAATCTAGACAAAGAAACCTAATAAAGAATTTAATTATAAATTTACTACTTCCATTCAGATAGGCTAATGGATTTGTTGGCTGTCAAAACAAAGGATGGTAAGTGATTCAGAGCAGAATCAAAACCTAATACTTGCCAGTTTAGGTCTTTCTTGGGATCCAGGCTCACATGCCTCCAGTTTCCATGAATTGTTAAGAAAATTTGAAATTGCCTTGCCTGTAGTGCAAATTTATTCAGTGCATTTAAGCCAAAATTTGATATTTAAGTCACACTTTCTATAATAAACACTTTAATAATTGTAGCCTTGTGTCATATACCGAGACGCAATAATACTGACAAACTTATGAATCTTGCAATAATCTCTTAACCTGAATGAACTCTCAATTCACTTCCCAGTGATAAATTGTGATTTACACAATGTTCTCTTTCTAATCTGAACCTTTCCCTGAGTATCTTCCAGGGCAGTAGCCCTGGCATGTGTAGACATAGGCCTGCTGGGAGTCACAGTCTACCTATCCTTCACTGAAATGTCAATCTAGTATTTCTCAATGTTTTTCCCTGTTGTCCCTGAACTATAGAAGCAGGACCTCTGGCTGAATTCAAGCCTCACTCTGAGCTAAATAAACCAGGAAGAAGGTTACTTCTGCCTTAGGTGCTCCTGATTTCTCCTTGCTTAACTAGTATAGGGAGTCTATACAGGTCAATTGTTAAGCATGTCTCAGATATCAGACTGTGCTAAATGCCGTGAGATCTACAGATGCATGTGTTATTTTCCAGAAACAGACAGTCCCCAAATCTCAGTGAGCCTGCTTTTAGTTTTACACCTGCGTTTCTGGACGTGGCAGCAGAAACACTTTTCCCATTTACTGAAATAAGTTTATGGTTAATCTCTCTTTTAACATATATGCCAGGGAAAGTAAGCAACCAACCAAAAGATGAAAACAAGTCCTCAGAGAAAGTTATGTTTTCAGATCAGTGTTTATTTATGTAAATAGAGAATGGTAAAGGTTTCTGTTTATCAGTCATCTCTGAAGTAGCAGCAGAAGAGGGCTCTTTGACCTAGAAGATGGATTCTACAAAAGCCATGATCTCTAGGATACTGGCTGTCACGTGTAATTGCAGCTACTCAGGAGGCTGAGGCAGGACGACTGTTTGAGGCCGGGAGTTCAAGACCAGCCTGAACAACACAGATGAGATGCCATCTTATAAAAAGGTTGCAAAACATTAGCTGGGCATGGTGGTACATACACACTTACGGTGCTGGCTACTCAGGAGGCTGAGGCAGATGGGTCACTTGAGCTCAAGGAGGTCAAGCCTGTAGTGAGCTATGAACTTGGCACTGCACTCCAGCCTGGGCGAAAGATCAAGACCCTGTCTCATAAATAAAGAAATAATGATAAAAATTAAAATCCCAGGCTTTCTATCTATTCTCCAGGTAAGAACCAGAGTAATTTCTGGTAAAAATGTAACAGATTATTTAACTCCTCCTTGGAAAACTCTCCGAAGGCTTCTCATTTCACTCAGGCCCTGCATGACTTCGACCCTCACCACATTATCCTCATCACTGCTACTTCCTTCACCTGAAAAGCTCTTCTTAGAGACATCCATGTGGCTCAGTCCATCACTTCCTTTCAGTGTTGATTCAGATGCGACCAATTTCCTTTTCCTGCTTCATTTTTTCGATAGCACTTATTACAGTGTAACATAGCACCGATTTGTCGTCCGGCTCCCAACTAGAACGGAAGCTCCCCAAGGGCATATATTTTAGTGTCCTTTGTTCACAGATACAGTCGAGCACATTGTAAATATTAAACTGTGTGTTCAGTGAATGACTATATACTTTATTGCAAAACAATTCATTTCTCTCTAGCACTCAGTCTAAATCTGCCACTGTCACTTCCTCTGTCTTTATTAGTATGAGGTTTCATCCTCCTGGCTTCAACTTGGGTGCTGTCCGTCTAGGTGATGCACCTGTGTTCCCGTAATGAGTTTAATCCCTGAGCAGGAACAGAAGCAAGGAAACTAGTTAGGAGACCGCTGCAGTAATCTGTGGGAGAGACGATAATTGGCTTACATCATGTGCTCTTACATGGATGAAGGTGATGAGAACTGCTTCTAATTTATTCTATTTCTCATTAAGTTAAGCCACAATGTTCTCAACTGAGAATGGAAATTAGGGGGAAGGTGGCTAGAGGTTTGGAAAGAGGGAATTTGGTTTTATGACCTTTTATAGTCATCTAAGAATGTCGAGAATTCATAAACATATATGTAGTATGATTTCTGGAGAGCCTCATGTGCCCATTTGAGGTTATGATCTTGATTTTTTTTGAAAAATCCAATTAGCATGGTCTTGTAGAGGCTGCATGGGTGAAGGCATAGAGTTTAATTTAACTTTAACATTTGGACTTGCAGATTCCACGAAGTGTGTAAGGGGTGAAGGAGTTGATAGTGCAAGCATTAGAGTGATTCCGGTGACAAGATGAGCCCTTTAAGCCAGGTAGGGAAAAAGAGAGGGTAGAGGAAGAGTGAAAGGGGTTAGAACTAAAGATTTGAGCTCCCAGAGAGTGAAGGACGGACTGGACTATAGGAAGTCATGGTTGGGGTGTTCTGCTTTTAACTGAGACAACCAAGTGAGTCTCACTTTGCTAACAACAAAGTCAAGGTATGAATATGACTGAGTGTGATGAAGCCAACGAAAGATTCAGGAGATTTTAAATACCGTCTAGATCAATATGAAATCACCAACAATTAAGACTAGAGAAAGGTATAGTGACAGTAATCCAAGAGATAAAAATTCCAAAAATGAAAAGTTAGGAGTGGAGAGAGGACCTGATAACTGAGGATCCATCAGCACAAGGGAATTCCTTGGGTGCTGGAACTGTTCTGTGTCTTGTTTGTGGTGGTGGTTACAAAAAAAAAAAAAAAAGTGATTTCAGCTGAGCATGTTGTTCTGCTGAATAACTCTTTCTAAGCAAGAAAGAGAATGGATATTGCATAGTCAATTTACAGCCCATTCCATAAATGCCAGTTATATAGCCTCGAAAATGGACAATTGCTGTTTTACAAACTGCATCATAAGCAACACTGATGTCTTAAAGTACCTTAACAGGTGTTCCACCAATAAAGGATTCCATGATCACTGAGGTTCAGGAAATCCTGAGTTACCAAAACTTAGGCTGGTATATTTGTATCAGTACTTCTCACAGTCTTTAACATTTTAATGTACAGTGTCAATCAGCAAAAGAGAGATTTCAGTATGTAGTTCCCACATTTTTTTTTACCATTTCACTTTTTTATTCAAGAACAATTATTATAACATTTGTTATATACTAGGTTTCCTCAAAACATAGTTTGGGACAGGCTGTTGAAGATAATATCCACTGTTCTCAAGGGCATGAGGGGTGAAGTGTATATGTCCCTTGGGTGCTGATGAGGATGTAAATTAGTAAAATGGTTGCTCTATTTTAGGATGCAGACATTTCTTTTTCCTTAAGATTTTATTCTAAGGAAATTATGACCATGTGCAAGGATCTAACTATAAATATGTTCACAGCAGTATGTGGTAAAAAATATCAGAAATAAAATGAACGCATAATAGATCATTGCTTCAGTTAATTATAGTGAGTCTACACATGTAGTGAGAATCTGCAAAGGTATTTAATGTGTGGTAGTACCAAACTGTGTAATGAATGGGAAATATATTTGTTAATCAACAAAAACAGGTTATTAAAAAGATTCACAGCATAGGCTCTACGTTTGCTTTAAAAATGGGGATGTGTGTATATACGTTTGATGAACCAAAAAGCACAAAAGAAATACGTTGAAGAGTGTTATATCTGCATGGTGGTATTATAGGCGAATTTATTTATCACCTGCAATTATTTACAACATTTCTGTGGCAACCACACAGCATATAATATTTAAGGAATTGTTAAATCATTTCTGTACATGTATGTGTGTGCAGAATTTTTATGGATATTTTCCCCCGAATACAATGCTCAAAATTATTGCTTTAATTGTACTACAAAGATTAATATTTTGGAGACTAATCAAAGGTTGATAATCTTCTTTCTGTATTATTTATATATAAAATATGATGTATTACAAAAACAGTTGTCATAACTTGAAATCACCTCAAACTACTTTCAACATTGTTTCAATATATATAATCTAGCAATGCTATTAATTTTTATTTTTAATCATCACTTGAATCAAGGACTTACAGAGAACTGTCAGAATTACACTGTAAAAAATGGAGTATCTCCAGGTTATTTTAGCTATTAATAATTTTGAAATATTTTATGCCAGAGCATGGCCATTTCCTTGTTCAGAGTCTCTGCTGAGTGTTTGTCATTAGCAGTGAAGCGGTACTCAAACATTCAATCACAAACCTTCTTCCAACCACATATGCTTTTCTTCTTTTAATAAGGAATCTAAATATTCCAGTGATTTTTGCAAGAAAATGTGAATTATTTAGGTAAGATCTGAATCATATTTTAATACCAAAAACCCATTATGTGAAGATTTGTCAAGCTATACTTTGAGCTGGCGTTTCACATGGCTCTGAAAACTCCCTCACCACACTTCCTGCCAAACATAAATTTTAAAACTGCCTTAGGACCCATACATGCACCCAAATGTTGGACATATAGTTAGAAAAGACTGTGCCAGTGTTTTTTCTCAAGAACATTTTACTTGAAATTGAAATTTCCATTTTGAGAGAAATGCATAATTGACAAACTTAAGCAACTTCATACTTTTCTATTTCTGGTCTTGGGATAACTAAATCCTATACATGAATATAATATCCATAGGCACGATTGTCTAAACTCTCTTAAAATTAAAGAACTAAATATGAACTAAATATAACTTTTACACTGTTATTTCCAAGAGAGAATTTAAGATTTGAAGTAGCTAAATCTCAGATAGCATCAGTAACTATTCAAAGGTAGGCAGCTTTTATTGACACATGCGGTCGAGAAAGCTTGACTGATAGTCTTGCAATTTTTACTTATTTTTACTGTCGGAGCTAAATGTAGAATTATCATACTTATTGCAAAGAAATTTTATAGCTAAACACTTGGAATGTGAACAGTGTGCCTGCCTTAGATTTCATTTCATGTGTTCCCTATGTTGTCGTATCTTTGTTACAGCAAAAGAACGAGAACAAAGAATATAACTTTGACCTCCATTGAAAAATACTACGAATAGGAATACAACACATTATATTTTGGACCAAAAATTTTATTGTCTTTAGATCATCTTAATATTTGAGCTTAATTCACATAATGAATTATTCTAGACAAAGCATAAAGATTTTTGAAGAGTCTTCATTTGCAAAATTGTGTATGCTGCAGACATGTATTTCTTAAAATGTGATTCACTTATTCTGATATCTACAAAGTAGCCAGGTGAGAAAACACAGGCATTGCTTCCAGTTTCAAGTCCTCTAATGTATTTCCACACAGTCACCTAAATGATCTTTCTACAGTGCAGGTCTAACTGTGTCACTCTTATATTTCTAAAAAGTTCAGGGGTTGTGTTATGGCCCATTGACAAAAATCCACAATCTCTTTAATATCTAAACTAAACTTTAATATCAGCAAAACTGCTGAACACATCTATCTTCCTTCACTCCTTCACTTCAATCTAGCAGTACTGTTGACCCTTAAACAACATGGTTTTCATGGCACAGGTCCATTTTTATGTAAATTGTTTTCAATAAATACATTGTAATATACTTTGGAGACTTGCAACAATTTGAAAAAATTGAATTGCATAGCTTAGAAATATTGAGAAAAAATTTTTAAAGTATGTTATGGATGAAAAGATACATAGTTATTAGTCTATTTTATCATTTAGTACCATAAAATATACACAAATATTATAAAAAGTTAACATTTATCAAAACTTCCTCACATAAACACCTGTAGGCCATACATAGTGCCATTTGCAGAGAGAGATGTAAACAAACTCTAAAGATACAGTACTAAATCATAACTGCATAAAATTAACTGTAGGACATACTGTACTACTTGTAAGCGCCTCACAGCCACCTCCTCTTGCTGTTGCACTGAGCTTAAGTGGTGCGAGTATTCGCTTGACGTGCCTTGAGAAGTTAATCACTTGGCATCAGCCAGCACTCTCTCCAGTATATCGCGGATCATGGTTAAACAGTGATCTCTCATGGTTCCCTTGCATTTTTCCTCATGTTTACAGAAATATCGTTATGCTTGAGTAACACCATGGGACCCACACAAAGTGCCACTGGTGATGCTGGGAGTGCTCCCAAGAGGTAAAGTCGTGACATTACAAAAACATGTTGAATTGCTTTGCCATGTACTGTAGATTGAGGTCTGCAGCTTAGGTTGCCACCATTTCAGGATAAATGAGTCTGGTGTAAGGACCATCGTAAATAAAGAAGTGGAATCTGTGAGGCCATAGCCGCAACTACACCATCGGTCGCAAAAATCTTGCCCTTTTTGCGAAATACCGTTTCGTCTCATATTGAAAATGCAGCTTTTACATGGGTTCAGGATTGCTGTAAGAAAGACACACTTACAGATTCTACTATGACTGATCAAAAAGCAAAATCATTAGGTGACAATGAAAAGCAGAAGGAAGGTGAAGGATGTAAACCTAGAGATGGTCATGCTGGCAAAATGTGGTTTAATACTTTCAGAAAAAGGCTTTAAAAATGTCAAGATAACAGGAGAAGCAATTTCTGCTAACCACGAAGCAGCACAGGGGTTTCCAGATGCCATTAAGAAAATCCCTGAGAAGAAAGGATACCTGCCTGAACAGGTTTTTAATGCAGACTGAAGTGCCCTATTCTGGAGGAAAAAGGCACAAAAGACGTTTATCAGTAAAGAGAAGTGAGCACAGGATTTGAGGCAGGAAAGGACAGGCTAACTACTGTTTCATGCAGATGCAGTCAAGGTAATGACCAGGACTGCTCTTATCTATGAATCTGCTAACCCCAATGCTTGAAGGAAAAAGATAAACCCCAGCTGCCAGTCTTTTGGCTGTGCAAGAAGACCTGAGCAATGAGAATCTTTTCCTGGATTAGTTCCATGGATGCTCTGCCCCTCAAGTCAGGAAGTATCTTGCCCATTAAGGACTACCTTTTAAAATTCTTTGGATATTGGAAAATGCCCCTAGCATGCAGAGTCCCATGAGTTCAACACTGAAAAGGCTGAAGTGGTCTACTTGCCCCCAATAGCTCTAATTCAGCCCCGAGATCTCGGATATGATGATCTTTAAAGCTCTTTACACAACAGTATTCTATGGAAAGGACTCTCAATGCTACGGAAGAGAACCTCCATTGAGTGCACCATAAAAATCTGATAATTGCAATACGGAAGATGCCATCATTGTTATGGAAAAAGCCATAAAAACCATCTAGCCCACAACAATAAATTCCTGCTGGAGAAAACTCTGTCCAGATGTTGTGCATGATTTTACAAGATTTACGCCAGAGCTAATCAGGAAAATCATGTAAAAAACCGTGAATGTGGTTAGAAAAAAAAAAGTGGCAGAAGGTTGGGGGATGTAAAAGGGTTTCAAGATACAGATCTTGAAGAAATTCAAGAGCTCATGGACCCCACACCAGAGGAATTAAACCTGATGAAGATACCTGCTTCTAAACTAGTAATGCTGGGCAATGAACACAGGAGCAGCAGTGCCAGAAAACAAGCTGACATTAGACAATCCGGCAGAAGCCTTCTGATTATTCGAGCTTGCTTTTAACTTATGTTATGACATGGACCCTTCTATGACATGAGCAATGAAACTAATGCAAATGGTAGGAGGGTGATTGGAACCATATAAAACATTTTGAGAGAAACCCAAGAGCAAAAATGTCAAGCAGAAATTACAATGCATTTCCATAACGTTATACCAAGTGTACCTGCCTCTTCTGCCTTCTCTTACCTGCTTCACCTTTCCCACCTCCACCACTGGTGAAACAGCAAGACTAACCCCTCTTCTTCCTCCTCCTCCTCCTCCTCCTCTTCAGATTACTCAAAATTAGGATGATCCAGAGGGATCCCTTATGATGATCTACTTCCACTTACTGAAAAGTAAATCCATTTTCTCTTCCTTATGATTTTAATGCTTTTTCTTCTAGCTTTATTGAAAGATTACAGTATATAATACATATAACATACAAAATATGTATTCATCTGTTTATATTTAGTAAGATTTCCAGTCAACAGCAGGCTATTAGTAGTAAAGCTTTGGGGAAGTCAAAATTATCCATGGATTTATACATGGGGGGTCATCACCCCAACCCCTGTATCAAGGGTCAGCTGCACTGCATTTGTTGAAGTCCTATCAGCCATTGTCCCAGAGCAGTCTATGCTGATTATCACTATGCCAGGACATGGTAGTATTCTGTTAACTCCTTGCCTCTGACACTAGACTCCAGGTTCCTTGCTGAGAGAAACCATGTGGCATTTGCCTTTATATCTCTAGGGTTTTGCATAGTGTTTCAAAGTAATTGGAACCCAAAAAGTGTCTATTGAAATATGTATATTTTAAAAAGCAAACTGTGATTACAAAAATACATTAGAGTTTCTGCTTCTTTTGTCAAACAAATTTGTATCAGGAATCTAGAAATTCCATACCCTGTGGCATGTTAAGCCATGCCCATACATCTAACTACATTTAACCAAATAACTAATAATTAGACAACATGCTAATCAATAGTTCTCATTTCCAAATTTATTATATACCGGAATTGTCATCTGTGGTTCTTGCTAAGGCACAAATCTCCCCAACCCCATCCTAAAATTATGATGCAGTGTTTGTGGTAGAGCAATCACTGAAAAAAACAAAATGCCGAGAAAGATCTTAAGCTCTCTGTGATGGCCTACATTCCTGCAATTAAAGTATCTCCCCTACAAGCACGTACGTGTTAAAAAAATGAAATTCTCTGTTGTTTTATGAGAAGCCATTTCTTCAATCCACACTCCTTATTGCAATTAAAATGTTGTTTGCCAACATGTTGAAAAAAAATTATTTTTTTCCAGTATTGATTTATTGCTTCTGTACCTCATTCATCCTATTGCTTATCAATCTCCTTACTCCAGTCAAGGCAATCAAACTAATCTGTGCTTATAAAGAGAACCACTGTTAGGAATCACAGCCACATCATGTAAGCAAGCATGTACTGCTAGTATTTGGATATAATCTTCCCTTTTGTTTTAGATCTACAGAAAGGATAACGTATAGAAGAAGCTGAAGAAAAATACATTATTCGACTTCTTTTTCTCTTTTTATTTCTGTGATTTCAAATTATTCAAACTGTTCAGGTTATTAAACAGTGAATCCAGCTGACTTAAAAATATAGAAATATGCCACGCAGACTCTTATAGAAAGCTCTTTAAGAGCTTCTATTATCTACTGAAGTACTAATGCACTCCCTTAATTGTGCCTGCTGGGTGATCAGGCACAACTGGTAGGGGCATTCAGGCCGGCACAGAAATGCAAGGCTGCGAGAAGGACATTTGCTCAGCAAGAAAGGTTGCAGAAGCCCTTTGACAAATGGGACAAAGCAAGTCAAGTAATAATAGAAGGGCTTTTTGAACATTTTCAGTAATTTGGTTATAACTAACTCTAGAGTGCATTAGCAGAAGATTCTTAATCAGACCCTACTTTTCCATTAGAGAGACTAATTACTGTGTGTCTTTTATTGGCAGATTTATTTTTCCGTCATAAAAATGCTTAGCAAATATAAATTTGTTTGAATTTCCCTTTGTCCATATCTGTTTCCTGAGAAGGCCTGATGCTGTCACATGAGAGACTACACACACAGAGGGCACTGTTTCCTAAATAATCCTCTTTCTGCTGGCAACCTATTAAGCCAAACCCACATTAACATGAGATCAACTCCCATCCCTCAAATGTAGTGTCTGTTGTAACGTCTTGTTTTTGCAAGTCTGGTTGAATTTCGCTATCTTAATTCCATTTCTTTTAGAAAAATTACTTTCAATTTGAGTGATTTATTTTCCTCTTGCTGAATATATATGTTGCTAGGCCAGTGATCTGCTTAAGAAGACATCTAAATTATGAGGCTGCTCAGGGGGATGGTGGGGGCAGTGTTTGTCTCATGCCTGGGTGACTAAGATCACAGTTAATCCAATATCTTTTTGGAGGGTGGGGGGAATACATTTCTCCTAAGAGGCAAAGTAACTCCTGCCTTGCCAGAATGATCTTGAGGATATCACTTGCAGAAACAAAATAATTTAAGAAGCTGCTCCACTTGTCTAATCAGTTAGTTTTACTTGTTTTTCTCAGCAAAGCAGTATTGATGGGTTTCCAATTGTACGTGCATCATTCATGAATAGTAACTTTGACACCTAGAACCAGTCAACATGAAAAGGAAGAGCAAGCTACAGGCATAACTGCATGTTAATCAAAACTACGCAATGAAACTGGGAAAAATAGTATCCACCTCACTTCACTATTCTCCACTTTTTTTTTTATTTTTTAATTTTTTTTTTTTTTTTATTTTTGAGACAGAGTTTCGCTCTTGTTACCCAGGCTGGAGGGCAATGGCGCGATCTCGGCTCCCCGCAACCTCCGCCTCCTGGGTTCAGGCAATTCTCCTGCCTCACCCTCCTGAGTAGCTGGGATTACAGGCACGCGCTACCATGCCCAGCTTTTTTTTTTTTTTTTTTGTATTTTTAGTAGAGACGGGGTTTCACCATGTTGACCAGGATGGTCTCGATCTCCTGACCTCGTGATCCACCCGCCTTGGCCTCCCAAAGTGCTGGGATTACAGGCGTAAGCCACCGCACCCGGCCCACTATTCTCTACTTAAAAAAAAAAAAAAAAAAAAAAAAAAACCTTTATACTAATGATAAATTTGAGAAGTTTCAGGAAAACAATAAAGTGTGTTCCCCATACCCTATCATATTCTGTGTCTGTGTTTGCTACTTCAGTATATTTATTATATTTTTTTGCATTCCTGATATTGCCACCAATGTTCTATAATTTAGCAGACAAATATTTCATTTGAGGCCCTCGATTGCCACTTTGATTGGCAGTATACTGCTGAACAAGGTTTTATACTGAAGATAAGATTAATAAGTTAGCCAATCTAAATTACTGACTCACTGTAATAATTATATTTTAATGAGCACCTGCTGTATGTCAGCCTCCAACTACATCTTTAACGCCTGGAATACAGCTAAATAGCTCTATCGTTTCAATGCCCTCACTTGAATATCACATAAATCACATAATTCAAACTCTTTCATTTGGGTGTGCATGGAAGAAAAGGCATATTCATTAATATCTGCATTTTTACTCAATTTGTTATTTAGTAAATATTTTTTGAGTATCTGAGTTAAATATTGGGGATCCAGTGGTAACAAAACAGACAAAATACCTGTCCTTCTTGTAATTTGCATTATATAGGGGGCCAAATGCACAAAAGTATTTAAACATGATAAAGTCATTTAAAATACCACCAAGCAACATAAATTAAAAAATAGCCGCTGGGCGCAGTGCTGTAATCCCAGCACTTTGGGAGGCCGAGGCGGGTGGATCACGAGGTCAAGAGATCAAGACCATCCTTGTCAACATGGTGAAACCCCGTCTCTACTAAAAATACAAAAAATTAGCTGGGCATGGTGGCGCGTGCCTGTAATCCCAGCTACTCGGGAGGCTGAGGCAGGAGAATTGCCTGAACCCAGTAGGCGGAGGTTGCGGTGAGCCGAGATCGCGCCATTGCACTCCAGCCTGGGTAACAAGAGTGAAACTCCAACTCAAAAAAAAAAAAAAAAAAGCACAAAAGAAAAACGTGGATTTCATGAGAAGCCAAGAATAAAATGAAAAAATAACTTCATTCCAATCTGTATTATTTTTAGAGTTTCTAGGGAGAATCAAATAAAAGTCATATACTTTGTACAATACCTAATATTTAACAGTGTTTATACTAGATGTTAATGTTAACATGATATCAATGATACTGTTTTAGTTATGAAGATTATTATGACTGTATATGGTGCCACAGTTAGCTCTGTTCTTTCAAATAGTCAATGCAAATAGATAAATTTAGTAACTCAAAGTTTTAAATTGCTGTCATACATTAAAAACAGTTATTACTCTTGAAAAGCAAAAAAAGTATTCTTGACCCTAAGACTACACTAAAATTTCTCCCACTATTTAAAAGCGAGAAGACAGTGGTTGACTGACATCATCTTTATCTTAGAGTCTGTAATGAGTTGATGTTTTTCTTAACATCAACTGAAAAATACTGAAAGGCAGCAAGTGACTGCAGTCATGTGGGAGGATGCACTAACGTGGGATTGTTATGAAGCTCCCTACATTGTTTAACAGGTAGATATGATAATATTTTATAGTACACAGACTACCTACCCTTTAAGAAAAATCTTTCAAAAAAATTTCTGGCTCAGAAGTTAACAAAAATACAAGAGCTCCAAACGGCCATGAATAAAAATTCCTGAATTACAGTTCTTTGTTGCCAGCTAAGTAGAGGTTCACGGGATGTCATAGATCATTTATCCAGGGACACAATCAATCTTCCCCTTTGAAAGGTGTGTTATCCAAAAGTTCCCATGACAAAAGAAAACACTTTGAATGTGTCTGTGATGAGAAGGCCAAAAGACTCCTGAAAATATCATTTTAAATCCACAACTAATAAATAGTTAAGTCTGGATTTCAACCCAGGCTTGTCTGATACCCAAGCTGATTGTTTATCTACTATATTCACATACAGAATTCACTCTCAGGATAGCAAATGACACAGTAGTTTTTACTTTGTTCAACGGTTTTTACTTTTTAAAATATATTTTTCTTCTGAGTATAAACTTAACCATGTAAAATGTTTTTTTCCACAGTAGTATAAATATTTTTGTGAGAGATAAAGTTGCAGTAATATTGAGAAAGTGTTCAAGCATATATTTATATATCATTCATGTATACAACATATTTTATAGCATTTTCGTTATTTTTTTTATTTGAAGATTACATGCATCTATTTATATCTAAGGAAAAGATAAAATTGGTAGTGAATGAAAGTACTTTTTGATAATATGTAACTAGTCCCTGTTTTTGAAAACACAAAAAAGGGAGGGCTTTTCTATATATACATATATATATGTATGTATATATAGATTTTTTTTTTTTTGAGATGGACTTTTGTTCTTGTTACTCAGACAGAAGTGCAATGGCACGATCTCGGCTCACCGCAACCTCTGCCTCTTGGGTTCAAGCAATTCTCCTGTCTCAGCCTCCCAAGTAGCTGAGACTACAGGCGCACACCACCACGCCCAGCTAATTTTTGTATTTTTAGTACAGACGGGGTTTCACCTTGTTGACCAGGATGGTCTCGATCTCTTGACCTCGTGATCAACCCACCTCGGCCTCCCAAAGTGCTGGGATTATAGGCGTGAGCCACCGCACCCAGCGGCTTTTCTATATTTATATAGAATGTAGCAATATTTTAAATTATGTATTAAATTTTATTGAAGGCCAGTCTAATGGAGAATTTCATGTAGCAACTTGCTTGGACCACTGTGTCCAGCTATTTGGTAAAACATGATCCTGGATGTTTCTGTGCAGGTGTTTTTGGATGAGATCAACATTTAAGCCAGTGGACTTGAGTAAAACAGATGACCTTCTAAAATGTAAGTGGGACTCATCCAATCAGCTGGAGGCCTTAATGGAACAAAGACTGATGGCCCCGAAGTAAGATGAATTCTGCTAGCACACCATCTTTGGACTCAAAGTGCAATTCTTCCTTGGTTCTCCAGCCATTTTGCCTACTCTGCAGATTTTAGATGTATCAAGACTCAATTGCATGAGCCAATTCCTTAAAATAAATCTCTCTTGCTTTATAGATACATACATGTGTCATGTTGGTTCTGTTTATCTGGAGAACCCCAACTAATACAATCCCAAAAATAATTTGTAGATGAGTCCAAGTTTATCAGAGTTTCTAGAACCAAGAAATCTAAACACATAATGTATAATGCCTTGGAGAATTTGGTGAGTTGATGGTATGAATATAAACTAAATATAATTTAAATAGGATAATTAATTACCTAAAGATAAAAATTAAGTATTATATACCAATTAATATCAAGATCAGTGGGTCTAGAGTGGACTGCCAGGAGAGAAGAGGGCATGAATGAATAAAAAATAGACTGCTATTTATACTATCAGGTTTGACCAATAGAAAAAAGTAAGTAGGTAATATTTAAACTACATTGAGCATGAAATGGTTAATACTAAGTTGAGAAAAATAAGAAATGATGAATGACATGAAGCTATTCCCACAGAAAAATGTTATTAGATAAAAACCTTAAAAGGAAACTAGTCACATTTTTGTACTATAGGGGTTTCTATAAACCAGTGGTCATAAAACATGCAAAAACAATTTCCCCAAAGACGAAATTTGGTTCCATGATTGAGTGCCTGGTGTGTTGCAGCTGCAGGAGTGCGTGCGTGCACACTGCAATACTGTGCAATAGGAATCACATCTCCATTTCACAGATTGGGTAACAGGCTTAAAAGAGCCAAGCAACTTGCTCATGGCTACGTAACCAGAAAGTGCTGTAGAGAACAATGAAATTCAAATCTGACCGGCTTCAAATAACTCCTCCCAACAGGCTACGATAAAAAAGTATACAAGTTACCAAATAAGATGTTTTGGATTCTCAGCCTTGAGTGATGCTTAGATGAACCACCATTGTCTGTCCTGTTTTAAATTAGGTCTTTCTGATAAGAGCACAGGAAACAGCTAATTTCCTGAGACCTGTTCCAAGTTCACTAGAGTCTAATTTTTCCTGCAACAGTTAGTTTAGTGATTTATCACAACTAACCTCCAAGATACTGCAAAATGAATACTTTCTTCTTTTTGGATAAATGTGCTCAGGATATTTAAATTGACAACCAAAAGTTATCAACATTATGCTGTGAAAAAGTAATTTTAATTTATGAAAACAATTTTTGTATATAATGAGAATCTTCATACCACACAGAGTGCATATTTTATAATTTGCCAGCATGTTCCATCTATAATCATGAAATTGCATTTTAAATCTCAGTTTTCTAAGAAACACTCCTATTTTGAAAATAGAACTGCCTTTGTTCTCATCGTGGACATAATTTTCACTAACATCTACATAATAATAAACAAATGTGGGTTTCAATATCATATACTGAAATAATCATTGCTGTCACAAAGATAATTGTAAAGGGGTTTATTTCACTTGTCATTAAGCATCAACACAGGTCCAAACATTTGTATGAAGTCACATGTGAATATTATATATATAAAAGAAGACATGTCTATTTTATATATAACTATATGTGCCAACACCCGCACATATATCTGATCTTATAAAGGCAAATTTTTTAAATTTTTATTTTTAAAAAATATTTTTTTGGCCAGGCACGGTGGCTCACACCTGTAATACCAGCACTTTGGGAGGCTGAGATGGGCAGATAATGAGGTCAGGAGATTGAGACCATTCTGGCCAACATGGTGAAACCCCGTCTCTACTAAAAATACAAAACATTAGCCAAGTGTGGTGGCGCACACCTGTAGTCCCAGCTACTCAGGAGACAGAGGCAGGGGAATCGCTTGAACCCAGGTGGCGGAAGATGCCGTGAGCCGAGATTGTGACACTGCACTAGACATCTCAAAATATATATATGGTGTCTACACACACACACACACACACACACACACACACACACAGAGACACCATATTTTAAAATACAATTTGTCCTCTCAACTATCTCAATGTTTTGTTTTATATTAAATTAACACATTTATTAGTCTCCATTGGGTAACAGCAAGTAGAGACAAATACCATAGAAATAGCTTTTTTGTAATGTCTCATTGCTATGGAAGGGCAGGATTTGGTGAGATACTAAAATATCTAAAAAACTGAGTAAGTTGCTTTGCAGAGTCAGGGTAACAGCAGATGTCAACATCAGTTTTTGTGTAATTCTGTTTTTCCTCATGGAGTATGATCAAATAACCTAACATATATAAAGGTGGAGAAAGTGGTAAGGAATGGATGTCTTTAGAATTTCTGTATGAAGAAAGCTTGGATGTCATTTTCCTGTATACCAAATAAAAACTGAGGAACTGATTTAGAAGAAAGATAACATATCCACTTTTGAGCACTTATAATTGGAAACTCTTATGGGACTACCAGATAGAGTTTAGTTGACAGTTTGTTGTAAATCATATACTAGGCTGAATCCTATGAAATTGCTGATATTTGACCATTTGATCTATAAAGATGAAATTTTGGGGGTTTCAACCTATATGTAGATTTGAGAGAAATCAGCATGTGGTGTAGGAAGCATGGGTAAAATGGTGAAAGAAGAACTCGGGAGGGACATTTGCATTTAAGAGGTTTCAGTCTGCATCGCACTGGCTTTGCATAGTGCTCCTGCAATTATTTTTTATTAGTAAATGAACCTGAAGCACACATTTTAGATTTTTTAAATCATTCAATAACCATCAAGCCAGAAATTTAATTAACATGATTTATTTAGCAATGAGTCTACATTAGGTCACAGCAAGTAGAGACAAACACCATAGAAATAGCTTTTTGGTAATGTCTCACTGCTATGGGAGAGCAGGATTTGGTGAGAGACTAAAACATCTAAACTGGAAAACTTTAGTTTACCACTTGGCCAAAGAGGAGGAAAGGTGGCAAGATGTAGTGGGTATTTGTAGCTTTCATAGTTCAGCCTTCCTTCTTCAGAGTCCTCTCCCAAATGCAGTCTCAGAATAAGTACTCTACGTGGAGCTTATGTCTCATCCTGTTCCAGGATGGTTATGTAACATAGGGTTGGCCAATTAGACAACTGCCAGAATCTGGCTACAGTGATTGGTTGTAGAAAGTTGTATGATCAAATTTAGGCCATGTGAATTAGGCCCGAGACTTCAGTTCACATTCTTGGGAAACAAGTCTTACCCTGCTAGACTTGAACCTGGGAGAAGGCTTAGGTGCTGCAGTCTTGATTAATAGACAGGAAGCAAGAAGTTGATGAACAGAGGCAAGTGGGAAGTTATTAATTGACTTCCTTCTAGATACAATCACCAGGACCAAAAACTCCACGGGAGGTTCCTGCATTTGGGTATACCACTATCAGACTTAAGCTATTTATCTTTCACTGCACACAGTCTTACAAACTAAAAGCATCTTTAGCCTTTAAAATCAAGAGAAAAGTCATTGTGAAATCTGATGTCCTTTTAGACAATATTTCAAAGGGCACCTGTTTAAAAACTGTCATGGAGATAAATGCAGCTTCTATTGCATTCAGAGATCTCCATCATTTTTCAGAATCTCTTACTGCAAAACTCTATTTCCACATATACATTTCACAAATATATTCAAAACTTACTTAAATTTAAAAACATTTCTCTATAAGAAAATAAATCATTCTTATAGCATATACTTTCAATCATTCTGCTATCTGAAATGTATCTTTTCTCATATTTTTTTCCATAAAAATCTCTTCTTTTAAACCCAGCTTAGAAACCAATCATCAGTAAGATCTGGGTGGGTTTACTTTTTAATTGTTGTTTGTTTTGTTTTTAACATACTGCAATCTCCCCCTCCAAATCCATCCCCCAAATCCTCTGGAAATCATCATTCTACACTCTGCTTTAATTAATGTCAATGAGATTTTGAGTAGCATCTTTCTTAACCCACATCATAAAATGTGTTTATATTAACTTTTTTCTTTTCAAAAATATTAATTAAATATTAATGTGTCAAATACTGTGTTCATTGCTGAGGGTTTTTTTTTTTTTAAAGCTAGAATATATCCCTGCTCTAAAGGAACATTTAGTCTTGGGGGAATGACAAGCACATTAACAATACACTAACCTCTGAAAAGAACTTCCAACACTTAATGCCAAGTAAAAAAATCAGAAGAAAACAAGAAGTGTGTGAGGGTAAGCAAAAGAGGTAAAGGGTAGTGAAGAGAGATTCTGTTAAGCAGGGAAGAGACAGATACAGGTCATGAAAATACCTTCATGCCCAAGTAAAAGGCCGAATTTTATCCTAATAAGCAATAGAGAAGCATTAAATGATTTTAAGTAAAGGTACATCAATAACCAGGTTGCATTCTAAATGCTTACTTTGCCATCAGGATGGAGTATGAATAAAGTCATCTTTCATTTTTATTTGCCTCAGACAGTTCCGGTTCATGTTTGTTGTATTGGTGTAATTACTAATTGCCCTCCTTCATACTTAGATATGTCCTGGTTTAGATAGTAAATTACGTGTTCACCCTAAGAGTGGTCCACGATTAAGCTAAGGAGGCAAGAGAAGCTAGTTAATACCAGGGAGATAAGGGAAAAAAGGGAAGCATTTTATTCTACCACAGCCAATTACCTGTGCCTTGATTTAGCACTTAAGGCATTTTATTTTGTGTTAGGGTTCATTATTTACATGTTTATTTTCCAAATTCAATCTTAAATTTCTTGAGGGCAAGGACTCCATCTTCAGGGCCTTTACGTCTTCAGAGATTAGCGCTATGCCTTAAATGAACTGCTCACTGAATGAGTACATATTGACTTAAAGTAATACAGTTTTACTGGTACATTTTTTAAAGAGAAATATGTCATTAAAGCCTTTCTATGGTTCTCTATTTTTCATGGGAAACGGAACTGTGGCCACATAAGTTAATGATATGCAGCAATGCATAGTGTTAATCCTTTCTCTCTTGTTCTATTGAATGACTTCTTTATATTAGACCATTAATGAAGTCCCCATTAATTAGAAATAACTCAGAGTTATCAAGTGAAGAGGTACCTATAACCAATTAGTGGCAGGAGGGGTAGTGGACCTGCTAAGAGAGTCTCAAGAAAAAGTGAATAACTAACTAAATTCTCCATTTTGTGTAGTTGGCACAGATAAGTCTTTGCTGCTTTTTAACTCTCTTTCCAGACTATCTTAGACATTCTGTTTTATAGTTTATATTATTGTATGATAATTACTTGGCTATGTGTCCTTGAGCAGCTCAAGGCAAGGACTATCCTTTCTGTATCATTATATCCCTATTGCCCAGAAAAAATTCCTGGTACTCAGCCAGGTTTTCAATCCTCTGGAAGCATCAACATTTAAGTGATTACCTTTGTAGAAATGGTGCATTAAATGAAATCATGAAAATAACAATTATTCTTTGAAACATTCTCAGAGTAAAAAAGATATTTAGGATAAATTTGTTATTCCCTATTTAAAAAGGAGAGCATCAAAGAAGTTGGTCTACCTGTCTACCATCCACTTCATAAGTGGATCCCCATGTGCTGCCATAATTAACATGCGATATGAACTTAAAGGGTTCAGTTTAAACTTTTTCCTCAAATTAAAGTTCTTTATGGTTTCCTGGGGAATTGCCATCTAAAGTTTATCAGCAAGATAGCTATGATTCCGTGCACAGAATCCTACATTAAACAGCAAAAGTGCTGCTACAGCCTTCAACATTTTTGCTTCTTTCAGTATTGCAATTTTTCTCACTCTGAAATACATAAAATTCAACAATAGACATGCTAGGTTATATTTAATTTGCAATGCTAGCAGCATAATTGCTTGGCAGGTATCCTCAGTGTAAATTATGCTGACACCCACCCCTTACATTTTATAACCACATTTATTTTCTGGCTGATTTTTCCAAAACTCAATAAAAATTATTTATGCCAAAAACTTCATGACAGATTTATAATCCCCTCATATTTTGACCTACTTTTCCCCAATAACCCCAAAAGGTCTTGACCTCTATTATCAAAGTCTCGATGCAGATGGAAGCTCTGATGAGATTCTAATTAAGTGAAAACCTTTCTGTAATTATACATGTTCACTATTTAATGAGAAACTTTCTATAATTAGAAATTTATTTGGACACTTTAAGATTTCACAGGCTGTTGCTGTGCTGACCTAATTCAAACATTTTTCATTCATGTGGGGGCAAAGTTCTCTTGCCCACAAATGTATCACTGCCAAGGGAAATTTCCCCTTTAATTAAGTGTACTATATTGCTGAATGCTGACTCACAAAAGTTATTTTCACTCTTTTCTCTTCTTTTATACATGGTCAAAAATTAGTGCCCTCTGAGGTCCAATAATTCAATATTTGCAGTTAAGTGTTTATTAGTCTCCAATTACACTTCTAATTATGATTTTTAAAAATAGTCAAATTTTACCTTAGAAAGAACCACACAAGCCTTTGAGTGTGTTGGGAATAATGAGGACAGTTAGAGAGAGAGAAGAACAAGAAGACTGCATAGACAAATATCTTCAGTGGCTAATGATGGAAACTGAGGGTAGGAGACAGGAAGTCTGAGAAATTCAACTTGCAGTGGAAATCCCTCCAGATCACTAGTTTCTTTTTGGTTCCTCTCTATATCGTGGACACTTCTTGTTAATTCAGTGCTGTTACATAGCTTGTCCTTGCTCCCTCCTTCTCAACACCCTAGAGAAATCACATCCCCACCAGAATCACGTATCCACAGGAAACCAAGTTTTACTCACAGGTAGAAAGTCCCATACCGTGAACCAGATAGTAAGAAAGGACAAAGCCTGAGGCTGGGAAGAAAGCTCCTGGAATGATCTGGACCAACCAACTGAGCACTATCTGGGACTGGTGTTTTCTACACTCTCAAAAACATTATTTAGCACTTTCATTTGTTAGCCTGTAATTGTTTAAAGTCAGCTATTTTCCTCCGTGGCTGGGAGGATGTTGAAACTCTTTCTTTTCACTTAGAGAATCGTAGGTAACATTTCCCATCATTTAGAATAAACTTTAGAAACTTTAGTGCAACATCTGAGGGAATGACTCTCCGAGGTCCAGTAATTTGCTCCAAATCTCAAAGGTGCCCAGTCAATGGGACCAGAAGTCACTGATACTTGGTTCAGTTGTGTTGAGAAATCTGTTTTCTCAACACACACTGATAAAGGAGCATATCAGCATGAAGCATGAGATTACCTAGCATTGGGCTTGCCTTTTGCAGATTCAATCACCACATTGGTATCCCTGGCATAAAACGTAAATCAATGTCAGTGTAAAGAGTCTGTGTAAGTTTCTAGTAAACATAAACATTGGTAACTTTCAGAAAATGTTAAGTGTTAATTTCCAGCAAAATAAGCATTAATGAATAATATGGTGATTATACTAATCGAAATCCTTTCAAAATTGTCTATTAAAATTTAAAATAAAATAGTTTTATTAATACAAAACTTAAAATATTCTCGAGAATCAATACGCAAATGAACTGTGCAAAAGCCACCTTTATAAAATTTATAGCATGAAATTAGAAAACTTAGAGATACTTCTGGCAGTGCCTGTGAACTTAAATTCTACCGGTTCATCAGGTATTTTTTTTTTTTTTTTTTTTTTTTGTTTCTAGACATTGGCCTATAGTATTTTACTTTTGCTTTGCTGTGAATCTTTGAAATTTAAATGTTAGTTTCATCTTTTCAATTAGATTCTTAAATAATTTGAGAATGAGGATGCGTATTCTTCTTTTATATCTTTCCTGGAGTCAAAGACCTATGGGAGTAAAGAAGTCCTCTATGTTAGAGGTTAGCAGGGTAATTTTAAACTGTCCTTTTCCAATGCATTATTTCACAGAACTCAATAGCGAAAGCAAGTATTTCACATATTTTTCAATCCATTGGAGATTTCCTAATATTTATAAGATATGCAGATGTTGTGATTATTCTAAATGCAAGCAGACAGCACCCTATATTAAAGCTTTCAAAAAATTTTCAAACTAAGATACTGTACCAATTATCAATCCTGAAATATTTAAAGAGACTATTTGAATTCTTTACCTTTCAATTTACTTTCTTCAATGACTATTATTTACTCCAAGAGAAAGTTCAAGTTTATGGATAATATCAATTTATTTATGACAGAATACATCTTTTAAATCTGATAAAAATTACAAGGTTATAAAGTATATTAAATTCCTCTAACAGATGACTTAACTTCTACACTTTCTGACATTTTCCACAGTAACATTTTATTTTAAATGTCAACCATACATAAATTCAATCTCGTCACAGACACAGAGGTGTTCAAAAGTTCTCAATTTTAGACAGGGGGTGGGGGATTGGAAGGAAGCAGGCCAGATAGAGAGAAAGAGAGAGTAACTTTAAAAGCCTGTATCTGAAAATGTCTCAAAATGTTCATCTCTTCTGTAAGTTAAAAAAAGAAAAAGGCTGAAATGTGGCAATAAATTATGCAATGCATCATAAATTTTGAATTGCCCATTGTAATTGTGGCATCATGTTTCAGAACAATGTCATAGAGAATAAAACTTCTAACATCACTTCTTCCTGTGTTTGCAATACAATTTCTCTATTTTTAAAGACAAAGGATACCACAAATTCAAATTAAACCAATCTATCAATATTTTAGAGTGAGATGATTCCTAAGATATTCAAATGAACACATTCACCTTTGATTTCATAAGGTTTAGGGGTCCCCAAAATTAATTCCTTTTAAGAGCCATCAGACCTTATATCAAGTTCTGATATGCAACAGAACTGAAACAATTGTATATTATTTTTAATTACTATAACATTGATGAGGTTTTAGACACAGTTTATAAATGAGCTATTTTTAATTAATTTTAATTTTCTATATTATCTATATAAAATACTCTAAGATTCTTTGTCTTAAAAATGTAGATGATTAAAAAATACAGAACTAACTTAACAGCTGTCTTATTTCTGAGAGCACATTTATTTTTAAGATTACTTCTTGTCGATGTGTAGTTTCTTGTACTCACTCAAATTCATTACTTTTTACATGAATTGCTAGATCTCTATTTCTATTCTCCTTTTTCCCTGCTGGGGGCAATGTCCCTCCATTACTATTTAGAAATGACTAGAAAGTACTTATAGAGAAACAGTGTGTTCTTTTAAGCAACAGTCTCAGTCACTAAAGTGAAATGAGGGCAGTATGCCAAATATATGTCCTAATAAAACATTTTAACAATTGCAAATGCATAAACTTTTATAGCGTATTTCTACAATCTGCATAGTAAATTTTTTAAATGATGCAATAATGAATAGAAATAAATTCTTTTTCCCACCTGCACAATAATTTCATATAGAAAGTGTTTATTACTACAATCCTTAGAGTCCCCTAAAACTAGCTATACATTTTCTTTCTGATACTTCTTTTATAGTAATTCATAAGTTGAAAAGATATAAGACAAGGAATGAATCACTGTAAAACTAGATCTATATATTTTCATCTTGGTACTCCTTATATGATAAGTCAAAAGTTGAAGAGATACAAGACATAAAATCAGTAACAGATTGGAAAGAATAATCTTATTTAGCTACAAAATTATGATAACGTATGTAGTCACATTTTAATTTCAAAAGTTGAGAGTAGTACTCCATCTAATTCAGTTGTATTCCTTTAAAATTCATTTTGAAATGCTCATATTCAAGAACAACGTATAGTGATAAAAGTAAAATCTATTTAAATCTATGGTAAGAAAATCATAAAAAGTGATGACAAAATGCATTTCTTATTTGATATATCTAAAGTATTTTAACTTTGTTCACATTTAATTTGATACACAGAAACAACCATTAAACTCTTATTGTAAAATCATTAAACACACACACACACACACACACACTCAGAATTACACAGAGAAAAGTGGTAGAGAGCTATGCCTCACGATTTATAAAACCTCAATTAGCTAGAATTCAAACAAGAAGAATATATCATGTTTGTGATATATTCAGTTATTTTTCTTATTTTTTGCCTGGATTTCCCCAATGCTTGCACATCGGGTAGTAGATATATAACGTAATTTTAAATATTTTTGACAAGCATGATACTAGGTATGAACAAATCATCATTTTCTCATTACATTTTAGTAAGCATGTATTTTGTTTAACAGAACTGCTGAGCACTCCAAAGGACAGGAAACTTCTTTCACATATATTCAATATGTGATATCACCACATTAATCTTCTTAGTACTTGGGCAGTTTCTGGTTAGGAGAGGGAGGTGACAATGAAATTGAATTATTCCAGATATGGAAATAAAGAGAATCAAGGTATCTTTTCAGAATCAATCAACATGTGTGTGCACATACACACACATGCACACTATGACTAGGTCAAAATATGAAAAAAAAATGTAGTAAAGACAGAATGAACAACAAGAAAGAATAAGGATGGAGACTAAGAAATTAAAAACTACTACTAAAGTAGTAACAGTAACATTCAGCCCTATGTGGGACATGTGCATTATGTGACAATCTCTGGTTATTGTACTTATCATCCACTTAATGATGAAGATTATAGTTGTCAGATCTGGCTAACCTAGATTGTTTCCTCAATGAATTAGATTCTTGGTCAAAGACAACAAATTTCTTTTGGGTCAAAAGGTCAAAGACTATGAGGAACCAGAGTACTACCTCTGGACTTTAAACAAACTTTTAAGTTCTGAATGCAAGAGTGTGTGAGGAATACCATCACAACATCTATTAGGGTCCTCTCTAGGGAAATGTTCATCCTAATGAATGATCTTGAGTCTTTAAGACATTGTGGCATTATATTGCATTGTGGAAATAAAAATGAAATTATTGAGTATTTGCCTCCTCCAATTAGCTCTTCTTGTTTTCAATACACTGCTGAACAAGGAACCAGCTGATGTCTTTTTAAAAAAGTATTTTTCTATGAAATTTGACCTCCAGGAAAATGATGTATTTTTTGTAAGATAAGAGCAATCTGGTATGTATGACAGCAGTCTATTGAAACTAGTAATTTTGTTATTCTACTTTATATAACAATCTCTTATAGGCTTTAGAGGGTCCAGCTTTGAGTGATGGCCCTAATCTCATTGTGTGGACATCATCAAGGTTTTCAACCTTTAAAACTGAGGTAAAATAAATTTATATTCAAATTGGTAATCAATAGTCACTAAGAATGAGAGCTGTGTTTCATTTCACTTTATTTTATATATGCTTATAAATGGAGGTATTAATAAAGCCTACCAATTTTGTCCAGATTTATTTAATCCTACAGATAAGGATAAATGGAAGCATGTCTATAACTGACTGCTTCTCTTGTCCTAATCTATTTACTTCCAGTTTATGTAAGAGTTCTTTTGGATACTCCATTTCGTCATGTTACACAGAAGCAAAAATGTTCCACTGGAAATGCGGTACTGTCACTTATTTACATGATCATCTTTCTAAATACTAGGGCTTAAAGTCAGAGTTACCTTTTAGCTTTTTTCTTAACAGATCATGAGATACGGGAGACAGACAGAACTAGGTTCCTTAACTACAGGCAATTTCTCTCACGTCTCTCAGCCTTTATTTCTTTGTGTTTAAAATGGGGATAATGACACAGCACTTACAGTACTGTGGAGTAAAAAATGAGATGATGTCTGCATAAAGCTGAACAGGGTGCTAGCTGAAAAGGAAGGCTCAATAAATACTCAAAGAAATTAGGAGTACATTATAATCTTGATATAACTGGGAAGCCATGTGTGCCACAGTTATGCCAGGAAGATAGATGGCATTTTTCTTTATCAAAATAAGAAACTGTGAAATTTTTGTGGAACAGTGCCTTGAGAATAACATGCAAGAGGACTGTGAACATATGGGTGTTATTATGTCAGGTATCATTCTCTGCAGATGCTGCAAACATTGGGTGAAGATTTATCTCTACATACAACGGGACAAGATTCACCACTGAATGTAGAGAAAAATTGAAGACTGTCACCATTTTTGAAGCATGAAGTCTTCAAATAGAAATGATTTCAAATTTGGCATATGTCACAGTGGTTCCAACCTTGTAACCACAAACTGTTTTAGCTATATCAAAGCAGTCTCACAACATTTTAGAGCTGAACGGAATCTCAGATGTCATCTGAATTTTTTTCTTTCACAGTTGAGGTTAATGAATTAGAATAGGCTCAATCTGTAGTCATCCTGTTGTTAACGCCAATGCCTAAGCTGAGGCTTGCTCTCCTCTCTCCTGAGTCAATGGTCTTTCCCTTCGTTCTTCCACTCAGTCTCCTAAGCCTGACACTGAATCTCAACAACCCCATTTCTTACATCTCTCCCTATTAAACTTTATTCTAGGATCCACTGGTATTTTCTTGACTCTAAATACAATGTAATAATGCATCGTTAAAGTGCAGGATATCAAACATGGAGGTATAATGAGAAACATGTTCAAGTAATAGCTGCCACATATTTATGGTCAGATACTTTTATCTATTAAAAATATTACTCTTTAAAAAAATAGGTCTATGAAGTGCAGACTATATATTTTAAAACTGATTTTATTTCCATGAAACATACATTATACAATACATATAAGATTTTGAAATGACTAGTGATCTTAGAAAATAGTACATTTTTGCATGAGGTATAGGTTAATTTGATAATAAATTAACACCTTTCTGTTCACAGTATCACCCTGTATTAAGTAGCTACTAAAATTGTAATGACATTAGAAACTGTGTATATGAGAATTTTTCCTTCCATACAGAAAGCCACGGTGTTAACTGAATAGAAAATTGATCAAAATGACCTTTAGTGAGAAAAAAAGCATGAGAACTAGAAAAGATAGATTACTATAAATATCATTCACAATTTCTTTCAGGTCTTATATATTTGTTGTTCATTTACTCAAATACATGCTAACAACTTTAAATCTTCTATACAGTGTTAACTTTATAATCCATGGTTCTTGCCATTCAGACAAATATTTTGATTTTTAGAAAATAGAAACACCTCCATATAGCTTCTCTACGCACACTGTACTATCAACTGAGCTGTCAGATATTTTGAAATTTAGTAAACTTTCATGACATACAGCCAGATACTCTAATTTTCCACATGAGAAAGCTGAGACCCAAAGGGCTAGGTTAATTTGGGGCAGAGTCAGAACTACTATTTAGGGCTACTGGCTCAATATTCTTTGAGGATACCATGATGACTGTATGTATAGTTTTTGATCTCTACATCTATTCCTCAAAAGGTTTTATTAGTATTTAGTTTCTTTATTTTTATTCAGCTCTCTATCACTTTTATGGAAAAACCATTGGCAAGGCAAGAAAAACAAAGCTATTAAGACAAGCAAATAATCTAAAATCTAAGTATAGTAACCACAACAAAATCCTCTATTATGACAAATTTGAAAGAAAGAACTCAGAATAATGTTATTTAATCAGGTAAACCATTAACAGTTTTTTTCTGTACACCTCCATAATTTTGTTTGATCATCTCCATTTGGAAGGTTTTCTCTCTGCGACTTAGTCTATTTCTACCCATCCTTTGAGACCAAGGTCAACTAGTACCTTCTCAATTAAGCTTGCCTTGATTTTGTAGTAAGAAATTATTCCTAAAGTTTTCCAGCCCATTTTTTAACCACTCATACATTGGTACCTGTATGTGCCTACCACATACTACATGGCATTCTAATTAAATATGACTTTTTCCCCTTTCGCCTCAATTTTGTACTCATTTGAGGGCAAGGATTATATCAGGTATATCCCCTCCCCCTCATAATCACAGCTACCCTAATGTTGTCCATGTCCAATAAAACATTTTCTGAAAGAAAGAGGCAGCTGTCATGTTCAAAGGGAGGGGCAATCTAGTAAATTTAAGTAGAGCAGATTTGTCTCAACTATTAATAGTTTATATAAAGTAGTTACAGTAAATTGGTACAACCTTCTAAGGTTTCAAAGTAAGGTAAGTGTTCTGAATTATCCATTTGAAATTATAAACCCTTCACATTCCATACTTAAATATACTTTCTTCATCGAAGCTGCTAAAAGATAAAATGCATGCCCTTAAAAGGTGGGAAGGACAAGCAAGAGACATTACATGGAACTAACTTAAATAAGAAAGAGCATGATAATTTTTTCCTAGGCTTTGTGTTTGAGGCAGGAAAAAAAAACAGTGTGAGACTAGCAGGGCGACCAGCCAGAGGTGGCCAGTACCTCTGATGGTGGAGCCCATAATGTGGGTACTCTGCCCAGGCCCCCTTAGGAATCACCTTCACAAGCTGAAACCAGCTGTTGGGAAACACTTGTGTCACCAACTGGAGTCAGCCCTGTCAGCATGTTAAGCTGCAGAAGAAGCTCTCAACCAATGATGAGTGTGGACTTGGTAGGTGACTATTCCAGTGGTTTGGGCTTGTCCAGAATAACTCGCAGGAGTATATTCTACCGTGTCTCCAGAATGCCCTATCATTCTGAGCTCCCGTTGTGCACAATGGCAGCTTGCTTTATATCACATCCTGTGCTACCTGCTCTTCCTCTCACTTCCTCGGTCTTACACTATAAATTCCTGGGATCACAGGTCATTTCCCAATGAACCATTTGCACCCAAATATTTTACTTATTTATTTATTTATTCATTCATTCACAGCATGTTCTTCTAAGAGAAACAAAGACAGTGTCTTTTGTTTATGATGCATGTCAGATAAAAATGTCGTGGTTATTTCTATTAAAAATGCTCATTTTGAAAAAAATCTCACTTTGGTCTTATGAGTCTTTTTTTTACTCACAGTCCATAAAGGCCTTCATGGGCTAACATATTTCTTGTCTAGTTTGGAGTCTAGAGTTGCCTCTTTTCATGACACTTGTAGATGACCCCATAGATACTGTTACTCACATGACCTTCCGATTACAGGTACTGGCAATTACACAGCCTGACAAATCATACTTCAGGCTCAAACCAGAAATCTGACAAAATGAAATACAATGTATAAAATATAAACGAGAAAAACAAGGCTAGAGGCATCATGCTACCTGACTTCAAATTGTAATAGTTAAAGCTGATTTCAGTTATAAAGCAGTTACTATCTGGATAAGTTCAGAGAGATCCTTATTATAAAGTACACACTATTTAATATCAAAAAAAGTATCAAGACTCACACTCACACACACACACACACATGCACACACCACAGTTTTGTTCCTTATGAGTTGAAAAGTCAAGAATAAATTTGTTGAAAATTATCTGGAATTCAAAGGGAGGAAAAATATTGGGGTGCTTTACTGATTAGCACTCTGAGTTGTTAATTATGAAATTTTGTAGCTATAACTGGAAAACTACTTCACTGTTATGTAAGAACATTGACAAAGCAAAGTGATTGTTCTCTAGAAATGTGACCTGGTCTTTTACAAAACACACTCTTAGGCCAGGATTATCTAATGCCCCATCAGAAGCAAAGAGGCAAATTTACACTTGGACAAGTAATTTCTATGCTCATTTTGTAAAGGGAATTCCTGAATATATTTTTTTTAAATAGAGGCAGGAGTCTCATTATGTTTCCCAAGCTGGTCTGGAACTTTTGGGCTCAAGTGATCCTCCCAAAGTGCAGGGATTACAGTCATGAGCCACCATGCCCAGCATCATTCCTGGCTTTTCTATACAAAGTCTTTACTTGGTAGGCACTCGTCTGGAGTAACTCAGTTTGAATATCTCTAGAAAATGTTTAGAATTTCCTTTTCGTAACAAGAAAAGATGGTAAGAAATAATATTATCCTATTTGCATTTTTGTAAAGCAGAATTCTATAGCTTAATGTTTAATCTTTTTGAAAATAGAATTAAATGTTCATCTGTCAGATTTAATTAAAGTTGCACTAGTAATCGCACTATTTCATTATTTTTTTAATGGAAATATTGGTAGTACTACTTAGGAACTTGGTACTGACAATTGATGTCATTAACAAAATGCCTAGTTGGATTACATGATTCATTTGGTTTCATTTTCTAATTTTTTTGCTTATTTAAAATGCACCTTATTCATTATATCTGGAAAAAGTCTTTACAAAATGTATAGTTATAGAACCAAGGTTAGTAAATATACATCGGCTGGTGGATCAGAGACCACGACACTGCGTAACTACAATGAAGTGTTCATACATTTTTCTTGTATAATTCTTGGATTTTTTAAAAAGCAAAACATTGTTGAAATTGTTTTGATTCTAAAAAATCATTCAACTGCTGGCAATAAGACTCTAGGCAAGTTGTTTTACAGATTGTAATTATACGTACAAACTATTCATCTGCTTTCACTTTATTTGCCTGTAAGTTAACATGGTTCCAAAATTAAAATCCTGGGTTTCCAAAAGAATGTGGAGGTGTTAAAATGTGTGTAATTATGCAAACATTTTAATGCTATTTTCTGCACTTCTATTTTTTTTAAATATTTTATTTAAAAATTTTAATTAACATTTTGCTTGCTTAATGCTTTTGTGATTAATCAATTAAAATTATTTAATAGTTTAAAAAAAAAACCTACAAGGCTACAGTAATCAAAACAGCATGGGAGTGGTACCAAAACAGAGTTATAGACCAGTGGAACAGAACAGAGGCCTCAGAGGCAATGCCGCACAACTACAACTATCTGATCTTTGACAAACCTGACAAAAACAAGGAATGGGGAAAGGATTCCCTGTTTAATAAATGGTGTTGGGAAAACTGGATAGCCATGTTCGCAGAAACTAGACCCCTTCCTGACACCTTACACTAAAATTAACTCCAAATAGATTTAAGACTTAAACATAAGACCTAACACCATAAAAACCCTAGAAGAAAACCCATGCAAAACCATTTAGGACAGAGGCATAGGCAAGGACTTCATGACTAAAACACCAAAAGCAATGGCAACAAGAACCAAAATAGACAAATGGGATCTAATTAAAGTCCAGAGCTTCTGCACAGCAAAAGAAACAATTATTAGAGTGACCGGCAACCAACAGAATGAAAAAAATTTTGCGATCTACCCTTCTGATAAAGAGCTAATATCCAGAATCTACAAAGAACTAAAACAGATTTACAAGAAAAAAACAAATCCATTCAAAAGTGGGTGAAGGACATGAACAGACACTTTTCTAAAGAAGACATATATGAGGCCAAGAAACATATGAAAAAATGTTCATCATCCTGGTCATTAGAGAAATGCAAATCAAAACTACATTGAGATACCATCTCATGCCAGTTACAATGGCAATCACCAAAAAATCTGGAGACCACAGATGCTGGAGAGGTTGTGGAGAAACAGGAACAGTTTTACACTATTGGTGGGAGTGTTAATTAGTTCAACCATTGTGGAAGACAGTGTGGTGCTTCCTCAAGGACCTAGAAATAGAAATTCCATTTGACCCAGCAATCCCATTACTGGGTATATATCCAAAGGATTATAAATTGTTCTATTATAAAGACACATGCACACGAATGTTCATTGTAGCACTGTTTAGAACAGCAAAGACCTGGAACCAACCCAAAATGCCCATCAATGATAGAATGGACAGGGAAAATATGGCACATATACACCATGGAATACTATATAGCCATAAAAAAACGATGAGTCGTGTCCTTTGTAGGAACACAGATGAATCTGGAAACCATCATTCTCAGCAAACTGACACAAGAACAGAAAATCAACCACCACATGTTCTCACTCATAGGTGGGTGTTGAACAATGAGAACACATGGACACAGGGAGGGGAGCATCACACACTGGGGTCTGTTGAGGGGGATTATGGGAGGACACTGGGGAGTAGGAAGGTTGGGGAGGGTAACACGGGGAGAAATGCCAGATATAGGTGATGGGGGAATAGAGGCAGCAAACTACACTGCCATGTATGTACCTGTGCAACAATTCTGCATGTTCTCCACATGTACCCTAGAACCTAAAGTGCAATAAAAATACACACACACACACACACACACGGACCCTTTTCAGAAGATGACACTGAAAGCGAAGAAGGAAGCTCCTATCCTCCAAAAGCCAAAGCCAAAGTGAAGCCTTTAAAAGCCAAGAAGGCAGTCTTGAAAGGTGTCCGCAGCCACACACAAAAAAAGAAGATCCGCATGTCACCCACCTTCCAGCGGCCCAAGACACTGCGACTCCGGAGGCAGCCCAAATATCCTTGGAAGAGCGCCCCCAGGAGAAACAAACTTGACCACTATGCTATCATCAAGTTTCTGCTGACCACTGAGTCCGCCATGAAGAAGATAGAAGACAACAGCACACTTGTGTTCACTGTGGATGTTAAAGCCAACAAGCACCAGATCAAACAGGCTGTGAAGCTCTGTGACATTGACGTGGCCAAGGTCAACACCCTGATTCCGCCTGATGGAGAGAAGGCGGCATATGTTCCACTGGCTCCTGATTACGATGCTTTGGATGTTGCCAACAAAATTGGGATCATCTAAACTGAGTCCAGCTGGCTAATTATAAATATATGTATATCTTTTCACCATAAAAAGAAATATACACACACACACACACACAATAAATAAAATATACTAATGTGGCAAAATTTGATTCAAAAAGAAAATTATTGGTCCTATTAATCTAGATATGAAAATTACTTTTTTACGAGTATCAAAAATCTGAATTGGGAAAACTTAAAAATGGCATCATGTTATATTTTAGGTCAATACTGATTCAAGGAAGATTTTATCATACAACTGCAAATTGTACGTAGGTTATCAGACAAATTTGAATAATGTTTTGATGTATAAATCTTTTAGATTTTATAAATATGCTACTTGAAAACTGGCTTTCCAGTTTAAAAAATATTTATCTTATATCCATAGCAGGACGGTATATTCCCTCTTCTGTAGACAATAGATGCATATTTTCTTTCATTCAAAAATTGTATACATTTGTGCATTTAAAAACATAAGCTCAGTACCTAACATTGCTGGCATTCTGCTAATAAAGAAATAGGAATGGTCTATGTCATTCCCAGTTTTATAATCTAGATTTTTAAAACTGAACTTAGCACAAATCCTGAGGAAATACAAATGTCAAATTTTACTTTAGTTATCTAAGAGATTTTATGAGAATATATGAAACCTGAGTAAATATAGCTTTTAGGTAAAAATATGAAATGTTATTGAGATAGTTGTTCATATATTTATGAACTATCTTGCCATTAAGAATAAAGTTAGAGCAGAAGTATTTTGTACTTTGGGCATTTATTAAAACAAGATATCTTTGAATTTATTTTGCCCTAAAACATTAATTGCAACAGATTTATGAATGACCTAATTCTATATTAAGCTTTAGCAATAAAAACTTTATTGCAACACTTGTTATGAGAAATATGACATAAAATTTTAAAAAGCAATTCTCAAATATTGTGTTTATTGTCTCTGCCTTGAAAAGTATGTTTCTCCATGATTAGCATGCCTATGTAATTTTAAGCACTTCTCCTATTTATGTTAAATTGTATGTTTAATAATTTATGTAAGCACAAAAGCAAAGATAAGAATTCAGAAAAATTATCTATTCTCTCTGTTCCCCCAAAAGATCCATCAATCTATTAAAATAAGTGTTTATACGTTTTACCATCCCAGAACTCAAAGTTAAATCACTAAATTTATAATGCATGGGGCTGTAGCTCTTCAGTTCTTCAGAGATGATGGTTGCTTTCTCTAAGCCTCTACGAAATCTCTTATGATCTAAGCTAAGAATTCTAAAATCCTGTCTGCCACTACAATCTCCCAGGAAATATGTGTGAACTTTCAATAATTCAATAATGTTATCTGATCGATGTTATTAGAAAAAAAATGAAAACATAATTTAAGGGAAATGCTGATTTTGAAGTTCCTAAGAATTTGAATGTTTATATTAATGAATATTAATTCGATGTTTATAGTAATACATAACGTCTTTTATAACAAGAAAAGTCTAATTGGGATCTAAATAGGTATAAATAATGTGAATACGTAGATGAAGTAAGTTAAATAATGGGAATACTGCTTATTTTCTTTGCTCTTCAGAGTCTATTTCAGGAGTTACCATGGTAGATAACACTCAGTCAATGTTAGTTAAAAGAACTTCTAGGTAAGGGGAAGGGAGAGGGAATAAACTAGTAAGGAGAAATTGCATGCAAAATGCTCTGTAAATAAAAATGTTTTGTCAATTTGAAGTTTTATCCAATAAGAAGCATACATGTCACTCTTGATATAACATAGAATGTCCTTTCCCTATATGAATTCATAAGAGATTAGACATAACCTTTTTAATGTTTTTTTCATAAACTCAATATTCTTTATGCATTTACCCATTTAGAGGAGGTCTGGATTTTTGCTTCATAAATAAAGATGTTTCCTGTTTATGTCTGTAGATCTTTGCCTTACTGACTTGGTAGAACAAAAGACAAAGGAACTGTAGAAGATTTAAACCAACTACTTTTGTTTGTTCAGGAGGGAGGAGTCAAAGGACCACCTCAAGTGAGACGAAGTTTGATTGATGCATGTGCTGGTTTAGGGGACTCACTGCAACCGTCTTTTGTTTATATCTTTACAGCTGGAAAAACACTTTCTGTAAACCATTTTAGCTTCCATGCTACCAGGTGTGATATATAATGATGTTTTTCCAGACATGAAAATGGACCCTGAGAGAATTAATATCTCACTTATATAAAGTCAGTTAAGTGGGGGAGGCAAGACTCTGAATTCACTTTCCCCACTGCTTCTGATATGCAGCTTCTCAAAAAAGGAGGCACATGTTTAGAACTACATACGTGTGAGTATGTTTGTGTGAGCATGCACACTTGAAGGTACACGTGAAGTACTTTATTACTGGACATGAATGCCGTCACTAGGTTCCATAGTGTCTGAGGCTACCACGAATTAGGGTAGGAAGTTGAGGTGAAAAAATTCTGACTGTAGAAGAGCCCAGCAGAAAAGAGCAATCCTGCTCTATGTTCTTTTTGTAAACTGATCTCATTTCTGAGCTTTGAATTATAGAAACACTGATGAGTATCAAATCTGTACCACTAGATCTGATTAAGCTCAAGTTCTCTATTTCTGTGTTTACTAGTTATTGCCATGTTTTCTGCTACCACTTCACGTTTGAAAGAGCACCCATCTGTTATCTTCTCTGTCCCCAAACTGCCTTCACTCCAACTTATTTTCTCTGATTACCTCATTATGTAATCATTTAAATGATATTTACACCATCAATACCTCCCTGAAAAAAGACAAATTAAATCTTTCTCCATTTTTCTATTGTCTTAGATTTGCTTCTGATCATTGCAAATTTCTATTCTTTCCTTCTCCTCTGTTCCATTCATCTAATTCATTTTAAAGAGCATAAAGATTTTTATAAAAATATAAAATTGTTCCACTTCTTTCCTCCAGCTATTCCTCCTACTCCATTTTAAGATTCTCCTTTCTATCATCATCTTCATCTTTGAAGTCATCATCATCATCATCACCATCATTTTCATTTCCATCACCCTCATCAATATTCACTGATCTTGTATTATACAGTAACTTCTCCGCTGAAAATCTCACATACATGACCTCATTTAAACCTCACAATTATGTAGGTCAAAATTGATATTGCTATGGTATAAAAGATGCTCAGATGCTCAGATGCTCAGATGCTCAGATTAATAATGCATTCATTTTTACATAGACAAATACAGACAATGTGACTCCACTAGCTCATCATGGCATCTTGTTTCATCACTGCTGCTCAGCAAAACCTTCTAAAAATGTCCTTCATAGAAAATAGAATTTTCTGCATAGAAAAATCTTCTTTGAAGACACATTAAATTCCTCTTCCTCCAGAGATAAGAACTCTTATCGGAGTACTTGTTCTTGTGATATATATATATATTTTTTTTTTCATTACTTTTTGCCCATGATGCTAACTTTGGCCTATAATTGTACATTTTCATCTGCTTTGAATATTATTTCTTATAAGCTGCCTATAGAGTAGAGATTATTATCGAAACTTTTATCTACTCCTGGGTGCCAAGAGGAAGGCTTCCTCACAGCAGGTGCTCAATGCACACAGGTTGGGCGCGCCAGCAGGCTTCCTCCAATTCACAAACATAATCACTAAACAATAAGTAGCTTAATGATCCTTTTCATCAAAGTGTCTCTCCGTGCATTTTCCATCACCTGGAGGGATTTCATGTTTCCTTGCCCCCAGTATGTGTCAATCATTTCTCTTAAATGCTGATGAGAAATGATCCCTTCAAAAATCCTTTCCCTTGATAAACTTGCTTTGTTATCAATTTAGCATTTGTTCTGTGTGCAAAACTATGTGTGTTTCACACCTTTGAGACTTACTTTTTTCTATGTTTATGTACTTTGATTACCAATAATACTGAAAATATTTGAAGGTAAGGAACATGCTTTCTCTTGAAATATACCTAGTTTTATGTATTACTCATGCTCAGTAAATTCTTTTTTAAAAAAAAGAAAGCCTCTACACATATTCTTAGCTATAGAAGAAGCATAAATGATCTAGAACTCTAAAAGTCTAAGTTGTATTAGTCATGATACATTTTAACCTATTCACAAAGAATATGAAATACTGTATGTCTTTTTGTATGTCTTTAAGTTATGCATAGGTTTATGTGTTGATTTTTTAATCTATTTCTTTTTCTTTTTTAAGACAGTCTCTGTAGTCCAGCATGGGCGGCAGTGGAGCAATCTCAGCTCACTGCAATCTTTCTCTCCCAGATTCAAGTGATTCTCCTGCCTCAGCCTCCTGAGTGGCTGAGATTACAGGTTTACACTACCATACACCAAGCTACTTTTTTGTATTTTCGGTAGAGATGAGGTTCGTAACATTCTAAGACTTCATTAAAACTTTTATTACAAATTTGAAGAGATGTAGACTAAGGAATTAGTACGCAGTCTTAGAAAAGTCAAAGAAAAATTTTGAGAGGGAAAGCTCTGAGATACCTCCTGAGGACCTCAGCACAAATGAAAAACTCTAACAGAGCTTTCTCAGTAGATTATGTTACATTAGGGTATATGTATAGAGGGAAAGGAGGAAAAGCTAAAACCAATCACAGTGGGACATGCTATTGAGCAAGCAAAGCTGCCCTGCGAGAGCTCATTGATAGTATCTGGAAGGCAAAGCAGAGCCCAAATGTCTACCATCAGGCCAGGACTCAGCACCGGTAGAGATCTTCTCCACCAAATTTACATGCCTGCAGACCAGAGAAATGAATAGAAAACAATATCCAGACCTCCAATAGAAACTAGAGCTGAGAAACAAACTGTTCTTCAAAAACAAGCCTCCATGGAAAACATGCTTAGTCCATATCACACTAACCAGAAAGCTTGGACACAGCCGCTGTTCTTATGCATAAGTAGGAAATATCCTGAAAGATCTAGCAGAGCATAGTGCAAATGAACGAGACAACCAAGTGGCAGGGTTGAAAGAACTGAAAGGTGGAGGAAAAGACAAGGGGGAGAAGGACAAGAGAAGAGATAAAATATGAGAAATTGAGATAAATTATTAATTTGAAATTTCAAAAAGAATATAAATTATCCAGATAAGCTGTAAGCTCTCGAAAAGTTTTAAGAATACAAATTTAATAAGACACGGTTAGAAGATAAGACAATGAAATGACAGAAGATCAAAAAGGGAGACTGCAAAGCCCAGAAAGCAACCAAACAAAAATCATTATATATCTACATTTATTAAAATGGTGGATTTCATTGGAACTACCTCAGAAATTTTAAAAATACCAGTCTTGGTTGCCTCAGAATTTATTAATTTAATAGTTCTGGGATGTAGTCTGTCCTTGAGACTTGTAAAACTTCTACAGGCAATCCTTATGTTCAGGTAGGATTGAGAACTATTGAATTAGAAACATAAACTATTATAGACATGCATGAAAACTCAAGTAATGGAAAAAAGAATACATTAAAATTTCATAGTAAATAAAGAGGAAAAAGCTAAAGGTATCACAGCAACTAGAAATGTATGCTATAGACAGAAAAGAAAGAGTCGCTAACATAAAGACTACTGGTGTCTCTGAAGAGGAGACAGTAAAAGAAAACTGTAATCTAAAATATAGTAAATTAACATTTTCACGAAGTCAAGAAAAAAGTGTATCTGCAGGTCAAAATTACACATTACCCCACGAAAATTTTATATAGAAAAACCAGTATCAAGAAATCTACCAAATAAATGATTCAACTTTAAGAATTAATAAATAAATTTTAGGCATTCTTGCAGAAAAAAACAAAACCACTGATAAAGAATGGGGTGGGGATAGGGGCTGAAAGAGATGAACCAGATTTTCATTCACGTTCACCATAGCTTTTCAGTAATTGAAGATGGTGAAGCCATATGTAAGGTTAGAAAGCATGGTGCACCAATATCGCAGCCAACTAAAATCAGGGGCAGAAGTAAGTAGGTTTTCTCGAACATAAAAAGTAAAAAACACTAAGAAGAAACATAGCACCCTTAAAGTATTCTTATAAAACTCAGTCACTCATGAAATTAAGACCAACACCTTGAGAGAGGTTGTGAGCACTGACACCATTTATGGGTCAAAGGTTAAAGAACTGAGAAAGTTTGGATGAAGAAGAGTATGCTTCATCTTTATCAGCAAAAATAATGAAGCTAAGGCAATATAATTTCTCATTATATAAGAGTTTCTGGAACCCTAAGCATCCTGGTCACTTTACTATGAATCCTTTATTTTTATTTTTGCACTTTCTATAAGAGGAGTTGGCAAGCTTTCTGCAAAGGTAGAGTACGTTTTTGTTTTTTTGTTTTTGTTTTTGTTTTTTTAACAGAGTCTCTCACTTTGTCGCCAGGCTGGAGTGCAGTGGTGTGATCTCCACTCGCTGCAACCTCCGCCTCCCAAGTTCAAGCGATTCCCATGCCTCAGCCTCTCAAGTAGCTGGGACTTCAGGCACACACCCCCAGCAAGTATTTTTGTATTTGTTGGTAGGGATGGGGTTTCACCACGTTGGCCAGGCTGGTTTTGAACTCCTGACCTCAAGTTATCTACCAGGCTTAGTCTGCCAAAGTGCTGAAATTACAGGTGTAAGTCACCATGCCCAGCCTAAAGTGTAAGTATTTTAAGCTTTGTGAGCCAAACAATCTCTTTCAAAACTTCTCAACCCAGCAACAGTTTTGGCACAAAGCAGCCACAGACAATCTGTGTGACTATGTTCCAATACAACTTTATTTTATAGACACTGTACTTCATTTTCATGTACTTTTTAATGTATCATATAGTATTACTTAAAAAGAAAACCACTCAACCACTCAAAAATGAAACCATTCTTTTTTCAGAGGCCTCACCAGAGCAGGAAAATTGACCAAATTGGGCTCATGAATTGTAGTCGGGCAACCTCTGCTCTAGACCAAGGTTTCTCATCTTCTGCATGATTCACATCTTGGGATGAATCATTCATTATTGTAGAAAACTGTCCTGTGCATTGATAACATATTTTAGCAGCATCCCTGGCCTCTAGTCAGTACATGCCAATAGCATCCCTTAGACCTTGCCAAATGTCTACTGGTTGAGGACCATTACTAACTCAGTATGCACTGAATATAAATGATCCCAGATGTAAAGTTTATTAACAGAGAATTAAGAGGGATTTTTCACTCTATGTGAACACTGACTTCATTAGGGCATATTATAATTACTTTTGCTGCCTTTTTAACTTTCAGATAAATGTTAAGTAAATTCCACATTTTTGTCCTCACTTAAACCATTGTCAAGTCAACCTTTCAATTTATATATTTTTAAGAGATTCCATTCACATTGCCTTTTTAGGCATATCAACATAAATAAAAACTGGATATGTAGAATCATTTAAAATATGAAAACAAAGGGTATAAACATCTTTTTAGAAAAACCTTTCCTAATGTGTCCATTGTGAGTAGAGCAACTCCTGTCAATATTAGTTTAAGGTAGAAACTTGTAAAGAGAAAATGCCTTAAGCATGATCAGATCCAAATTTTTGTGGCTTTCTGATACATTCAGAGAACAGGATTCTTATTGAAACTTTATCTGCTTGGTTCAATCAAAAAATGTAAACACATAAAGAAGATTATTTCTCTCAATGAGGTAATTTAAGTAAAAGTATTTCATGAAACATAAAGCTATGAAAGCAAAGATGACCTCTGCAGGTATGTATTGTGTTTATATCTATTTTCGTGAGTGAATTTCTGTGTGTTCCTCGTGGTTCCAACTGACCTGAGCAAAAACAATTAGCACTAAGTAAGTGCTTGTTAATTGGCATAATACGCTTTGCAATATTAACAATTCAGATGACTTTCCCTTTTCTCTCATTTTTATCATTACTTATAAATAACATTTTTAATGAGCTTTACATTTCAGCTCTAATCCCATCATTTGTGAATAGATTAAGGATTTTGTTCACACATTCAGTTAGTATTAATTAGTTCTGCCTACTGTGCTTGGTATTGGTGACTACAGTATAGAGAACAATCTGCATCCTACAGACCGTATATTCTATCAGCAGAGAGTTATTGTGATATCACTGTAAGTCTTCAGATTTAAAATCAGCAGTAAAGTTTACTTAAAAATGGCAACCACTTCCTCTTCACTTTCCCTTTTTCCCTTTATACTTTCATTCCAAGCACCAACATGAAATACTCCATTTTTTTTCTTCCTTTCTTCCCTAGCAAATGCATTCGCTCTTCTGTTTGGTGATCAAGGGATTAGCAGTGTTTAGGGTTACCTGAGGTTCCACATGGCCTATTAATGAGAACGGCAATATCAACATAGTAAAATCCACGAGAAAAAATCCAGTCAGTATTATGTGATCCTAAACTATGCCAGCTTCAGAACATAGTTCCCTTTTAAATAAATAGGCCTATATTGGTGAACATGACTTCTACAGCTTGCTCTAAGGAGACATTTTCTCCAGGGCAAGCTAGAGTCCATGTGAATGTTTTATATATAACTTACAGAGTTAAGAACATCATTCATTAATTCTCCAGAATTTTGGAGTGATTGACATCAACATGGAATCTTCTGGATGAGGGATTCTACCCACAACCAGGAAGATGCAACATTAAATAAATGAAGAAACATGGTTCATTGGACAGTGAAAATCAATGATGGGGAAAATGGACCACTTTTACCTCATTTTTCCCTGTCATTGAGTCTAGTTCACCCACTCGTGGTTGTTAACTTGGCAGTTTTTCCACACTGGTAAGTCTTTCCGTGTTGATTATGACCACCTGCTGTCAACCACCCATGAGGCAACTCTATTCTGGTTGTTAAGGGACATCAGTTTTCAAACTTCAGTGTGTTTTTTCTACTAATTTTTCTGTGAATATTAGTGTGGAGAAAAAGTTTTAGAAAATAAATTTTCAAATACATATTTTGATCCTCTTAATGCATCAGATTGCCTTAGTAATGAACTGTTTTCAGGACATTTTTACACAGTTCCCTCATATAAATAATGAAAGACACTATTTTAATCTTCATTGTCTATAATGACTTTTGCCATGTTTTTCCTTCAAAAAGCATGTGCTATAGGCTGAAATGTTTGACAACCAGTTGTGGCACTGATTATAACACTTTTTTTTTTGAGATGGCCTAGGTATATATTATATGTAAGTTCTGTAAAGGTTCTTTATAGCAGAGGACATTTGATAAGAATTTTTTTATAAACCAGGTAAAGTGGGATTATGAAGTCTTCAGAATCCCTGTGAAGTCTTCAGAATCCCTATCTTTTTCTACATATTAACCATTAAGAACATATATTGTCTGAAACATAATGATGAGGAAAGAGTTGCTAAGATGGTTAATGTACTTAAGAAATGTTTGCTGGCAAACCTTGAGACTCCAATGTAGAAACTTTCTCGGTGATCCAGATTTGTTCTTTAGTCTTGAATTCTAAATCTATCACTCAGTAGGCGCTGGAGGAGGGGATATTATCTGTTTCTCCTCCCGTGACTCACTCATTATGAGGCAAAGACTAGGGTTATATTTATCTTCCCATGAGTAAAATGTATGAGACATTTACAGGTCTTGGATTTAGATATAACAGTGTTGGTATTTCAGCACAGCCCAAGGAACAGCTTTAGGAAAGCAGCCCAGGGCGAAGTGTCATGGTCTACTTTTTAAGTTAATAAAACTCCAGCTTCATGGAGCTCCCTCCAAGTTGTCACCAGTCTTTAATGCCCCGGGGTCTTATTATTAATCTTGTCTGTAGTCTTTCATCCATAATGAACATAAGAGTACAACTGAGTTTAGAATCAAGATACTTTTCCTGAATATTTTATGGACTAAGTGACATTTATTTTGATTCTCACTCGGGATGAGTAGGTATTCAAAGGTAATTAAGTCAAGAAGCTGAATATGTTATTTCTATTCTGTCTTTATTTACATTCTTAAATGATTTTTGGAATTACAACCTTAAGAATAACCAGAATTTTTTATTTTGTCCAATTCTCCTAAAATTTTCAGGCTGATTTTAAGAAGGAAAGCATGTAAGATACATATTTTTATCAAATCAATCATTTATTGGGTACCTGGAATGTGTCAGCATTATACATATAATTCATATTTGCTCAAAAATATTTACTTCCATTCTGTAGCCTATGATCTATTTAAGAATAGAAAGAGAGAATGTGTAGAGCATAGGGCAAGGTCATAATGAGTAACTCAGATGATTGGACAGAATATTAGGGAATGGCATGTTCACCTTGTATCTGTTCACTGAAGATTTGAGGTTGAAGAACAGTTTTTAGACCAACAGAATGTTTGTAGATGGATATTTAACATAAAAGAAAGATTTACTAAGATATTTGCCTCAGTACTTCACACCTACCATAAAAATGAAAATCTGAAATAGCTGAATCAACATCTAAACATTTCCTCATTTAATCAGGAACTAATAATTTGATTACAGGGATAAATATGTGAGAGCTATGCCTGATTCTGGATCTCTGCTATTAGACCTGATAATCTGAAAATTCAAGTCAGTGATCACTTTGCTGGGAGAAACTGTTCACTCAAATGAATAAAAAGAACTCATTGAAATAGACTTGTTGGAATTACTATTAGAAACATAAACAGGATTCAGATGTCAAGAACTGGGAAGAGTTCGAGACTTTACTGTACTTGCAAGCTAACACGTTAGACGGCCACAGTTTAATGGGTGCTGGCAAAAGACAGGAGACTTCTAGGTCAGAAATAAAGAACAGTTGATTACGCATATTAATAGCAGCAGCAAGTGTTTCAGCTTTTGAATTGGTTGCCTGAACCACAGGGTGATGGCAAAGGGGGCCGTGTGACACCTTCTTAGGCAATGAATGGATTGTGTTATTGGAGAGAAATCCTCAACCCAGAAAAGCTCAATCTCCTATATGGGAAATAAACAAACTGCATTCTGCTCCAAATGCAGGAATTATCTTTGTTTTCAAAGCCTTTCGATATATACACAATCTTGAGAGAATAATGCAGAAAAATGACAGTTGGTATCTCTCAGAGGACATACAGGGACACAATCAATCCATAAAGATTTCTCTCTCAAAATCAAATTAATAGCTAACATTTATGAGCATCATCTCTACAAGCATTTCACCTGTGTTAATGGAATATGAATAAGCAGCATATGAAGTCGATGTGGTTTTTCACATTTAAAAGTTACTTGTCTTTATGGACACAGGTGGAAAATTGAAGCAAGGAGCATTTCAAGCAACTTTGCATTGTGGAAACTAAACTGAACGCCTGTTCTCACCACTATCGGTTTCATCTGATGAACTGAATCTCCTGCACCATAGATACTAGTCATGTAGCCATGGATGACTCACATAATTCATACAGGTTAAACTATAAGATGGAACAACTAGGAGTCTGCTTGCAAAAAGAATAGGATTATCTAACGTACGTGCATTCAGATCTGCCTCTGTGGTTTTTCAATCCAGAATATAACGCCTCCATCAGGTTTCCGGAATTCAAGTACAATATTGCCTTCAGGCTTTCTTAATGGGCCATGGTAACAAAATATTGGATTGGACACCAGGAAACCTGGGTTCTAGCCTGATAATATTATCACATAAATACTTTCTCCATGTTGAGTTTGAGATTATGTGTGATACAAATGGTGAACTCTAAATTCATTCTAAGTCTACATCCAAAGAGATTGCATATCCCTCCTGATTCTAATATTTAAAATAACTCTGTTATCCTGACAGTGTTAGATACTTACTAGGCTATCTGAAATATTAACTATATTAAGGAACAAAGTCTTTTTGGACACAAGAAAGAGAATTCCCATGGTTATGCTAATAGACCAGAATGCTCCTGAGCCAAGCTTGGGTATAGCTTCAAACTCTATTGTATCCTCAATAGAATTTCAGGCAGCTACTGGATATTGATTAGAATCGTTCTGTGAGATAAGAGTACTACATGTCCCCTTTGGAAGATATTCCAGATGAACATTTTCAAATTACTAAACTTAATAAAAAGGTTCCGAAGAAACAAAACGTTTTTCGGTTCATTTATTTATTTATTTTTTTAATGGGCAAGTTCTGGGATGAAGACGACTGTGGCTGTCTTGCAGGAACCTAGTCAAGTGTGAAAGAAGACAAATCATGTGATACGGTGAGTTAAGTGCTGTAACATGGATATTTATAATCAGCAGAGAGGATCAAAAGGAGGGAGACATCAAATGTGCTTAGCAGAGGACTTCAGAGAAGAAAAATTAGACAGTTTATTAATTGGCGTAAGGAAGAGAGTATTTCAACCACAGGAAATATATTAGAGGGAAGCAGCAAGTTGGATAGTTTCGTATGGCTGGTATGGAGGTGACAAAGCCAGCAAGGAACAAAGATGAAGCAAGGTCCATGGTGATCACTCGCAGGCCATCATTACCGTAGGAAATGTCATGTACAAGTGGTATGTTTAAAAGCAAAGAGTCACATAACCACATTTTGATTTTATAACACTTTTTCTGCCTGGAAACATGATGAAAGATATTTTAAAAGGATAGAAACAGAGGCTTGGAACTAGTTACAAGATTATTACGAGGTCAGGTGTCATGATTCACATCTGTAATCCTAGCAAACTGGGAGGCAAAGACAGAAGGATCGCTTGAGGCTGGGAGTTCTAGACCACCCTGGACAATAAGCATGACCCCATCTCTACAATAAACAAACAAACAAAAGTCAAATGCAACAATATTTAGTATAGTGTGGTGGCACATGCTTGCAGTCTTAGCTACTTGGGAAGCTGAGGAGGGAAAAGCGCTTGAGCCCAAGAGGTCAAGGCTGTAGCAACTGATGGCAATGCCACTACACCCCAGTCTGGGTGACAGAGTTTGGGACCCTGCCTCAGAAAACAAAAGGTTATTGTAATAATCTAGGAGAGAGATGCATGGAGTTTGACCTTGGGCAGAAGAATCATTTAACTACCCTATGTTCCTACTGGACACTGGGAAGCGAGGGAGAGAGGAATTGAGGACAAACTTCTGTCACAAGTAACTGAATGTTGGGTAGAATTCTCAACCAGGAGAGAGAATAAAGCAAAAGGATAAAATCTGAGACTCATGTTAAGAGGAACCATGACAAACTTGATTTTGGATATGTCAGTATAGAGATACTGAGAACGGACCAAGAAGACGTAGCTAACGGAAAAATGAATTTGCAGATCTGGGCTCTGCTAGGAGTTTCATACTACAGATTTGCTTCAGAAAAGCAATAGTTTTAAGTTTAAGAACCAGGAACTGTGTTTTCAAAATTCCAAAGGAAAGCAATATTTCAAGAAGTAAGAGTGTTGAGAAATCAATAGAAGAGGAGAAAATACCCTACCTGGGAGTTAGCAAAAGTTCCCCGGTGATCTTAGCCTGAACCGTTTATTTGGGAGTTTTGGTGAACAGGTCCAGTCTGGAACAGGCAGGAGATTGAATAAAAAGTGAATACTGTGTTCCACTAGAGCTATATGTACATTGGGAGTGTTTGTGATGAAAGCAACAGAAATCCAACTCAAAATAGCTTTTGGACAAGGAGAGTTACCATATTAATAGGAATTTAGAGGCAGTGTAGGCTCCAGGGTTACTTAATTCAACACGTCAGGGTAACCAGGGCATTTTTCTTTGATCTTTGCCGTCCTCACCAAGCCTCATCTTAAAACTGATTCGCCACTGGCTCGAAGGCAGATTGTAGGTACCAGGTTTTCTTTTACTTGTATATCAGAAAGAGATAGAGAGAAGCTGACACACTAGCATGGACTATATACTGGGTTCTCCCATTTTTTAAAAGCAAACTTTAAAGACGTTATATACCCAGGACCAATAACAATAACTAGAGATAATTCAAGTGCTGCTGGAGAGAATCCATCTCTGAAGCTGGGTCTACTGATACCTGAACACAATGAGAGGTTCATCAGTAAAAAGGAGGGATGACAACATGTTGGGGAAGCAACCAAGAGTGTCCATCTTAAGTGATGAAGGGGAGAAGAAACAGACCCCTAGTGAAAGGGGAACGCTACGCACGTCACTGCATATCGTGCTTTGTCTTTTCTACTTTCCCCATGGTTGTTTTGTGAGATTTGAGCATGACTGTGCACGGAAGGAATGTGTCAAGGAGTGGGAGGTTGAAGATGGAAAAGAGACAGTGTGATCTCTGGAATAAAGCCTCCAGCTGACAAGTGCTGACAGGGTGCATAGCACAGCAGGAATCACCGATGGGGAGGAGGGACTGATGGGCATGCAGATGTGTTTAGGGTTTGGGGAAAAGTTGTGGATGAAATTGTGAAATTCCTTACCCATGATGGCCTTTATTTTTCCTACAAAGCAATGGCCAAATGGGTGCTAAGCAATAAGAAAATGTTCTCTTTGCTTCCACTTGTAATCTGTCTCCTGGCTCTAAGGCTGCGTGGCAGTGTGGTGCCCTTCACCTCACCGCCGTGCGCTTTGGCCCACCCCGTCTCACAATTTTGCCCTTGGGCCACTTTGTTGCGATTGGCTTGAAACCCATGCCCTTCCCTGCCTGCTTTAGTGCCTTCTGCCTCCTCTAATTTCCTGCTCTCTGTCCCCTTAGACTTCCCTCTGGGGCTTTCTGTTCACATCCATATTTCTCCACTGTCTTCTTTCATGACCTTCAACCCCCTTGTCTAAGAGAAAGCTGAAGATTCTGTTTGAAGAGGTTGAAAATAATTTTATTTTATCCAAAATAGCTTACTACAAAGGAAAAAAAAGGGTGGAGGGAGGCTGATTTTAAGACAGTGTAGCCAAGAATGCCACCAAAATAAATTTTCTCAATGTTTTTGTTATAGCTTTATTATTTAGCACTTGTGAAATAATATATTTATGCTAAAGAATAGTAAGATTTATTTTGCACACATTAAAACAGATTGAAATAAAATTTCATGTCAAAATATTGTGTTTGGTAATGATAGCACTGGGTAACTATCTAATGCTCTCATTTTCCCCATCAGTTCATCACTTTAGATTTACTCAAAATGAATGGCAATCCATGCTAGTAATTCCCTCATTTGCCTAAAGTATCTACCAGTAGTAGGGTAAAATCCTTGACTATTTTCCATAGGTTTTTCATTTAAGCAAATGCTACTTTCAATATGACATGATAGAAAAAGCTGGATATTTCAGTTCATAAAGTATTTTTGAAATAGACAAAGGACCAAATTTTGGAGTGGTCCCATTTTGCTCTCTTTTGATAGGAAATGAACATAGACGTATTCTCTTTCTCTGGGAGCATGACCTACATAAATTGTGTGTGGCTGTGATTTTCTTATTTTCCCCAGTGAGAGGGGAAAAGTTCCCCTCCCCCATTGCTCTCCTGCTGCCACAAAAGGGGAAAAAATGATCACAGGAGCTTTGAATACAATTTTTGTTGAGCTTGTTTTTTTCCCTCACCTTAGGTGACCAGATCGATAGACCATCCAGCAGCTGAGAAAATATCAGATGACTGGAATACAGCCAGAGGCAGTTTCTCTTGTGCAGTGAGAGTCCATTCTGATATTACAAAATTGGAAATAAATGGTATATAAGGAGACACTCATATCTCAATAAATTTTTAAAGGAAATGCAGATGTTAAAATGAGTCATAGGAACACTAGCATCAGAGTTACTGTTCCACAAAAATCTGACATAATAACACAGAATTTCCAAGGCCTTGAGAAGTTTCCCATATTTAAAAGTTATTTGACTGTGTGAATGGTAATTAATACACAATACCCCCCACATGGTCAATGCTACTCTAATAGACTGTGATAAAGATGGCTGCTCCCGCACCTAACCTTTTTACAACAAGTGGCTAATGAGCCCTGGGTATCAAAATGGAACATCTACCATAAAAGCCAGTGTGTTGCAGAGCTGTTTTTCTTCTTCCTTTTCTGTCTGCATAAGAGACCAAGTTCATGAAACTTAACTAACTCTCAGAAAGGAGAGGGGACTGATACATCCAACCTCCTTCTCCACTCTGGAAACTGTATTCCCCCATTCTGGTATCCATTTATTTGAGAGCCTTTGCTAAGATTCTACATTGGATAAGGCACCACAGAAACAAACAAATCAACACCAAAAAAATCAAGACGTCTTAGGGATGTAGGAATTTTTTTTTTATTGTACTTTAGGGTCTGGGGTACATGTGCAGATCATGCAGGATTGTTGCATAGGTACATACACGGCAAGGTGGTTTGCTGAGGGAGGCGGGAATATTAAAGTCAGCTTCTGGGCCCAGAATATGCATCTATATCTTACTCACTTGACTTTTACGAGTTTGTTTGTGTTTTCTTAAAATTAAGTTGTTACTTTTCTGGAAAGTCTTAGTTGACCTCATGGCCATTGCCCCTCTAACAAATTCTGTGACAAGTGTCTTCCTTGTATGTTTCTGTGTTCTAATTTTGCCATAATTTATAGGGAAAGTAATAACAGCAATCAACATGTATTATTCAATACATCATGTGCAGCACTAAGTTCTCTATTTGCACTATTTCATTTAATGCTGGCAACAACCGTATCCTCAGTGAGACTGCCACGCTGTGGACGACGCAGCTCTCTGTGGACATGGGAGCAATTCATTGTCCCCTGTGAGGTGAGGCTTTCTTAGCTGCCTCAACACAGCAAAATGTCTCAGGAATGGTGGCATTGTCAAGGAGGCCTCTGCTCATTCATTTGGTCGCCACATCACACACTGGAGGAAAAATCAGTAGCTAAACCCTTCTGCTTTCCATTGTGAACTGACCGCCAAGCTTCCTATAAATATAAGAGTGTCTCAGGTAAATGTAAGAGACTCTAAGTTAGCTATGCTACCATACCGTAAGTCCCTGTTTAGCTCTGTTACATTAAAGAGATTTTCCAAATGTATTCAGCTACTTTGATCTCTCTTTAGAATTCATCCTTTTAGCATTTGTGGGCATTAAGGAAGGAATTACTCATTACCGAATGCCTATTACAGGTATTGTTCTATTTAATATTTGTATCTACCCTGTGAAATAATGCTAACATCCTCATTTTATATAAAAGGAAACTGAGGCACGGTGGGAGGAAGCACCTTGTCCAGGATACACAACACAAAATGGTTGTGAGCAGGATTCACACCAGTACTCTCTCTCTCCACAGCCTTTATGTCTATCATTACGTACCCCTCTGCTTTCCATGCAACAAGGCTGGCAAAGCCTCCAAATGTCCTCATACAAGTAATGTAAGTTGCAGGCCCTGTGCCTAGACTCACCATATAAGGAGAAGTTCCTTGAAGTCAGAGAACTTCTGATGTTTCACTGATATATGCCTACAGTTCTGCAGGCAGAGGGTAGTCCCTATACATAATTATGACTCCCTGATAAACTGGCAATAGCTTTCCTGTGGTTTACATCAATTCACTTGAATCAAAAATTCCAAGGAAAGAAAATGTGGCCCTTCCCAGAAATCCTTGAAGCATACTAACTCCAGTAACCTTTATGTATCACTAAGAAACAGTGTGCCTTTATGGACTGAAATTTAAAAACAATTGAGCATCTGATAAAAAGTGTAGCATACTAAATTCAAAAATTCTAGAACAAAACCTAACCTCACAAGCACTAGAAATGGTATGCCTATATTTCCTAAAATGGCAAATATACTGTGTTTTTGTATGTATCATAAAGATACTGCAAATTAATATGGTATAGGTAGATGTATCCACTGTACCTGATTTGACTGAGTCCTTGAATAGAAAAGGGACTCATTTTCTAATTTTTCTCATATTTAATACTAAATGTTCTACATTCCATATGTGCATAATGTGGATATATTAAAATATATACATATAGATACAAGTATATCATAATGATAAACAGGTCTATTCCAAAGGCCATGTGTATTTAAAATTTACATCTAGTACTTTTTTAATTATCTTAGGTGGACAGTTACAGTATTTTTCTCATGAAAAGCGATATTAAGAATATCTCTGCAATGTGCATTCATCAGACAGTTAAAATGTTGTTAATAAGTAATTAAAGTATCTTTGGTATTCAGACACTGAATCCATTTGTTGAAGGTAACATTCGTCTTAATGTTTTAGAGTGCGCATTGTACCTACCTCATTTTTATTCTAGGAACTATGCCAAAGTTCTCTCTTCAAAGGAGAAACTTAAGAGGCATAAATATTGCCTTGAAATATGATAGAGTACAAAAACTCTTGCTCAGGCACTGGAATAGTTTTATAAGAACTGAGGCTAATTTCTTAATCTTTACCAATTTAGATATTTATCTTTAATCTCATGAAGATTGCAATTCCTTGCCAAAATGAGCACTTCAGGTATATTTTGATTTTTTTGACAAAATTTTAAAAATTAAACCTTTGATTGAAAAAGCCTACAATGGACCCACAGATATAAATGAGCAGTGCTAGATTTTCATCACATAAATAATTAGAAAAACAACACGTTAGTAGAAAATTGTTATATTTAAATGTTATTCCCAACTGAATATTCTAAAATTACTCAAGAGGAGCATTTCATAGTGTAACCAGTTTTAAGGGGAAAAAAACTCCCACAAAATTCATGTTCAACTGACTCAAATAATAGTGTTAAATATTCATTCATTTTAATTCTACCATGAAAAAAGTTGGTGAAAGTGTAATGAACCACAATTATTCATTTATTTTAAATGCAACTTATTAAAAATGCATTCATCACCTAAAAGCCTTTGGGAATACACATAAAAACACAAAACCACATGAATTAAATACATGAACAGCCCAACACCTCATTAAAAAGAGTAGGGTGAAACAGTGCCACACCAAAGAGAGAGATTTTGTATCTTATGCATACAGGATTACAATAGCCTGCTCATGGTCTGTCTCTACTGAGATTGGCATAATGGTTGTGTTTGATTTTGATGTTATTGGTTGAAGAGGGCTGAGTGAGAACATTATTTAGATCATGAAGCAAGTATCAGCTAAAATCCAACAGAATAGCTATTAGGGAAATTTTTTGGTGTCCAGAAAGTGTTTTGAAGCCTTTCACAGAACCACATTTAGATCATTTACCTGTTTTCCTTGCACACAAGTGTAATTCTCTTCTCTTTACTCTCTGACTTCAGGTTCATTGTGGATTCTATTAAAACTGAAAATACTGAGCATCTATGGAAAGGGACAGATCTGTTAGTAGACAATGTAAGCGGAAGCCTCTCTCCTCTTTGCTTAAGGCTTCGTAAGACTCCTCCTGCCCCAAGTATCTTTTTTGCTGGTTTAACATGGCACTTGAATTTTCAGATGTCATCCTAAATACACACACACACACCACATCACACCACACCACACACACACACACACACACACACACGAGAAAATGTCTGAAATAAGTCACTATAGATTGTGTGTACACACAAGAGGGGAGAGGGATGGTCAGCTGCTTTTTCTGTTGGCAAAATTGTACAGATGAATGTATTTGATTGTCTAGCTTTGTAATAATCAGTATCTTGAGGAAACTGAACAGGTGGGTTTGGGTTGTGATGGTGAAAATGTGAAGAAACAGCCTTCAGCACTGTGTTGGGAGACTAACAGAAAAGGGTGGGAGAAGTGATCTCAAGAACAAAGAAAAGTATCCAAAGGAAAGACAAGTAATCATTTCCTTGCTTCTCAATTTTGCTTAAGGCTAGCCCTGTTCTAATACCACATTGGTCTACTATATGTATTTTTACTGCGTAAAACTTTAAGCAAGAAATGTAACGTTATTATTTAAAAACCCTAATATCAATAGAACTTTAAAAAACTTTGATAGGCATCTGGGAATCTGACAATAAACCATCTAGTTATTAGAGGTCCTTTCCTGCCCAGATGACTTCTGGGTCTAACAGAGAAAGCTGCGTCCACTTGGAGGCAGTAAAGAAAGTCTAGCTTCGCCCCACGTGTATCCGGTGATGCAGGAGATAATGAGGGCTAGGCTTGATTTAGAATAATGGAATCAGGAGTCCTCGAAGGCTAGCAAGCTAGCATCATGTCTTGCGAGTCGTCTATGGTTCTGGGGTACTGAGATATTTGCGGGCTGGCACACACCGTCCGCCTGCTCCTGGAGTTCACGGATACCTCCTAAGAGGAGAAACGTTGCACATGCGGGGAAGCTCCTGACTATGATCGAAGCCAATGGCTGGATGTGAAATTCAAGCTAGACTTGGACTTTCCTAATCTGCCCTACCTCCTGGATGGGAAGAACAAGATCACCCAGAGCAATGCCATCTTGCTCTACATCACTCGCAAGCACAACGTTGTGTGGTGAGACCGAAGAAGGAAAGATAAGAGGGGACATCGTAGAGAACCAAGTAATGGATTTCCGCATACAACTGATGAAGCTCTGTTACAGCTCTGACCACGAAAAACTGAAGCCTCAGTACTTGGAACAGCTACCTGGACAACTGAAACAATTCTCCATGTGCTTGGGGAAATTCTCACGGTTTTCAGGGGAAAAGCTCACCTATGTGGGCTTTCTCACCTATGGTATCTTGGATCAGAACCATATATTTGAGCCCAAGTGCCTGGATGAGTTCCCAAACCTGAAGGCTTTCATGTGCCATTTTGAGGCTTTGGAGAAAATCGCTGCCTACATACAGTCTGATAACTTCTTCAAGATGTCCATCAACAACAAGAGGGTCCAATGGGACAACAAGGATATATGCTGAGCAGGAGGCAGACTACAGGGCTGCTTTTCTTTCATCCTGTCCCTAAGGGGTCAGCGCTTTTTCTTTGTTCTTTTCGATAAATAGCTTTTTTTTTTTTTTTTTTTTTTAAATCTAAAAGAATAATGGAATCAGGATCTCAGAGTTCTAAGAGTCCCTGGAAGGGCCTTAAGGTCACTGATTTTAGGAGTTTGTACTATGTTCCAATGCCTTCTGCAGCATCTCTAACCAAGCTTGGTGACCTTCGGCATCTACCTGCATCTCTCAACAGTTGGTGAAATTCTAGGTGGTCGAACAGCCAGCTCATCATGCTTCGATCCCCAGCTCATCTCTATGTTTCTTTTACTCCTTACTCTCCTGGTTTACTGCCCTATGCCAGGCCAGCCCTATTGCTGTTCCACAAGTGTAACAAACCTGAGGGCCTTCGCACTTGCTCAGCCCTCTGCTTATGCCCCATCTTTCTGTTCCTGTCCCTCTTTTCTTCATGTCTCTGATCAAGTGATATTTATTAGCAGTGTCCTCCTTGACCACTGCAGCACTCTCACCTCACTTGTCTTGTGTGATTTTCTTCCAGAACCCCTACTATCTCCGGGCATATTGCATACTTTTTTATCCCCTTAAGTGAGGATTTAATGTGCTCCTTGACAGACACATCCCCAGTGCCTATGTGGTTGCTAATTCATAGTCAGTATCTAGTAAATTTTTTTTGAACCAAAGAATGAGAGGTACCACCATCCAATTGTAGAAGTCAGAAACCTGAATGTATTTATGTTCTGTCCTCTTTTTAAGGGCTTATATCAAATTGATTTTTAAAAAGCCCTACTGGTTATACCTTTAAGAGAGAAATCTATGTCCCCTTAACTGCCACTTCTATGATCAAAGCCCCATCATCTCCTGCCTAGATTAACACAACAGCTTCTAACTGGCAACAACGGTTTCCACCTCCCTGCCTCAAGTTCTGTATATTTGTTTCTATAATGCAGCCAAAGGATGTCTCCAAAATTTGAAAAGCATCATCCCCTTACTTGCTTAAAATTTTTCAATGCTTCTCATTTCCCTTACATAAAATCCAAACACGTTAGGGCTGCTGATTTTCTTAAAAACCAGCAGCCTTTTCTTTCTCTGAGATTTTCCATTCAAAGTATACTCATGAGCCACATGACTTTTCAGAGTGCACATACAATGGTGGCCTCATATGATTATACTACTATAATTTTACTGTTCCTTTTCTGTTTTTAGATATCTTTAGATACACAAATACTTACCACTGTGTTACAATTTCTCCAATTGTAGAGTCGCATGCTATACAGGTTTGGAGCCTGCTACAGGCTCTGCCATAGAGTACAGCTGTGTAATAGCCATACCATCTAGGTTTATAGAAGTACACTCTATGATGTTCACACTAGGATAAAACCACCTAACCATGCATTTCTCAAAACATATCCCCATCTTTAAGCAACGTGTGGCTTTCTGATTAGACTCACTTTCTGAGAAGTCTTTACCATTCTCCCTGAACTATGTCGGCTAGTGCTACGTTATGTTTTCTTTCTTGCTGGACTATCATATTGCCGTATGTTTTGCTATGGATTGGATATGGTTTGTGTGGCACCACTGAGTCTCATGTTGAAATTAGATCCCCAGTGTTCATGGTGGAGTGTGATGGAAGACGTGTGGGTCTTGGTTGGTGTCACTCTTGCAGCCACGAGTGAGTTGTTTTTTTTAGTTACCATGAGAACAGGTTGATAAAAAGAGCCTGGAACTTCCTGCTTCTCTCATAGTTGCTACACATGCAGGCTTCCCTTCACTTTCCACCAGGAGTAGAAGCTTCCTGAGGCCTCACCAGAAGCAGATGCTGGCACCATGCTTCCTATAGAGCCTGCACAACCATGAGCCAAATAAATCTCTTTTCTTAATTAGCCAGCCTTGGATATTTCTTTATAGCAACGTAAAACAGACAGATGTATTTCCTTTAATTATTTCTTTGCTGGTAGTTCAAGACTATACACACTCTGCAGCCAAAGCGCATGTCTATCCGTTCATTATTAAACCACCAGAGCCCAGCATGCGGTAAATACTCAATTCAATACAAATTGTTGAAAGAGGGAGGAAATTTAATCTTGAATCTCACAATGTCACCTAATCTTGGAATGGACATTTTGATGTAGTTACAGAAATAGGATTTATTTGTCTGGGATTTCTTGATTTTGTCACTAGCAGTCTTGAAATAGCTGATGTCTGGATAATAAAATGGTGTGATCAAACAGATCGTACAAGTCTTGGCTCACTTGGCACTTCCATACTGAGAACCGACTGTACAGTGAGCACTCTTCTAGGTGCCAGAAGTGATTTCGAGAGAGAAGTGGTGGGAATCAGACAGATAAAGTCCCTGATTTCCAAGCTTACGCGGGGTAGTTATGGAGACAGTGTACAGACACATATAGAAATGGACAAGATCATTTCTGACAGCAACAGCTGCCTTAAAGAAACTAAAACAGGATGTCGTGATAGAGAGTAGAAGGGAGTATTTGTATGTAGAATAGCTGGGGAAGGCTTTTCTCCTTAACATAGGAACAACTTTGTAAAAGAGATTTAAATTTTTGTGGGTACGTAGTAGGGGTACAAAAGACCAGCTTTTGATCTGGGTGACAGTGCGGCTACACACTGCAAATTTCTAGGAAGAAGAGTTTTCTTAGAAGAGGCTCTCAGTCAACATAAGGTTCGTGTATTTCATGAACGGAAGAGGTGGTACAATTGGAATCTGAGAGATGAGGTGAGGGGCCACGTTATAGATGACTCTGTAGCCATTGTGAGTGAGAGTAATTTTAAGTTCAATGGGAAACCATCGGTGCATAGCCACCACTTATAAGACCAAAGTTCATCTACACAGAGTCCAATATCTCAGAATACAGTGATTCATGCAGCACACATACCTAAAACTACTTCTGTGTAGAAACTCACAAATCATTATAATTAGGAAGCTAGTGAAAATACTTCACCCTCTCCCTCCCTTTTACTTCTTTCTTTTCTTTTATTCAGTAAGCTCTGAAGTAACTAGCCCTAGGGGGAGATACGGTGATGAATAACCTCATTCAGCTCAAAGAAACAATAACAAAAAATCCCCAGTCAAATGGTTCATTGCAAACGGCAAAACAGTCATTGTTTAGTGGATGAGGTTTCCTCCCTTTCATACCCAGGCAATGACTTATGATTTTCCTCCAAAGCTCCCACTTTTAAAAGAATGAATAAGCCCCAAAGGCCTCAGAGAGATAAGTATTACATTTCTTTCGGTAGCTCAGTTAGTGACTGAGATGGCAAAAGAAACTGGACACTATTTCAAAGCCGAGGCCCGTAAGTGTGATCGTAGATACTGTACTTCTGTGCTCCTAAACCCGTTTGGTACCCAAATGGTTTTTATGTCCTTCTTCTATGTGTTTTTCTGCCTTGTCCATAAATTTACTCAGCTGAAATGAGTCTGCTTAATATATGTTTCTGGGTGCCCTCTCATCAGTGTAACTGCATTTCTTGTGCTTCCCAGAGGAAAATCACCCCTGTGGCCTGAACCACTGCTCAAAGACTAATATGAAATTGAATGACAAGTGGCCACATTGCATAAGTAACAGCTGGACCACATGGCTATTTATTTACATAGGTCTGTTTTGGAGATGCAACTTTCAAAAAACAAATTACTACAAAAAGTTACTTGGATTTCTAAAACACAAGAGCACATTGGATGCTAATATAAGGTTCAATGCATTAATTTCTTTCTCCAATCTCTATTAGGAGAAATGTCATGGGTTAATATATTTGTGCCCTACTGAGAATGAAAGAGGAAACAAACGGTTAGCATTTGTAATAAGGCCGCGCATTAATGTGGGAAGGCCACGGCAGATCACGTGTAATAGACAGGGCTACATTACTTTCCGTGGGAGCCAAAGGGGACTCAATTCAATGATGGGTAATGCTTTGAGAAACATTTGTTTTTGATGTGAAAAGGAAATAGAACTAGAGCATTCTGGTTGATGGGAACCATAAATAAGATATTCCCACAAAGGATTAGAAAGCAAAACTACTCTTCTTACAAGTTCTATCACCTCGAAGTTCAAGGACTGGGTGAAGAGATTGTAATATTCTGTGATGGCAGTGGAATATATTGGCCAGATTTCCTATGTTGACACTGACGTTAGTACTTGGGAGAAATAATCAGATAAAATGAACTGCACATTGAAGCTGAAGGTTTCACAAAAGGCCGTACAGAGATAGCAATCCTAAATGAAGCAAACCTCCATGTATTTTAATTTCTCAGCTAAAAATTAAGACAGACAGTTCTTAAAATTAATCTTACAGACAAGTTCAGTGTTTGATGGCTTCCAAATCTATTTTGGGAAAAGTAACTTGGTTTGAGATGTTTGTTAGAGGAGACAAATATAAACAAGCACCTTCAGCACAAAGATTAACAACTGGACAGACTGCAGCTATAACAATGAGTATGTGTTAGAATTATCACTGGAATCTTCAAATAGTGTTTGGTATCTTATGAAACCCTTTTCTATATATTGTATTATATAATAAAAGTCCTAGCAAATAAATGTAGCAAACTAAAGAAAAGCAGGAATAATCTAAAAGAATGAATTCATAAAATAAAGCACATAAACGGTCACTAAATATTTAAAACGTGTTAAATATTCAAAGTAATCAAATAAACGATGCCAAATCTTTTTACAAAAATAACCAAACATTAAGAAGGATGACTAAATGCAGTTCTCAAGTTAATAAGAATCTAAACATTTATTACAGGTATGATAATTCTAAATACCACTTAAAGGCATTCGCATGTTGACTGCCTTTTTGGAAGAAAATGTGCCAATATGTATTCAGTAATTCAACATCTAATAATTAATCCTAAGGAATTCATGATAAATAAATGCAAAGACACGGACACAAAGCTCAGAATACTGCCTGTAGTGTGAACATCTATAAACAACTGAAGTGTCCCACAAGAAAGTGCTGATTTAGATACTGACGTTACCGTTGCAAAACAAAACACCGCACAGCCACTGAAAATAATGCCGTATCCCATGGAGGTGAGTGGGGGTACGTCACTGTCACTTCTAATGTTTTCCTCCAGGGAATTTTATTAGTTGGCACTCCTGGTTCCTCTCCATCTTGTCATAACTCCTTTGCATGGAGAAATAACTGACTTTGATTAGTAAGTTTAGAAACAGGAAAACAGTATAAGAGCCCTGTCTTTTTCTCTTGGGTCTTAGTTTTCTACAGATAGCATTAACTCTCTTTCACTCCTCCAATATTTGAAATTGTCCAGGCAAAACTCTTGTAGAGAAAAACAGACATCTGGCCAGGACCATCGATTGCCAGGTGGAATGATGTTTAATTTGGTGTTCAGTATCAGTAAGCCCTATTGCCTGCATTGATAAGATACCTCTTCCAACCTAGTCTTTTTCAGCATTGAAAATGACATTTTGGCCCCAGTCGACCAACACTTTCATCATATATCACAACTGTTTAGAATTTAGATAGCATTAGGAGAAATACTTTCCAATGGGGTGAAGGATACAGCAAACCACCATGGCACGTGTATAGCTATGTAACAAACCTGCACATTCTGCGCCTGTGCCCCAGAACTTAAAGTATAATTTAAAAAAAAACTTGGGTTTAAAAAAAAGAAGTTCAGTGACTCCCTTAACATAGCAACATAATATAATGGTATTTAAAGTGATAGAAGTGCTCACATTCTAATTAGCAATGATTAGAAAGAAATAGATATGAAGACTACAGAGTACAAGGCTTTATGCAAAATATTTCAATAGTATTTATCTCTGCTTATAGATGGATAAATGCTTATTTAATTTCTTGTATTTTAGTTTTCTGTGTGTTTTCACCTTTTCCTGCAATTAGATTCTGTCACTTTTCTAATTAGATTTAGAATGTTACTTTGATAAGTTATTGCAAAAGTCTATAATCTTCCTAAGAGATTAATACACATAAGAGAAATTTGCCCGTGTGAGATGATAGCCTTGATTCTACATGAAGACAAGGTAACAAGTTATCAGAGTCTAAAGTCTTTTCTTGAATTACCATGATATATATTTATCATCATATAGTGATAGTGATATATATATATCACTATATATTTGATAAATCCTTGGTGAAAAGGATATCATTACTATATGGCCAAACTGCTTTCTAAGTTTCACCATAGGAAAATCGAGTATGTATGGAAACTTAACTGCCTAAAATATCCATTATCCAACCCGAGCTGTGAGATGTTGTGGCTTCATAGTCAGATTTATCCAAAGGCTCTTCTCTTTGTATATTTGGCTATTCAGATGTTCATATGAATGCTTTAGATTTCTGTTAAATGGTAGAAATTTCTCTTTAAAATGCCATTCTTTAGAAATACACTTTGTTCATTAGTTATTTGAAAAGACTTTAAATGTTTGCCATTTTCTGTTATAAATGTATGAATTAAGTTTTGGAGTGTGTCTGTAACTCTAGACTAAAACACCTTTAGCAGCACTCCACGAAGACTCTTCCCTGGCTCAGTCTGACCTAGCCCAGCTATGTTGGCTAATCTCTCAGAAACATATATTTGTAAATGTGCACAGAAGTAATTTAAATTTCAACAACTCTGGGTATGCACATGTCAAAAACAAATTATGGGAATATAAAATCATTATTAGTAAAGTTTAAAAACAGCACATTTAAAAATCTTTCAGCTTCCATACAACTGCCATATTTTATGACATAATTAATCCAATTTCCCAACTTGAAAAACATTCCCAGTTGCCACTGAGTGATTGCAGAAATTGCATTCAAAATCCTAGACCTCTGCTCTTCCAACATGTTTAGCTATGAAGAAAACAAAGCAATTTAATAGGTGTGTTTCCAGAATATTCTTGGTCACATAAATTGGAAATTTAAAACTTTACGAGACATTAACATATTGCATGATAACATTTACAACTTTCTTTCTTAAAAATATGAAGGGACTCTTCTGAGGCTTCTTATTAGAATCATGGATTTGCATATCAGTAGCCAATATCTGGTCCCTTTATCTGCTCCAGAAAGAGACCTGATGCCTTTCTTATTTACATTATAAATGAGCTTTACCAATGCACAAGTGCTCAAATTCGACTTTCATAAGAAATTTCAGCAAACAGACTAGGTCCCTTCTCTACTTTGGCAAAGGAGCTTTCTGGGTGAAAACATACAGCTGTGCAGTTTGTATATAGCACAACTCCAGGGGGGACACTCCTAGATTAGGAGGTGAATGGAATCCCCAGAGTTGATGACTACAGTGGTCCAGGTAGGCCTTTGTATGATGTAAAAGGCCTGGCAACCCCCTCAGCAAGTCTTTCATATCATTCCCTGGGCCCATCTCTTAGGCTTTCTTTCGACTCTAGGGTTCCACAACTTTTCTTTTCATTATAATTTCCAAGTCCAGGAGATGGAAAGGAATCAAAACATCAAACCACCTATGTTCAGGTATCCATTCTAACTGCATGCAATTTTTTAAAAAAATATAATGTACTAATAGAAAAGTTGAGGCACAGTAAGACCAACAGATCAGGAAATGGCTGCTATTGAAAAAAATAGTTTGTTACTCACAGGTTCCTGGAAGAAGGAGCATGCCACACCATGGTGGGGAACAGGTGGGAAGGTACTGAGATCCCTCAAGAGGCAGAAGGAAGAGAGGAAACTGCAGGCAAGATCCTTTTTGGTGCTTTCCATGAGAAGGAAGAGGAAAGACAGGTATGCAGGCCCCCTTTTGGTGAGTTTGCCTCACTGCAGCAAGCTCTGGGGCATGGGAGCTGTCGCTAGCTGTTTGGTACTAGCTCTAGGGTGATGAGGGCAGGTGCATGGTGGCTCAATGTGTGAGAGCACAGTAAAGAAGGTGGCTGGCGGCGTGGACTCTGGATGCATTTATCTGTATTTGAAATTTAAAAGGCATACCCAAAGGAGGAGCTGTACTCTCAAGGATGGGGATTAATCAGGTAAACAGGGGTTTCAAGGCAGGGTGACTGAGGCATATTGGATTGTCAGATTGTCTACCACAAGGACAGCATATGCATTTAGGACAAATTTTTAAGCATCAAGTTTAGTGAAGCTAGAAGCATGGTTAATGTAACAGTTAGGGAAGACATTCTTGGGGGCCAGAACCACTCTTATTGCTTCTATATGTATACCCACTGCTGGACTTCAATTCATTAGAGCAGAAAGCTTACAGTTCACAACTGGTGTAGCCCAAGGCCAGAAGAGCTAATTTTGGTGGTGAGGAAAACCAGATACACTCAGAAAAGTTCTGAACAATTTAAGAGTGACTGACATTACCCACTTCATGACAGCAACATCAAGCCAGATCTAAGCAAGCATGAGTAACCTTTTATAGCACTTAGCAGTTCATATAGTCAGAGGAAGCAAAGACAGGAAGAAAAATGGAAACAGGCATGAACTGAGTGTTGCTATGTATTGATTGCTGTTTTCGGGTAGTACATATCGTTCTTACAACTTTAGCCCCTTTTACCAAGAATATAAATAAACAAACTTTGTGAATTTAGTAATAATGTAGGCAATACAACTTACTATAAAAATAATTTTAAAAATGTTAAAAAAAGGAAGGGGCAAAACATGGGGAAAAATTTTTGTTCCATAAGTCAACAGGCAGTTATAAGATCTCTCTGGCATTAACGTAAGTCCTGAGTGGTCAAAGGAAACAGACTTCTTCATATTTTTATGTTAAATTCCAGTGACCTGAAAAAAAATACAGACTTCTCTAAAACGACTGCTTTCACACTGAAGGAAATATGCCCATTTGTCCAATTTGTTTGTTGAAATATTCTTAGATTTCATGTCAATATACAATTAAAAGCAGACAGCAGGAAAAGAAACAGTAAGTCTCATTTTATTTCTGAATTAGATTGTCACCATGTGGCTTGATGTTTGAGGTGAAAAGAGTGATTAAATACAAGGACTATCATTCATTCTTGCTGAAAACAAGGCTAATCAGGGACCAATGTCTGGAAAATGAAAAAGACTGCCTGAATAATGTACACAGTCCCAGTATGTTCTAAAGGACATTAAAATACCCAGCACCTTCAGAGTATCTCCCATTTTATCACTAAACCCATTTGGGTAGATTATTCTTAAGAAAATTTAGCCAAGAAATGAACGGGGCTGGTGTAATTCCCTCTATCTGCACTCTTCATCAGGTTAATGACAAATGCATTACAGTTATTTGTTACAAATAGATTAAAGGTGTCAGTATGGTTCAATTCATAGTGATTTTATACTTTTAAAATACACGGGAATTGGGCTTCTTCCCAATGCTGACAATGCACACGACTGCTTTCTGGGGAACTAGATTCCTCTGGAGTACTTTTCTTTATGTTTATTACTTTAAAAAAATGAAAGTACCATCTGCTCTTGCCTCATAGTTGTTTAAATTGTTTAGAACCTCAGGTCATAATGAGAATAACTATGGTGCACTTCCCTACAGTTAATTTCATCTGCAAATAATTAGCTACACAGTCTTTTCTTTTAGTCCTGCAATGGGTGACAGTGAGCACAAAATGACCTGTGGGAACGACTGGCTTCTCAGGACTGAGGAACACTTCAGATCCCTCTAGGTGCTCGATGTAGTGTCAGAATGTGCTTATTATATTGTTCCTTAGCATCATGAATATGCATATGCTACACAGGTAAAATTCTTCATGGTTCATTTATGCTACATTATGTTAGATAAATACTTGCATATACACATAGTCTACTTAATCTCTCTTTGGAAATAGTTTAAAACAGGGAACATACATAAGTCAGATTCATTTTGTAAGAAATAGTCTTTAAAATACAATTTCATAGGAGCTATATGGGCTATATAATATTCTCCTAAATAGCTAATAGCTAAATAATAGCTAAATAATGCAAATAGTCAATAATATAGAAATATGTATTTCAAAAATTTAATGTATTATAACTGGTTTTTAGTCTAGGATTTATAAATATATAGAAATTACAAAAATTTGGAATATTCATGTGTTTGTATATTTCTCTGAGAAGATTCCATCTGTAGATTTTATCAAAAATTTTAAACTTATTTCATGTCAAATAAATACAATTTTAAATATTATTTAATTATTCAACCACTTTAAAATTTGTTTAAAATAAAGCAGTGTTTAAATATAGCAGGTACATGAGAATAGATTTCTAGGACATCTGTCTTTTATAAAAGATTGGTAAACTGCAGGGGAACACAGGGAATTTAATAAAGGAAGGTAGTTATAAGTGTTTAAACTGTTAGAAAAATAGGCTAAATGAAGCAAAAGCTAAACGTTTGTTATGTGAATACTTCTCAGCAAGTAATCTGCATTGAGTTTGTAACTGTGGTGCAGTCACATTTGATTCCCATATTTGAAATAACAACAGGTTTGAGTATATTATGTTGTTTTTAAAGCATTCCTGCAGATATTAGGCTGACAACTCAATTTGGCATCATTGCATACATACAAATTACTGCATATATTAAGAGACTGAACCAAAACTGCATATCCCCTTATTTAGAACATTTTGTTTCCGTGGATGTTAAGTTTACTTTCGGCCTATCCGTTAAATGTTTATTTTGCCATATTCATATTCTTAATGTTTAACATTTGACAGGTTGTTTTCGTATTAACGAGGAGAAAATTATACTGTATCTCGGTACTCCACATAAAGATGTATTTTACAGAACCATAAGTTATGTTTTTAGAGGAACAGATTTAAGCATCTGCAAGCAATAAGCTTACCTGAGGGCTTCTTGGGGGACTAGGCTGAGGGTGGAGTATTGTATAGTTATCACGGCTCCCCTATCCTGATAACTATAAAACCAAATACCTTCAAGATAACTGTATCAGATGCTTCAGTGAGAAAAATTGTAAATGGGAGAGGGCAGCTTAAGTCTCCATCTTAGTTAACCATGTTCTTTTCCAGCTCTGAGCAACGTATCATTTCCTACTGTTCACCAACACAAACACAGAGAGGTCTTTCTGCTTTATTAAAACAGCTAAAACATTTTATTATTAATACTGTTATTTCTTTTTTTTTGGTCCACTAAGAATCTCATCCAGTACATGATATTAAGAGAAGAAATTTGAATCCTTTAACCAGCAGTGGACCTCTAATACCTATAGTCTAATGCTACCTGGTGGCATTAAACTTGGACATAGTAACTTTGGTAAGACGTCTGAGAAAAAGTACAGTTGAGATTTGAACAACACAGATGAGAACTGTGTGGATCCAACCAATTACACATCAATTTTCTCCCATGTCAGCAATCCCTGGCAGCCAGACCAGCCCCTCGTTTTCCTCCTCCTCCTCAGCCTACTCAACATGAAGACATAGGTGATGAAGACCTTTTTGATGATCCAGTTTCACTTAAATAGTGAAAATATTTTCTCTTCTTTATGATTTTCTTAGTATCATTTTCTTTTTCCTAGCCTACTTTAAGAATACAGCATATAATACATGGAACATACAAAATATGTGCTAATTGACTCTAAGTAAGGTTTCTCGCCAACAGGTTGTTAATGATCAAGCTTTGGAGGAGTCAGAACTTATTAAGATACCTGGATTTTCAATTGTATGGGGACCATTCACCCTAAACTGCCATGTTGTTCAATGGACAACTGTAGCTTGAACTTCACATTTGAAAGAGGGTGTTTTCAGATAGAGATTTAAATCGACACTTGAATCACAAAATATGGTTCAAAATGTTATTTCAAACTACTTATAACTTTTGAAAGCCAACAATTACATTTTGTTGAATCTTAAAGCGTAATGGTTCATTGATTTTTTTTTTTTTTTTAGTCCAGAGGGTTTTCAAAATATATTTTAAAAATAATAAATGTCCCTAGGGCAGGTAGTAGATACAAAAAAAGAAGAAAGTAGGTTACAAGAAGAAAGGATATAGTTCTGTTTTATACATCTGTTTTCCCGATAAGCTTTCTCCTCATTAAATGGTTTTGCAAACAGCTACATGTTTAAGAACACTATTTCAAATTCCACATGTGAGGTCAAAAAAGGCCAAATGATATGCTCCAAGCCAGGTACCTAGGCAGTTATCTTTCTGGCACTAAGGCATTTTGCTTAAATTAAATTTTTTTCATTACTTAACTAAAAAATATTGCATGAGGAGTTAGTAGTTTATAATTCTAGTTATACTTGGGCTGGACACAGTGGCTTACATCTGTAAATCCTGCTGCTGGGGAGGCTGAGGCAGGAGGGTCACTGGAGGCTAGGAGTTTGACAGCAGCCTAGTCAACATAGTGAGATCCTGTCTTTACAAATATAAAAGTAAATGAAAATTAGCTGGGCATGGTGTTGCAGGCTGAAGCAGGAGGACTGCTTGAACCCAGGAGATCAAGGCTGCAGTGAGCAGTGATAGTGCCACTGTATTCCAGCCTGGGTGACAGACAGAGTGACACCTTGTCTTTTTTTAAAAACAAAACAAAACAAACAAACAAAAAAAAAAACCAGAAAAAAATGCCAGTAACTTGTACCTATTACCTTACTTGGGTGCAAACTATTGCATGCACAGAATCCAACAGAAGAATTAAGAAAAATGGGACTTCTTTCAAACTCAGTGAATTTCACTCAACACTGGCTACAGAAGCCTCCTTGTAAGCATCTCTGGCTTTAGACTCTCCAACTCTTTACTATCTCCTAGAGCTAGCCAGCACATCATTGATGTGGGCTAGTCTAATATTTGTTAGGTTCCCACTGAGTTTACAGAGCTTGATGCTATCAAAATAGATGTGGCAGTGGGCTATATCTTTAAAAAAGGATGTTTCAAAAACAGAATTTAAAACAATCGTTTATTGGCTGCTTCTAAATAATTTTATTGTTTTTCAACTCATACGACCTTTTAAGGTCCTGCACTACTTTAAGCGTCTCATGAATACTTAAGATCCTGGAGAACATAATGTTAGGTAAAATAAGTCAAGCACAGAAAGACAAATACTGCGTGACTGCATGCACAAAATGTAACAAAGCTGAATTCATAGAAGTAGAGACCAAATGGTGATTATCAGGGGAGCAGCTGGGGAGATGTTGGTGAAAGAAAACACAATTTCACTTAGAAAGGAGGAATAAGTTAAGCGATCTTATGTACAACATAAAATTTACACTCAGCAATTCAAAAAAAATTAAGTGTTCTCCCCACAAAAAAATGATAAATACGCGAGATAATGCATGTTAATTCGCTTGATTTAGCCTTTCCATGGTAGATGCATATTTAAAAACAGCATGTTGTACATGATAAATATATAACATTTTTATTGATCAGTTAAAAAAATAAGGAATCAAGTATTTATGAAAATGTACTCTGCTTCCTGGTTGAGTTCTATGCCTAGCTCTCTCCACAGCACCACTGTAATACAAAATAAATAAAAATACAATTTTAAAAAAGAATCTCATAAATTCTGGACCTGCTTCCAGAAAAATGCCTGAGTGTACAGGTTCACAAGTTATTTAACTTCGTTGCAGTGGAAGTTCTCAGGTTAACAACTACTGCTGTGTGGTTTTAATAATCACCACCTCTGAAGAGACAGAGCTCAAACCTGCGAGTCAATGACAACAAACCGTAAACATTACCTGAGCGCCATCCAGGTATCAAGTACAATGTTAACTGCTTTGCACACATTCTCATTTAATATATACCATAACCTTAAGGAAATTCTATCATAGTCTCTATTATGCAGATGAGGAAGCTTGGCTTAGAACATTTAAATAAATTGCTGAAAGTCAAAAAGCAAGGGGGCAGTACAGCAAGGACCTGAACCCAGGTCTGGTACCATCTGGTATCAACATATTCTTGAATCTAATATATTTAAATATAATACAAGTAGTATGTAAGTAAGTATGTTTTTGTTAATATGTGAAAACACCCAAAGGAACATAATTTGAGGAGGGGTGGAGCAAGCTGGTGAAACAGAAACCTACACCCTGTCCTCCCTGCTGAAACACCACACTTTAACAACTATCTAGACACAGAAAAGCATTATCATGAACCAAAACTCAGGTAAGCAATTATAGTATCTGGTTTTAACTCCTTATTGCTAAAAGAGACATTGGGGAGGGCAGGAGAGACAGTCTTGAATCTTCAACACAGCCCCTGCCCCAGCTGCCAGATCAGCCCTGCTGGAGAGACAATCTGCACTCTTTGGGCAGGGAGAGTGCAGTGACTGGGGCGTTTTATAATGAACTCAGCGTTGCTCCATCACAGCCCAAGAACAAAGTCCTGCTGTGCTCAGCCAGTGCCCGAGCATGGAGAGATCATTTGGGCCAGAGGGAACTGCCCATCCCAGCAACTGGAATTTGAGTTTCTCTGCAAGGCTTTTCTGCTCTAGGGTCCTAGATAAACTTGAAAGTCAGTCTAGGACACAAGAACTGCAATTCCTCAGCAACTGCTAGTGCTAGGCTGTCTTAGAGCCAGTGGACTAGGGTGACACATGACCTAGGGAGACAGTAGCTGGAATGGCTAAGGGAGGGCTTGTGCCTTCCCTATCCCAGGCAGTGCAGCTCCCAGCAACAAAATTGACTCCTCTGTATGTTTAAGTAAAGGGGGGCAAAGAGTAAAAAGGACGTAGTCTTGCATCTTGGATACCATCTCAGCCATGGTAAGACTGGGCAGCAGGTAGAGTCATAAGGCCCCAGTTCCAGTTCCTCACTCCTGCAAGACATTTCTAGACACACCTGGGCAAAAAAGGAATATGCTCTCTTCAAGAGAAGAACCCAGTCCTGGCAAGATTAATCAACTGCTCCCTAAAGAGCGCTTTGGCCCTGAATAACCAACAGTGATACCCAGGTAGTGCACTGTGGTCCTCGGGCTCTGAGACATGCTGATTTCACGGGTAACCCAGCACATTTCCAGCTGTGGTGGCTATGGAAGACTCCTCCCGTTTGACAAAAGCAGAGGAAAAAGTAAAGGGGATTTTGTCTTGCACCTTAGGTACCAGCTAGGCCGCAACAGGGTAGAAAAACAAGCAGGCTCTTGGGGTCCTTAAGTCCAGGCCTAGGCTCTTAGACAGCATTTCTAGACCTGCTGTCATGGTTTGGATCTGTGTGCTCTGATAATCTCCAGTTGAACTGTAATTCCCAGTGCTGGAGGTAAGGCCTGGTGAGGCAGTTGGATCACAGGGATGGGGTTCTCATGAATGAGTTAGCACCGTCCCCTTGCTGTTCTCATGATAGTGAGTGGGTTATTTTAAGATCTGGTTGTGTAAAAGTGTGTGGCACCTCCCTCCTCCCTCTCTCTTCCTCCTGCTCTGGTCATGTAAGATGTGCCTGCTTCCCCTTCCACCATGATTTTAAGTTTCCTAAGGCCTCTCCAGAAGCAGAAGCTGCTATGCTTCCTATATGCCTAAAGAACCCTGAGCTAACTAAACCTCTTTTCTCTATAAATTACGACGTCTTAAGTATTTCTTTACAGCCATGTGAGAACATACTAATACACCTGCTCTGGGGCAGAGGAGAGGCCAGTGCCCTGACGGGTGAGTCCTAGGCCTGGCAGCATTCACCACTAGCTGACAGAAGAGCCCTTGAGTTTAGGTGCTCAGCAGCAGTGGCCTGGCAGAACCCCACAGAAAGAGGTTCCTCTGCCTGTGGAAAAGAGAGGGAAGATCAGGCAGAGCTTTGCATTTTGGTGTGAGTACCTGCTTAGCTGCAGTAGAATAGAACATCAGGTAAACTGCTAAGATTTTTTTATTCCAAATCACTGGCTCTCAGAGAACATCTCTAAATATGCCCATGGCCTGTGGGAACTCACTGCCCTGGAGGAAAATATCCTGGGCAAGAGACCCAGGGCTGTGCTGGCTTCAGGTCTCACCCAGCACAATCCTAAGGGTGGTGGCCACAGGGGTGCTTACATCATCACATTCCCAGCTCCAGATAGCTCAGCATAGAGAGAGAGAGAGAGAGAGAGAGAGAGAGAGACACTCCATGTTTGGGAGAAAATAAGTGAAAATAATAGGAATCACTGCCTGGTAGTCCAGAGAATTATTCTGTATCTTATCCAAAACCACAAGGCAGTACCTCTATGAGTCTGCAAAAAACATAGTGTTATGTGGCTTTTGGGGCAATTCCCTCAGAATACATGAAAAACCTTTCCAAGAAGAACAGGCACAAACAAGCCCAGATGATAAAGTCTACATCGATATTTAACTCTTCAATGCCCAGACACTGGTGAATATCTACAAGCATCAACACCAGGAAAATATGACTTCACCAAACCAACTAAATAAGGCATCCAGGGAAAATCCTGAAGAAACAGAGATATATGATTTTTCAGACAGAGAATTCAAAATAGCTGTTTTGAGGAAACTCAATGAAATTCAATATAACACAGGAAAAGAATTTAGAATTCAACCAGATAAATTTATCAAAGAGATTGAAATGATTAGAAAGAATCAAGCAGAAATCTTAGAATTGACAATGCAATTGATACACTGAAGAATGTATCAGAGTCTCTTAATAGCAGAATCAAACAGTAGAATTAGTGAGCTTGAAGACAGTCTATTTGAGAATATACAGTCAGAAGAGAAAAAAGAAACAAGAATAAAAAACACTGAAGCACACCCACAAGATTTAGAAAATCGCCTCAAAAGGGCACATCTAAAAGTCATCAGCATTAAAGAAAAGGCAGAGAGAGAGATGAGGATAGGAAATCTATTCAAAGAGGTATCAGAGAACTTCTCAAATCTAGAGAAAGACATCAGCATTCAAAGACAATAGGTTTTAGAACACCAAACAGATTTAACCCAAAGAAGACTACCTCAAGGTATTTAATAATCAAACTACCAAAGGAGAAGGACAAAGAAACAATTCTAAAAGCAGCAAGAAGAAAAGGAAAAAAAAACAAAACATACAACAGAGCTCCAACAAGTCTGGCAGCAGACGTTTCAACAGAAACCCTACAGACCAAGAGAGAGTGGAATGGATATTTAAAGTACTAAAGGGAAGAACAACAACGAACTTTAAAGTAGAATACATGTTCAGTGAAAATATCCTGCAAGCATGAAGAAATAAAGACCCTCTCAGACAAACAAAAGCTGAGGGATTCCATTAACACCAGACCTGTCCTACAAAAATGCTAACAGGAGCTTTTCAATCTGTTTGCTCATTAATGGATGTTAACGAGCAAAAAGAAATGATCTGATGAATCAATAAAACATAATAACCACAACATCTTTTCAAGATGTAGACAGTACAAAAAGACACAAGGAGAGAAAACAAAAACATAAAAGGCAGGGGGATGAACTGAGAGTACAGAGTTGTCATGTCCTTTTTGCCTGTTTGTTTGTATATGCAATCAGTGTTAAGTTGTCATCAGTTTAAAATAATGGGTTATAAGACAATATTTGCAAGCCTCATGGGAACCTCAAATGAAAACACCATACAATGGATACAAAAAAAAATTAAAGCAAGAAATTAAAGGCATACTGCCAGAGAAAATTACTTTCACTAAAAGGTAGTCAAGAAGAGAAGAGTAAAAAAAATTAGAAAACAGCAAAATGGCAGGAGTAAGTCACAATTTATCAAGAGTCAATAACAAACAGACTAAACTCTCTAATCAAAAGACACAGAGTGGCCAGGCAAGGTGACTCATGCTTGTATTCCCAACACTTGTCTGAGGTGGGTGGATTACCTGATGTCAGGAGTTCAAGATCAAACAAGCAAATATGGTGAAACCCCTTCTTTACTAAAAATACAAAAATTAGCTAGGTGTAGTGGTGCATGCCTGTAATCCCAGCTACTTAGGAGGCTGAGGCACAAGAATCACTTGAACATGGGAGGCAGAGGATGTAGTGAGCTGAGACTGAGATTATGCCATTGCACTCCAATCTGAGTAACAGTGAGACTCTGCCTCAAAAAATAAATAAATAAATAAAAAGACACAGAGTGGTGGTTGAATTGATGAAAACAAGACACAATTATCTGTTGCCTATATGAAACACACTTCAAAAATATATAAATAAATAAAAATAAAAGAAACACACTTCATCTATAAAGACACACATAGACTGAAAATAAAGGGATGAAAAAGATGTTCCATGCTAATGAAAACCAAAAAAAAAAAAAAAAGCAGGAATAGCTGTATTTATATCAGATGATATAGATTTCAAAACAGTAACTGGGAGAAGAGACAAAGAAGGTCATTGTGTAATGATAAAGTGTTCAATACAGCAAGAGGATATAACAATGGTAAATATATATGCACCCAACACTGAAGCACCGAGAAAAATAAAGAAAATATTTTTACAGATAGAGAGATAAACTCCAATACGATCAATACCTGGGTACTTCAACATCCTACTTTCAGCACTGGACAGATCTCCCAAACAGAAAATAAACAAACCACACCAGAGTTAATCTGCACTATTGAGCAAAGGTACCTAACTACCTGACTGATAATTACAGAACATTTCATCCAACAGCTGCAGAATATACATCCTTTTTCTCAGCACATGAATCCTCTCAAAGACAGACCATTATCATATCACAAAGTAAGTCTTAAAATATTCAAAGATATTTGATATACTATCAGGCATCTTCTTTATCCACAGTGGAACAAAATTACAAAACAAAAACAAGAGGAATTTTGGAAAATTTACAAACACATAGAACTTAAACAATATGCTCCTTTATGACAAGTGGGCCAATGAAGAAATTAAGAAGAAAAATAAGCTTTTTTGGAAAAAATAAATGAACGTATATCAAAACCCATGGGATACAACAAAAGCAGTACTAAGAAAAATTTATAGCTGTAAGTATCAAAATCAAAAAAGAAGAATTTTGAATCAACTGATATTTATCTTTAAGAACTAGAAAAGCAAGAGCAAACTGAAACCAAAAGTAAGAAAATAAATTTGAAATGCAAAAGGTCAATGAATTGAAGTTATTTTTAAAATGATAAACAGAATTGACACACCTTTAGCCAGACTAAAAAAAAAAGAAGACCCAGATAAAAATCAGGCATACAACAGGAGACATGACAACTAACTTCAAAGAGATTCAAGGAACCATTAGTGGCTACTGTGAACAACTATATGCCAATAAATTAGAAAACATAAAAGAAACAGATAAATGCCTTGACAAATACAATGCACCAAGATTTAACCATGAAGAAATCAAAAACTAAACTGACCAATAACAAATAAGATTGAAGCAATAGTAAAAAGTTGTCCCAGTAAAGACCAGACCAGGATTTAATGGCTTCTGTGATGAATTCTACCAAATATTTAAAGAACGAATAACAATCCAACTCAAACTGTTCTGAAAAACAGAGGAGGCGGCAGTTCTTTCAAACTCATTCTATGAGGCTAGTATTACTCTCAGACCAAAACCAAAGGCACATCAAAAAAATAAAAACTACACACCAATATCCCTGATAAATATTGATAAAAAAAATCCTCAGCCAAATACCAGAATACCAAACTCAACAATAAATTAAAAAGATCATTTATCATGACCAAGTGAAATTCATCCCAGGCAGGCAAGGATGATTCAACATATGCAAATCCATCAATGTGATACATCACATCAACAGAATAAAAATTAAAACCATGTTATCAATTCAATTGCTGCTGAAAAATCATTTTATAAAGTTCAATATAACTTCATGATTAAAAAAAACTCAAAAAACTGGGTCGAGAAGGAACATACCTCAACATAGTAAAAGCCATTTATGATAAATCCACATCTAATACCATACAGAATGGGGAAAAACTGAAAATCTTTCCTCTGAGATCTGGAACACACCAAGGATGCCTGCTTTCACCATTGTATTCGATAAAGTCCTGTAAGTTCCAGCTAGAACAATCAGACAAGAGAAAAAACTTAAAGTGCATCCAAACTGGAAAAGAGTTAAGTCCAGTTATCCTTTTTTTTTCAGATGGTATAATCTTTTATTTCAAAAAAACCTGAAGGCCTTACCAAAAAAACAAACTAACAGAAAAACAACTATTAGAACTGATAAACAAATGCGGTAAATTTGCAGGAAAATCAACATACAAATCAGTAGCATTTCTACAGACAACAGTTAATCTGATAGAGAAACAAACAAATAAAAATATCATTTAAATAGCCATACATAAAATTAAATACGAAGGAATTAACTAAAGGAGTAAAAGATCTCTATAATAAAAATTATAAAACACTGATGAGAGAAATTGAAGAATATACTAAAAAATGGGAAGATATTCCATGTTAATGATTGGAAGAATCAATATTGTTAAAATGTTTGGGGCCAGGTGCGGTGACTCACGCCTATAATTCCAGCACTTTGGGAGGCTGAGGCAGGTGTATCACGAGGTCATGTTATCAAGACCATCCTGGTCAACATGGTGAAACCCTGTCTCTACTAAAAATACAAAAATTAGCTGGGCATGGTGGCGTGTGCCTGTAGTCCCAGCTACTCGGGAGGCTGAGGCAGGAGAATTGCTTGAACCCAGGAGGCGGAGGTTACAGTGAGCAGAGATCGAGCCATTGCACTACAGCCTAGGTAACAAGAGCGAAACTCTGTCTCAAAAAAACAAATAAAAAATAAAATGTTTAATTACCCAAAGAAATCTACAGACATTCTTAACAGAAAAAAAAAACCTCCAATATTAATATAGAACCACAAAAGACAGAATAGCCAAAGCTATCCTGAGCAAAAATAACCAAACTGGAGGAATCACTTTACCTGACTTCCAATTATACTACAGAGCTGTAGTAACCAAAACGGCACAGTACTGGCATAAGAAAGACACACACACAGGTCAATGGAATAAAATAGAGAACCCAGAAACAAATCCACCCACCTACTGCAAACTCATTTTTGCCAAAGGTGCTAAGAACACACACTGGAGAAAAGACAGTCTCTTCAATAAATGGCTGGGAAAACTGAATATCCATATGAGGAAGTATAAATGTAGACCCGTATACAAAATTTATAGAAAAATGGATTAAGGACTTAAATCTAAGACCTCAAACTATGAACTACAAGAAAACAGGGAAACTCTCCAAGACCTTGGTCTGGACAAAACATTTTTGAGTAATAACCCACAAACACAGGCAACCAAAGCTAACATGAACAAATGGGATCACATCAAGTTAAAAAGCTTCTGCACAGCAGAAGAAATAATCAACAAAGTGAAGAGACAACTCAAGAATGGGGGAAAGTACTTGCAAACTACCCATCTGACAAAGGGGTAGTTTGCAAATACTACCATTAATAACCAGAATACGTAAGGAGTTCAAACAACTACATAGGAAAAAAAAAAGTCTTATAATCTGATTTAAAATGGGCAAAGTATTTGAATAGATGTCTCTCAAAAGATACATACAAATGGCAAAAGGCATATGAAAAGGTGCCCAACATCTTTGATCATCAGAGTAATACGAATCAAATCTACCATCAAATATCACCTCACCCAGTTAAAATGGCTTTTATTCAAAAGTCAGGCAATAATACATGCTGATGAAGACATGGAGAAAAGGAAACTCTCACACACTGTTGGTGGAAATACAAATTAGTACAGCCACTATAGAGAATAATTTGGAAGTTCTCAAAAAACTGAAAATACAGCTACCAAATGATCCAGCAATCCCACTACTCGTTATATACCCAAAAGTCAGTCAGTATATGAAAGAGACAACTGCAACCCTATGTTTGTTGTGGCACTGCTCACAATAGCAAGATTTGAAAGTGACTTAAATGACCATCAGCAGATGAATGAATAAAGAAAATTGATACTTACACACAATGGAGTAGTGTTCAGCCATAAAAGTGAATGAGATTCTGTCATTTGCAACAACATGGATGGAGACCAAGGTTATTTTAAGTGAAATAAGCCAGGCACATAAAGACAAACTTCCCATTTTCTTACTTATTTGCGAGATCTAAAAATCAACCCAATTTAACTCATGAATGTAAAGAATAGAAGAATGGTTATCAGAGGCTGGGAAGAGTAGTGGGGGGCTTAGGAGAAAGTGGGGATGGTTAATGGAAACAAGAAATAGTTAGAAATCATTAGTAAGACCTAGTATTTGATAATGCAACAGAATGACTATAGCAAGAATTTAATTGTACATTTTAAAATAAAGAGTATAACTAGATTGCTTGTAACACAAGGATAAATGCTTGAGGGAATAGATATCCAAATTTTCATGATGTGATTATTATGCATTGCATACCAGTGCCAAAATATCTTGTGTATTTCATAAATATATATACCTGCTATGTAAACACAAAAATTTAAAGTAAAAATAATGAATAAAAAAGAATAGCAGTTGACACCCTCCCAGGCCTTATGCCCCATTTCCCAATGTCTTACATCATACTTGAGACACAACATTGGTCTTGAAAGTTATCAAATTTAAACACTTAATGTGCCTTAGTGTTGTTCCTTTAAACAATTTAAAAATTTTTAAGTATGCAATGGCATTAATTGCATTCATAATTGTGTAGCCATCACCACTCTCTATTTCTCATTATCCCAAATAGAAATTCTGTCCCCATTAAATTTTAACTCCCTATTTTCCCCTTCCTTTAGTCCCTGTAACCTGTGGGTAGTGAGATCAAACCACTGCACTTCAGCATGGGAGACAGAGCAATACTCTGTTTCAAAAAAAAAAGAAAGAAAGAAAGAAAAGATTCTACTTTATCTCTGCAAATTTTTCTATTCCAGATACCTCATATAAATGCAATCATATTATATTTGTCCTTTTATGTCTGTCTTATTTCAGTTAGCATAGTATTTTCAAGTTCAGCCATATTGAATCGTGCATCAGAATCCCATTTATTTTTAAGGCTGAATAATACACCATTATATGTATACACCACATTTTGTTTATCCAGTTATCTGTTGCTAGTAATTTGGGTTGTTTCTACATTTTGACTATTGTGAATAGGAATTGCTATGAACACTGACGTCCAAGCATCTGTTGTCTCTTTAATTTGGGGGGTTACACATCTAACAGGAAAACTGATGGATCATGTGGTAACCAAATGTTCAAGTTTTAGAACTCCTTTATTTTTTATTTCCCATTCTTCTCTGTATAATCTACTTACTATCTCTCACCTGCTTCATTCATAAAGCTTCTGCATTGCTTCTCAGCACTAGTAAGATCTAAATGTTCAACTTTTTATAATAAAAATAATTTTATCTTTGGGCTGTGCACGGTGACTGATGCCTGTAATCCCAGCATTTTGGGAGGCCAAAGTGGGCAGATTATTTAAGGTTAGGAGTTCAAGACCAGCCCAGCCAACTGGGTGAAATCCTGTCCCTACTAAAATTACAAAAAAAAAAAAAAAATTAGCTGGACATGGTGGCACAAGCCTGTAGTTTCACCTACTCTGGGAGGCTGAGGCAGAAGAATCACTTGAACCTGGGAGGTGAGGGTTGCAGTGAGACAAGATCAAACACTGCACTCCAGCCTGGGAGATAGAGCAATACTGTTTCAAAAACGAAAAAGAAAGAAATGATTACATCTTTAATGCTTGCCTTGTGTCAAGCTGTATGGTAATAATTTTAATGCTACTACCAAGTCCACTAAGGTAATTTGTCATTATGTAACTATATATGATTATACCATAATATTTTTGTCCAACTGTGTCTTCTTGTGTTTCTTTCAGAGTACTATTTTATCTTTATTATTATTTTGGACTGAAACAATGAAGAACTAATCCCAACAGCACTGATATATTTGATTCGTTGGCTTCCTTACCATCCATATAGGCACATTAGAAGCTAGTGGATTGAAAGCAGAGCAACATTTCATTAAGCTGATATGCAACAAATATTGCAGTATGCAAACTTTTTTCCCAGAATATCTTAATATTACCATAACATGATGTTATATTTTTAACATATGTCACATGAATAATAGGGTACATTCTTCCTAAATGCTATGGTCTGGATATGTCTCCTTCAAAATTAATTACCAATGTGATAGTATTGTGAGATGGGAACTTTAAGAATGAGGGAATATATTCTCTTTCGGGGTCCACAAAAGGGCATAGTTTTAAGGGCAAGAACTTTCCCCCCTCCCATCTCTCTCCATCTGGAAGATTTAATGGTTTACCTTTAAATTTCCTGGGCATGGGAAGAAACTAAGAGTCGATCACCCCAGGGAAAGTTCTAAGGAACTCCTTTCGTTGGCCAGGGGTCTTAGAGAAGGTGGGGGTTCCTCCCAGGTTAAAAGTCACCTTCTTCCACACCCCTTTGGACTCCATGTTTGGGTTCCCTTCCACGAACACTCCCTTCGTGGAAGCTGTTTTTCTCTATCTTAGATTTTCCCTCTGGAGTCCCCTTCCATACTCTCATGGAAGCCTGTCGTCCCCTCCTAAACCCCATCTCTATTCCCTTCCACTCAGTGTGGAAGCTGCTTTCCTCTCCTGGATTCCATCTTTCTGGATTCTCTCACTCAGTGTGACAGCTGTTTCTTTCTCTCTCCTTCTCCTGTTTCTCCATCTTTAAATGAATCACTTTCTACAAACACGTTTGAGTCAAGCATTTATTGCGCACTGTGTCATGGTCCCCTCTCTCATTCTTGAGAGGGCAGGAGACCAAGAACCTGGAAAAACATCCTCTCAGGGGAACTGAGGGTATCCTGAACCCCTGAACCCCAATACTACAAGATGTTAGGCCACGAGGGCTCTTCCCTCATCAATAAGGCCTTCATAAAACAAGCTTCACACAGCATGAAGCTTGCTTGTCCTTCTGGCTTCTGCCATGTGAGAACACAGCAGTCCAAGACACCAAACCTGTATGTGCCTTGATCTTGGACTTCCCATCCTCTAGAACTGTGAGAAGGTAACTTTCTGCTCTTAAGAATTACCCAGTCTCAGATATTTGGTTATAGTAGCACAAATGAAGACACTGTATCTATTGACTTCATAAGATCAAAACTACAGTAATAGAATACTAAAGGGAAATCTATAAGCATTTATTCAATTACAGAATGGGAAGAAGGAAAGGAGAAGTGAAATAATGCCAATTAAACACCTACCATCTGTGAGCCACTGAAATAAATTAGCTGATTTACACATACCTTCTCACTGACACCTTCCACAACCAGTGAGACAGGGAAGGTCTCTATACAACAGATGAGAAAATGAGGCTTGAAAAGGTGAGTGGTTGGCCCCCCAGTTCACAGTATACACAGCAGGGCTTCTGCTGATCAAGTACTGCATTAACAAGATTCAGGAAAACTGCCTGGTAAGGATAAGACAGGGGAATCCAGCTGTCGAGTCCCATCTCTCCCCTTAGTCATTTTCTATCCACTTATACAGTCCTGTTATTAAGAAAAACTACCTTATACTACTATAAAAAGTGCTTATTTTTCTAAGCACTATGAATTTATTTGTTCCTACACATTTTAGGTCAGATATCCCATTTAAAAGTGTGTATTTTAGAAGTTTTATTAGGAATCTCAGGTGACCAGCCAGATAAGGAGGGCTCAGATCTGTAAGTGCACTTAAATAAGTTACTAATTAAAAGTTAATAGGGCAAGAAAGTGATATTCTTTTGTTTACAAATAATTAACAGCCTGTTGGTAACAGATCAATTATCTTTTAAAATATGTGATTTAAGTTTACAACAATTTTGATAAAGTTATTTGCAATATACAAACAATTTAAATCTGGATGACATTTATAGGTTACTTGCTATTTGGTAATTAAGAGTGTTTTCAAGGTAAAATTATATAAGACTGAGAATTTAGTCTTAAATACAACATAAAGCCCATTTACCATGTTGTAGGTGTGGTCTATTCTCAGTTATAGGTACATTACCAAAAATTGTTTTAATGATTCTGACTATGGAAACTTGTACTATATACAAGGACAAATCCTATATTCCTGATGCTCTGGGTAGAGAGGAAAAGGGTGATTGAGAGCAATTAATTCTGAGTTCACTGTCTAACCATGAACACTTTACCTCAATTGGCAACTACAGGTAATTAATTCCACACCTAAGTGGAAAATTATAAAACAAAGAAAACTATCAAAGTGAAGATATTGTAACTTACAAAGAACAACTGTGCTAGCGCTTTGATTTTCATACTTCATTTTGTAAAAGCATAGAGAAGGCATTTCTTCATTTCATATGTTTGTTCATATTAATTTACGCTCTTAAAATGATTAACCCACAATTTAGATTGCATATAATTAATCATATAGATTTACTGTGGCAATAAACATTTTAGGAGTACTTAATTTAAGCTGAGTTCATAAAAATATGTATAAAAGAAATAGTACATACATATACAAACATGTCTGTGCACCCATACGTATACATATATATGTATATATATAATGTGTGCATACTTCTAAATATATGTGTGTCTTGTTTCCAAGAGCTTACTTCTGTAAGGCTCTCTCTTGACTCCATCAGCTCTTCTTCACCTAAGTCCTCTTTACTCACCCTTCAGTCTAGATATCATTCTTTTATTTAAAGAGAATTTGCATTTTACAAAACATCAAATGTTCACTAAATAATTCAATAGACACTTACTCCTGAACTTTAACAGAACTCAACAATTTGTGATATCTGCTTGTGTTTTTATATAAATTTTCAAACCCAGATATGATCAAAGTATGTCTTCCTTTCTCTTTCCTTCTTCCCCAGAAGTGGACCTATCTACACACTGTGATCTCTCATTACCAGGCATGTTTTTATTTCCTCTTGTACATGTAGGATCTATGAATAATAGATATTATTTTCGTGGGTTGCTTTTGAAATGTTTACATAAGCAGGACATATGTACGGTTATACCCTTATACAGAACTTATTTTCCCTTTAAAGAACTTAAAAACATTCTGTAATTTTATAGTTTTTTGAGGACTTATTTATGTGACCAGAGTACATATTTTAAGGCAGTGACTGTATTCATTTTGCTGATTATTAATTTTAAAAGTATTTTAACTAAAATAAATGTTATTGAGGAAAAAAGTGGTCCTCAGATTTATGAGGCATGGATCATTTGAAGTCACACTCAAACAGAATAAGCTTAATAGAGGTATTTGGGAACACAATGCTGATTACGTCCTTGCCATTTTTGTTTCAATAGCATTTATTCATCACCCACCCTATGCCTTGACATTTTGTTAAGTAATGTTGAGGACGAAGTAAAAGACATATTCTCTGCCCTCAAGTAAATATTTTCCAAAAGCAATTAGGTGTTCATCCTTGAAATCAGTGTATTTGGTAGACTTTACTTAAAATATAGCATCTTCCTTATTAAGTTGGGTGTAGCTCAGGTCTACATATAAGCCCACAGTAGGTGTTTTAAAAGTGGTTTCTTATGATAAATAACAAATCTTAGCCAGTAATTTCAAAAGGATTCCTATATAGGTGCTCACTTCATTAGCTGCCATTGTTTTCAAATATTTGGTTGACTATCAGTGTTACTTTTAGGGATATTTGCCTGTAAGTGACAGAAAGCCTTCCAAATATCATGATGATCCATAGCCCCTAAAGCAGAAACTTGGTACAAGATCATGCCCTGCATAGATGTGCAACTAGATATGTATGCGGAATGGCAAGAAATCAAACAAATTAATGAGAATGCTTATAATTACATTTATGTGTTTTCCCTATAATACGCTTTTGAAATGAAAATGTACAGCAGATTTGTCCATCTGCTTAATGAAGGGGAAAATTTAATCTAATTACATTCTAACTGAATATTTACTCCTAATGCAATATTTGTTTTTTAATATTTTACTTTAAAAGATAGTTTCCAGAAACATAATACATTAAACCAGAAAAAACCAATTCTCTCCAAAAATAATTTAACATTTTTTATTCTAAGATCTATTACAAATCACTAAATATAGATGCATGCCAAATCTGCAGTTCTATTAGTTCATGCCATGAAAATACATCCTAAACTCCTTATAGATTCTTTTATAGAGATCACACACAAAAATACTATTTAGAAATAATCATCTTTCTCTTTAAAATTAAATATTTTTAATATGTTAAAATTATCATAAAGTGTATCACCTATTTGAAATTGGTCTTTTTATTCTACAATTATATTAAAGCAATTATTAAATGGTGAGAAGTATTTTTGGTTTTTTGTGAATTTATTTAATATATAAATTACATTTTGTTAGAGCCTTCAATATAAGGAACCTAATAATCTTAACAAATTTTTATTTTCAATTTAAATTAACCTCATTCCTGCTACCTCATTATTAACTTAGTCTTCAAATTCTTTTCCTACAGAGAAAAATATATAGATACATGTTCAAAAAAATAGACATAATATGTATCTAGGACACAGGTAAATTTATTTCTCTATAAAGTTTAATTGGATCACGAATTTATTTTTAATCCCATATGAAAACAAATCACATACACACAGCTGGGCTGCACATCACTTGTGAGTCATTTCCCTCTTTGCCATATGCTATCTTTTCAAGCAAATATTGATGTGCTAATGGAAAGGAAGGCTGTGGAAGACAGCTCCAGTTCTCAACTGCTGCTCCCAATCACTTTTTAAGGATCATTCTTCCTAATCACATTTAGTTTTGAATAGAAAATAAATGGGGGTAAGGGGAGGCAGGCAGAAAAAGCAGCAAAACACTTGAGGCTAAGACTTAGGAAGAAACAAGGCACAGGGTTTAGGAAAGGCAAGGGGCTCTTATCCTATGTGCTCTTGGATAATTATGCTCAGTCAAATGCTGCATTGACAAGCATGTTCAGTATGAATATATTCAGTCAAGATGATATTGGTTTGTGTTAAGGAATTAATGTTTATGCCTCCACCCCCAAAGTTTATATTTTAAAGTCTTAACCCCCAAAATGAAGGTATTGGGAGGTGAAGTCTTTGGAAGGTAATTTGGTTTAGATGAATTCATGAGGGTGGACCCTCTAATGGAATTGATGCCTTTATAAGAAAAGCAAGACAGCAGAGCTTCCTCCTCCTGCCATGTGAGAACACAGCAATTAAGAAGCCAGGAAGAGGTTACTAAGAACAGAATCTGCAGGCACCTTGATCTTGGATTTCCCAGCTTCTAGAACTGTAGGAAATGAATATGCGTGTTGTGTAAGCCACCCAGTCTATGATGCTTTATTACAGCAGCCTGAGAAGACCAAGTTTGCTATTTTTATTTCAAGTTTATCAGAAAGTTGTCACTGGTAGCTAAAGACTTCTTTGTGAAACTTGCTAAGATTCCTTTAAAGGAGACTTTTGAAACACAGCTGTTTCTTATCACTCTCTGGGGCTCCGCTTTCCCATCACCTTAATTTCTCCCTGGATTTGTTTCCAGAAAGATCAAGCAGCAACTTCTGATATTTTAGTATCTTCCTAAATTTGCCAATCTGCAGCTCAATGGACAAGAAACAAAAATAAGAACAGTAACAAGCAAGATAAAATTGTATTTTTAGCCAAGTGTGGTGACTCAGCCATGTAATCCCAGCACTTTGGGAAGCTCAGGTGGAGAATCACCTGAGATCAGGAGTTCGAGACCAGCCTGGCCAACATAGTCAAACACTGTCTCTACTAAAAAAAAAAAAAAAAAAAAAAAAAATTAGCTGGGCATGGTGGCACATGCCTGAAATCTCAGCTACTATTTCAGGAGGCTGAGGCAGGAGAATTGCTTGAACCCAGGAGGTGGAGGTTACAGTTAGCTGAGATTGTGCCACTGTACTCCAGAGTGACACTTCATCTAAAAAAAAAAGTATTTTCTACCTGGTAATAATAATAGTAATAACAACAACTGCCATTAACACTTACAGCACATTTACTATGAGTCAGGCATTTTATACTGACTCATTTTATGCTTGAAACAATCCTTTGGGTTAAATAGTATTACTATCCCTAAAGAAACTGATAAATAAAAAGGATGAACAACTTGGCCAATAACACACAGTTAGGACACACATTTAGCTTTTTTTTTTTTTTTTTTTTTTTTTTGAGACAGGGTCTGGCTCTGCTGCCCAGGCTGGGGTGCAGTGGTGTGATGATCATGGCTCACTGCAGCTTTGACCACCTGAGCTCAAGGGATCCTCCAAGCTCAGCCTCTAGAGTAGCTAGGACCACAGGTGTACACACCACTCCAGCTGAGTTTTTAAATTTTTGTAGAGACAGGATCTCCCTCTGTTATCCAGGATTGCCTAGAACTACTTGGTTCAAGGGATTCTACTACCTCAGCCACCCAAAGTGCTGGGATTACAGGCATGTGCTACCGTGCCTGGCCACATTTGGTTTATAAAGGACTTAAAGGATAGAAATAGTTCACTCGATTTCCCATCGCTCCTAGAACCACGTGTGTGTGTGTGTGTGTGTGTGTGTGTGTGTGTGAGAGACTCAGCACAGAATTTCTTTATTTTTTATCTGTTTCATTAGATTTTAAATTTTTTAAGTACTCAGAGGATTTTTTGTTTGAGAGAAGGTCTCACTCTGTCACCCAAGCTGAAGTGCAGTGGCGTGATCATAGCTCACTGCAGCCTCAAATTCCTTGGCCCAGGTGTACCTCTGACTTCAGTCTCCAGAGTAGCTGAGACTAATGTCACATGCTACCACACCCAGCTAATTACATTTTTCTTTTGTAGAGATAGGATTTATGTTAACTACATACTTAGATCTTAAGGTGCTTTCAAAAGTAGAGAAATTAGAAAATAAAGGATGAAAAAAATTAAAATTTGCTATATTTCTCTCCTCAGCTTACCATGCCAGTTTATTTTCTAACAGTTATTTGTCTAGTAATAGGATGAAAGTTTTCAAAAATTGGGCCAAATATTATTTACTTAAAACATGGCAGGTATAGGACTTTTCTATGGAAAGCTTCCTGGGAACAAGTCCTGGCCTCCTTTCTGTTATTTGAAGCAGTTTAAGGTAGTTAACTTCACGCTGTAATTTAATATACAAAAATAACGTCATATATTGAATTAGTAACTTCCCTTTGCGTAGTTTTGTGTATGGTCAGGAGAATTAATGCATGGCCTACTAATCATAATTTTCTATTTCATTAATACCTGTACTAAGGATTGCCAGATAAAGTACTGGTTGGTCAGTTAAGTTTGAATGAGAGACGATTACTAAATTTTTAGTATCTGTTCCATACAATACATACATATAATCTTTCTGTTTGCAAAATCTAGCACCCTCCGTATACTGTTGTTTTATAATGTGCATGTGAAGTGTGCTCTTTGTGCCTTTCTGGTTTAGAGGCCAGGATTTTAATTTTAAAGAGTCTTATAATTTTATAAGATGAGCACTGAAAAAGAAAATGCCAGGGTGCCTAAGAATTGAACTTGAAATTAAGATCTGAATAAAAAAATTCATTTAATACCTGTGCATCTAAAGCCAAAACTGAAAAGGCAGAGCAAAATGAAATGATTGAAGTCCTCAAGATCTATATTTATTGTCTACATCCTATAGCCAGTACTAGAAATAAGTAAAATCACATGCACAAGCAGCACAAAGGCACGTTCACTACAAGCAGTCAACTTAGAACAAGTCTCTGGGAAGCTGCCCTGCCTGCTGCCCTACACACACACACGCACACACACACGCACACACACACGCACGCACACACACACACACACGCGCGCGCGCGCGCGCCCGCGCACTCTCTCTTCCTCTTCTTGGCTGGTTCTTTTACTTGGTTCCTTACCCTTTATCTGTGGTGATAGCTAAAAAATCTAAAGCCAAAGCTTTCTTACAACAGTTCCTTGACTGAGTAAGTGTTGCAAAAAGTCCAGGATTCTCACGTAAAAAATTTGTGTTAAATGCTACCATCATATCAGTATTTAACTCAAGTTTTTTTGCCAGAACAGACCAGAAAGAAAATTGGATAAAATCCCTTTCACAAAAACACTGTATTGGTAAAATAATTTTCTCTTTGCAAGTAATGCATTTCCAGAAACGTGTGAAGAGAGAGAGGTTAGCCGATAATTGAGAATAAAATCATATTGTTCAGTTAGAATATATTTAACAATATTTTTACATTTATTATTTGACACATAAAAATTTTACAGAATAGCACTTGGGGATACTACTGATAACCTATTTTCCATTTAAAATAGCTTCCAGGGATGCCAAATTTAGGAATGATGAAAATTTCTCAAGTCAATTTTGTTTTTAACTTATTCTGTTAGCCTTAGCTTTTTGGACCTTGACCTAAAGTAGGTGCCAATAAATGTTGGTTAAACAAATGCTAATTTGCTATTTTCCCAAATGCATCTGCTTCTTATTAGCCTGACAAGTATGTTGCTCCACGCTCAATGAAACTGACATGTATGTTGCTCTGTGCTCAATGAGGTTTAATCTAAAGTTTAAAATCTTTGCTGAATTTAAATTATTTTATAGATACCTCCAAACAAGTTGATTATATTAAATGGGATTTGTGGCTTCCTCAATTTTTTTAACTGCCAGCAAGTGGTAGCATGTCTAGCTCATAGTAAGCCATTAATATATATCTTGTAGATGATGAGAGAATGAATAAACATGTTAAAAACACTTCCTATGTTCATTTTGATTTTATTGCCCCATGCGTATGTTGGAATTTTCCTTTGATTTAGTAACAAAAGTTAGAGGGCTATTTTCAAGGGAAAATCAAGGTGTCATATGGAAAGAAAAAACAATAATGAAGACAATCCTTATAAAGAGGGTGGTTTCTGTTCTCGCTGTGCAATCTCAGAAAGGTATATTATCTGGGCAATGGAAGTAATAACAATCTCTACCTCATATTAGACACTGAAGTATAAAATAAAAACAAGGTCTATTGGAAACCTGTAGCCATGAGCATATATAATTAAAGGAATCATGTGGTTTCTGATTCCACCTTTTAATCTCAGAGATGTTTCATGTTAAACCCATGCATATAACTATTGATACAAGAGGAATACTAGCCTGGAAGAAAGGTTAGCCTTCCTACTTCTGAAGTTACATTTAACAGGAAGATGCAATCCTCAAATGTTGAGCTTGGGTCACATACAGATATCCAGGCTGATCCACTGTCAAAGTTGGATTTTTTAATCATTCAACTCTACTCCATTCCCACTGGAGAATTCATCCATATTAATGCATACTCTTTTGCCCAAGTTACAGTGAAACTTACTTTCACCAAGACTGCATGTAGATTCTGGACCACACAAAACTGAAGATGCAAGACCATTCGAGAATTAACTCTTGAAATCTGCATCGTCACTACTCGCACAAGCCACAAAGCCAGATACTCATTCAAATCCAAGATACTAAGTTATGGCATAATAAGAAACTGAGTATCTAAGTAGGCAAAAGTATAGTGACAGTTCTTCAACAGTTTGTTCTTGGTATTTAAAAAGGCTAGCTTATCAAGCTGAGTGACTTTAATAAATATACATAGCAGGAATCCACAATAGAGCCCATACTTACTTTCTCATTTTTATTGTACTGCCAGTTTCATTTGTGTTCTCATTTAGGGTTTTCTTTGCCTATTAAGAAGTATTGACAAGTAATCTATCTATTCCTTGCTTATGCTAGGAAATTGAGAGTAAACTTCCCCAGAGATACATTTAAGTCATTGTCTTGATATATGTTTGAAAATCACAAGTTCTAGTTCCTGTTTTCAAATGTCCTTTGTCAGCTCTTCAACTCAAAAGTATACATGTCTTATAAGTGATTTGATAACAAAAATCAAATGGCTTATTCTGGTGCATTTGTTTCATGATTATTAAGATTTTTCCAGCAAGCTCTAGGTGCCCACTACAGACTTGTTTCAACCCTCCATTTCTATCAGATTAAAACACCGGGTACCATTTTCAAATAAGCAAATGCTGCCCCAGGGAGAGAAAGCAAAGATGGGCAGCAGTGAGTCCTGGTACTCGGACTTGAGTAACTAAAAAAATGGATTTTGTGAGTTTTTTGTAGTTGAGTTACTTGTCTGCCTGATAATACTTGGAAGAGAGAGTTGTTAGCGTAACAATAGCAGAAGTTATTGTCTCAATTTCTGCCACATTGCTTTGGCATTAGAAACTATGGTGCTGAGAAATTAAAGGATGCGTGTAGTTCTAAATTTTAAAAATTCAAGGAAGTTCATAGATTCAGAGAAATACAGAGGCACAGAAGTTTTCCCACTAAAGTGTCAAGAGGTTCTTGACTGAAGCTCTTGCTGCCTGGACATTACTTTTCTTTAGATTTCCTCTCTTTGAGGATCATGTAAATCATTAGCTACAGATGCTGATCCTCCTCTCTTATTAGCAGGGTTTTTTTGTTTTTGTTTTTTATTTTTTTAGATGGAGTTTCGCTCTTGTTACCCAGGCTGGAGTGCAATGGCGCGATCTCGGCTCACCGCAACCTCCGCCTCCTGGGTTCAGGCAATTCTCCTGCCTCAGCCTCCTGAGTAGCTGGGATTACAGGCACGCGCCACCATGCCCAGCTAATTTTTTTGTATTTTTAGTAGAGACGGGGTTTCACCATGCTGACCAGGGTGGTCGATTTCTTAACCTCATGAGCCACCGCGCTCGGCCTCTTATTAGCAGTTTCATATTAGATTCCCTAATATAATCTCTGCTTAATCCCTTTGGTTGCAAGTCCCCACCTGAGCACAGAGTAAGAAATGTCTCCAACAGAACACACATGAACTTGGTTAGGCACCAGGGCTCATGCCTGTAATCCGAGCAACTTGGGAGACTGAGACAGGTGGATTACCTGAAGTCAGGAGTTCAAGCGCAGCCTGGCCACCATGACAAAACCCCGTCTCTACTAAAAATACAAATATTAGCTGGTCGCAGTGGCGCACACCTGCAGTCCCAGCTACTCGGGAGGCTGAGGCAGAATAATGGTTTGAACCCGGGAGGCAAAGGTTGCAGTGAGCCGAGACCGTACCACCACACTCTATCCTGGGTGACAGAGGCACACAGTCTCAGAATAAATAAATAAATAAAAATAAGTAAATAAAGACACATGAACTTGAACTGAATGTGGACCTGAACTGGTTTTGACCTTCTTTAAGCATGATAACTCCATAAAACGGATATTTTTCTTTTTACCTATTTACCCCTGGATGCCTCCTATTTACAGAATACTCAAGTTTTCAATTCTAGATTCTATGTTCAACTTAATCTCAGGCCTACACTTTCAATGTACTATGTACTTAGGAGAGAACTCATTTTCTCTTTTGTATTTTTATGGGTTGTTTCTCCACAGACTTATCGTTTAAAATGTTTTATTTAATCAAATTCTTCACAAAAAGTTACTACAGACAATGGATTAAGTAAAAACTGTAAGATTTGGAGCTCAAAGTATTTTTTAAAGAACAAAATAAATTTTATTTTTCACTTCTATCTTATCAATGGCATGGAAAAGAAAATATAAGCAAGAGGGGACAAGTGTACAAAAATATTTTGTTTTCAATTGGGATCAAATAAGAGCGTCGATAAGCATGTTCCTGGCATATGGAACAAGTCTTCTGATTGTGACACTATAAATATATCAAATATCTGCCTATTTATTTATACTGCCTAGATAAAAAATTATTTGCAGCAATTATGTGAAAATATAATGGTAGTGCTTAAATATAACATGGCCTTTTATATTAAAATAGGAAAATATTAAAAATATATTCATAGTCATATGTACATTCTGAAACACCATTTGCATATTTAATATATTTTCTATGTGGTACTTTCTGCATATCCTCACGACTTGACATCACTATCACTGGTAATTTTTGAATGCATTTTAAATTAATTATTTTCATGATCAGTGTTTTACAACAATTAATATCAAGATTTTGTCTCCTTCCCTTTCTTGGTCTTCCTCCTCCTATTACTTGGGGGAAGGACATGGAAATGTTCAGTAAAACACCACCTTTCCCTTATCAGGACTGCTTTTAGACTGTATAGATCGCCAATGTTTTGTGGACTTCATAGATGCATTAATCACTCACAGCTGTTCAATATTATTTGGCTTTTCGACTACTGATATGGGGGAAGACTTCTCATTATTCTTACTTTTCTATTCAATTTTCAAGTAGAGAATTTATCATCTATAATTGTTTTACTAATTTGCTTTTCATTTCTTCCTTTGTTTATATGACTAGACAGAAACGATGCCAATTCTTTTAAATTCAAATATTAGAGCCCTAGTCAAAATCAGAAGCATATTAGTATTCAGCCTCTCAATAATTCAGTAAAAAAATTTAAGTGGCTTCTACTAAATGAAAAACAATGAGATGCACCCTACTACTTTGCAAGCCCTTATTTTTAAAATATCCATCAATATGTAATGTTCACTGAATGTTCAGTATGTTTTCAGGACACTTTAGTCTGAAAAGCATTGCTGTAATCTCGTTGGCTATTCAACCCTGTCTCCTGCATTATCTATAATGCCATAGTCACCAAGGACCATCAAGGTATCTGATTCAGTGATGCCCCCCTCAGGTGCTCCCTAACTCAGGTGACTCATTCTCTCTCACCAGGGAAAGTCTCCTTTGGAAAATTTCCTCATCCTAAATTGCTTTTTGCCCTATCACCTGACAAGATACTTGAAGCTCTAGAGTTTTGGTGTTTGTACCTGAACACAAAATTTTAGAATTATGGGTGAACTTATTTGACTCCACATAGGACCGCCCATATATTGACTGTGGAAAAATCATCATGCTTATCTACTCAAGTTGGTGTTAGAGAAGCATAAGGGCTGAAGTTGAGTGTTGGCAGGTAGTGCTAGGCTAATCACTCCTTGTGTTTTCTGATGCGTGTGTGCACGTGTGTGTGTAGGCAGGGTAGGAGAGTTTGTGAAGTGCTAAGGAAAACTTACTATGGCTGATCTTCTCTCATAAATGGCAGAATCCTCCTAAATGGAAGAGTATAGAGAGCATTTATTTTTTGAGACAATTTTCTCAATTCAAGCAATGCATTACAAAAGAATATACTAAAATTTTCGCTTATCTTAAGTCTTACATCAATGGTAGTTTGCGCCAGTACGATTTCAGCACTTGGTAATCAAATTAAATGTAAACATTTAAGTATGACTCTGTATCTCCCACTTTGGTCAAGGTTGCATTGCTAGTCAATTCTTTTTTTTTTTTTTTTTTTTTTTTGAGATGGAGTTTCGCTTTTGTTACCCAGGCTGGAGTGCAATGGCGTGATCTCGGCTCACCGCAACCTCCACACCTCCCGGGTTCAGGCAATTCTCCTGCCTCAGCCTCCCGAGTAGCTGGAATTACAGGCACACGCCACCATGCCCAGCTAATTTTTTGTATTTTTAGTAGAGACGGGGTTTCACCATGTTGACCAAGATGGTCTTGATCTCTTGACCTCGTGATCCACCCGCCTCGGCCTCCCAAAGTGCTGGGCTTACAGGCTTGAGCCACCGCACCCGGCCGCTAGTCAATTCTTAAATGTTCTTAGCCGTAAGAAAGCTAATTCATGTCTGTTACACATGATAATGCATCTGCCTGGCCTGGTTTAGCTCTGGCCCTGCTCAGCTAGGATGAATATGCTTCCCCACCTTCGCGAATTACACCCATTCTATGAATTGAGAGTTGTCATTTTTGGTTGATCCAACTTTTTCTGCCAGACACTGCCTCACTTCTCCTCTTTCTTTTCTGAGAGTACTCCTTAGAAAGCTGTTTAGTCTGCCTGTGATTTTCCTCTTGTTACTCTCCCTTAAACTCTTGTGTTGACTTAACAGCAGAAGTTCCTTGGGAAAGAGATGTATCTGAAATTTAAGACAATCATGAAATTCCCTCAAATTCTATAGAGTACCTATTGAACTCATAGGACTGGTTCCTACTAATATCTTGGAAAAGGTTTACTTCATTATGACATAAGGCACTAGACAACTCTGCCAAAACTGCCTTTTTTTTTTTTTTGAGACGGAGTTTCGCTCTTGTTACCCAGGCTGGAGTGCAATGGTGCGATCTCGGCTCACCGCAACCTCCACCTCCTGGGTTCAGGCAATTCTCCTGCCTCATTCTCCTGAGTAGCTGGGATTACAGGCATGCACCACCATGCCCAGCTAACTTTTTGTATTTTTAGTAGAGACGGGGTTTCACCATGTTGACCAGGATGGTCTCCATCTCTTGACCTCGTGACGCACCTGCCTCGGCCTCCCAAAGTGCTGGTATTACAGGAGTGAGCCACCGTGCCCGGCCCAAAACTGCTTTCTAAGAGGATCACCAGGGGCCTCCACTTCAACAAAAGCAAGAGTTAGTTTGCAACTTTCACCTTACTTGACCCATCCCCTTGGGATAGTCAGTGTCTTTTTCCTAATTGAAACATTGTCTTGACGACATCCAGGAAATCACTTTCCTTGTTTTCTTCCTACTTCTCTGGTCTTCTTCTTCTTGTTCTCCATTACTGTTTCTCCTTATCACTGCATTCTCAAAAGTTAGGGTTCCTCAGGGAGCAGTCTGTGGATCTTTTCTCTTGTCTAGCCACACTCAGAAATCTCCTACATTGTCAGGCTGTAAAAGATCAATGTCTAGGGCATATGGACAGGGTGAGTGATAGGGTAGGTTTTCAAAAACATTGTGAAATTATATTGTGGCCACCTTTCTATGCTATTTCATCCTTACCCTCCATAATTTCCACGCTAAACTTCCCTTCTCCGGATGCCCAGGGTATCAGATCATTCATTATCCTCACCAAGGGATGCCACAGACTTATCCTCCTTCATGCTACCTACATTTTGACATTTCCATTTCTCTTCTTCTTTAGAATAAATATCCCAGATCACTGGAAGAGATTTGTGACATAGCACTTCTGCCTTCTTTTAAACACTTCGAAAAATAAGAGACATGGAGGTGGAATCTGTTGGCCATCCAGGATGCAATTCCAGGTTCTTCATTTCCCTATTCAGTTCTTATTCCTCTGAACTATGAGTGAGGCTCAGACCACTGCACTATGAGATAATGGATAGCATATCCAATTTCTTAATACATGGTAGGATAAATTGAAATGTTTGAGTGTGAGTTGATGTGTTTGCACTATTTCTGGGGATTAAACAGAGGATGTGCCAACCATAAAACTGGTTGTGTGATTTTTATTAATTGAAACAGGAGATGAACTATTTTGAGGTAAGCTAGGTTTAAGGTGCCAACACCACATTTATGTGCTATATTTTCCACCATGGTGAGACTGGTTGTAACTCTACCTTAAAAAAAAAAAAGCAGCCCTTTTATGTAATTATAAAGAATACTGATCAGCAAAAATATGCCAAGCACTCTTTTTCACCAAAAAATGTCCCTGTCATTTGTTTTCTATGACTGCTGTAACGAACTGCCATAAACTTGGTGACACAAGGTATGTTTACTCTCGCCTAGTTCTGGAGGCCAGAAATCTGAAATTACTTTTACTGGGCCAGTATCTGCACTGTGTCAGACTCATGCTCCTTCCAGAGGCTACAAGGAGATTCCATTTCTTGCCCCTTTCAGCTTCTGGTGGTTGCTCGCATTCCCTGGCTTATGGCTGCATCCCTCTGATCTCTGCCTCCATGACCACATTGTCTTCCCCTCTGCATGTTTATTTGTAAAATCTCCTGTTTCTCTATTTAGAAGGATAATGATTGCAATTATTGGTCACATGGGCAATCAAGAAAGCTCTTCATATCTCAGGTACTCAACTTATTCACCTCTGTGAAGTCATTTTTTTTATTATATGAGGTATCAATAAGAGAATCCAGGTATTGAGATGTGTATAAAACATCTATAAATATTATAACTTAAATTGAAGTAAAAATTAACCTATTACCCTAGCAATTTTTGCCATAGTTTAATTTCTTTCAAACTTTGGGTTCCTCACTCACTGATTTACTTCGCATATACTTTTTTCCATAAATAATTCAAATTATAATTCAATAATGAATAAAAAGAAAATGTGTAAAAATACGGAACTTTCAAATACATATTTGTTGTTTTTCTATTTTGTATCTATGGCATCTTTTTCATAAGCATTAGAATATAATTCTAAAAGTTCAATGAAAATGGAAAAATACTGTTGTTTCATTTCAACTCAACAGTCCTGTATGAAAGATAATTTGCTCAGTATTTTCAATTTTGTTATTACATTTTTTTGCCATAAGAATGAGGTGTAAGATTTTTATTGTCCAGCATATATTGGGAATTAGAATTGCATGCCCTACCACCTTGACCTTTATCCATATTCCACATTTTGATGAGATAACCTTTCTGCTTTCTCTTCCTATTTATAGCTTTACTACACTAAGAAGAACAGGTGAATGTCCAGCCAGTAAATACACAGAATAGCTGAAGGTCAAGCTGATTGAGGAGATGCTAAATTTCACATAAGATATAGACGTTTCCAATGCTATGAACTAATTCTCACGTAAAAATTTAAATACGAATGCAAATAGCATAACTGAATTCATTCTTTAAAACTGAATAAAAGCAGTGTGGCAAATTTAACCCATTCTGCATAAGGTTGCAATTTCCTAGCCTTCCAAGGAAATATCCTTGCAAGATTACTCAAGGTCACAAAGTCAGTTTTCATTATCACTAAAATGATGCATTCATATATTTGCATCTTAAGCCCTGCATAAGGAAAGCTATTTCAGATCTGTCATCTTTTTGGTTGATACAAAAATCACAGATTGATTATGACTTTCTCCAGCTCTTCTCTGACAGTGTGTGTTGATGGACTCTTGGCAAAACTACAGTTCATGACTAGTAAAAGACATGACAATTTTACTCCAAACTTGTGAGTCACTATTAAACTTTATTCACACTTCCTTTACAACACAACATTTTTCTTACAAGCATATGTTCATCTACAGTGACCCTGATCTGTTACTGTTACATTATTCTTAGTATACTTAAAATCAGAACAAGAGTGTCAACAATTCCCCTCTAGCAGTTGATTCCACTATTGTTTAAAAATTACACACTACTGAACTACTTCATTTAAAAATAAATCTCAGTTTTTTAAAAATTTTGAAATATAGCAACTAAGGTTATCATCTGATATGTATACACTCAAATAATCTTACATTCAACAAATTTGGGCATAAACGCTGCTTCAAATGCAATTTTAAAAAATGGCATTATACAGACCAATAACCAAATAATAAATCCAGATTGCTTCCATACTTTAAGGCAGCAGGGCTCTTATTTATGAGAAAACAGTTGAGAGTGAACTAATTAAGTTTTTCAATGCCTTCCAGAAACATACATCATTGAAGAGAGCTCCTATCATCTTTGAAAAATATGCACATAGTAAAGTTATCAAAACATAAATGTGTTTTTGCCTGATCTATGGAAACTTAGGATTTAAATTTTATCATCTTTGTAAAATAGAACTTGTATGTACCAAAAGCAAATCCTTATGTTTACTGGTGAAGAAACAGCCTCAGAGATTAGTCACACAACTAGATACATTTCTTTCATCAATTCAAAAAGACCACTAATATATGTCCGCAAAATAAGGTTAAAAAGAGAAAAATAACTTTTAAAAAAATTTTCTGACAGTACAGTGGTTCTGTTATATCTATTTCACATAATTTTATATTTTTATTACATCATGCTGAATTTTATCAACCTTTTGGGTCAAAAAAGAACCTTCTCTTTGGTGTAAGAAAGCGACATGAACATAGTTGGAAGTAACTGGAAAATGAGGAGAAATTGAACAAAGATTTATGTTGCTCTTCTTTAATGTGTTGAACTGTTTTAAAACTGTGTGTTTTAAAATCTGGTGGGAAGAACCCACTAGAGAAAGAGAAGCTGAACATCAAGAGAAAGAGGATAATTAGACCAGAAGTCTTTTGAGAATGTAGAAGAGTATTTAATTAATACATATTTGCAGGATTTGGCCATGACCTGAAAAGAATTTTTTAAAAAAAATACAGTGAGTGTGTGTATTAGGCTGTTCTTGCATTGCTATAAAGAAACACCTACGACTGGGAAATTTATAAATAGAGATTTTATTGGCTCATGGTTCTGCAGGCTGTGCAAACATGGCCCCTGCAGCTATGTGGCTTCTGGTGAGGCCTCAGGGAGCTTTTATTCATGGTGGAAGATGATGAGGGAGCAGGTGCATTGCATAGCAAGAGCAGGAGCAAGGGAGAGAGGGGGAAGGTGCCACGTGCTTTCAAACAACAAGATCTCATGAGAATTCATTCACTATTTCAAGGACAGTACCAAGGCAACGGTGCTAAACCAGTCCTAAGGAAACCACCCCCATGATCCAGTCACCTCCCACCAGACTCCACCTCTAACACTGGGGACTGTATTTCAATATGAGACTTGGTGGTGACAGCCAAACTATGTCAGTGTGCATGTGAGTTTAGGAATTAGCAGTTCCCTTGAAATCATGGGAAGTTAAATCTCATTTCTCAAGAAAAGGGGCATAAGGAAAGGACACAGCCGATTAAATGGAAGAAAATATTAATATAAGAGCCAAAGGAATGAATGTTTAATAAAGTTAAAAATAAAAGTAGCAAGAAAAATCAGTCATACTTAAATGGTTGACAAGTGGAAATAGTGGACAATAAGGAAATCATAATGTAGTCAAGAAACCTGACTGTGCAGCTGGCTATTTTGGGTGGTGGGGCAATTACAGTTAATGATAGGACTCTATGTGGGTTGAGAAGATGGTACCTACTAGTGGTTAGGCGTTGTTCTGCCAATACAATATCCTGCTTTAGAAGTAGTAATTGTTGGAGAATTGGGATGCAGGACTAGATTGTAACTCCAGATAGAGCAGTGTGTGGAAGCTCGCATCATAAATTTTAGCTCCAGATGGACTGCAAGACAGCAATCCTGAAAGGACCCACAGATTCACAGTGGAATCCTACAGACGTTCAAATAAGAATTGGTACTAATCCTTTTGACACTATTCCACAAGATAAAGGAGGAACCCTAATTCACTCTCTGAAGACAGCATCACCCTAATATCCAAACCAAGAAAGGACATAACCAAAAAAGAAAAACATAGACCAATATATTTGATGAACATAAATGCTAAAATCCTTTATAAAATACTAGGTAACTGAATCCCACAACATAACAACAAGGTAATCCACCTTGATCAAGTGTGTTTTATACCAGGGATGCAGGGATGGTTTAACATATGAAGTCACCAAACGTAGTACACCACATAAACAGAATTAGAAACAAAAATCACATAGTCATCTCAATAGATGCAGAAAATCGACAAAATCCAGCATCCCTTCATGAGTAAAACTCTCAGCAAAATGGGCATACAAGGGACATACCTTTCTGTAATAAAACCCATCTATGACAAACCTACAGCCAACATAATACTGAACGGGGAAAATTTGAAACCATTCCCTCCGAGAACTGGAACAAGACAAGCATATCCACTCTCACACTCCTCTTCAACCTACTACTGGAAGTCCTAGGCAGAGTAATCAGACAAGAGGCATCCAAATCGGTAAAGAGGAAGTCAGACTGTCACTGTTTGCTGATGATATGATCGTTTACCTTGAAAACCCTAAGGACACTTCAAGAAAGCTCCTAGAACTGATAAATCAGCAATGTTTCCAGATACAAGATTAATGTACGCCAATCAATGGCTCTTCTATACACCAGTAGCCACCAACCAGAGAATCAAATCAAGAACACAAACCCTTTTATAATAGTTGAAAAATATTAAAATATTAAAATATACCCAAAGGAGGAGTCAAAAGACCTCTAAAGGAAAACTAAAAAACACTGCTGAAAGAAATCACAGATGACACGAACAAATGAAACCACATCCCATGCTGATGGATGGGTAGAATCAATATTGTGAAAATGACCATACTGCCAAGTGCAATCTACAAATTCAAAGCAATCCCCATCAAAATAGCACCAGTATTCTTCGCCAGTTTAGAAAAAACAATTCTAAAACTCACATAGAATTAAAAGAAGGCTGCACATCCAAAGCAAGACTAAGCAAAAAGAAAAAAATCTGGAGGCACCACATTACCATATTTCAAACTATAAGGTCATAATCACCAAAACACCAGTGATACTGGTACAAAATAGGCACTTGGACCAATGGAACAGAATAGAGAATCCAGAAATAAAGCCAAATACTTATAGCCAACTCATCGTTGACAATACAAACAAAAACGAAGTGGGGAAAGGACACACACACATATATGGTCTCCAATCTCACAGCCATAAAAAGGAATGAATTAACAGCATTTGCAGTGACCTGGATGAGACTGGTGACTATTATTCTAAGTGAAATAACTCAGAAATTGAAAACTAAACATCATCTCGTATGCTCTCACTGATATGTGGGAGCTAAGCTATGTGAATGCAAAGGCATAAGAATGAAGCAATGGAATTGGGGACTTGGAAGACTGGGATGGGGGCAATGAATAAAATACTACAGATACTGTGCAGTGCATACTTCTCAGGTGATGGTTGCAACAAAATCTCACAAATCACCACTAAAGTACTTACCCATGTAACCAAACACCACTTGTACCCCAATAACTTATGGGAAAAAAAGAGTAGTAATAGTTCTTGCCTAAAATCTAATACTTGAAATATACTGATTTGAATTATTATTTTTACATACTGCTACTCAATGTACAATGACATATGGATTTTTAATGTAAGAGCTAGTAAAAACAGAAAGATAAAGCTACAGCCTTTATTTAGAAAACAGCAATAGGAAAGACTCACTGAGCCAAGTTCTCTAGTCTTCCTTCCCCCAAAGATTCAAATTGTTATTTGCTTACTGGAAAGAACAGAGACTGGTCATAAAGACTGATTATTTGACCTTAAATAAATTTGACTTTCTAAGCAACAGTAACAAGATTATTCTTGGCCAAATGTCTTCATTTGTTTTTCTTTTTTAAACTAAATTTATAATTTAAATTATAATACTCCAATAATTTATTTAACATAATAATGCCTTGTACAGAATTCCAACAGGGCAAACAAAATTAATAAAGCAAGACTTTAAAATGATGTTTGGAATTCTTAGTTCTTTATTTCATAAATCATAATTTGAAAGATCTTTAAATTAAGTTTTCTAACTATATTTAAAATATAAAATTATGAATCCTTCATTTTCATGTAGTATGTTAGAAACATTCTAATGGAAAATAGGAAAACATACTCAAATTGCATCAATATTATTGACATCCTATTGAACTCAAGAGTAGTTCCTTCCATATTTAGAAATATGGCCAATATAAAATATACACATTTTCTTCTTAGCTCTAGAAATTAAAGTTTTATAAAGCTTTAGGTTATTGATGGCTATATTAATATGTTCCAAAATGATTCTTACAATAAGTTGACATCACTTATCAGCTGGCTGGCATAAAGTTATGTCATTATCTGTGCTTATTATACTCCCAGCCAGTACCCTACCAACTAGAAGGGCAGCATTTCCTGATCACAGCTTTGATTATGCTTAGACTTTATTATTCAAAATAGAAATTTCACACTCTGCTAGGCAGGCATTATCAATAAACTCATTGTTTACATTATAAAACAATACAAAACAGACTGAAGATGTGAAAATTTTAATCAAGAATTTATTTCTTGAAATGGGTGAATAAAATACTTCAGAAGATTTGTATGAATCTATTTGCAGATTTTGAATTGTATAAGTTCTTAGCATACAAGGACATATCAAGATAGCCAATCTAAGAATAAATGTAAGCCTTAGTGGACCATTGCATTGAAGAAGGTATTTAGTAATCCACGTTTCCAGCTAGAGTTGACCCTTGAATAATTCAAATGTTCAGGGCTCTGTCCCCTTTTCAGAGTTAGAAATTTGCATCTAAATTTTGACGCCTCAAAAACTTAACTACCAATAGCCTACCAGTGACTGAAGCCTCACCTTAACTTCAGTGACACCAGGTATGATGTGGAATAGGTATGGTCTATGTTTGCGTGCATACGTTTTGATAAATTTTAGCTTTTTATAATTGATATGTGTATATTTCATGTAGCAAATAATAAAATAGGCTAGTGTCTACATATATTTTATAAATTCATAACACACATTTTTCTTAATTTTAGGATATATTTCTTAATTTTTGATATTTTTCTGATATTTCTATGTTGAGTTTTCTGAAACTGTCAGAAATCTCAGTTTTTTCAATATATATATATGAAACTGACAGGGAATAGTGCCTACTTGTAAAACCAGTGTTCTATACATCTAGGTAAGAGATAACTTACTTATACACCAAACTTAGGCACTTATGAAACAGTGAAAATTTTCAGGAAAATAAAGTATAAAATTAGAAATTGTACAATATAAACATCTGACATAAATATTATATATAAAATAAGATTTTAAAATAATAAGAACAACACAGGCACGAGTTTAGTATCTAAAATTGTATGTCCCAAAGCTCTCTGCTTTGCTTTGAGGGAGTTAAAATTCTGGCTCATGATGGCCATGAAGTACCTGGAATTCAAGCTCTTTCCCAGTCCCAGCGCAGATGCCTCCTCTACTTTAGTTCCTGTACCTGCTGCTCTCTCTCTCTGCATTGGCAGAGTCCTTTCTTCCTGCCTGTCCTCTTTAAAATTTCCTGTCTTCAACCAAGTGACCAACTTCCAAGCTAGCTCTATTTCTGATTTCTCACTTTACCATCTGCTTACCTGACACTTTTCTGGCCCAGCCACAATGAGAAATGGGTTCTCCTTATTTTCTAGCCACCAATTCTGTCTGCTCTCATGATCTCCATGGCTGTGATCCACTCCACACGAACTGTAGAAATTCTCCAGTGCAAATAACTGGAGCACTTATGTTATGTTCCTTTACAAGAAAGCCCTAATAAGTTCCAAATGAGCCATTTAAACTGAGCCAACACATTTGGGCGGGGGGTCGGGGGGTGGAGGGTGGGGGGTGAAGTTGGTCTCATTTTGAAGTTATACTTTCAATGTAATGAGCAATAAAACAGAATTCGTACAGTTTTCACAAACACACAATCAAGTTAATTTCCACATTAAAGTGGTCATTCTAAGAGATAAACAGAATTACTATACCATGAATGGGATGGCCAAATACAGACAACACACTTTTGCATATACACATTATTGTTCTAACTTCACATTGTGCATCAAATTTCATATAATCACCTCAAATCAAAATTCATCTTTGACACTCTCCCTCTTTATATTTTGGAAATTTCTTAGTGTTTTCAATGATTAATACTAGTTCCTCAGCTGGGTGTGGTGGCAGACACCTGTAATCTCAGCCCTTTGGGGAGGCCAAGGCAGATGGATTATCTGAGGTCAGGAGTTAGAGACCAGCCTGGCCAACATGGTGAAACCCCATCTCTACTAAAAAATACAAAAATTAGCTAGGTGTAGTGGCAGGCACCTGTAATCCCAGCTACTTGGGAGGCTGAGGCAAGGTAATAGCTTGAACCTCGGAGGCAGAAGTTACAGTGAACCAAGAGCACACCATTGCATTCCAGCCTGGGCAACAAGAGTGAAATTCCCTCTCAAAAAAAAAAAAAAAGCACTAGACACTCTTCCTTCTAGTTTTGTTCCCTGACTACTAAAGTCTCTTATTACTCCAAACATTTGTTTTTGTCATTCTTTTCTCACAACTGACTATTCTTGTTTCCATTCCATGAGGGTGATTTCATATACAAAGTGACACTGGACAATAAAACCACTTAAGTCATTTGTATAAGATAACTGGATACTTTAGCAGATGCCCTTTCAAAATATAACAAAGTGGTCATTAGGAATTTCAAATGCTTGTGTTTCTCCAAAACATGTAGCTAAAAGAGAATTTCTGATTTACAAAGACCTCTAAGCTACTTTCACATTACTTAAGTGACTTCTCAACCCCAAAGTTGATCTCGAAGTACCACCACCAGCTATGAAGTCACTCAACTAAAGTCTCCAATGGGTGTAAAGTCTCTTATCTTTTACTGAAAAACCGGGATTTAAAAAATGTTTTTATTCTCTCAGAATGATATTTTCATTTTAAATTAACACAGAAAGAGCTAGGTACTTCAGATGATTTAATATTTACAGGCAGTTAAATAAAAATCTACATTCTTTTCAAAGGTAATTGCATGAACATATAAATGCTATTTTAGAAATGGACTGCTCTTTAGCTGAGTATGAATGTGAGTATGGATCTTAGAGCCCTATGGAGATTTAAAGACAAAAATCCATTCTTAAACGCAATAAAAAGGACAACAATATTTTGTTATTTCTGTTTACTTTGCACCTAAGGTCAGAATGGATCAGCGAACTGGACAGACATGGAAGTTGAATTACCTGTTCTTTGAATTCTCAATCAACAAACACTTACAGTGCACCCTTGCCAATACAATCTCACAAGTTTATTACATGACAATGCCCTCCAGCTAGCTAAGGGGGACATGACTAATAGACTTAAATAAGTCTTTATCATTAATTAAATTTCATTTCAAGAATGGTCACAAGGGAGCATTTAGAGGTATCAAATTAACAAACTCCATGCAAAGTGAGGAGTGTTGGGTGAAATTAGACCACTAGAGACTAAGGCTACCTGAAAATGTGATTTGAAAGCTGACAGGGTTGGAATAGAGAAAACAGAGAAAAGCTAAGAGGAGGCAGTTGTAGGAATGAGTGTCCTTACCAAGTTGAAGACAACTAGAACAAGAGTAGTCAAGTATCTATGAAGTGACTGGGTGTACCATGCTGTAGACTGAGACGGGGCAGAAGGGCTTTGCATGCTAGGCTAAGGGCAAAACTTTATTCTGCAAGTAGAATATGCCATCTGAAGGATTTTGAAGGAAAAAAGAATATGATATGATGAAAACCATGTCTTAAATTAATTTGCACATGAAGAAGAGAAGTATATCAACCAGGCAACCAATGATGAATAGCCAGCAACCTGCCTATTTCTGACCCAGGATAACTGAAATTCAGAATTTTGGGATTGAATTAGACAAAATTCCTCATGAACTTCAACTGTAAGGGAGAGTACAATGTTTGGGAGGCCGAGGCGGGTGGATCCCTTGAAGTCAGGAGTTCAAGACAACCCTGGCCAACATGGTGAAACGACATGTCTACTAAAACTACAAAAATTAGCTGGGTGCAGTGGCACATGCCTGTAATCCCAGCTATTCTGGAGGCTGAGGCATGAGAATTGCTTGAACCCAGGAGGTAGAGGTTGCAGTGAGCCAAGATCCTACCACTGCCCTCCAGCCTGGGCGAAAAGAGCAAAACTCTGTCTCAAAAAACAAATAATAATAATAATAATAATTAAATAAAAATACAATGTGGACTTGTTTGATCTGAAAGATGATATGATAGATATAAAATGTGTACTGTTAGACAGATATGCAAATGCATAAAGCTTATACTCAGTAAATGGTATCATGGAGAGGGTTCTTTGAAGAATTGGCTAGGAATGGAGTTATTGACTAACCCTGGCTATCACTGCTTCCTTCACTACCTTGTTTCTAGCTGATCTTCCCCCTAAGTATCTCATTTTCAAATAAGGGTAAAAGATGATGAAATAATCTGTTTACAATGAACATGCTACCAAGTGCAAAACATCAATTAATCTACAATTAATGAACTCGGGTTGTATGCTATTAAAATAGCAAGTAGCCTTATTTTTCCCTGTAAGATTAAAGTATTTTTGCCTTAAAAATAAAAGATTCCATCATCTGGCACCTCTGCTATTAAGGACTGACATTTTAAGAGTTCTCTGCCTTCCTACATTTTAAGAGGTCAGGGGTAGTGAATAATATTTTACACACTGAGTGCTACAAATTGCACCGTAATAAGATTCTGTAATTTCAAATGTTATCTGGTAGTGAGAGCTGGCAGCAATGAGTTTTAATAGCGAATTTAAAAATATAAATTGTGATTCGGAAAAAGCATTAAGAAAATAAGGTACTTTGAAAAAAACTGGCTTGTCCTACAGAGGCCCCTTTGATTTGTTCCATGGGATTTTTGTCAGTTACTCTACAGGAGCAAGTAGCTTTTAGTTATGCCCTTCAGTGAGGAAAAGGAAAAATCTTTGAATTATGAACTTCAGGAGTTAATTTTTCTCATTTAAGATTCAGATACTATTTACCAGACTGACTGTGGAATGAGAATATGATTATTACATTTCTCTCCTTCTAAAAGTGTTAGAAAGATACACAGGTCAAAATACGCTTAGCTGTGTGTTTAACTGTGTAATTCAAAACTGTATTACTTTGTGAGTGCTCTAAAAATCTATAATTATGTTATCCAATATGACCTGGGGCAATATTCGTGCCAATCGATCATGCAGCCACTTGCCACCTGTGGCTTTGAGAATCTGAAATGTGATGAGTACAAGTAAGGACTTACAAATTTGTTTAATTTAGATTTAAATTTTAGTAGTCACATGAGGATAGTGATGACCATGTTGGACAGTATATGGGAGGTGGGAGAAATGCTCGTAGTCATGATAGCCAACTGGTTCTGCCTGGGTTCTAAACCAGGCTTCACAATCACTCTTAGTACCTCCAGGGAATAAGAGAAAGTATTCCATGCCCTCAATTCAATTATTAACATATCTTTCTGCTCTTTCAACTATTAATTTTAAAATTAGCTTCTCTTCTTCCTCAACCCATCCCCATTTTCAGTGGATTCCCAATCAGTAACTAAACTGTAGGTTTGCTTCTTCAAAGCAAGTGAATAAATAAAATAAATATCCCAGTCTCCATGGTTCAAAGCTAGAGTTTTTCTCCTCTTTCTATGCTACCCCATTACTCCCATTGGTCGGCCCATCATCATTTATTTCTTGGAACAACTACTACAGTTTCCTAACTGGGTTTCTTATTCCCATTTCTGCTGCTTCCTCTCCACCTTCCTTGATCCTTCTTCAAAACTGCTGCTCAGTTGGTATGTCCCAAATGCAATTCCAATGTTTCCAACTGCTGTAAAACCCACTAGGACTGCCTTTCGTTTTCTGGGAAAAAAATTAAATAAAATGCAAACTCCTCAACACAGGTAATTTCCTGCTCTCATTCTCTCATTTCCTGCCACTCTGCAACATTTATTCTATGCTCCTTGAGCATGTAATGTTTTCCTGTCATCTTGATCTTGCTATGGACTAGATACATAGCCTTCCTTTTCTATACAGCTGGACTGCTACAGCTTCTTGCTCCCAGTCCTCACCCTTCACTCCTTGCCTCCACACTTTCACACAGACACAAACATCACTGTCACAACCACCACCACCATTATTTCAGTTACAAACATCTATTGTAGTTCAAGCAATATGTTCTCAAGAAAATGTTGCTTTAGCTTTCAAGGATGACATGGGTTCCCACCTCTCTACTTCCTACTCACTATATGTGGGCTTCCACCACAATGAACTGAAACTATTAAATGTTAATATCCCCTCCAGCAGCCTGTGGGCAACTAGGAAACAGGGACTTAATTTTTCCTCCTATATATCTGGTGCATGAGACCGTGTACCTATCTACCTCAGAGTTGATAAATTCATGAATAAATGATATAATTAAAACAAACTGAGACAGAGGATTTAGAGATAAAATAAAAATTAGAATAAACCAAAAATAACTAAAGTTCTTTCTGTGTATTCAAAAAGTCCTATTTTAGGATCCTAAGACAACATGGTTTTGCTCATATACGTGTATGTGTGTGCGCACATGTGTATATGTAAATACACCCATGTATTAATATTTGATTGTTCCTGGAAAGCATGTAAATATGATTTGAAGACATAAACATGCCAGAAACATTTTTTTGGAAGAAGGAGCTAACAAGTTATCATGTTACAAAATATGCAGCCTTGCTACTGGTGATTTGCACTTGGTTCTAAAGAAATGAATTTCTGGAAATGGGAAGAGGAGTCCCCAGCAAGATGGCTGAATAGGAAGAGCTCTGGTCTGCAGCTCCCAGGGAGACAAACACAGAAGGTGGGTGATTTGTGCATTTTCAACTGAGGTACCTGGTTCATCTCCCTGGGACTGGTTAGACAGTGGGTATAGCCCATGGAGGTCTAGGTGAAGCAGAATGGTGCTTTGCCCTCACCCAGGAAGCACAAGGGCTTGGGGGAATGTCCCTCCTTTAGCCAAGGGAAGCCTTGAGGGACTATGCCAAGAGGTTCAGTGCATTCTGGCCCAGATAACTGCTTTTCCCACGGTCTTCCCAACCCACAGACCAGGAGATTCCCTCAGGTGCCTATGCCACCAGGGCCTCGGGTTTCAAGCACAAAACTGGGTTGTCATTTGGGCAGACAATGAGCTAGCTGGAGGAGTTTCTTTTTTCTTTTTTATCCCCAGTGGCTCCTGGAACCCCAGTGAGACAGAACCATTCACTCCCCTGATGGGGTGCTGAAGTCAAGGAGCCACATAGTCTTGCTCAGCAGATCCTGCCCTCAGGGAGCCCAGCAAGCTATGATCCACTGGCTTGAAATTCTCACTGCCAGCACATCAGTCTGAAGTTGACCTGGGATGCTTTAGCTTGCTGGGTGAGGGGTGTTTGCCATTACTGAGGCTTGGATAGGGGTTTTTCCCCCACAGTGTAAACAAAGACGCCAGGAAGTTCCCACTAGGCGGAGCCCACCACAGCTCTGCAAAGCTGCTGTAGTAGACTGCCTCTCTTGATTCCTCCTCTCTGGACAAGGCATCTCTGAAAGAAAGGCAGCAGCCTCAGTCAGGAGCTTATAGACCTAACTCCCACCTCCCTGGGACAGAGCACCTGGAAGAAGGGGCAGCTGTGGGTACAGCTTCAGCAGACTTAAAACATTCTTGCCTGTGGGCTCTGAAGGGAGCAGCAATCTCCCAGCATAGTGCTCAAGCTCTGCTGAGGGACAGACTGCATCCTCAAGTGGTTCCCTGACCCATGTGCCTCCTAACAAAAAGACACCTTCTAGCAGGGGTTGACAGACACCTCATGCAGGAGAGCTCCAGCTAGCATCTGGTAAGGTGCCCCTCTGGGATGAAGCTTCCAGAGAAAGGAGCAGGTAGCAATCTTTTCTATTTTGCAGCCTCTGCTGGTGATACCCAGGCAAACAGGGTGCAGAGTGGACACCCAGAAAACTCCAGAACACCTGCAGAAGAGGGACCTAGCTGTTAGAAGGAAAACCAACACACAGAAAAGAATAGCATCAACGTCAACAAAAAGGATGACCACACAAAAACCCTGTGCAAAGGTCACCAATAGCAAAGACCAAAGGTTGATAGATCCATAAAGATGAGGAAAAACCAGCACAAAAAGGCTGAAAATTCCAAAAACCATAATGTCTCTTCTCCAAAGGATCACAACTCCTCACCAGCAAGGGAACAAAACTGGATGGAGAAAGAGTTTGACAAATTGACTTAAGCAGGCCTCGGAAGATGGGTAATAACAAACTCCTCTGAGCCAAAGGAGCATGTTCTTACCCAAAGTAAGGAAGCTAAGAACCTTGAAAAAAGGTTAGAGGAATTGCTAATATAATCAGTTTAGAGAAGAAAATAAATGACTTAATGGAGCTGAAAACCACAGCATGAGAACGTCGTGAAGCATGCACAAGTATCAATAGCCTAATCAATCAGGCAGAAGAGAGGATATCAGAGATTGAAGTTCAACTTAATGAAACAAAGTATGAAGACAAGACTAGGAAAAAAATGAATGAAAAGAAATGAATTAAGCCCCCAAGAAATATGGGATTATGTGAAAAGATAAAACCTACATTTGATTGGTGTACCTGAAAGCTAAGGGGAGAATAGAAGCAAGTCGGAAAACACATTTTGGGAAACTTTTCAGAAGAACTCCCCCAGTCTAGCAAGACAGATCATCATTGAAATTCAAAAAATACAGAGAATACCATAAAGATACTCCTCTAGAAGAGCAACCCCAAGACACATAATTTTAAGATTCACCAAGGTTGAAGTGAAGGAAAAATTGTTAAGGACAACCAGAGAGAAAGGTTGGGTTACCCACAAAGGAAAGCCCATTAAACTAACAGTGGATCAGTCTGCAAAAACCTTACAAGCCAGAAAAGAGGGGGACCAATATTCAACATTCTTAAAATGAATTTTCGACCCAGAATTTCATATGCATCGAAACTATGCGTTTATGTGAAGAAAAAATAAAATCCTTTACAGACAAGCAAATGCTAAAGGATTTTGTCACCATCAGGCCTGCCTTTCAAGAGCTTCTGAAAGCAGCACTAAATATGGAAAAGAAAAAACATTATCAGCCACTGCAAAAACAAATCAAAATGTAAAGACCATTGACACTATGAAGAAACTGTATCAACCAATGGGCAAAATAACCAATTATCATAATGAAGGATCAAATTTACACATAATATTAACCTTAAATGTAAATGGACTAAATGTCCCAATTACAAGGCACAGACTAGCAAATTGGATAGAGTCGAGCTCCTTCAGTGTCCTGTATTCAGGATATTGATCTCACCTGCAGAGACACACATAGGCTCAAAATAAAGGGATGGAGAAATATTTACAAAGCAAATGGAAGGCAAAAAAAAGCAGGGGTTGCAATCCTAGTCTCTGATAAAACAGCATTTAAACCAACAAAGATCAAAAGAGACAAAGGCATTACACAATGATAAAGTGATCAACCCAACAGGAAAAGCTAACTATCCTAAATATATATGCACCCAATACAGGAGCACTCAGATTTATAAAGCAAGTTCTTAGAGACATACAGAGAGACTTAGACTCCTACACAAGAATAATGGGAGACTTTAACAATCCACTGTCAATATTAGACAGATCAATGAGACATAAAATTAACAACGATATTCAGGACTTGAACTCAGCTTTGGACCAAGCAGACCTAATAGACATCTACAGAACTGTCTACCATCAATCAACAAAATATATATTCTTCTTACCACCCACATAGCACTCATTCTAAAACTGACAACATAATTGGAAGTAAAACACTCCTCAGCAAATGCAAAAGAATGGAAATCATAACAGTGTCTCAGACCACAGTACAATCAAATTATAACTCAGTAGTAAGAAACTGACTCAAAATGGCACAGTTACATTGAAACTAAGCAACATGCTCCTGAATGATTATTGAGTAAATAATGAAATGAAGGCAGAAATCAAGAAGTTCTTCGAAACCAATGACAACAAAGGCACAACATATCAGAATCTGAGACACAGCTAAAGCAGTGTTTAGAGGGAAATTTATAGCACTAAATAAATGTCCAAAGGAGAAAGCAGGAAAGATCTAAAATTGAAACCTTAATCTCAATTAAAAGAACTAGACAAGCAAGAGCAAACAAATTCAAAAGCAAGCAGAAGACAAGAAATAACTAAGATCAGAGCAGAACTGAAGGAAATAGACACACAAAACTCAAGAAAAATCAATGAACCCAGGAAATTTTTTTTGAAAAGATTAACAAAATAGATCACTAGGCAGCCAAAGAAGAAAATAGAGACGAACTAAATAGATACAATAAAAATTGATAAAGGGGAGATCACCACTGATGACACAGAAATACAAACTACCGTCAGTGAATACGATAAACACCTCTACTCAAATAAACTAGAAAATCTGGAAGAAATGGATATATCCCCAGACACATACATCCTACCAAGACTAAACAAGAAAGAAGTCAAATCCCTGAATAGATCAATAACAAGTTATGAAATTGAGGCAGTAATTGATAACCTATCAACCAAAGAAAGCCCAGGACCAGATGGATTCACAGCTGAATTATACCACAGGTACAAAGAGGAGCTTGTACCATTCCTTCTGAAACTATTCCAAACAACAGAAAAAGAGGCATTCCTCCCTAACTCATTTTATGAAGCTAGCATCATCCTGATACCAAAACCTAGTAGAGACACAACAAAAAAAGAAAAATTTAGGCCAATATCAATGAGGAACATCGATGCAAAAATCCTCATTAAAATACTGGCAAACCAATTCCAGCAGTACATCATAAAGCTTATCCCCCATGATCAAGTTGGCTTCATCCCTGGGATGCAAGTCTGGATCAACTTATGTAAATCAATAAACATAATCCATCACATAAACCAAACCTATGACAAAAACCACATTACCTCAATAGAGAAAAGGCCTTCCATAAAATTCAACACCCCTTCATGCTAGAAACACTCAATAAACTAGGTGTTGATGAAACGTATCTCAAAATATTAAGAGCTATTTATGACAAACCCACAACCAATATAATATTGAATGGGCAAAAACTGGAAGGATTCCCTTTGAAAACTGGCAAAAGACAAGGATTACCTCTGTCAATACTCCTATTTAACACAGTATTGGAAGTTCTAGCCAGGGCAATCAGGCAAGAGAAAGAAATAAAGTGTATTCAAATAGGAGGAGAGAAAGTCAAATTACCTCAGTTTGCAGATGACATGATTGTATATTTAGAAAATCCCATGGTCTCACCCCAAAAACTCCTTAAGCTGATAAGCAACTTTAGCAAAGTCTCAGGATACAACTTCGATGTGCAAAAATCAGAAGCCTTCCTATACACTAATAGACAAACAGAGAACCAAATCATGAGTGAACTTTCATTCACGATTTCTACAAAGGGAATAAAATACCTAGGAATACAACTTAACAAGGCTTGGGAAGGACCTCTTCAAGGAGAACTACAAATCACTGCTCTAGGGAATAAGAGAAAACACAAACAAATGGAAAAACTTTCCATGCTGATGTATAGGAAGAATCAATGTCATGAAAATGGCCATACTCCACCAAGTCATTTATAGATTCAATACTATTTCTTTCCAGCTACCACTGACTTTCTTCAGATTTAGAAAAAAGTACTTTAAATTTCATGTAGAACCAAAAAGAGCTCCTATAACCAAAACAATTCTAAGCAAAGAGAACAAAGTTGGAGGCATCATGCTACCTGACTTCAAACTATACTACAAGGCTACAGTAGCCAAAACAGCATGGTACTGGTGTCAAATCGGATATATAGACCAATGGAACAGAAATAACCCCACACATCTACAACCATCTTATCTTTGACAAACTTGACAAAAACAAGCAATGGCAAAAGGATTCTTCATTTAATCAATGATGTTGGGAAAACTAGCTAGCCACATGCAGAAAACTGAAATTAAATTCATTTCTTATACCTTACACAGAATTAATTCAAGATGGATTAAATATTTAAATGTAAGATCTAAAACCATAAAAACCCTATAAGAAAACCTAGGCAACACCATTCAGGACATAGGCATGGGCAAAGACTTCCTGACTTAAACAGCAAAAACAATGGCAACAAAAGCCAAAATGGACAAATGGGATCTAATTAAACTAAGGAGCTTCTGCACAACAAAATAAACTATCATCACTGTGAAAGGCGACCCATAGAATGGGAGAAGATTTTTACAATCTATCCATCTAACAAAGGGCTAATATCCAGAATTCCCAAGGAACTTAAATGTACAAGAAAAAGACAAGCCACCCCATCAAAAAGGGGGCAAAGGATATGAACAGACATTTTTCAAAAGAAGACATTTATGCAGCCAACAAACAAAGAAAAGCTCATCATCACTCATCATTAGAGAAATGCAAGTCAAAACAACAATAAGATACCATCTCATACCAGAATGGCAATCATTAATAAGTCAGGAAACCACAGATGCTGGAGAGGTTGTGAAGAAATCGGAACACTTTTTCACTGTTGGTGGGAGTATATATTAGTTCAACCATTGTAGAAGAGAGTGGTAATTCCTCAAGGAACTAGAAATAGAAATACCATTTGACCCAGCAATCTCATTACTGGGTATGCCCAAGAATTATAAATCACTCTACTATAAAGACACATGCGCATGTATGTTTATTGCAGCACTGTTCACAACAGCAAAGACTTGGAATCTACCCAAATGCCCATCAGTGTTAGACTGGATAAAGAAAATATGGCATATATTATACACCATGGAATACTATGCAGCCATAAAAAAGAGCAAGTGCATGTCTTTTGCAGGGACATAGATAAAGCTGGAAACCATCATTCTCAGAAAGCTAAAACAGGGACAGAAATCCAAACACAGCATGGTCTCATTCATAAGTGGGAGTTGAACAATGAGAATATACGGGCACCGGTGGGGGAACATCACACACTGGGGCCTGTCAGTGGGTGGGGTAAGGGGAGGAATAGCATTAGGAGAAATACTTAATACAGTTTGGTAGGTGCAGCAAACCACTATGGCACGTGAATACCTGTGTAACAAACCTGCATGTTCTGTACATGTATACCAGAACTTAAAAGTATTTTTAAAAATGAAAATAGGAGACAAGACAATTAAAAGGCAATTAAACCTTGAAAAAAAAAAAGAAATACATTTCTTTTCACTTCTTGTTTGAGGGCATTTTCTCTGCCCTTTTCTTGTCTTCCCTACTCACAGTAAGACAGAGAAGTGGTTTGAGTTATTTGGCCAACAATTTTATGTTCTATTTAGGCCCTCACGAAGTTAGTGCCAGCTAATACTGTATACAAATCAAAATGTTTTCCACCAAAACCCTTATTTCCAGCTATATTTAATCAAATAGCCAAGTTAGAATCCCCAAAATACAAAGTAATATCTTTTATAATACAGCATATCTCTGAATGAGCAGTGTAGGTATTTTGTAAGTAAAATAATCATTATCTATTCTATAAAATAAGAGAATTTATTATAATCACAAAAGGTATCATAATGGCTCCGGGATGCCATGTACAAGTTCAGATCACTTGGCAGAAATATTGCCTGAATTCTATTGTCGAGTTAGGAAGCCACTCAGGAAATGGTATTAGTACGGAAGAGAAGCCAGGGCACAGCCCAGATTGAATACTCACCAAGAATCAAAGTAGACAAGATAACAGAAATCTGAGCTATTTTAAAAATCAAGAATTCAGAATTTAGAGCACATTTTTGTCTCTCTAGAAGTTTCAGTGAAACAGTCACCTGTGCAAATGAATCACATCTTCTCTTTTCAAAGAGATTTTCCATTTTTAAACCTAATATTTTAAATTGCTTTAATTCCTAAGTGAGCAGAACCTGCAGCATATTTCCCTAATCAATTTGGAGTAGCGATAATTCCCAAGTAATTACATTAATGAAAAGGAAGTGACAAAGATAACCTCAGATGGCAGGTAAAACAAAAGTTACCCATGTTTACATTAGAAATAAACATAAATTTAAATGATTATGAAAATTACACTTTAGAGAAACCAAGAAGCTGTTTCACCTCACTTTATCACATTAGTTTAATTGGGAGACAGATGCCCCTTTCTCACATTTTGCAAAATTAATATAAGAATTATTGACTTGTATTTACCTGAAAGCTATTTAACATGCAAATATATTAAAGATCTGAGTGGCTCAAATTAAAGAATCTGTTATGCAAAAAAGTGTTTCCAATCCAAAATTTGAAAATAAATTGTCAAATAGTTGCCCACAGAAAGCTGAGAATCTGTGTAAGTCAGCTATTCAAAGAGAAAATCATTGTAAATGTACACATAAAATTTACATAGCAAAACACATAAAGTGAACAAAATGCAAAGTATTGGCCATGGGTTTATATTTCTTCATTATTAAAATGACCTTTTAATCTATTAGACTTCTATGAGAAATATTACTAAATAAATTTTATCAAAATTATAAAATTTAAATAATCATATTAACTGTTTTATGCATATAAGCAATAGTGGCATTCCAAATATTGAGAGGTTATAGTTTTTAAGAAGTTATAAGCACTTACTGTTATTTCCTTGCAGCAAAAATCTACATCCACCAAAACGCCTTGAAGTTATTATCTGTTAAAAAGTCACAAAAACATGAATATGTTAATTTAAAATGCAATAAACTCTAAATTGCAATACCTAAATAAGATTCTTTTATGTTCATAAATAAGAAATATAACTGTTACAGTTTTAGCTTATTTTCATAAATTAAAAACTACAAAAGGCAGTGAAAATTATTTCTCAATGTACATCACAAGTTAAAGATACCAAATACTACTGAGAAAAGAAAGAAAATTTCAATTACAGAAAAACAAAAATAGTTGGACAAAATAATGTATTTATTTTTCCCCCATAATGTTTATGAATAACATGATTATTGGTTTATATTTTATGGATAAAGAAGTTTTAGTTTTAGTCTCATTAGAGATTAATGTTTTAATGTTTATCCAAAATTGTCTTTGCTTCAAGGAATCTTTAATTCATCAGACAAACTTGAAAATAACCAAGAGAAAAAAGAACTAACCAAAAATCTAATTAGATCTAATCTAATTAGAGACACTATTTTTGAAGAATCAGAAAATATATGCTGCAATAGACAGGTCAAGTACGTTATTTCACGCAATATTTGATCAATTTTCTGAAGAAAAATAAATCATTTATTATGTGCTAGATGTTGAGTAGTATCCGAATATTCAACCTGAAATAAAGAACTTAAGTAATCATCTAAATCACTCAGGCCAAAAGACCAATTTACAAGAATTACCCAGTTCACTGGGGCAAATATTATTGGATGAATCTTTTTCTTGAATTATTTCCTAAATGGTAATTTTTACTTTTTATGGTTGGAATGCATCAGACACATAAGGAGACAACATGGCTTGAATTAGACATCTAAAATCAAAATAAAATCATCTGAACATATGCTTTAACAAAACAAATTTTTACTCAGGAGATGTTTCTATTTCCATGAAAGTATCTAAAATATGCTCTAATTATATGAGGATTTGATTTGGACAGAAATATTATTTCATTGTAATTATGCATTTTCATTTTATCTCTATCCATCTTAATTTCTGTTCCTCTTCCAGCTAATGTTAAGAGCACAAGGCAACTATTGAAATGTTTTTCTGGTAATCTGCTCAAAACAGTTTTAAAAGCTACATCACGCCAAAACATTTTCTACTATAGAAAAGTAAGTAATTCAAAATTGGAATCATGCTATTTTGTTTAACAAGTTTTTTTATTTGAGTAATCAAAACCTGATGGCATTGACAGGGCACAGTGGCTAATGCCTGTAACCTCAACACTTTGGGAGGCACAAAGATCACTTGAGGCCAGGAGGCAAAATCCTGCCTCTACTAAAAACCAAAAATAGCCGGGCATGGTGGTGCACACCTGTAATCCCAACTACTCTTGAGGCTGAAAAATAAGAATCCTTTCGAATCTAGGAATATGAGGTTGAGCCAAGATTGCTCCAGTACACTCCAGCCTAAGTAGCAAAGTGAGACTGTCACACACACACACACACACACACACACACACACACACACACACAAAGGGAAAAAGAAAAAAGAAAGAAAATCTGTAACCTAAAATATTTTATAATTTACGATGCTAATTTTTTAAATCATGCAACTTGGAATTGATGATATCAATATTTTTAAAAGGAAATAAAATGTTTTAAAATTTCTATAATAAATTTAAGAACTGGTCTTTCATTATACAGGCAAAACAGTATCAGATTTTAGCTTAAGAGTTATTTGCACAGAAAAGATATGACAAGGTAAGTAATAACTTAGCTGGTTTTTTAGAGACCTCTTATTATAAAAGCTATTTAATGGTAATTATTTTGAGATTAAAGTTAGAGAACTTGAATAAAAATTAATAATTGTTGATTTCTACTCTTTACCAAAATACTGGCATTTTGACATTATTTCCTGTGAATCCCAAACTTCGGTTTTGTTAATGTAGGGCAACTCTTTAAAATCTATTGTTATAAAATTAAATTTTTATCTTCTAATACAAAGTGTAACTTTAAGTAAAAATGAAGCTATATGAAGTTAACATATCTTAAAAGGTACCTTATTTGTCTCCATAAAAAAAAAAATTCTAGCTATAGAAATTCCTGCGATACATGGTGTTTCTTTGGGACAATAGAGAGATCATTTCAGAAATTTTAGTTTCTTACCTTCTCTATATAATTACATCTTTAGTATTTTTATAATAAAAAAAATCTTCTTACTCCATGGAAATACTCTAGTACCACAACATGCTTTACTCCTGTTAAGTCAGCATAAGGTGTTCTACCTTGCTAAAGGTATTTGGAGAGCAGAAGCTACTATTAAACAGGAGGAAATGGGTAGCTCCTGATTTTTAGATTTAGATTGTACTCAGGGTGGTTTAAGGAAGAGTAATCATGAAATAAATACCTCCTACCATGAAGTTCAACATTCTCTATACTTCTATTTTTCACCAAAGGATTGCTTTTCCTTTCGTCAAATACCCTACAGAACACACACTACCTGATAACATTGTGTTAGGCTATGATTGCTGAGCTATCTGAAGTTATAAAAATATTTCATTAAATGATGTGTTATTTGAAAATAGCTGTCAAGGAATTTTGTATGTAGGCCCTAGGGCCCTGCCCTTTCCTCTCTTCACATTGCCTCCCAAACTGTGGTTTCAGAAGCCACCCTGATAAAACCTCAAGGCTTTGAGAGAGCAAAGTCTGAAATCCACTTCTGCATTTCCATTATTTCCTTTTATTTCAAAAAACAGTGGGAGAAGAGACATGGGAAGCTGTGTTTGCTGGGAAGAAAAAGGGAAATACAAGAGAAGAAACAATGTTGACAATTTGAGCAAAAAGAGAGCAAAGAGCCGAGTTTAGAAGTTTGCAATGTATATTCCAAAGTTGCAGGAAACTGGTGGGGAAACACAACCCTGAAACAGATGCTTTTGAGAAAAACTACTACAGGTAAATTAAACTTTACAGGCAACATGTTTATCTTCCTTCTTCCAGATGCTATGTACGTATGTGTGTGTGTGTGGATATGATATAAACCTGATTTTCTGATATGTTAGGTGATTTACAACATGATTCAGTTTGAGAATGATTTTAATACAGTTATATTCCAATGGCAAAACTTACAAAATACAGGTACATTCCTCAATAACCAAGGACATCTAATCACCATTCCATTATGTGAATTGCCTTAAAAAGTCTTCTGCATCCTGGAAGAATTTTTGTGAACTACAGAGGTTAATGCAGCATAGGAATTGACACTTAAAGTAGATCTGTTACTTAAAATGTGACTCTGGTCCCAAATACAGTCATTATCCTTTTGTCATGCCTTTTATTGTTAAACCCGCTAACATCTAATTACGTTTGGAAGAAATAAAAGGGGAAAAAAAATGCATTCAAGTGGCTGCTCTAGGATTCACACCCAATACCTGAGGAGTATGCACAGTATTTTGGCTTACTGAGATGTTAATTCTCTCTTTGAGAATGTTTGGAAGCTCAGCGCCAGATCCTGGTTTCTGGCTTGCCAAAAGACATGCTGGTTTCTTGGTGTGGTTTTCTAGATCTTTTGCTATTAGCGCATAATTTGACAGTATGCTGCCCCAGTAGCAGAATTCATGAGAGGCTTTCAGTTTTGTTCTGCCAATGAGGATTCTTGACTGCATGTAGTGCTGGCCTCTGAAGACCGATCCATAATATTTGTCTTATAAAGGCTTGTCATCTCATAGCACGACTAATGCTACAAAATAATCCACAAAGAGCCAGGTTCTCCCAGCATGAGCTACTCCCTGAGGGTAAGTTAGGCACTACCAGAAACCACATTAACGTCTTTATCATCAAACTTGGGTGCTTAAAATAGACTGCTTGAAAGTGGACACATTACACAGTCCCATGCTGCACTGCTGACTTGGGGAGTGGATTAGGCCTGTAATCCCCAATGTTCATTTTCTACAGTATCCCATTGTGGGAAACAGAACAAATAAACTTCCAGATTTTGGCAGTCTTCTTTGTATAGTCATTTTCAGAGGCAAAGCTTGCTAAATAACTATGTGGTTGATGGAATAAAGCAAAACATAAAAAAAAAATTCATGGTTTTACCAATATTTTCCCATATTATTTCAGTGAAAAACATTCTATTATTTTCAGCTATATTTTTACTACTACATAATTATACTTTGACCGCATTCTGTGTTTAACTATTGTTTATTAGTCCTTTTTTGTGGTGTGCAATAATGACAGTTTAAAAATCCTATGAAATATTTGTATGCTCATAAGGCCAAAGGAATTTGGTCAGTCTCCTTTGGGACTGGTTGCATCCGCAGTGAAAATCTAAACTACCCTTGAATTCTTTCGTGTGGTTCTAGTGAGAGAATGGAAATGACTCAGGACAAGCCCAGCAAGTACATTAGAAGATAAATCAAAGCATAGTATTGGATGAACTGGGAAAGTAAGCATAATCTTTATTTAGGACAGTAATTTTCAACCAGGGGTAATTTTGACCCCAGGGGACATGTGGCAACGTCTGGTCACGTTTTTCAGTGTCAACACTGGGGGTGTGCTACTCATATCCAGTGGACAGAGGCCAGGGAGGCTGCCAAACATTCTGTAATACACAAGACATCCTTACCCTTCACACCCAAAACACGATCCAGTCCAGTATGTCCACAGTGTTGTGGTTGGAATGTCCTGGTTTTGGTAACACTCAAGGAGGAGGAGAGAACATAAGCCCTATTTTTCCTACAGTTCAGTTAATCTGGCTCATAGGACAAAGCGGACAAAATACATCCGTAAGGAGTGGTGGTCTTAAGCTATGGGAAGGGCACTAGCTCAGATGCTCATGAGAGGTAAATCCATCGATTCTCTTCAGTAGATGGAAAAAAGGGAGCCCCGATGCCACCACTCCGTTTTGCAGTGGGGTGTCTAGGTGGCACTTTGAAAGGGCAAGCTGCAAAGAAAGGCCTTGCCAGGTGACACAGATAGCTGGGAGCTGCTGCAGGGAATTCATAGCTCCACGTGCTCCTTTAGTCCAGAGTCACTTCTCAGCATTTGTTCCCCATTAATTTTTACTTCGTTATCTTAGGCTGTCATTGAGCATCCTCCCTTTGAACATTTTCCATGTAAGTTATTTTATCATCGCTTTCTTGGCTTATTTGAATTCTTACAACTCTTTCACACTAACCATCTTTCCTGCTTGTTTTGGGGACATGTAATCTATTTTTTTCATTTAATCAGTTTCTTTTCCTAATCCCAAAGTACATAGTTTTGGCCTTAGCATCATTAATAAGAAATCTTAGAGAACAGGGCCTCTGTCCCGCTAAAAATAGTACATGTAAAATAATAGCATTTCACTAAGAATGTGTGGTGTTTATTGGTTAGCTAACATTATGTTCTCTTTACTCCTTTTCTTGACTCTTCCACTCATTCTTCTTACCTTCTTTCCTAGTTCCTACATTCACCAAAAGCCTCCCCTGTGCTAAGCTACTAAAACACACAAAAATAAACAGGGTTTGATGCTTATCCAGCACACATAGAAAGCAGACATGAACAGGATGCAGTTAAGCTGAGAGTGCAGGGAACAAATCTATCCAATACATTTAACAAGAGAATCGGTTTTTTTCTTCTGTAAGAATTTGTTCATGTCTAATACATGGCTTTATGTTTTATCTTGTTACTTTTCTGGTTGTTGTTTTGGTAGCATATTAATTCTTTACACATTTTAACTCTAAGCATTGGAAAATGGCAATTAGTATTTGAGAAGAATCCTTAATTTACAAATTGAGAGTTTCATAGTACCTGTATTTCATCATGACATACAAAGCATTACAAAACAGTATTTGTCACAATCGTCTTACAATTTAAGTAAAAGTATTAGCTGAGAGTGATCCTTTTCAGCCTTGGGGATTTTGGATGCAGATCTGGGTGAGATGGCTAGTTCTCTTTAAATTTTCATTGTAAGTCATGGGCAAGTGTCAAACCAAGAAGTGCAAAGACACCAAGAAAACACGAGCTAGTCTGTTTATTGTAAATAAAGGATATACTCTTAGATTTAGTTGGAGACACACTAATTAGTTTTGAAGTTTGAAAAATACATTAAATGAAAGGTAAAGCTACCTGTAGTGCATCCAAAAATATCAACCAGGTTTTTGTCATTTCAAATTTTGATATTGTGACATTTAATATACACAAAACAAGAAGCCTGTAATATTTCCTACATATTAGACAGAAATCTATATCCCTATTTAAGGTAAAAATGTAAAACTTTTCCTCTACTTCTTCATGAAGTAACAATTTAATCACTTTTAAAATATTTTAAAAATTAAGTACTGAAAATGACATAAAGTTATTACTGATTCATTGGAATCAATAATGAATTATAATTGGTCACTAAAATTATTTTTTAACAGTCAGGTACAGTGGCTCACACATGTAATCCCAGCACTTGGGAGGCTGAGGCAGGAGAAGCACTTGAACTTGGGAGGTGGAGATTATAGTAAGCCAGGATCATGCTATTGCACTCCAGCCTGGGCAACAAGAGCAAAACTTCGTCTCAAAAATATATGTATGTCTATAAATTTTTAACCTCTATAAAAGGGTCACTTTTACATTAATGTAATTTTAGAAGTGTATTTTTTAGTTGACACACTAATTGCACAAACTTATGGGGTACAATGTGATGTTCTCATACATGTAGATACTGTACAGTAACTAAATTTGGGTCAATACTTGTATACATGTATACATTGCGTAATGATCAAATCAGGGTAAACATCTAAAACACATACCATTTCCCTGTAGTAAGAACACTGAAAATCCTCTCCCTAGGTATTCTTAAATATTCAGTGCATTGTTGACTTGTCACCCTAGTGTTCAATAGTACATCAGAATTTGTTCCTCTCATCTAATTGTAACTTTATACCTGTTGACCAGGCTCTGGTAACCACTCTTCTATTCTCTACTTCAAGAAATTAACTTTCTAGATTTCACATGAGTGAGATCATGTGATATTTACTTTGTGCTTCTGGTGAATTTCATTTAACATAATGTCTTCTAGGTTCATCCATGTTGAAAATGACAGGATGCCATGCTTTTTATGGCTGAATAGTATCCACTGTGTATATATGCCACATTTTCGTTATCCATTCATGCATTGGTAGACACAAGTTGATTCCATACCTTGGCTATTGTGAATGTTGCAATAGATGTGAGAATGCAGATATCTCTTTAATGTACTGATTTCATTTCTTTTGGATATATACTCAGTTGTGAGATCTCTAGATCATATGGTAGTTTGATTTTTTTTTTAGGTAGATGTTAGCTTTTTAATGTTTCTTTTATTTTATCTTAATAGATGTCAAAGTAGAAAATTATATGGATTTTACAATATGAAAAAATGAGAATGTGTATCTAATGTTGGCTGTTCAAATCCAAAAAAAATATACTTCAGTGGAAAACAATATAAACTGTGGAATACATGCTTCATAGTACTATAAAAGCTACTTTTCTCTAATGAAATAAATGTAGAGATTTAAAAATAGAAGTTTAACATAATATTAGAGAAACAAAGTTGGAAGACTAACACTACCTTCCTTTAAGACTTACTATAAAGCTACAGTAATCAAGACAGTGTGGTATTGGTGAAGTAACAGAGAAACAGATAAATGGAACAGAACAGAGATCCCAGAAATAGACCCGCAGAAATATATTCAACTGATCTTTGACAAAGAAGCAAAGGCAATACAATGGAGCAAAAATAGTCTTTTAAATATAATGGTGCTGTAAAAACTGGACATCCACATGCCAAAAAAAAAAAAAAGCAGCATCTAGAAATAGACCTCACATTCTTCACAAAAACTAACTAAAAATGGAACTCAGACCTCAGTGTAAAGTGAAAAACTATAAAGCTCCTAGAAAATAACATGGGAGAAAATCTAGATGACCTTAAGTCTGGCGATGACTTTTCAGATAAAACACAAAGGCAAAATCTAGAAGGAAAATAATTGGTAAACTGCTTTTCACTAAAGGTGAAAATGTATGCTCTCCATAAGACGCTGTTAAGAGAATAAAAACACAAGCCACAGATTGAGAGATATTTGCAAAAGATTTATCTAATACAGGAGCTAACCAAAATATGCAAATAATTCTTAACACTCAACAGTAAGACAAAAATAAGTTGATTAAAAAATGGGCCAAAGACCTTAACAGACATCTCACCAAAGAAGATATAGAGATGGCAAATAAGCCATGTGAAAAGAAGTTCCACATCATATGTGATCAAGGAAATGCAAATCACCGCCACCACAATGGAATACCAGTCCACACCTACTGGAATGGCCAAAGTGTGGAAATCTGACAACACCAAATGCTGGGGAGATTGTACAGCAAAGGAATTCTCAGTGCTGGTGGAATGCAAAATGGAACAGCCACTTTAAAAGACAGGCTACTAGTTTCTAACAAAACCAAACATACTTTTATTATACAATTTAGCAGTGATATTCCTTTGTATTTCCCAAAAGAGCTGAAAACTTACGTTCATACCTGTACAATTATGTTTATAGCAGCTTTATTCATAATTCCCAAAACTTGGAGGCAATTAAGATGCCCTTCAGTAGGTAAATCCATAAATGGATAGAGCACCGTAAGCCACTGGAATACTGTTAAAGACTTTTTAAAAAATGCTCCATGAAGCCATAAAAAGACATGGAGGAAATTAAGGCATTTGCTAATACATAAAAGAAATTCATCTGTGAAGTCTACACAGTGTATGATTCCAACCATATGTCATTCTGAAAAGAAAGTGAAATGATCAGTGGTTGCCAGAAGTTGCAGGGAGAGAGGGATGAACAGGTGGAGGACAGAGGATGTGGGGGTCAGTGAACCTACTCAGTGTGACGCTGTAACGGTGGACGCATGGCATTCTATCTTTTATCAAACCCATAAAATATGTAACACCAAGAGTGAAGCCTAATGTAAGGGCTTTGTGTGACAATGATGTTCTATTTATTGTAAGTGTATTGTAACAAATCTATTTCCCTGGTGGGCAATGTTGATAATTGGGAAGGTTCTGCATGTGTGGAGGCAGGGGTATATGGGAAATCTCCATTTTTTCCATTCCATTTTTCTGTGAACCTGAAACTATTAAATATATAGGCTGGAAACAGTAGCTCATGCCTAAATCCAAGCACTTCGGGAGGCTGAGGCAGGAGGATCACTTGAACCAGGAATTTGAGACCAGCCAGGGCAACATAGAGAGACCCCATCTCTACAGTCATGGCGGCACATGCCTGTAGTCCTCGCTACTTAAGAGGTGGAGATAGGAGGATTTCTTGAGCCCAGGGCTTCAAAATTTCAGTAAGTTGTGACTGCACCACTGCACTCCAGCTTGGGTGACAGAGCAAGACCCTGTCTCTAAATATAGATACACTATCTAGTCTATTGAAAAAAGAAGCTTGAAGAAATGGGGTAATTTATATTAATTAGTAGTACATTGTCAAATAATGAGATTATTCTCCATTTAGAAAAAGAATTTTTAAAGTATTACAGATTTAAAGTAATAGTGATTTCTATTCTTATATCAAAATATTCAGTAATATCTATATAAGGGCATATAACTTGATGTAATAACTAGCACATTTAAGTAAAATACACAAATGTAAATATCAAGAAATAGAACAATTTTCTTTAAAGTTATGAAAAAAAGGAAAAGTTACCTGTCTTTTAATCAAAAACATCCAAAATATTCTATACTTGCTAATGATACTGTATTAATAAAGTAATTTTAAAATGTCTAGAACTAAAATAAGTATCAATGACAGATGCTATTTGATGACAACTGCCATTATTAAAGAGGGAGGTAGAATGGTCAGACACTAACCCCATGGATTCTAGAATAAAATTCAGGTTTGGATTTACAAAGTTAGAAAAAATACTCTATATACCTTCAGTGTCCTCATCATTAGAAACAGGAATCAAACTTTTCCGACTCATATGGTTGCTCTGGGGATTATATGAGAAAATAGAAATAAAGCACTTAGAACAGATCCTGTTACAGAGTCTGCATTTCGATAAAATACTATTAGTACTTTTATTAATACATTTTTAAAATCATAAAAATGTTCCATTAAAAACTTGACCTAAGAGCCAGCATCAATGCATAAAGTAGTCACAGCCTAGATGACATGCCCTGTTCTTTAGCTGAATGGCAACGAACAAGAATGAGAGTCCTTTCTTCAACCATAGTCACAGCTAATCACACTCCCTAGAACTCAAACACATCACTCCTAAATTGCGGAGGTTGGACTAAATGATTTTGTACTTTGAAAGTATCAGTGAGAATTATAATTTGGCTACTGAGGTTTATCTCTTTTATAGTACTACAAGCTCCTGCAGTGTCAGACAGTTTTGTTTTTTTTAAAAAAAAAAAAAAAAAAAAGAGTCTCGCATTGTCACTCAGGCTGGAATGCAATGGTGCAGCTCGGCTCTCTGCAACCTCAGCCTCCCGGATTGAAGCAATTCTCCTGCCTCAGCCTCTCGAGGACCTGGAATTACAGGTGTGCACCACCATGCCCAGCTAATTTTTGTATTTTTAGTAAAGATAGGGTTTCATGACATTGGCCGGGCTGGTCTTGAACTCCTGGCCTCAGGTGATCCGGCTGCCTCGGCCTGGCAAATGCTGGGATTATAGACATGAGCCACCGTGCCTGGCCTGTACGTCTGACTCTATGGTAACTCTCAGATAGTTGCCTACTGGAAATAAAATAATTTTAGAAATAGAAGTAACTATTGGACATTCACTATATGCTAGGCATTGGGTGTCAAATATGTGCTAGACAGAGTTCTGGGTATAAACGTAAGCCTTAGCATTTTAAGTAGCTTGCCAACTTAAAATTGTAGTGAACCCACTGGCAACCACTAGGTACTAGAATCAGGTACCCCAAAATGTTTTCCAGGTCTGAAATTGAGTTGTTTTTATCAAATTTCACCAGTGATGTGAAAAGTACATTCTAAGGAAATCCCTAGATTTTATAATTTTTATGAATTTAAAACAAAAAAAATTAATGTAAGTTAATTTTGTAATTTTTGTGACATTTAGGCCTATTAAAGAGAAAACAATAACAAAAGTGATAGCCAAACAGCATTTACAAATAAGAACACTTTTCAAGAGTTACACTCACACTGATTGTGATGTTACAAAATGAGTTATGATTACACCAAAATGAAGTGAATAATTCTCCCAAATCTAAGAAGTCTGATTTAAAATTAAAAACTCAATGCTGTATAAAATTCAGAAAAATATGAATTTTCCTGTTGAAGACATAGAAGTATTTGTAACCTCTCAAAAATCCTGCAGGGGAAAAATAGAAAGAATAAGACCTAGTATTTGCTAGCACAGCAGGGTGACTATAGTAAAAAACAATTTTTCATTTAAAAATAACAAAGGGTATAATTGCAATGCTTAAAACACAAAGAAATGATACATGCTTAGGTGATGGTACCCCATTCACCCTGATGTGATTATTACACATTGTATGCCTGTATCAAAATATCTGATGTAACCCATGAACATATACCTACTACATACCCACAAAAAATAAAAATTAAAAATCCTTTGATGTTGGAAGATAACCAACTTTAAAAAGCAAGACAAGATTGTATGAAAATGGAAAACTGTGTGTGTGTCAGCATCTAATGCCTCTGCATTCCATACTTCAAGTAGCTCAGCCTACAGGGCTCCAAAATTCAAGGATGGAGACACTTAAGCCTCCAGTGGGATTGTTCTGATTGCAGGGAAGGAGTTCTGTGAGTTACTGTCAACAGAGACTGCCATGTTGTTAAGGATACTCTAAATTGTGATCTCAAAAAGATAATTACTGGAACTATTATGTACTCAATGTAACTAATACAACTATTAACTACTCAAAATTAATATAACTAATAGAGAAGGATAATATTTTAGGTGGAATATGGAATATTTACTATGATAAGGAAACACTACTTGGATACAAATATGGTGACACTAAAATTGGGACATCTGCGTGGATCATCACATAGGAAGTACTAAAAGATTGTCTCAGAAGTAGGAGGTAGTGCCGTTAGGATACAATATATATTATATGTAATACATATAGGTATATAATCTGTAGTATATATTATATAAAATACATAATAGTATATATATTATATATTAGTATATAGCATATAATAGTAATATATACTATATAATACTATATTATATATACCTATATATAAATTTATATATTATATATAAATATTAATATATATATTAGTATACATTATATACTATACTATATATATTAGTATACACTATATACTATAGTATATATACAGTATATAGTATATATGCTATATATGTTATATAGGGTATATAGTATATATATAATATATAATTTATAGGCTATATAATAATATTCCAAGTAGACCCAGCATAATAGAGGATGCCAGGTCTACTTGGCTCTAAAATGATCATTCCTTGAATCTATAGCATTATCTATTCCTAATGAAACTAAATCCAAATTCCTCAGTGAGGCTCTTGATCTTTACCAAGCAATTCAAAGCTGAGTCTCTCCCACATCATCTATAATCAGTTCATGAAAAGCAAGATGGAAATGACAGAGAAAGGAAAGAACATTATTATGTACTCACTTTCTCTCTCTCTAGGCAGGCTCACTCTAAGAATTATCCAACATAAAGCACTCTCTGCTTTGAAAATCTCAAAGAAATAGTTCATAAACTATCACAATAATCTTTGATAAAGGGGCTTTTTGTCACGAAACTTGTTCATGTATCTTACTTAATGGCTTTGGCTTTGATTTAAAGCCCCTCTTGTCACTGTGTTAACAACTGACTGTAGCTGGCCGTTCTACAGTGTACACCCTAATGACGTCTTTAATTAAAGGTGTGCCATAAAAAAAGACAGATTCATGAGATCTGATCCAGTTTGGCCACTCCATAAATGTTGGGCCTTGGACCAGTCCCATAATCCAAATGATTCTCGTGTCTCTCATCTACAAAATCAGTATAACTACCTTTCTGTTTTGGGTTTTAGAGGTAAAAGTTTGATTATAACTCATGTTTCATCGCCAACCATATAGAAGGCGTTTAGGAGTTTTTTCCTATGAGTAGCAGTATTTTTCCTGGTAGATACATTCCAGGACCTCCAGTGAATGCTTGAAACCATGGATAGTACCCACTCCTATATACAGTATGTCTTCCTATACATACACTATGAGAAAGTTTAATATGGAAATTAATCCCAGTAATAGATTAACAGTAAAATGGAAGAATTAACACACACATCAACAAAATTTATGTGAATGTGGTGTCTCATTTCTCCTCTCTCTCCTACTCTCACAATCTTTTTGTACTATACCACGGCTAACTGGACTGAGGTTTCAGTGGATAAGGGGGAACTACTATATGAGTTATCCATAATGGTAGTGCTTATTAGTAGTAGTAACTTTACTACTTCAGGAGGGAAAGGAAACCCTGTCAACTTCTACAGGGAAAACAGAAGAGGGCAGCAGTCCTAGAAGCAGAATTAAGACTACCACCGAAGAGACACAGGCATGGAAGGGGGCACCATGATGTCAGCAACAGAATTTTATGTGTCGATGTAGCTGGGTCATGGTGCCGAGATATTTGGTCAAACACAATTTTAGTGTTTCTGCTAAGGTGTTTCTTGATGAGATTAACCTTTACATTGGTGGATTTTGAGTAGAGAAGTTTGCTCTCCATAATGTGGGTGACCCTCACCCAATCACTTGCTGGCATTTATAAAATCAAGACTGACCTTCCCTAAGCAAGAAGAAAAGTGGCCAGTACACTGTCTTTGGATTCAAACTGCAGCTCTTGCCTGGATCTCTAGCCTGACAGCTTACCGTATCAGATTTTGAACTTGCCAAGCCTCCACAATCCAGTGAGCCAATAACTTAAATCTCTTGCAATCTTTCTCTCTCACGCTCTGTGTATGTGTATACACACACATATACATATTCTAATATCTTGTTGATTCTGTTTCTCTAGAAACCCTGACTAGTACCATCACTAAGGCCAAGCAACAAACTTTAAACAAGAGAAATAATCAGGATCTCCAATGTTAAAACCCATGAAACTTGCTGTAAACATGACAATACGTGTTATCTGATACGTAAGTTTCAAGATCCGTTGTGTCATTTGTCCTTCAAAGTTAGGTAAAAGATATATAATTGCTAAAACCACTAACAAGAAAAAGAGAAAGAGGAATTAACTGTTAGACATCTATTCTGTAGGATGAAAAAAGATAGACTCTTTAATATGAATATTGTGGCTTAAATTTCTCAATAGAGAATTAAATCTAAACAATTTGTCCCTGCTAAAGAATGTGAAAAGCACATAATGCATAGCCATTAGCATTAAACAGTGGAAATAAATATAAGGCAAATGTTATAGTAAATCTTCCATTTTATGTTGTTCACACAAAGACTTATTTTTAATAAAAATGAATCATACCAAATACAACAATATTGCACAAAATGGATTTCCCTGCTCTTTTCTATTTGGATATTTACATAAATTTGTTACTTATTTTTATATTAAAGACTTAGAAATAAATACCATAAAGCAAAATAATAACTATTTAAATTAAGTTCTTCCAAATTCATTATTAGATACTCTAATGCATCTAACACCATATGATGAGAAAAACCGGAAAATTTAACCACACATCCTTAATTTAACCTTTTATTCCTACAAAAATTCAAATCAAGCCCCTGTTGGGAGAAGGGAAACAGGGAAATGGCAACACTTGAATAAGCTATCAAGAGGTATAATTCTATTTTAAAAACTATTTTAAAGTTCATATAGAATTAAATAAGAGACTTCTTTAATACCACATTGACTATTAGTTAAAACTAGACTTGTTTAGAAACTATAGCAATGGGTATGTTAATATATGTTAGTTATTATTACAATTATATTACCTAGTCAATTCCTTAATTTTAGGCAATATTTATAGGATGAAGAATGATTTCTGATTAGGTACATCAAATGATGAATCTAGTTTTGGCAACTGGAAGATATCATTTAAATCAAAGCTTGTTTTGAGTTGAAAGTCATTTTGCAATCAATCATTTTACTCTAAACTTTGAGGACTTTTACGTCTTCCAGAGGAATCTATCGAGGTCTGTGCCACAAAAAACTTCTCTAAAGTAACTGATCAATTCTTCAGCAACTAAATGCCATTGAACAGAACTGAGAGCACACTTAATATAAAGTAATTATAGATCAAAGTATTAAGATGTTCTTAAAGAATTAACACATCAGATTTAACAACCGCTCTAAATCGTAAGAAATCCAACAATAAAAAAAATCTATGTATAAATCTATAAAAATTCTACATATGGAATTAAAAATAACTATTTCTCTTGAAAAGATTCATTGTTTACATTTGCATTTTTCAGATTTACTAGTAAAAAGAATATAAACAAGTTTATCTTCTTTGGGTAACATCAGTTTTAAAAAATCAGTTTTTGGTCCCTTAGGTAATGAAATTGTCTTAAAGTCTAAAATAAAGTTCTAATTAACAAAAGTAGGTGGACAGTTTTGTACTCTCAAGTGCTTATCATGACGCTTTTATAAACAAAATACTATAACAAATGGAGACTGTTATATTGCCTTAGGATTATTCTTTACTACTGCACAAATATGCTGCCCAGAAGCAATTTCACAATGGTAGAGGCAAAATTAAATGCCTACAATTGCCATTAGCAATTGTGAACAATTATTAATCTGTCTAGAGGAAACTAATGGACGTGTTTAGAGAAGCCAAAAGTCTTCATCTTATGGAAATCAATAGTGTAGATGTATTCCCATCAGATAATGAATTACAGATTTCTGAGCTGAAGATTAAGGATGCCTTAGTATTTTGCCCATACCTATCAATTGTATGTCTCTCTGTCTCAATCTGGTTTATACCAATACTATATCATAGCTAACAATCTCTTTATTTTCAAAAATTATAGTTATTTAGACAGTACATAAAAGAGATGGGAAAGTAAATCTCTGTTTAGTTTCCTTTGGGACTATAAAACAAATCAGCAACAAAGGAATTATTGCTAATTTATATTGAATAAGGTGATTGGCAAATGAAAACTTGTGTTTTCCTTTTTAAAATACCCGGGATGTGGGTGCAGCAATATTAGCTCAAAGTACAAGATTTATCATTATGATGCATTGTAGATTATCCAAATATACATATAAACAAACAGAACTGGAATTTATTTTGAGATCATAATAAACAGTATTTTGTGAAATCACAAAATAGATTGGTCATTTCTAATCCCATTTGCAAATATAGATCTAACCTAAATGCAAATAAAAACATGAATACATTAAACTTTTATGCAGTTGCCTTTTATTAAATGTCTACCAGAGTCTGTTAAATTCAGATTAGAACTTAATTGAAAATCTTTTATAGCATGTACATTTTATGTCAGATGAGATAGATACAAAAACTCATGGGAGAACAGCTCACAGAAGAGAATTCCTGAAGAAAATTTGGGAAGGGGAGAGTGCACCTTGGACTCCATTCAAAGAAATTCAATTACAGAAGAATGAAAGGACTTCTGTTGTAGGCAATTACTTCTATGGTTGTATCTATAAGGTGGCTTCAAAGTGGGATTCCAGTGCATTCCTCTCTAAGAACAGTAAACTTCTCATACTAGCGCTCACATTCCCAGAGGAAGATGGAAACCCGAAAGACTGATGTGAACTAATGTTGCTCATATAGATTTGGTTAAAGAAGGCTTTTCTTCACATATTGCAAAGGTTTGGGTTTAATAATGTAAAATCTCTGAATCTACAGTTCTAAGAATTTTTTGTGCTGAAATCCAAGAGCTGAGTGCAGAGAAAGCAAAGTAGGAAAGAGATGTGGGAGTAGGTTTATCACATCAGAATCTACTACGCCAGCAGCTTGATGGTTAGCAGAGTAAATTCACGTGGTCACGACACTGTGATATGCAGACTCATGTGGTGGGAGCTGCTCTCCATTTATCTCAAAGATAACGTAAAGAGTTACCTTTAAAGAGGCATTGTCTCACAAATGAAGGAGTCTAGGGATAGGGGCAGAAAATCTGTGCAGTTCTCGGTTAATAATGAGGTTTCCACAGTTGTATCTCACTGGATGCCAGTTACCTCCTCCATAAAATGAAGATAATGCAACTTGCCCTGTCCACATGGTACTTTCCTAAAACCAAAGATGAGGCTGCTTTTGATTGCTTTACCAAATACGAAGTAATAAGCAATAGATAAAATTTATCTTGGAAGAGGGCTGAACACAGAGGAACAGCAAAGATTGTTGGTTTATGCAAATCATAACTACTTTCTTTTAATATGTTTGAGACTTCGAGGACCTAGTCACCTTCAGGTGATATTCTCACCCCTTTGTCACATAATCCTACTTGCTGGCATAGTGATGAACCGGTCTTCTCAGACTTATTATAATGATATCTGTTTCTGCAATGTGAAACAATCTGCACTTCATGCCAGGCTGCAGCAACTGCCACTACCTACCACTCAAAGAACTAAATCAGCATAAAATTTCCCCCCAACACCATGGAGGGAAACTAATGATGTAGGGAGGGAAACATTTTGCATCTCTGGAGCGCTGGTGATGTTATTTTCAGTGCCATCCTCCTGGTGTGCTGATATGAGGATAGCTGTCATTCAGCTCCCATCATTTACAATTTTGATTCGAAGCACTGTAGTAAGAAAGATAACATCACCCACATTTGTCCTCTGGCAAACTTTCTACAAAATTCATAGTGGAGCTAAACTGGAAGGAGGGGCTAGGACTATCTCAGTGACCCATAGTCCCCAGGCTCAAAGTACACTTTTGTCCTCGAGAATGTTTGTCAGAATATTTTAGAAGAAATGGCTAAACAGGAAGTCAGGACTACACTCAGTGTATCTTAGTGTTTTCTGCTCTAATATAAAACATAATCAGTGCCTATACAGTAAAATCATACAGTTTTCCTTTGTTGTCTCCAACTCACATCTCTACATGTTTAATTACCTTCCTGCCTCTGTCTGAATAGATGCTCCAATCATAGAAGAGTCTTACCACTCTTAGATCTCACAATCTTCTGTATTGCTGTGACTGCTAAACTACCAAACATTTCAGGTACGACTTCACACTTGCTGCCTCCACTTTTTAAGAATTATCTCACTACCTCTTTATGACACTATCACTAACCCAGGCAAGGCCTTTATGCCAGGGACAAACAGTGCTCTGCACGAACACATGTGCTGGAAAACTGTCCTAATGGTGACATAAGTCCACAATGCTTATGATGGAATGGTGTTCCTTAGTTTTGGGCAGTGCACCACCTGCATAAACAGTGATGCTGGAATAGGAAGAAAGAGGAGAAATCAAAGATAACTCTTTGGTCTGCAGCCTGAGTGAGTAAAACAACGGTGTTGCTGTTAACAGAGTAATCAGGAAGAGCTGCTTGGAGGTTGGAAGATAATGAGTTCAATGCTGGCTAAGTAAGGTTCGAAAAGCATAAGAATATCAAAATAGGGAAATCAAGTATGCCGAATTAATCTCCAAAAGGGGGAAAATATTAGAAGCAGAGGTAAAGATTTTGGGTATGGCTGTATTAGGTATATTTAAGCAAAAGGAGTAAAAAAAAAAAGCTCAAAAAATAAACTTAAAATAGAACCTTGGTAGTCCTGTTTGATTGAACTAGGAGGGAATAACTAAATTTAAAGAAGGCTCCTGCATACAATTGCACTGTTGCACACTGCACAATACGTGGAATGTCCGTCACAGCAGTTACCATAGAAACGACATGACAGTAAGATCTTGGATAGACCAGAAAACTATCCAGAAAATGGTGGCAAGACCTTGAGGAAAGGAGCCCCATTTCTAATTCACAGAAAAGACTAACAGAATGGCAATAGTGCAGCTCTGAAGAGTTGTGAAGATATATTGGTTCTTTCAAAATGTTTAACTCTATTCTCAAATAATCTTAAAGTAAAACTCTGACTAGGCCACCTTCTGTGAGCAACCTTTAAAAACACTCTTGAGTGGATTTACATACACTGAATAAAGTCTAAACTCTTTAGAGTGACATTCAGGACCCTCCACAGTATCATCCTGTAAGAATAACAAAACAGACATCACCTTCTTCCAAACACACCCTACACTTTCCTGATTTCTAGTGTTTGTCCATGCTTAATCAGAGTATACTATTATAACCAGTTTGTAGGTAATATAACTGAGGTTTAAGTTATGTAATTTGTTCATATTTTACATTTCCAAAGCGTATCTTCTTTGTCACCAGGATATTCCACTCAAATTGAGAGTATATGTAGTACTCATATTTGTAGAGCATTACCTGCAATGACTTGCATAGTTGTGAAATGAGCTGGGATTTTTTTTTTAGGCAGAGTCTCTGTCGCCAGGCTGGAGTGCAGCGCCATGATCTCTGCTCACTGCAACCTCCTGCCTCAGCCACCTGGGTTCAAGCGACTCTCCTGCCTCAGCCACCTGGGTTCAAGCAACTCTCCTGCCTCAGCCACCTGGGTTCAAGCGACTCTCCTGCCTCAGCCACCTGGGTTCAAGCGACTCTCCTGCCTCAGCCACCTGGGTTCAAGCGACTCTCCTGCCTCAGCCACCTGGGTTCAAGCGACTCTCCTGCCTCAGCCACCTGGGTTCAAGCGACTCTCCTGCCTCAGCCACCTGGGTTCAAGCGACTCTCCTGCCTCAGCCACCTGGGTTCAAGCGTCTCTCCTGCCTCAGCCACCTGGGTTCAAGCGTCTCTCCTGCCTCAGCCACCTGGGTTCAAGCGACTCTCCTGCCTCAGCCACCTGGGTTCAAGCGACTCTCCTGCCTCAGCCACCTGGGTTCAAGCGACTCTCCTGCCTCAGCCACCTGGGTTCAAGCGACTCTCCTGCCTCAGCCACCTGGGTTCAAGCGACTCTCCTGCCTCAGCCACCTGGGTTCAAGCGACTCTCCTGCCTCAGCCACCTGGGTTCAAGCGACTCTCCTGCCTCAGCCACCTGGGTTCAAGCGACTCTCCTGCCTCAGCCACCTGGGTTCAAGCGACTCTCCTGCCTCAGCCACCTGGGTTCAAGCGACTCTCCTGCCTCAGCCGCCCAAGTAGCTGGAACTACAGTTCCATGCCACCAAGCCCAGCTAATTTTCATTATTTTTAGTAGAGACAAGGTTTCACCATGTTGGCCAGGAAGGCAGGATGGTCTCGATCTCTTGACCTCAAGATCTGCCTGCCTTGGACTCCCAAAGTGCTGGGATTACAGGCATGCACCACTGAGCCCAACTGAAATTAGCTGTTTTATATAAATTGATAAATTGTATCACTTGAGATGTGTGTAATCATTAAATATTTTGATAATTTTATTCATTAGCATAATGTAAAATAAAGACTCTGGTTCAAGAAAAGTAAATAATCTGCTGTTGTAATTTGTAGACATGATACGGTGCTACCATAGTATAAAATTATGACTGTTAGTGAAGCTATTTCTCTGCCCATGCCTATATGCAGATTAAAGCTTACACTTCATAAAATCAGCTCTCATTCCTCATTGTTTAAAATGATCCATGATGGAGCAACAGGAATTCTCATTAATTGTTAATGGTAATGCAAAATTATACAGCCACTTTGGAAGCAAGCCTTAATATACAAAGCTAAACATCTTATGATCCAGCAATCTTTGCTCCTAGGTATTTACCTTAATGAGCTAAACACCTATAACCTACAAAAAACCTGCCTGTGAATGTTAATAGATTTATGCATAGTTGTCCAAAATGAAAAGAAACCAGGATGTCTGTCAACAGGTGAATGGATAAACAAAGTATGGCCCATCCAGACAATAATCCAGACGTATTATTCAATAGCCAAATTTGCACAATTTGCAACCCCAAACACATGTTGCTAATGTGAAACAAGTCGACCTGCAAATACCACGCTCTTTATGATCCCATCTCTATGACATTCTGGACAACACAAAACTATAAAGGGCAAAAGATTAGTGGTTGCCAGGATTGAGGGCAATATGGAGAGAGGATGAATGCATGGAGTACAGGGAATTTTTAGGGCATTGAAACTATTCCGTATGATACTGTAACTGTGGCTGTATGATATTATGTATTTGGCCAAACCCATAGAACTGGACAACACAAAAAATGAAACCTAATGTACACTATGAACTTCTATCAATAATTACATTGGTTCATCAGTTGTAAAAAAAATGTACCCTGCCAATGTGAGATATTAATAACAGAGGAAACGGGGAGGGGGGAAGGGAGAGAGGGAATTCTGTACATTCTGTTCAAATTTTTCTGTAAACCTAACATTAAAAAGTAAAGTCTATTGGCTTTAAAATATGCAATATTTAAATTACAGAATATATTAAAATCTATTAAACATTTTTTACAGAATAGACAAAGCACAGAGGACAATGATATTGGCAACAGCGATGGTCTTTCTCTACTTCCCTGACCCCTTTTCCTAATGCCTTGCCAAATGAATGATGCTTCTATTCCCCTGCTAATGGAAGCAAACACAACCTCTCTAAAATAGACCTACTTTCCCTTGAGCCTAGAGATCTCAAGATACTCCTCTAGAAGTTACTTCACTTACCAAAATTCATCTTCAAAGAGCTTACTGAATTATCAAAATGTTCCCAGAGGCCATGGTATGTAGATGGTGGTGGAAAACAGGCAGCAAACAGAATCGCTTTGTTAATCAACACTTCACTGTAGCTTTTTAATGTTTTCCTTAATGTTTTGAGACTTTTACACCATATTTGGTTATTTTATTACTTCTTATGGCTGGTGGCAAGAAAACTTAGAAAATAAGTACATAAAGATTTCTTTACCAACTGAGACTATTTTATCTTCAGTGTATTAAGTCACATAACAATTAGCTCCTCTGCATAATTTATCATTAATTTTCTTAGATTGTTTCTAGCCCATAGATTTCTTTCTTTTTTTTTTTTTTTTTTTTTTTAATTTTTTTTAAGGCTAGTCAAGTGAAGCAGTGGGAGTGGAGAAGTAACAAAGAAATCTGTAACTGGTTGTGATCAATTAGTTGTAAACACCACTGCACTCGGACCAGCCAGATTTATTTCTTTTACTTAGCTTGTCCTACACTGATACTTGTCTTGCTCACCTGGGAGATCCAGGTTGCCAGTTTCTCGTGTCTAAGAATCTTTCTCCTCATCTTACTCAGAATTGCCTAAATCTGTTTTCTTCATATCTCCTATGGGTTTTGGAATCATTGAGAACAAAAAGATAATCTCACCACTCTTTTTCTACTACCAAAGTATGACAAATAGTTTGCAATTACTTTGGACTATCTAATCATATAGGGAAGAGCACTGTGTTCATAAGGACAAGATCACCAGTTTGATTACTTAATTTCACCAAACAAAAGTTATTTTCCACCGTCAAGTATTAACCCTGCTCTCAGATGTCACTGACACATGGCTCACCAGGTGGCTGCACAGGGCATCTGGCTGGGCTCATTTTAAAGTAATGGCAGTATAAAAAAAAGACAAGACATTGTGTATGTTCTACATGAGTCACACACAAACCACAGAGCACTTTCAGGATGCCAGGTATTTCTGGACAAAGCTAAATTATGGAGAGGCCCACTGACATAGAAGATCAACACTTTTGAAAAACACAGTTACCCTATGTTCAAATTCCAGCTCTGTCACTTAGTTGCTATGAGAGCTTATGAAAGTGGCAGTTACTTGACCTCACAGTTCCTTATCTCTAAAATAGGCATAGTATTTTTCACATAGTTATCTAGAAATATCCTCCAACCCAGTTGACAAGCCAACATAAATATTTAATACATGATCCTATTAGTAGTGGCAGTAGTCATGACCAATGCTATGGGCTGGATGCAGGTGTTCCTCCAAAATTCTCTTATGTTGTAACACAACTCCCAGGTGACGGTGTCAAGAAGCACGGCCTTAGGGAGGTGATTAGAAGCCATGAGAGCTCTCGTGTCTCCATGACGGATTAATGTCCTAATAAAAGGGCTTGATGGAGGAGTTTCATCCCCTTTTGCCCTTCCATTCTTTCCCCATGTGAAGACACAGCATGAACCCCCTCTACCATGTGAGAACTCAGTAGGAGGGGCCACTTATAAAGCAGAACTCAAGTCTCCACCATACACTAAATATGATGGCAACTTGGTCTTCAACTTCCTAGCCTCCAGAATTGTGAGAAATACATTTCTGTCCTTTATACCTGACCCAGTTGAACGTATTTTGTCGCAGCAGCACAAATGAACTGAGACCATAAATGTTCCTATTTTATCCTAGAACATAAATTCCCAACTGGATTTCCTAAGTTCTACCCCTTTTAGGATCTTCTCCCCAACATCACTTTTGAGAACCACATCGTGAGTGGTGAGATTAACTCCATTAGCACCAGCTGAAAACCTTTTTGGTAGGAGATTCATGGTTCTGTAGTCCATAAATTAGAAAGGACACAGTTTTACCCCTCAGTATGAGATGAGTTGTTGCAAAAGTTTATAGAAATTACAGTCTGGGGTGCTGCTTTCTTTAAAAATGGGCACAAAATAAGACACCCCAATTTAAAATGGTGCCCTTTAAACTGGTGTTTGAAAGTAGAACAAATAAATTTAAGGTCACCATATCTGCAAGTTAATGTTTTAGATCCTCTTCAAGCTTTCCCTGATGAAATCCCATCTCAATGATTATACAGCAGCTTCTATCATCTTTGAATTAATCTTAATTTCCATTGTATACTTTATATGTAAAACATACATATATACACATTATATATAAAACTTTCTTAATCATCGTGATAAAAATGAACATGGAACAGGTATATATACATAAAAAAGTTTATGCTATCTGTAATGAATCATTAATCATATTGATATTGCATAACAAATTTTATTTAATCTTTCTGCTTGAAGTGTAACTTTCTTCTCAAGGACAAGACTCTCAGATCCTTTTTCCTTCATGCTGTGCTGCAAAAAGCACAGACACTATGTTCACACAGTTCTTTTCTTGAAGTTTGGCTCCCTCATTTACTGGCTGTCTGATGCTAGCAAGTTGCAGAAAGTCTATGAAGTTCAGCTTTATACTTGAAGTGTTGTGTGAGGATCAAAGGAGAAAACGTATTTAAGACACCAGGCATATTCAATGCACTTAATTCACGGTGGTTATTACTGTATTCTGGCTTATTTCATCTCCAAGTTTATTATCCATGTTAAGACTCACTTGGACATTAGGAAAAGTGTGTCCACTGACGAGGAATCATAAGATGAACAAAATATGCCTCTTGATGGTGTAGCCATTGATGGTGTGGGTCAGAATTCCAAAGATGACTCCCCAAGATTCCTGTCTCCTGGTAACTCAAACACGAATCTAGGCACTGCAGACGTTGTTGTAATTAAAGTCCCAAATCAGGTAGACTTAAAATATGATGATTAACTGGTATGTGCCTCACTTAATCACACACATCCTTTAAAAGATCATGACTGTGGCATGATGGGAAGTCAGGAGGATTCAAAGCATAGGAAGGATTTGACAGGCTATTGCTGGCTTTGAAAATGGAAGGTCCACAAGCCTGGGAATATAAGTGGCCTCTAGAATCTAGCAACAGCTCCTAGCCAATAGCTAGCAAGGAACAGGGACCTCAGTCCTACATAACTGAATTCCGCCAGCGACTAAATTGTCTGACTCTTCTCCAGATTCACAGATAAGAACTCAGGCCAGCCAAACCCCTGAGCATGGCTATGTGAGACCCTAAGCAGAGGGTCCAGGACTTCTGATCTATACAATTGTGAGCTAATAAAGGGGTAGAGTTCCAAGCTGCTAAATATGTGGTAATATGTTAAGCAGCAACAGAAAACTGAGACAGCCATGTTCTTTTCAGTTCTCGTGCTTTCCATGGCATAATCTCTGCTTTAAGTACTCAGTAAATGTCTGCCCGTGGCACAATGAACTACTTCCAAGACATCTGTACTTATCTTTTAAGAAAGGATTCCTTTTCATTATTTTTCATGGATCCTACTGATGAAAATAAAGTATTCAAAGAAATGTATTTCTACATCATTATCTGAGGACAATACTGGTGATGTCCCCTGGGTATTCAGGTTTTAAATGAGCCAGTGCAACAGTGTCTTGATATATTTCCTGATGTGTCTCCGATCCTTTTCCTATCTAGAGTATATGCAAGTTTAAATTCTATATTATTTCTATTGGAACGTTATTGACCTTATAGCCATCATGTTGCAGTCAAACATCCCATTCTCCTAATTTCTCTGTCAAGTTTAATTTTGTACCTTAAGCATCTGTGCCACATTAAAGTTGTTTAAAGAGTGTTTATGAAGGCTGTTTTAAAGGCAATGTAGAATAGTGACCAAGACAGAAAGTGCTCTTGTATTTGAAGCTCTGTCCCACAGCTTGCAGCTGCTAGGCATTGGGCAACTTACTGCTTCTCTGTTTCCCAGTAACCTCTTCAAAGGCTGTTGTGGGGATAAGTGAGCTAATATCTGCAAAGTATTTAAACAGTGCCTAAAACTATCAGAATGACACAGTTCATGACATTATTATTTAATTTTACAAGTCTACATTTGAAATCTAAATCCCGTCTTTATGTAGGATCTAATTAGCTACATGTGTCCCTTTGGCTGTGTGCTAGGAAATTTCATTTTTAAACCTCTGATAGTAACAAAATTTCTTTGAATAATCTCTTAAATATTCTGCCATCAGTAAGGATCCACATTTCCAAAGTCATTTTTTTTAATTCAAAATGCTTCCTACCTTCAGAAGAATACCAGATTTTCTAGAAATTTAAAAAATAAGATACTGAATTCAAGGTCTACATCTGCAACATGCCGATGGGAAGCTAGAAAGTCGTTAGTGCTCTCTGCAGACTGACAGCACTTCCAATATTCACTCATGAGTCTTCTAAATTACCACTGAAATGTGCAGCTGAGGATCATATGCATGTTTGACCACTGAACTGGAATATATAAGATGATTTCTGAATTTGCTTTTCTGGGATTGAAAAGATAATACACCAGTGCCACCTAGTTGTCCAAATACAATGTGCTACTTATTTATTCTTGAAAGGAATTATGCCGCTATGACAAGTAAAATTTTAATTTTTTTACTGTTGACATAGGCCCTGTATTTAACAAATAGTCATTTCTGCAATTGATACAAGTGACAAAGTCAAGGTTCCATTTAAGGTAAGTATTTCTCATGTTTAGTTTATACAAGAGTTAGCAAGCCTCATGTGCTAATTTTCAATAATTTGCTTTAATTTTGCTGTGAACGTATCTGAATCACTTAACACATCTGCCACATCAGCATATATTAGTTGTTTATTACTGTACATCCCAGAATCACAAGTTTCACAAAGCAGAGCATATTCTTTCTATTAAAGATTGTATATGGGATACTCTGGAGGTGAACACACTGTATCACACACTGCCTAAGAATTACGTGTTAATTCTGTAATAAGGTACACATGCAGTTAATGGTCTCTAGTTTTCACTCAGCCTGAGCAATGTGTGGAGGTGGCTGGGGCCCCTTCAGTAAAATTATTGTGATGTGTATTTGACATAGCTGGTTCTGGAAGGCAGAAAGTTCTGTCAGGTCTTGGCTGTAACTGAAGACCTAAAGAGACAGACCTGGGATTACTCTGCAGCCAGCCTAAGCCGGGGTCAGGAACTAAGAGGGAAGAGAGATGCCTCAGGCAGTGAGGCCCAAGGCAACACATGACTTCAATGTTTAGACAAGTTCTGGGAAGAGTAGAAACTGCACATGCAAGCTACACATCTATCAGTAATCCCTTGTCTATGTGTTACTGCATGTTCTAACAATTTCAGGATAAAGAAACTGAAGTCATGTAATAAATGAGTCATCATCCTGTCTGCTCACAATGACAGAGTCCTCCCAAGTGGAGACTGGTTGCAAGCCCTCTACTCTTCCTTTCTCTATTAAAGGAGCTGAGACATCATTGTCCCCACTGGGGTCAGTCACTGCTGTGGGAATAGTTTTGGGGATGAGATACACAAAACATACAACAGGATAGCACAAAGAATTAGAGAAACATCAACTTGGAAAGGATGTGATAACTCCCTCTTCTCTTGGGAAAGTCAAAGTGAGCTTTTCCACATAGTAGAGAAGGAGAGTAGTTCACATTGTGTCTTGTATCCCTGTGACACTTTATCTCGCAATTGCTTGTTATGTTACCCAGATTGTCGCCTCACGGGGAGATCCTTGGGACTTTCACATGCAGCCTCGTCCCTTCTGCTTCCTTCTGACCTAGAAGTCCCCTCACGTGTTGGACTGTGGCTGAACTTCAGTGCCCAGACTTCAGCAGTGGCACATCTGTGCTCATGCAACATTTGTTCCAAGATACAAGACACTGCATGCAGATAATTGCATAGCTTTTGAAATCCTAGCAAAAGCTAAATTCTTCACTAAGGGAAAAATAGGGACAAAGTGCTTATAGGCAGTCGTAGGAATTTTATGTCCAAATACAAAATATACTTTTTCTAAATATTACCAAATCCTTTTGGCCATGGCTTAAAAAAAACAAGAACACTATTTAACAGTTCTTTAGATTAAATATGCGATTTGATTCAAACTAAGAATATGTGTGGTCTTAAACAAGACCTACAGCATCTTTGGGCCTCTGTGAAATGACAAAATTGGGCAAAAAGACCGCTTGGCATCCCACATGTCTATTGCATGTCAGTTTTCTACTGACTATGAACTATGCTCACAAGAAAAGTGGAGAAAGAGAAAGAACACCCAAGATGCTTCTTTTCAGCTCTTCTTTCCTTCCCTTTTATAATGCATATTAATATTTTTTAGAGACAGCATCTCACTCTGTCACCCAGGCTGCAGTGTAGTGGCGTAATTATGGTTCACTGCAGCTTCCAATTCCTGGGCTCAAGAAATTCTCAGGCGATGCCCCCCAGGAAGATGTGACTACAGGTATACACCACCATGCCTTCCTATTGTTGCTGTTGTTATATTGTTATAGGGAGGGGTTTTCACTTTGTTGCCCAGGCTTGTATTGAACTCCTTGCTTCAAGTTATCCTTCCACCTTGGCTTCCCAAAGTGGTGGGATTATAGGCATGAGCCAACTGTGCCCACCAAATGTTAGTCCAAGGTAGTACAATTTCTCTCCTTCTTTCCATCTTTTCCTCCTTATTTTGTCTTGAACCAATTTACTTACTAAAAATAAAGACAGGTTTCTAGGCCTTACAAAGTTTCTTCTCTTTACCAGAAAATTTAGATTAAGTACTTAGAAGAAGTAAAGACCACAAAAAAAAAAACACTTTAAATCAAAGATAACATTTAAAAATCACTGTCCTAATGAAATGGTGCATTGGGGTTATGAAAGTAATTTAAAAAGACATTTTAAACTTTTAAGAAATCTAAATGATTGTTCTAAAATAAAAACTACAAAACCCTAAAAAGATAGTCTTATGTCTTCAAGGTATGAAAATGTCTCTACTTTTTAAAACATTGTTTGTGAATTTTATATAAATTCATAGTACATTTTGAATCCAACCTGTCAATTCACTCAGCTGTTTCCACAGCTGCAGGCTTTGGAGTCTATCCCACAGGTTAAAGATAGAGACTAGCACATGATGAAACCAAAATAACTTCATCTACTGTTACTGTTTTCCTTTAAAGAATGCCTTCAGACTCATCATAATCAGAGGTTAAAAACAGACACCCTATTGAAACATATAGACCTTGCTATCTATCACAGCTACTATCGAAGTCAGCAAGGTAATACACACTAGCTACGTGAATACGTAACTGCAGCATATATAGAGTTAAATACTCATTGAAATCAATATAAAAGTGAGGACATTTAGTCAATAACATTGAAATCATATTTCGATAGTGAAAGTGATTTGAGTTCTTGGGAATATAGGGTGCTATGATTTGAACGCATATGGGCCTCCAAAATTCTTCTACCAGAACCTAATACTCAAGACAATAGTATTAAAAGGTGAGGCCTTTTGAGAGGTGATTAGGTCCTAAGTGCTCCATGAAGGGATGGATTAGCGCTCTTATAAAAGAGATTGACTGGAGCATCCTAGCCTTTCTCCTTCTGTCGTTCTCCCTTATGAGGATGAAACATCAAGGTGTCATCCTGGGAGCTGAGAGCAAGCTCACCAGACACTGCAACTTCTAGTGTTTTGATCTTGGACTTTGCAGCCTCCAGAACCATGAGAAATAAATTGTTATTATCTATTAATTATGCAGGCATTTTGCTATAGCAGTGTAAGTGAACTGAGATACAGAGTCTGTGGCAGAGATTGCTAACTGATCACCAAAGCTATTATATCTCCTTCCTGGAAATGAATCCTAAATCTTATTTTCCTTTCTCCTTTGCAGTAAGGTGCAGTAATACCTTATGAGTAGAAGTAATAAACACCATGTACATACCTGACCCATTAAAAAAAAAATTATTCCAGCAGGCACAGCAGCCTATGGGAGGATTGCTTGAGGCCAGGAGTTCAACACCAGGCTGGGCAACATAGTAAGACCCAACCTCTACTAAAAATTTTGTTTAAAGTAGTCAGGTTTGATGGCACATGCTTGTAGTTTGGGAGGCGGAGGCAGGAGGATCATTTGAGTCCAGGAGAGACTGCCATGAGCTGTTATCAGGCCGCTGCACTCCAGCATGAGTTAGAGTGACACCCTGTCTCTTTAAACACACACACACACACACACACACACACACACACACACACACACAAAACAACACCTTATGTGTTCTTCCTCATTGCCTGCTTGACACTAGCATGGAGACCTTCAAAGTCAAATGCTGAATATGCCTGGGCCACAGGATGAAAAGAGCCCGGATACCTGAACCATCATGTGCAGTAGAGTCCTCCTATGACCAGAAACAGCTATTTTGGATTTAGTGTAAAGAAAATATATACTTGCAGTTTTGTGAAGCCACTGAGGTTTTGGAAATTATTCTTTTCCAGAAGCAAGTAATATCTTAAGCAACACAGAAATTTATTCCTTCAAAGTACTATGGTAAAGTGAAAATATTTGGTGTTGTCCTGGCAAGAAACAAAAACAGGAGGTTGGAAAGATATGGAGCCATGTTACAGAGGGGTCTATGGTAAACTGGAAGGCAGATTAACCATAGCACTGGACAGAACTAATGGAAGAAGGCAGAGTCACCGTATGCATTGGCATTACTTTCAGTTTTTAGCAAAGTATAACAAGAAAAGGATGAGTCAAGGCATAGATTCTAAGCAGAAAGGTAAAGGACTTCAGAGAGTGTAGAAATATGGAAGCTGTAACATTTTGAAATGCCAGTTGTTTCAGACTTCAAATGGTAAGGGCTAAGGATTAAAGAGGCTTTGAAATACAAAGTCCATTAAGACCCTGACAGGGGCACAACTAAGTCTATTATGTTCAGTAGCCTCAGGTTGGCTGCTAAATAGCGTTAGGGGGCGGGCAGGGAGGCAGGGAGGGAGGGAGAGAGAGAGAACGGCAAAAAGAGACATCAGTCATGGGAATCATACCTGAGAAAGAACTCTAGGTTTGCTTACTGATACATGAAAATCACTGGAAGCAAATAGCTAATTCTTTTAGGTTACTAGGGTAAGTGCCTGACCAAAGAAACCACAAATCCAGGCTCAAACAGCCTTCGACTATGAACTGTAATCGCATCCTCAGGCCTTCTTGCATGAAGGAGGAGGATTGTGAAAACTGTAAACCTGGGAAGAGAACGTAGATTGAGTCCTGCCTTTGTAGAATACAGTAATGACAAAGCAACTTTCGGTGGTGAGAGCGAACAATGTACAAGCAAATTGCCCCAGAGTCCTGAATGGGGAACCAGCAGAGGGACTTTCCCTGCCACCAGGTCAAGAGAACCTCTCCGCAACCACCCAGAAGGATTCTGTCATTGCCAGTGACTGCTGTGTTCTCCCCTCCTTTCCTTTTCTGGAGGGGAATATTTTTTCCCATCATCTTATCCTTGTCTCACCATTGTGATTATCTGTCCAGGAGGGACCTATAAGAATTGTATTTTTCCTTCTTAGGTCTCTGAAACACAAGAACCAATTATAAGAATGGCAAATTGCATGCCTAGAGAGGACAGGTTGGTGGCAAAGGTAAATATTTTAAGAATTTTGGAGATTGCATTGGATGGGAGAGTAACAGTTGGCTGCCAATACTCAGCTTCTAAAGATTTTGTGCCATTCATCACCATTTCCTTCCAGTTCTTTAAAAAAGGACAGAAATCTGGATTGTTATGTAATGTTGAATCAAAATTTCAAGAGGAGTTTTACAGGCTGACAGAAATATTTGTATAGTCAAACATGGCCTGCTGGCTGCCTATTTTCTATCACATGGTGTTTTTCAGACTAATCAAATAGAAAATGCCAAAATAAGAGAATCATAAGTAATTGATTATTCTAGGGTCAAAGACCTGGAAGAATGTCACTGATTTTTCTATATGATCTAAGTTATAATAGTGAGTCATTATTTAAATATTTCAAACACTCAGATATCCTACCAAGAAAATGCCTTTATTTGTGGTTATTATAAGTGCCATGGTTTCAAGTTTTGTGTTATTTTTTTTTTAACAATAGAGCTTGAAACCAAACATAAAGAGTCAACTAACAATGAACTTGGAAATTAGCTTTATAAACATGAGTTTATAGGGAGACATGCTTCCTTATTTCTCATCTGCTGAGCCTGGATGAGCACAATCATTAGGCTGGAAACAAGTTTGCTGAGATGATTGTTTGAGGCTCTCATTGCGAAAATGAACCTTGTTAATAAATACTAACCTTGAAATCTATAGGCATCTGAGTTTGCAATTTTGGTACTTAAGGACATGGCTTTATTTTGAGATTAGTCTTGCAAGATGTGTTTGGTTTTTGATTTTTTTTTAAAGAAAGAAATAGTAGGCTGACAAAATAGAAATTTTAAGATGGCAAAACAACAACATTGGGCAAGATCAACATTGTAATGTATGTTTCTATTAAGACTAGCACTAATGGAATACATTCAGATTGACTGTTTTGAAAATCCCTGTTGTACATTCCATAACTCTGCTTTAAATACATACAAATTTTTCCATAAAATGACAATCTATTGATAAGAAAATAGAGCAAGTCGACAGCAGTTAAGTCAATTCTCCCTACGTGCTTTTTTCCCCATTTGTGTTTTTTACTTTACTTTCAGAATCAAAGCAAAATGCTAAAATCATTTGAATTGCATGTTTATCAGTAATAGTGTAAAAATATCAGCAAATAAAATCAGCTACAACTATGATGTTTTGTTTACTGTTTTTTCTCTTTGTGGCTTTTTCTAAATTAGCTATTTGATTGGAATGTTTATAGACAGTAAATGAAATTAAGTTCTTATTTCTCTATCACTACATGCTCTATCTGAAGCTATGTAGAAATTCCAACTTATTATTTGTGAAAGTGCAACCTAAACATTGAAACAGTCTAATAATCAGAGAAGCATAACAACTGGAATAAAAGAAATATTGTGAATCCCAGAATATATAATTTAACAGCTTTATGTGCCCCATCTTGCCCTCAAGTATACAACAGAACTGTTTTTAGAGGATTAAACTATACCAGCTGTCTGTCTGTTCTGTCTTAAATATGAGAACAATAAAAAATGGTGGACATTTGGGCAACCACCATCAGGAAAGAATACCACCATAAATAAATTGATATTAAAAAGAAAGATGCTGGGCCAGATACTTCATCAACTAAGCAGGACTTCTAAAATCCTCAAAAATTCTCACTGACGGCTTCTTGGTGATCTTTTTGGTAGAGTCATTTTTCTCTGGCCTATCTCCAAATACTGGAGCTTCCTGGGCTTGGTACTAGACAATGGTCTCTTCACTTCTTTTTCTATACGTTTCCCAAAAATGACCACATCAAGTCCATGGCACCAAGTAACATCTACACGCTGAGGATGACCGTCAATGGTGTGTCTGCACTTTTGACCTCCTTCTCTGAATTAGACTTACATATCTGACTGCCTATATCGTACCTAAGTTTCTTTCAATTTGAGTTTGTCAATATTCTCCCAAACACACCCTAATCTACTTTTCCCAAGTCTTTCTTGTATCTGTAAATGTCCTGGCCCAATTACTCCAGCCAAAATGCATGGTCTTTTCATTTTTTTTTCCTTTTACCTCCCACATTGGATCTATATCACTGCTTCCTCCACTTGGAAGATTCTTCCCCCTGACAAAAACTCTCCTTTGACCCATACTTTAGAAATTCCCCTGAGTCCTTTCTGAGTAGGCTCGATCTTTAGCTTCTCTCTCAATTCTCTCTGCTCTTGTAGAATTCAGTTTGAAAAAGAATCTTTCCAAGCAGAAATTCCGCATCTTTTATGACTGAGCACCCTAGATTATGTCACCACTCTGGCCTGCTTTCAGCAATGACTGTCATGTCAAGTCTCTTTGGCCAGAAACTTCTTTTCTTTAATGCTTCTTCTCAGGAATTTTCCATACACTGACCCCACCCTGCTCCTTGGTTCAAACCCTCATTTGTTCTTACTGATTCTGAGTTGAATCCAGTCTTTCTCCCTCATTTCAAGACCCGATTGCAGTGCTCCCTCTACCATGGACACCCTTGAGTAAAGTCTGCCTTACAAACAAGGGTCATACATATTTTTTTATTTAACACCCCAGATCTTGCCATAGGTGGATTCTTCTCATTGTCATGTCTTAACCAGTAGGACATCTTTTTAATGACACCTTCCTTGATGGCTCCATCTAAAGGAGCCCCTCATACGGTCACTGATATTCTTCTAACCATGCTTTATTATTCTTACGGCAGAAATCACTATCTGAATTTAATGTTTCTGCTTATTTTCTTTACTTGCACTTAGAAAGGTTAAGGGGAAAATATAGTACAAGGATTTTATAGTCCCAATACAGAGAAAACAGAATTGTGATGTGCCTTAAAGCACTGATGTATAAAAGACAACACAGGCCAGGTGTGGTGCTTCATGCCTATAATTCCAGCACTTTGGGAGGCCGAGTGGGTGGATCACCTGAGGTCAGGAGTTGGAGACAAGCCTGGCCAACGTGGTGAAACCCCATCTCTACTAAATATGCAAAAATTAGCAGAGCATGGTAGTGGGTGCCTGTAATCTCAGCTACTCAGGAGGCTGAGGCAGGAGAATCGCTTGAACCCAGGAGGCAGAGGTTGCAGTGAACCGAGACTGCACCATTGTACTCCAGCCCGGGTAACAAGAATGAAACTCCTTCTCAAAAAAATTTAAGTTAAAATTAAAGATGACCCAATATTAGATCAGAAAGAAAGGAAATATAAACAGTATACTACTTGTCCTGATATGAAATAATATTAACATACTTTCATAATGTAAATTATTGGTTGAGGCTACACATACATATTTACATAAAATGTATACACACAAAAATATGCACAGACAGAGCACAAAGGATGTACCATGTGTCAAGGCAAAATGTACATTAGATAATCCTGACAGCGTAACAGTAACAGAAAATAAGATGCTAGAAGAAACTGATAAAGGAAAGACAAGGGTATGAATAGGATTATCAAGAGACACTGTTAAAAGTGTATGGTAAAAGAACTTAATGTTTTCAATATCTTAGTGATTATACTGTATTAGTCTATTTTTACATTGCTATAAACACCTGAGGCTGGCTAATTTATAAAGAAAATAATTTTAATTGGTACATGATTTTGTAGGCTATACAGAAAGTATCAGCTGGACTTCTGGAGAGGCCTCAAGAAATCTCCATCGTGAAACCCCATCTCTACTAAAAAAAAAAATAGAGTAATTAGCCAGGTATGGTTGCACATGTCTGTAATACCAGCTACTAGGGAGGCTGAGGCATGAGAATCACTTGAATCAGGAAGGCAGAGGCTGAGATCATGTCACTGTACTCCAGCCTGGGAGACAGAGCAAGACTCCATCTCAGGAAGAAAGAAAATAAAGAAGGAAAGGAGCCCACAATCATGGTGGAAGGTGAAAGGGGAGACAGGCACGTCCTACATGGCCAGAGGAGGAGAAAGTGGGGGAGACGGGGGAGGTACTGTACACTTTTAAACCACCAGATCTCAGGAGAACTCACCATCCCTAACACAGCACCAAGGGGGATGGCGTCCAACAATGAGGAACCACCCGCAGGATTCAGTCACCTCTCACTGGGTCTCACTTCCAACACTGGGGATTACAATTCGATATGCGATGTGGGCAGGGACACCCATCCAAACCATATATCAAGTGCTGGGAGGCAAGTAATGAGGAAGGACGGAATCCTCCTCTTTTATAAATAAGAATAAATATATATTATCTGAAATTGAAGTCAAACACAGAAGCACGGAGGTATATAAAAACTTGCTAGGATTTGCCTCTGGGAAGTGGGATGGGGACAGGAATGTAGGAACATGGCCGCATTGCTTTCCCTAAGTTTTTCTGTCCTGTAGCATTTGCTTGTATTTGAACGCAATGCTTTGATTTTTCAAAAAAATTCATTAAACAGAAATTGTTGATGCTCCTTCGTTTTATTTACATTCTTCAACAAATTGTCTTCATAAAACATTCTTTTGCTGTACTACCCTGTGCTCAGTGCCCTCTTTATGTGCACCATCCTTTGTAGTTGCTGTATCTGTGTGTTCTCTCACCTTGAGTAGGGAAAGTTGTAGCCAGTTAAGAAAAATAAAATCCTAAATGGACTGAACAGAAGCCTTCTTGGTCAACAGGACCCTAGAGAAACCTTGAAAACATCCAGGCAACGATGGAATGGGAGGTCAGACACATCTCTCCCTTGCTAACTGTCAACAGGCTTTTCTCCCTAAGGGTCTAACAGAAACCTTTTAAAAGGCACATTCCTCATGCCTATAATCCCAGCACTTTGGGATGCCGAGGCGGGTGGATCACGAGGTCAAGAGATCGAAGCCATCCTGGTCAACAAGGTGAAACCCCGCTTCTACTAGAAATACAAAAGTTAGCTGGGCATGGTGGTGCACGCCTGTAGCCCCAGCTACTCGGGAAGCTGAGGCAGGACATTTGCTTGAACCCAGGAGGCGGAGATTGCGGTGAGCCGAGATCGTACCATTGCACTCCAGCCTGGGTAACAACAGCGAAACTCCGTCTCAAAAAAAAAAAAAAAAAAAAAGACCTTCCACTGCCAACACCAACCGCCTGAGGCTAGCCATTTTGGTGGTTTTCAGACAGCAGTTGACCAGCATTCCACCCTGACAAAAGATCACTGGCCACGCAGTGGTTATGGCCAGACTATGGAGGCTACGCACAGACGACCTTCCTGTCCCTGCTCCACCTTTTGATGTATAGGGCCTAACTATAATGCACTTAAATGTTAAGTCTTCACCCCCAAAACATGGGATGCATGTTGCATGTGTATTAACCTACTCTACAAAACATGCGTGAATCTCCCCGCCATGAATATTCACAGCTCCTCCTACAACCTGTTGAATAGGTATACTTAGCCAACCCATTCAAAACGAATCCCTGTACCCGTTCCCTTTCCCTGGAATTGCTTGCTGTCAGCTTCTGACCAGATGCTCTACATCCCAGCCTGCAAGATGGTCATCCTATAGGCTATGCCCTTTTATGACAAATAATCTTTTTTCCAAATTTATGAACCTTGTGATTCTTCAGTCGACACCAAGAATATTGTTCATCCATAAATGGTTTTGGCAGATTGTTAGAACCCTCTTTTCAAACATTAACCTAGAAGGCAGTCAGACAATGTGCATGACCAATCGCCTGTTTCCATCAATCATTTATCTGCAGTGGCTCTAAACCAATCAAGTATCTGGGTTTTTCCAGATGAGAAATAGTTTTCTTGCTCCCTGGTCAGACAACCAAGCTAAGTGGAATTTATTCTGAATAAACTGAAGTCAGTCGTTCTTCCCTTGCCAGAGAAAGTACATGGAACCCAACACCCTTCAGGGAGCCTAACACTTTTTCTTGGTTCTTTTCAGTTTTTGCTTCTACGACCAACTTCACATCTTAGGGTGAAGCAAGCCCTAGCCACTTCTGTGCCTTTTTGGCATTATTTTTATCTGTAGTTTCTGAATGAGCATCTAAAGAAATGGCCATGGGGAGATGTCTGATGAAAAGATCTGAGCCAGAAAGCACTTTTCACATAGTCGAAGGAGGATTTCCTTCCTTTGGTCAATGAAATTTTCTAATGAAGAATTTTCAGACAAAGTATATAGATAAGTATTTTATTGTGTGCCTGATTTGGTACTGCAGGGCCTTGCCAGGCTCTGGGAATGGAAATATGCCCCAGGATCTGACAGAACATGGCCCTGACGGGCTATGGGGCACTTACAATGGGAAAGGACAAACTTGCTTCGATTGTCACTAACATGCCCATTTGTTTGTGCTTCAGGGTGCTATGGGAGGAATGCTTAGGGAGGGTGCCACACCTAGTAAGGGCATGGAAGCTCCACACTTCTTCCCCATACTTTGTTTTGTGTGTCTCTTCATTGGGATGTGCATCTGTATCCTTTAAATCCTTCATAATAAACTGATCAACCTAAGTAAAGTATTTCCCTGAGTTCTCTGATCCCTTTGTGCTAACTGGAGAGGGACTGTGGGAATCTCACGTTTACAGCCAAGATGAACACAAATGTAGGAACTACAAGCGCTCCAGACTCACAACGGATGTTCAACGTGTAGGCAGTCTTGTGGGACTGAGCCCTTCCCCTGGCAGTGGGGTGGTTCCCTGCTAACTCTGGACACCGGTTAGCGTCCCACACTTTAACTGCTGGAAGCATTGCTCCATTTGGTGTCAGAAGTGATATGAGAAGAACAATTTTCCCTTTCAGAGTAGACTTTGTCCATGATGTATCCTGCATCTCTCCCTTAAGTTGTGCTGTTTGCTATTTTTCCTTATACATGTTTTGCTAAAACATATATGCCCTCACCATACTTGTTAAGAAGATGTGAGAAAGACTGAAGACATTTTAAAACCACAGTAATATTGGGTAAATCCATCCAGTAATCTGAATTGTAACCACTTTTAAGAAAGGAGTAACATTGATACCATAGTTTTCAACAATCGTAAGAAATGGTCACTCAGGTAATAAACATCTCCCAATGCCTCTCTTGTTCTGGGTTTCCCTTCTTAAATTTCTCAAGCTATACAGACTCTATATTTCTGATTGAAATGCATGACAGAAAACCACCTAACAACTTTACGTTTGATCTCAAGAAAGTTAATACAAGGCCTATTATTAATAGCTTTCGAAAGAGTTTAATGCTATTTTCATTTGTATTTTAAATATAGCAGTAGGAAATATCAACTTGCATTCTTGGAACTAAATAAGGATTGTTGATTTTCACATAAAGAATCTAAGAATAATTACATTATTAAATCTCTTCCTAACTGGGTTTGGGACATATGAATAATTTCATCGTGGGGATTGTATATCTAATTATTTTAAAACTTATATGCAAAATCACTTCCATACAAGCAAATATTATAAATAAATCTAATGCAAATTCTATTCCACATTTATATGAATATATGCAATTATAAAAATACTTTCACACATATTTTTCTAAATGAATTTTGAATTAAATTGCTATGTTTTCTCTACCTACTGGAAACTTTAAATATATAAGTAGATATATGTACCTATATCTTCACAGGGAAAAATTTAACATGAAATCTCTAGCAAAGCATAATAGAAATTTGTTTATGTCTCCCTTTCTATTCATGTGATGAAAATCAACTCATAATCCCATAAACTATAATATGCTTGCTGTTAGACTTTATTCTTCTGTCTAATTTCCATTGACACTGCAGACTGTAAGCAATAAAGTAGCTCCTTTGAATGTGCATTTTCATTTGAATGTGAAGGCTGTGAGGGAGACTGTAAAATCTGAATCACAAATATCCATAACTGTACGTCTCGCTCAGATCCATCCTGCTGGCTTTGCCATCTCCATGGAAGCACATAAGGGCAGGCACAGAATGATTAGACTTCACATGCAAGGGAGCATAAAGAAGAGATAAGAGACCAGCATGACTATCAAATCACTTATCTAAGGTTCAAACCACATGAAAGTTTTAGTCCACCCTATCACAACTTCCCTTAAGTATTACAATAAAAAGTTTCTTTGCGTATGAACTATTGTAAGAAAAACTTGATGCAGAAGTGCAGAATTGAACAATGGTTGCCAGAGGCTGGGGGAGTTGGGAAAGTGAAAATGAAGAGTTGCTGATCAAAGGGTACAAAATTTCCAACAGACAGGAGGAATAGATTTTGGAATCAATTTTGAGATTCACTGCACACCAGGATGTGCAGTAGTCAATAAGAAGAGCATACTGCATGTTTCAAAATAACAAAGAGTACATTTCAAATGTCTCACCATAAAAAATAGGTGAGTTGATGGATATTAAATTTGCTTGATTTAATCATAGCATATTACACACATCACATTGTATGTACCCCATAAATGTATGTAACTGATTTGTCAATTACAAAAATAACTTGATTTTGTAAAACTGTCTCAAAACGTTGCCTTCCCCAACATCTAGTGACTCAATGAATAAAAATGCCACTATCATCTATGAAATAGCCTAAAAATAAAAAAATTTAAAAAGCTGGCTTAGAATTGCTTAGCTAATTAAAATAAATTTTATTCTATAATTAGGCAAAGACACTTAAATTGCTAGGGTTTTATTATTTGATAATAAAACTATTTTTTTCCCCAGGTTCCTGACACAGATGGCTAAAACAACGAAAGCATATTTTTTTATATTTAGAAATTCCGTGTTAGTTTTCAATTCAGCTTGATATTTTTACTGTATTTTCGATGGTTCTCTCTTACTTTTATATTGTTTTATTTTTATATACTTTGCTTTCTGAGATGGAATTTAGCCCGTTGCACAGGTTGGAGTGCGATGACTAGATCTCAGCTCACTGCAACCTCCAGCTCCCTGGTTCAAGTGATTCTCCTACCTCAGCCTCTCCAGTAGCTGGGATTACAGGGACCTGCCACCACTTTCCTCTAATTTTTTGTATTTTTAATAGAGACGGGGTTTCACCATTTTGATAAGGCTGGTGTGGAACTCCTGACCACAAGTGATCTGCCCACTTCGCCCTCCCAAAGTGCTGGGATTCTAGGCATGAGCCATCATGCCTGACCTATATACTACCTTTTATGTAAAGAAATATATATAATACATGCTTTAAAGAGAAATAGATGAACAAAAAATCCATTTTCATGCCTCTGCATCTTAAGAAAATTATCAATATTTTGAAGGCTTCTAAGTGTCCTCTTTAGCCCCAATTCTGTTTTCTCCCCTATAGAGGTAACTCTGCTATGAATTATATATACATCATTCTCTTGTCTTCATTGTTTTAATAGATGTGGATTTATCAGATTGATATTTTAGTTTGCATGTTTGTATTTTATATAATAAAAATAGAGTACACATTTACTTTCAACTTGCTTTGACTCAACATTTTTGTTTTTGAGATTGAGGTCATTCATCTTCCCTAGTGTATAGTGTATTAATATATAAATATGCCAAAGTTTATATTTCAATTCTGTCAAACATTTGTCATAGTTCCAACATTTTTGCAATTATAAATTATGACTTCTGTGAACATTTATGTACATATCATCCATATATGTATATCCATCCCAGAGAACTAGGTCACAGGATGAACACATCTGCAAGTTTCCCAACAATTCCAGCATAAGCACCTGCTGTTCTACATTCCTACATATAAAAAAAAAAAAGATTTCACTTTTTCTTTATAGCTAACATCACTGGGATAAAATGGTGTGATTTTAACTTGATTACCCTGATGGCTAATGAGGATGAATACATTTTCCTAAGCATATTACCCACTAACACTTGGTGAAATTCCTGTTTGTATGTTTTGCTTTTCTTGTTTTTTTCATTGATTTGAATTTTTTTTTAATTTTTTTTATTTGAATTTTTAGAAATATATATGGAATACTAATCTAAGTTATATGTCTGACAGACCCTTCATTTTAGCTTAAACACTCCAGTGCTTTGGAATAATATTTTAAATTTATTTTTTGTTCATTTACCTAGAGACAGGATTTTGCTATTTTGCCCAGGTGGAACTCCAACTTCTAGACTCAATGGATCCTCCCACCTCAGCCTCCAGAGTAGGTGGGACTATATGCATGTGCCACCATGGGTAGCCTGGGAAGAGTTTTTTTTTTTTTTTTTTTTTTTAAACTGTAACTTGCTCTTTTCTCCTGTAGGTAATTTCAATTTTCTTTAATTATTAAAACATATTTTATATATCACACAACTATTATTGAGGGATTCTAAGAGCATAAGGTTGGTGGGTTGCTTCTGCTGAATCTTACATGTAGTGACTGGCTTAATTGTGTTTTGTAATTTCATATTGGGACTCATCTTTACTATGGATACCTTGTACAAGTTAACTTGAGTGCACGGTTCTCCAGCACCATTTGCATCTGCTTCTTCCAGCATTCCTAACCTGAGACCACATAAATTCATTTCTCAGCTTGGGCCTTCCTGGACACTGACATGAGAAATTCAAACTCTAAACCCATGTGAAGACAGTGAATGTTCAGGAACTGTCTGTGCAAAACGGAAGAGGTACTTTTCCCCCCTAATTAGAGTTCAGGCAGACACATTTTCTTAGCCATTTCCTTCTGCAAACTGGCAGGCTATTTTTGAGTATAGCCTTTTGAGAGTACATATTTCAAGGGTCACAGCTGTACATTTGGAGTTTTCAGTCCCTCCTCTATACCTGGACATGCTCTGAAGCCTTGTATGTTTTCCCTGCATAGTCCTTAAAACTATGCCTCTTAGTTAAGGAGACTGACATATGCCCCTCAGGGCAGCCATAGTTCAGTATTTTCTCACTCCTGCTTTTCGGCTTCCTTGTCATTTGGGGGTTTGGGAATTTCCTTTTCCTGAAACTCAGCTATGCCATTAAAACAATTTTGTTACAGTCTATCCAGTATTTCTGTGGTTTTATAGAATTAAGTTTTAGATTTTTTTTTATTTCTAGAAGCAGCAGTCTTTCTTAGTTAAATGAATGTAGTACTTATTCCTTCCTTTGTCTAAAAAGAGTAATGTCAGATCAAATAAATTATGTTAATGCAGAAAATAAATAACAAAGGAAGGAAAGAACAGACAAAAGGAATTTAAAGATAGGAGTAAGGGATTATAGGTTTGTTTTTTCTCCACAAATGGGGGTCTCTGTTGCCCAGGCTGAAGTACATGGATGTGATCCTAGCTTGCTGAAGCCTTATACTCATGATCTCAAGAGATCCTCCCACCTCAGCCTCCATGTAGCTGAGATTACAGGTGTGAGTGTAATTTTAAGCCCAAGAGGTTGTGAAAGATAGGTGCTAAGGTTATCAGGTACCCTGCAAAGGCACATGAAAACACTTGGAATTTCATCTTCTGGAGGCACTTCTAAGGGAGTGGGAAAGGGATAAATTTAGTTGCCCTAGAACCTTCGTTCTTAGCTTTATCTAAGATGCACATTTAATCTCTGAATAGATTTCCATTTGAGCTGTCCTTTCCTCCCATTACTGAATGCAGAGGTGCTACCCAAGCTCTGAGTCTTTTCACTGTAAGTGGCACTAGTCCAGGAATTTCCACCAGGCACCTGTGAAGAGACTAACACAGGGATGTCATCTATTCTCTACTTCCACCACCCTAGGGCCTTCTGATTCTCCATGAAAAGAATTGTGTGAGAGAAGTGGAAGAGTAGAGGGCTCATTAGTTTTAAAAGGAGCTGCCTCCACTGTGCACACCTACAGAAGGCATCCCCCAGCTCTCTGAAGCATGTGCCATTGTGTCCAGATGCTGCTACTCAGCTGCCTTGGCTGTACCAGGCTGATACATTTCCCAGATTTAACAGCCAGAGCTTTTTGACCAAGATGGACTTCAGGTCAGAAGCCAGTGATCCTTCACTGTAGTTAGCCTAACATGGACAAAGCCAGGATAACGTGCTCTCCTTTGAGACAGTAGACTTTCAGGAATCCTTACACACATGGTGGGGTGAAATGGTCAAGTTGTGTTTGGAGGAGGAGTGTCTTCTTGGTGTGACCGGCATGTAAATGTTCAAGTACCTTGCAGTCTATATAGTAATGGGCCACAGTATTCACTCCCAGAACAACGCAAGAGAGGTAACTGGTTATATATAAACATGCTTACATATTCATCTTTATAGTTTTTACATGTTAACATCAATTTGTTACTATCCATATGAAAAGGTTTCATTGTGGATAAGCTCTATCTACATTTGATCCCGACTGCTACATTCTGACATCTACCGCTTTTAAGTAGGCTTATTTAATGCAGTCTACAATCAAGAAATGTATTGTAATAGTAACACACACACATCATTAGGGTAAGTCGGCTGCCCCCTCAAAAGCCTGGCAGTGCATTGCAAATGTGATTGATGATTACATTATCTTCTATTTGCATATGCATATATATATATATATATATATATATATAATAACAGGACAAATAAAATTAGGTTTATATAATTGATACTATGGTCTGCCTACCTTCTAACCAATCCCCTTTTTATCATTTCAAACACAACTTTAGTTATTTCTTTCCCCACAGAACAAAATGCATCTTAGTAAACTAACTTTAGCTCCTACCCCAGTGTCTCTTCTGATTTTTCTAAGGTTAATATGATGTCTCTTGCCAAATCATTTGTGTAATAATGGCATGTGATGGAATTTTAGCCAGTGGTGTACCAAGGGTTGTCTTCTAGGGCAAGCCTGTAGGAATATTTTCTTTTCCTCCAGGAGAGATAAATAAGAAATGTTTTTTCTTCTTCCTAAATTATCAAGTGTTTGAAATTGACATTCGTATCTATTGCCACCATCTTGATACTAGATTGAATTAAACCCAAACAGATGGTATATGTGTTGGAGGTTGCAGAGTGAAAGAAGGAAGCAACATAGCATGCCTGGGTGGATGAATAAGAAAACACTAGAGTGTTCTACCTCTAGGTTTCCTGTTAAGCATGAGATAAAATCCCTGTTGCTTGAGTCAATTGGAATCAGAGTTTCTGTAATTTGGAGCCATGAGCAAATCAGCAAATAAACCAAGAGTCAAAATGACTCAGACAAGTACTTGGACTGCAAATCCAAATATAAGATAAGCTATCATAAAATTTACATCTATCATTCTAAAAGATCCATTGCAGTATGATTAATAGAGCTGGAAATGTACATGACAGAATTTGAAAGAAAAATATCAGATTTTTTTTTTTCCAGTGAAGATGACCTTAGCTGCCACTGTTAACTATACTGTAAAGGATGGATTTCCAGGCTTGTTCTCTATGGAAATATAGATTTGGCTGTTTTCATCTTGTAATGAGATAATTGAGCTCTAGTTTTCGTTTATGTATTCAGCAATATAATAAAGGGAATTAGATCTACCCAGAATTCTGTGCAAATACACACTAACAGCCCATACTGCCTGCTTCTCACAAGCCAGTCTCATTTAGATGCTCTTTAAGGTTATTTATTTTTCAGAGATCCATTCTCAATTCTTCTACTAACCAAACATTTTCACATTTAGTGTGATATACAAATGGTTGGAACCCTTCCCACGTGACATTTGGATCACGTGCTGCCCAAATGATAATTCTGTGCTCTGGACTTGAACCAAGTCTATTTGAGAGCATTCCTGAAATCGCAGGATGATTAAAACTAGTAACGGTCAACTGAGCCAGCCTTTCTTCTCTGGAATGTGTTTTCTTCTCATTAAGAGTTTTTCTCTACCACCAAAGCACCATTGTATAACAAATTACTCAGAATGTGACATCTCAATACGTGCCTTTACACAGAGGATCAGAAACACTGCACTATCTGGTCCTCCTGAACACACTGCTAAAAAAAAGTTCCTACATACATGCTGTGGTTTATGAGTGTGACCCTTCCAGACACGATATGAAGTTCACTCTATTGTCTTTACCTCCTCAATCTTTTCCCCCGCTTATAGTTCTGGCAGCCAGTAATGAAGGAGGAAGGTCAGCTCTACAGTAACTCTGCACTTGCTGATCTCTAACATTTTCAAGAATGACAGATTCACTTCCCATTTGCTGAACCTGTGGAGACTATTTTAAAAGAACGGAAGATTTATGCAGCTCCGCAAACAACATAGCATAACTTTAAAATACAAATGACACCTGTCTAGCAGTTCACGATGTCGGATGATTAATGTCACACTTTTTGCAAACAAAGGACTGATTCATCCTTTTCCATCTTCCTGAAGGCTCTTGGGCAAAGGCAGGGTGGAACTTTCATCTGTTCTGTGTCTCCTAAGTAAGCATGCTGATTATGATGGGATCCAATGTACATTTGGACCCGTCCTCTGGGCATTAACCTCAGTGCTGCCGCCTGACCAAGTACAAATGCCAAGGAACAAAGCTGTGAGTGATGCAGAGAAAGCACCCCAGAGAAGCCTCAGGATAGGCTGCTGGGGCTTCTTGGCAAAGCTTTCATTTTCATCTCTTCCAGCCACTCAATAATGACTGTAAGTTAAATATAAACAAACTCAATAATGACTAAGTTAAATACAAATTTTTTAATTTATTAAAAAAATAAACTATCCCAATTCAAGGGAAAACAAACATGACAGAGCATGTCACAGTTACATCTTTGATCATACTTAAAATGCTTGCTCTCTGACCGCTTTATTTTTAAGACATTCTATAGTTATTACATTAAAATTGTATATTGAAAGAATTTAATGAATAATGAAATAATGTACTTTAACCAAAGTACATTAGATGTTTTACAAGACCATAGTATTTTAAATAAAATAGTGTATAATTTTTTAAAAATGTAACTTGTCTTATTAGGCGAGCAGTCTTTCAGGTAGGATAATAAATAAGAACACAGGTTCTGAAGCCTCTGCCTGGGTTTCAGTACTGGGTCTGTCAATTTCTGGAAGGATCAACCTAGAGAAGTTATATAATGATCTGTGCCTTTACCCTACTTAGCCCTTATTCAAGATTATGTTGTATACTGTAGAGTATTTTTTGAAGATGAAAAGCTAATATTTTTCACAGGACACAACATAAACTATCAATTATTGTTACTCTAAAATGTGAGCTCTCAGGATTTAAAATATGAGAATTTTAAGACTGCATCAAAAGATGAGATCTAGAAAGTTGCTTTTGAACAACTTGAAAAGGTCTTTTTTTAGAGAGAGGAAAATTTTACATAGGAAACATAATCATGCCGCATCCGTTGAAATGGTTTATACATTAAATAATTTTTAAAAATATTGACAGCCTCTGCTGATTAGTCATTCACTTAACAGTATTTCTTACATACCAACTATTTGTCAGGCACAGGTAGATGCCAAGGATACCAGGATGATGAAAATGAATACAGTCCCTGATCTCACTCAGTATCCATTTTCGTGGAGAAAACGGACAAACAATTTTGTCCAACCTGCCTGTGATGAAATTGAAACTGTACCATGAGAGGGTCCATGGCTTATGGAGGGAAGTCTATTCTAAATAGGATTATCAGCCAATGCCTGTCTGAAAACAGACCTTCAGAATGACAATCAGCTAGTCCTATAAACAGGCAAAGGGAGAGCAGATAATTCATACAGACTGTCTATCAGACACCAAGGAGGGCACAGAGGATTCAGTGGTAAGTTTGGAGATGAAGTTTCTACCCTTTTGGAGCTCATAATATGGAGAAGGAAGAAAAGAAACTTTACATTTTGTTCAATTATTTTATTATATTTGCAATAGGAAGACACTGAGGGAGAATGAATTAGAGATTAAATTTATCAAGATCGATGTTTTTAAGAGTTGGATGGTGACTTTGAGTAGATAATGGAACTTGCAACAGGAGGATGAATTAGGAAACCCTGCTGAAGCATAGATAGGAGATCATGGTGGCTTGGACTCAGATAGTAGAGATGCCAAGAGACCATACATTTGAGACAAATATCGAACATCAAATCACAAAATGCAGTGACTGACTGCTTATGGGAATTGAGGGAATGGAAGGAATCAGTATGACACCAAGAATCCTGGTTTAAGAAACTACTTCCCAGACGGTCACGTTCCTCACAAGAGAGGGGAAAGAATCAAAGCAAGTTAAGTTTGAGATGTCCAAGAGATACCCAAGTAAAGTAGTCAAGTGGACAAGTGTAAAAACTGTCAACATAGTGTAGGATGTGTTAATTTTCTCCCTAAGAACTTTTCAAAGCAATTGAAATGACTAAGATTATCCAGGGAGAGAAGATAATGACAAATGGACTGAAGTGAGAGTCCTAGTGATGGCAAGAGCCAAAGTAAACTCTCTGCTCAGGTGGAACATGATTAATTACTAAATTCTCCAATGGGAAGTTTAAAATTTTTAGTCAAAAGAACATAAAACTCTCTTGTTAGTGACCTTTATGTGACAATAAGTTTTGTTTTTACTCCAGACATGTTAAAAAAAATGTGCGGTTATATATTGGTTGTTTATAAATGTATTTAAGCGATGGTTAAGACTTTCTAAAAATGTATCAGCACAGATTTAAAAATGGATATTAGTTCACCATTGAATGTTGATAGAGATTAATTTTTCATTTTCATCACTGATATATATGATGGTAATATAGTATTTAATACCTTGCTCCTTATTCTTAAAAAGTTTATATTTTATATCCACAACTTTGTTATAAAAAGAGGAATCAAATGTACAGTATAAATTTAATGATGTAATATTTTCATGGCATTCAAAAAATGTTTAATATCCCAAAGGCTTCTGAAATATTATATGACATAAAATGGCTTGATATGCTTTTTTTGGAAACATTAACATAATGGAATACAATCAATAGAATCTAATAATTACAGCAAAACCACCTAATTCCCATAAGTAAACATGTGCTATACATACTATACAAATTACTATCCTGTAAAATGCTTAATTGCATTCTATGTAAGGCAATTCATCAGAAAATAAGACTATCTCATTTTACTCCTGAGAGCATTTCAGAATTTATCATGTAACAGCAGTAGCAATAAAGATTCAAATCTCCAAATTCATTCAAGACCAAAGACTGGCGCAAGGAATACGTAATGTATGATCATCTTCCAATTCACGTATAATCAAAAGCTTCCAAGAAGTGATAGCAAGAAAGGTTTCAAACTGGTTTACAGTATAAAATACCAACACCACCAAGAAATACCAAAACTTGAAAATTACCATTGGATTTCATTTTTAGTATGCTTAATTTTTGTTTACTTAAGCACTTGTTAAATAAACCATAATGACTTTTTCATTTCTAAATTAAGTGTCCAAGTTGATAAATGAGATGTTATTTGGTACCAAATATTTATCATCAGTTTACATGTATCTGCTCCCAAATCATTAGCTTGTCAGTCTTCCCCAGTCTCATTTCTGAGTTATACCTACAAGAAGTAGGAGAGGAGCAGAACATTGCCAAAATAACCCATTCCTTCTTCCCTTTCCTACACCTCCACCTGAAAAACACTTTTAAGTAAAAGTACACTGTCATTACTAGATTGATTCCAAACTGAATGATTAAAGTTTTATCCCATGAATAGACTCAATGGGGAATTATATTTTTCTCCCGTCTCCATTAATGTCTATTTTATCAGTATCTTATAAGTTAATAGATGTTTGGTGAATAGCAATCTCTATAGGTTTATTCTTCTAAGCACAGAACTTAATTTAATCACAGCTTCAAAATATCATGCAATAAAACTAATTTAATTACACTTAGCAATGGCCACTAGACTCATTAAAATGTTAATGGAGCTTATAATTATTAAATTGCTTAATGATCGCTAATAAGAACAAATGACAAAATAAAATTTAAGTACAAAACAAAAATGCCCTCAGGTAATTTTTCTAGGCTTCAATCTCTTTTGACATGTTATGTTAATATCCTAGGTAACATGGTAAAATCAAGACTCATGACAAAAGATAAAGCATGAATGACTTAAATGTCTATGTCTAGAAAAGGCAATCAATTACTTCATATAAAAATTTGCAATTTACTTCACTATACTAATTGGTGATTAGGAACATAGAAATATTAAGAGAAAAAATTCTGTTATTTTAATAACTATATTTTGCTCAGCAAGTTGTAAATACACATCAATTTATCTTCATAGCAATAACATGATTCTCAGTCCTTTGAGAATTCTACCTCCAATTGTCATTTTTTTAAATTTTATGGTTTGCTGCAATAAGCTCTCAGAAGAAATAATGTTTGCTTTCAGGTAGTTACATGAGTTAAATTATTTTTATTTTGAGATAATTAGGCACATTTGAGACTATTTTAAAACTTGGCTCAGAGGTTACTTCTTTACTACTAAACTGTGTGGGCAAGAGGGAGATAAAACTATATTAACCTTTAAAAAGATGAAAATCGACAGTGTGGGGGAATAAAAAATTAAAAATAAATAAATGTATTATCTTTTGAAAAGGTTATTGGCTACCTGGTGTTCCCTTGTGTATCAGTGTCAGTTCCTTTGATGAATGAAAGGCCAAGAACCTATCCAAGGCTTACCCTTCCCTCTGAAAGGCCCATAAAATTAAATTATGCCATCATGTCACAGGAGAGAGAACAACACTGAAAGATCTTCCAGTCTCCGATTCTCTCCTAAAACTTTGTGATGGTCTTGGAAATGTACAAAATGGGGGGATTTTTTTTTTTAATTTAATGAGCCTGATAAAACTTTTTTTTTATTACAGTTGTAAACCCAAAATGGTAAATGAGGTTTCTAGCAGCACAATGCCTTTGGCAGCAGGGCCCTATCCCATCTCTACAGGATCCTCACTCCCAGACTTGTGTCGTTTTACACGGGCCAGCTGTGGTAGGAGGTGGAATAAGGACTCACATAGTAACCACGTGCACAGAATGTATCCAAACATTGCTTCTGTATTGGTGCCTGAGATGGACCCTGTTTCTATAGTATAGTCTTTTTCATTCCTTCCCTTGCTCCATATTTTCCAGCCACGTTTTCTTCCTTTCTGTAAACACCTAGGCTTTTCCTATGTCAAAGCTGTTGCATGTCTCTTTCTAAGGCTACCTTTCTCACGTTTTTCTCAAATCTTATCATTCCGGTCTTAGTTCAAATGGTACATTTCAGAGTTGCCTTCTCCTACCATCCACGAAGCAGCAGCCACCTGCCAGATGCTGCTTTACTCCTGTGTCCGACTCCCAACCGAGGCACCAGCCAACTGACCCTTCTCCCACACTCCGCCCCTATTCAGCAGAAGTAGCCAGAAACAAGCAGCGTCCTGTATCATCAAAAGGGTCGGAATGAAAGGCCAGTGGCCTCGTCGGAAGGTTGGACACACCCACCTCTGCACCCGGCACCAGGCTTTGCACTTGGCACCTAGCTCTGCCGCATGGCTCCCCTGGAAGGCTCCAGCTGATGCAAGGCTCCTGGCCGGCTCTCCCACCAGAAAACCTACCCAACAACCCGCTAACCAATAGCAGTCTGCCCCATCTCAATCCCGCTCCCCTGGAGTTAATCAGAGCACCCAGCTGTTGCTCGTTCCTTCTAGCCATAAAAACCCCACACCCCAGGAAGTTGGCGCGGACTTCCCTGGCCCCTTTTCCCGGGACCATGGAACTTCGCCGGGGAGCTGAATAAATTGGATTTTCATTTTCTTAAAAAAGTAAAAGCCAGTCCAGTACATTGCCCAACTATATTTCATGCATGGCACTTGCCACTACCTGAAGTTATTCTACTTATTTGCAAACAAGTTTAATATCGGTCTCCTTTCATTAGGATGCTAGAACCTGAGGGCAGAACTTCATCTGAGTCTCAAAGCCAAGAGTGCTTAGTAAGATAGTGGGCCAGAAATCTGACTTCTCCCTACTGAAAATGTAGGTGAGAAAGAGGAAATGTGGGACATAATCTCGTCCCTTCATATTTCTGTCCTGTTGCAGCTTTTTAAATATGCAGCAACATCACTTTTCCCTGCTCTAAAACTTACCTTGTTAGATTCAACTTACTTGTACAGACCTAATGAGCTTTTCATTGATTCTAGCTGTCATGGTTTTTCTCCTACGTATTTGTAATACCCACCATATAAAATCGTGGGATACTTAAACTATATTAGTTAAAACTATACTTAAAAGGCACTTACAAAGTAAACAATATCAAATGCATTTTAAGTAACCTACAAATAATAAGACATAAGTATTTTTAATGGAGAGTAGCTTTTTTATCTTTCAACTACCTTTCCACTCAATAGGTGATATAATAGGTGAACAGATGTAATAGGTGAAGTACAAGTCTATCATTTAATGTAAATCAATTGTACATTTTAGTCACTATTCTGTAAACACGTATTTTTACAACATTGTGAGAAAAAAAGCCACTGTAAAATATAAAGCTGGGATTCATAAAGTGCATCTACTTACTTTTACAATAAGCAGAGATGCAATGGTGATGAAGTTCCTAGCGTTTTCCACCACTGCACTTCATACTTGCCCTGCAAGGAGTGCCTTTGGAGACATGGGTAGTTAAATCTCCATGGACAATTAATTCCTGACCTCCTATCTGCCACTGCCAGCAAGGATACTACGCTAAATCATTCACATCACGGATTACACACACAACTCCTCTGAACAGAAATGTTTTCCACAACTCATTTCATTGGGTCACTGATCAACCATCATGTGAGAGTTCTAGACATAGCCCTGATTGAATCTGGAGCCCAGGAATGAGATGTGAACTCCAGACCTGGTTACCTATCATTCCCCTAATGTACTAGATGACATAACATATGGTTACAGAGGCTAATCAAATATTCCCAATTTGAGAAGTAAAATCAATGTAAAAGATAAAAATTTCAGTCTACATGTTACCTTAATCAAAAACTAAAATGCTTTTGGAGTTCATAGAAATGATAGCAATATCAATGCATGTATCTTTTGTGCCATTCTTAGAAAATGAAGATTTAACTATGAGATATTTGAAACCCAAATCTGATGACTTACAGTTTATATTTCCATCCCTTGACCAATGTAACTTTTTAAAAATTGCATCCCTATGGAGTGTGCATGGGATGGGGGAACAAAGTTGTCCCGAGAACTACAGAAATGAGTTAAGTGGTACCTGGGAAGCCCAGAACCTTCAGCAAATTATCAACCCTGGTAAGATTCCTCAAACGTAAGAGCTCAGTATGTGTCTATGAATCAGTTAAAGCACTTACGTGATACATAAAGCTTGTCATATGCATCATATAGGAGGGGAAAAATTTTACCTCTACTTAGACTCCTCCCCAACATACACACCTGGGTCTGAAAATTAAACTGACATAAGACAGTAACAGGAGAATATACAAATATATACAAAAAATATACAAATACACAAATTTATGTAATAAGTTTTGAATGGTAGGGGAGCCTTCATAAGAAAATCGCTATGCCTGTAATTCCAGCATTTGGGGGAGGTCGAGGCGAGGTCCAGAGATCAAGACCATTCTGGCTAACATGGTGAAACCCCATCTCTAATAAAAATACAAAAATTAGCTGGGTGCAGTGGCGTGCACTTGTAGTCCCAGCTACTCCAGAGGCTGAGGCAGGAGAATCCCTCAAACCAAGGAGGTGGAAGTTGCAGCAAGCCAAGATTACACCACTGCACTCCAGACTAGCGACAGAGACTCAGTCTTCAAAAAAAAAAAAGAAAAAGAAAAATCACCCCAAAATTACCCAAAGACATCCTTAGAACTGAACATTTCTGTACTGCATTAGACAGAATATGGTACATTGTAAAAATGTGATAGCGTAAGCAGCTTGGGCTAGGGTAGCTCATTGGGTGAGAAGTGGCTAGGAAGGCAAGGGTTTGTCTAACAAATGCAAACCAATCTAATTTAGCAAATAAAGACACATACTCCTAAAAGGGAAAACATCCTGAATAATCTGAATAGGATCTTGGAAACCACTTTCATTGTGTTATCAGAAAAACTACTTTAATTTGTTTCCAGCTGTGAGTTGGTGCAGCATCCCATAATGGAATCAAGGAGAAGCAGCATTCACTTTTCGCTCTATATTTCTACAGTGTCAGAGTACAGCTGATGAATCACACATCCATCCCCACTTGCTTACAGCAGGGAAACAGCAGTATTCTTTGTTAAAAGGTATTTTGTAGCAGCATTGGGAGCAGCTGCAACCACTCTGGAAATGACAACTATCAGAAACAGTGCACATGTATATCAAGTTAAAATCTATTTACATAAACCACAACCAGAAGAGCAATGCTAATATAGTCAATCTGCCTCCACACTCTTGGAAGAAACCCGAAGGAGAGGAGAAGACCTTTTAATGAGACACCATGGTGCTTCCACTACTCAAGACCAGATAAGGCAGATTGCTCTTATTCCCAGAATCCCTGTTACCTCCCACTGCTGACTGCACATTCTGTGTGTGCTTGGCTGACAGGAGAAAATGACAGGTTGAAAATCTGTGCCTATTGCTAGAAATAAGAAATGCCTCATCTTCCGTAACCCAAACCTAGGGTAGAAAATAATTAACCCCCTCCAGTTTTCATCTTCTCTGGAGAAAGGGACAGAAAAGTCAAGCAAGTTCGTTTGTATTAGAGCAACGTATAAATAGAAGAGCTGTACAAGATCTTGTGATTCCTGCTTGATACTTGATGTATGTCTGCAAAGCAACTCAATCCACTGTGGACCTCAGGTAATTATGACTGAGAGTAAAAGAGGTGAAAAGAGACACATCCCAAGGTACTCCTCACTTCTTTTGCAGATAATTCAGGAACTAGAAGTCAATCATTTAAATTAAAACGTCTCAGAAAGGGCTGGTAAAACAGATGGAGTCATTTCATCCCCATGACAAGGAGTAGCAACGGTAGGGGACAGATTTCAAGAAAGAAGCTAACGTTGCATTGTGTTGGAGTGAGCCCTCGGAAGAGGACCATACTCAGACCACTGAGGGGAAAGAGGGTTGATTTTAAGAGGTTTAAGTTTGTAACACATAATGGCAACACAATTCAAAGATAGCAGAGTAAGGATACCATGGCATTCTGAATTTCACTATCTTTCCACCTCCTTGCTCAAAAATAAACTACCCAGGAGATTCTCAGAATGTTGCATGCAGTAGAAATCCTTAAGTGTTATCCTATGAAAAACATGGCAAAAAGGCCAGGACATAGCTAGGTTTTTAGAGAATTGCCTGTATTCAGATTTTTTAAATCTTGACATAGCTTCTTATGGGAGAGATTTAACTCCAGTGCTCAACATGAAATTAGGGAAAGGAGAGAAATGCTAAGATTGTTAAACAATTGAAAGCTTCATAAGCAAATGTGATGACGCTTATTACCACACCTGCAGCCTGAAAGTACCCAAAATACGACATGCCAAAATGCCTTGAAGGGAAAACATCACTGAACTCTTATCACACAAACAGGTTAACCTGGTGATCAATTTTATGGCAATAACATTTTATAAAGTTGCCTGTATTTCCTCAAAGATAGTCTTGTTTACAAAAAGTAGGAAGGGAACCAGAGCATGAGATTTCTACCGCTTAGTGAGGGCATACAAAAAGCAAGTGACTGAAATCGGCTAACTTACCTTGTCTTAGAAGCATTTTCCAGGGAGAATGCTAACCAAATTATATAAATAGCATAAAGAAATTAGGGAAAGCCCAACAGCTTGTTTTTCCCCCATCTGCCCAAATCTATTGAGAACGCAACTCTTACTTTTGCAGGTGAAACACATTAGCTAACAAAGGTGTCATTAGTTTCTCTTAATCTACTTGGAATAATTCACGAGCTAATAGCATTCACCAGAGACAGTTCCCAGACAGCATCATTGTGCCCTCCCCTCCAGCAGTGAATCTGCTAAGAGAGTTCATGAATACTGGCTTATTCGGCTGCCCAGAAGTTATCAGCCTGGTAAAGACATTAGGGGTCAGGATCCTGCAGGCAAATGTTAAGGAACAATTTTCCTGGCACATCTCTGGCAGTTTGTTCCATTAAAATTGAATTGAAAAGAGAATTTTTTTAAAAGCTTCAGCAGTGCTCACACCTGGACAACTGCCCAGTAATGAGGGACTGGATCATACAATCCTTTTTGGCCCCAAATATTAGAGAATGAATATGATTTTTCCCCATGTAAAATTGGATGTTTTAATACATTTAGTAAATTCATTACATATGGCATTATTTATTGTTTTTTGGCACAAGATGATGTAGATGGTTTAGCTTCATGAGAAGGCAGAAAAAAGTGGTTAGTGTTCAAATTTAACTGATCAGAAATAAGAACAGATGGGATCATTACTTAAAGGGGTTTTCAAGAGGTTTCTGTTAGAAGGGCTATTTGATTGTGGAATGTGTCTCCTGGAGAGGGGAAAAGGAGGTAGTAGTGGGTTCCCAAGTAGCTCTGTGTGGCATAGCTAAATCCCATAGGGTAAGTTTCTGAGGCATCTGTTTAAGCTAACTTCTTCTCCTCCCTCATTTTAGGAAGTTCTCCTCCCTGACATAAATTATGCAATACAGTCTTGTCTTATATTTTTCTCTTATACTTCTAAAAGAACCTCACGAAATATTCTTCCTCTGTTGGTATCTGATACATAGATATACGGAAAGAATAGATTGGTATGTTCTGATGTTGATAAAGGGATATAGTATCTCCATGGGGTAAGCAGAAGGATGTATCATCACTTTCTAGAGACTAGGAACTGGGGTTTTAATCGTGTTTTTAAAGCAAAAAGATGCCTGGTGCAAGGATTCCTGGAGACTTTGGCAACACCTTCATAAGAAGTGAGAACTGGGTACGCTAGTCAGTGAATTTTTGGCAGGGTGGGGGTGGGGTCTGGTAACATTAAAACGAGGTTACTCATGTCACTGGTAAGTATTAGCCCATTTTCATACTGCTCTAAAGAACCACCCGAGACTGGGTAATTTATAAAGGAAAGAGGAGTAACTGACTCATAGTTCAGCATGGATAAAGAAGGCACAGGAAACTTACAATCATGGTAGAAGGTGAAGAGGAAGCATACGTCTTCTTCGCAGAAGGCAGGGAGGCGAAAGGCCGCGAAACTAAAAGAGCTCCTTATAAAGCCATCAGCTCTCACAAGAATTTATTCACTATCACGAGAACAGCATGGGGGAAATGCAGCCATGATTCAATTACCTCCACCTGGTCTCTACTAGGGAGAGAAACGCTGGGTAGAAAAGGGTGACCCCTCTTCAAATTTAGGAATGGCAGTTCTCTACTTTTTTAAGTAATGCCCTCAAGACAGCAGTCTGAAAATCCAATATATAAATGTCTGATAGATAAAAGTTAATATCCTTATAAAATTTAAGGGGCAGAAATTATTATGCGGTCACCAACTTTCACAGGTGAAGGTTAACACCCTCTTCAGGAGGGCACAGACAAGAACTTTCACCTGTCTTCATTGGAGAATGGTAAATAGAGAACAGGATTGAAGCACCTGGAGTGTGGCAGGCACACCTGAGGGTGATAACTAAGAACAGCCTGCCATTGACCTCACGTGGCAGACGCACCTGAATGTGTGTTCAGAGAAGTGCTGAGCTAAGGAACCCAAGAGTGGCCAAGTCAGAGAATCACTCCTTCTCTATGAGGAACATCTGAGTCCTGGCCCATCCCGTGGAATGTGGACTGCCTAGAGATGAAGTTCTTTTGTTTTGCGTTAAAGGAAGCTTATCAGGTGAAGGTTGTGAGGGGGAGGAAGCTAAGTGAAAATGCTATATAAGCTGCATGGGTTTTTTTTTCTTTTAAAACAAGTGCATGGTTCTCCTGCCTAGTCTGCTGTCACAAACCATGCTGATTATGAATTTCCTCCTAAGAAAACTCCATTTCTTCTTTGTTGGCTCTGGGTCTCTTTTTCTGCCCGTGAACCTGATGCCACTCCTACTGAAGTGAATAGGGGTTGGGTTGGACACGTTCTCTCTCTCAACTATGTAGGGTTTTTAGGCAGCCTGCAATCATTTAAACTGGCTGTTGGACTGGCTAGGAACCTGGAAAAATGTTGAGAAAGGTCTCTCTCTTTCACCACCCAAATCTCTTGCCCCACAGGTGAGGGACTTGTGACTGGCAAGTTCCCCAAGGACGTGATAGCCTCACAACATTATGTGTGAAATGGCAAAGACTCACTCTGTGTGAGAACAGCAATTTGAATATGTCAGTGTGAAATACTCAAAAGCATCTATTGTGTCATGTTAAAACAGAGATGTTTGAAATAGTTTATATATGAAATTTGGGTCACCATGAAAGAAACTTTAATCAAGTGAGACTTTGTTTCATATACACACAAGTACACACACTCCCCTATGACAAAAGAAGGAAGAACAGTTGAATAACTCAAGACACGTTGAATAGATGAAAGAAGGCTCCATAAAGGAAATGGGAAATGGATCCACAGATTAGCCCCATTATGCCACCAAAATGATGTAATTTTAATAGGCACGAGAGAGCATATGACTTAAAAAAATTTTCTCTAAGCCTTCGTTTATCTATAAAAGAGATCATAAAATTAATGTGTTTTTCTGTATAATGTTTATTTCTATTCTCTATGTTATCAGTTTTGAAATAATGCCGATGCCTTGAAAAGATGAATATTCACAGAACTTAGTTCAAGGAATGCATCTTAACCTGCACAAATCATCATCTTAGCTATACTGAGCATCAAAAGGAAAATTCTTATAAATTTAAAACATATTTGAAAATAACATGTTTTGTGACTACCTACTATTGAGTCAGTGACTCTGATACACACACACAAGCAATAGCTTTTTCTATGGTGTTATCATTTGAAAACTCTTTTCCTGTTTCAAATTTCCTACAACTTGAGAAATAAAGTAATTGAGAATAACCTCTTTACAGTTTAAACAAGGTAATGAAGTCTTTAACATTTATATTGAGATAGTTAGCTTTTATATAGGAGATATATCTATATAAAACATATACATCAAATATTAGAATTACTAGGAATTTTTTCTTCAAAAAAGGAGAATGTCTAATATCTATATGATATTTGAGCTTATAGTCTGGCCTGAGTATTCTTGTTATGAAAATTTCAAATATTAAAAATTCAGTTAAGAGATTTTTAAGAGGTAACATAAAATAAGTAAAAACATTTGTTGAAATATTTCCCTGATAAAAAGAAATCTAGATTTCATTTTTGTACTCCTAAATATGCTAAAAATTAAGATCAAATTTTAATGTTGACTCTAAAAAAATTCCCATTAATCATCCATAGCAATTAGTGGCCTAATGCCTCAAGGTATCATGTTTTATTTAACATTTGCTTTGCTGTGGTTTCCAAGGACTATGTCCAGCTGCATTTATCCCTTATTCCATTAAATGTTTATTGTGTGCCTGTGATTACCTCAAGATTTCATAGATTCATTTGCTTTCTCTAGTTCATTTTGAGTCCAAGTAGCAATCCCTTTGAGAAATATGCAACATTGCTCCTACATGAGGATTGGGTGCTGCTGTAGAAATGTCTGTTGGGGGTTGTTAAAGGATAATGCCACAATATTTTTATTAGTCAGACCAGACATTTAAGAAATGTCCTGACTTTATGTTGTTCTCCTCCATGTTCTCCCGGTACTACCGTATCACATGTACACACATAGGACCAAGGGAGAAAGAGCTTGCAAGAACTATCGACAGAGACAGAGAGAGACTACTTTATAGATCAGGAAAAGACACTCAAGCCATTTCTTGCCCTTCTTCAGCAAAGGGCTTCTTTGCATGAGGTTCATGGCAGCTCAGTAGAAAAAGGTCAGTAATTTCCTCACCCCTGATTCTATTTGACTGGACTCCAGGGAAAGCTGCTTGAGGTATAATCCCTTTGCCAAGATGCAACGAATGCAAAAGCTTTACTGTCTACTCCTGCGGTTACAACTCATAAAGCCAATTTTAGAGACAAGCTGTAGCCTGTTGTCTGTAGTAAGAATTGTAAATGAGCTGCTGAGACATCCTGCTTAGGGAATTCCTTTAAAAAAGGTTAAGTGTAAATTGCCCTTTGGATTAGTCTGAACGTCTCCATTATAAAAGTTGCTGGAACTAGTAGGCAGAAATAAAGTTTCAAAAATAAATAAATAAATAAATAATACATTATCGGGAAGAAATGCAGAAGTATAAAATCATGCTTTTTTTTCTCAGTAAACACTTAAAACATTATATCTGCAAATAGACTAAGTAATAACATCTTATACGTACTGTTAGAGAAAAGGAAGTGAACCAAAAGTTCATTCTGGAAAATAAATTCTAAATTATCATTACTATCTAAAGAAATGTATTTGACTGCTGAGGGCATACAGATCTCAGCTCATAAAAGTATAGATACAGTTTTTTAAATATATAAAATGATCCCTCTCACATAAATCCATAAAATGATATTCAAATTAAAATATGACACAGAGTTTAAAAATTCTAAGCCTTTATGAATCTGATTTTTAAGACATGACCTCATTCCAATACCATAAGGGAAATGCTATAATTAAGATTCCCTGTCTCTTAAAAAAATTTAAACAGAAAGAATAATTGTACCCTGTTAATATATTGTTACACATAGGCATTTTAATAGTAGTAGTACAGAAGTATAATGAGAAAGATTAGTCCCTACTGCATCCTTACCTATCCCCAGTGCTGCTTCCCAGAGGCAACCACTTTTAACTATTTTTCCTTTTAGTTCTTCTGGTAGTTACTTCCATATCTCTAGGTACTTTCTTGATTCATTAATACTAATCATATTATAGCATGTTTCTGCTGTAATAGGTAAGTGTTAGCTGATTTCCTATTCTCCTTTCCTGCCCACTCATTTTTATCTTGCTTAAATTCCTTCGGTGTTTGTTTCTTGTTGGGCTTTTAATAATATACTTGAAGTTTTTCTTATGTAGTCAACACTAGAGTTTGAAAGATGAAGAAATGAGTGCTCCCATGTTTTCCTTCCACTTCTTCTTCCCACTTGTGGTAGCCCCTGTAATCATTGATCCTATTATTTGTTTATGAATTAATTTAAAATATTAAAAATCATAAAGCTGTCTCTGTCATTTTAACTATGCGAATATTGCTCACTATAAAGGCAAATGAGTGGCTGAAGGAACACGTTCTTCTCTATGGTAAAAGAGTCATAACTTCATTGCCGTTTCAAGGAGATGGTTCTAATGGATTTCCATCAGTTCTCTGTATCTCTTAGTTTCCAAAAGTATAAAATTCCTCTTTCTTGTCGGGATAAGAAACATCATCTTGCTATTCTCTTTCAGATTACCATTCATTCTGTTGATATTCATTCCATTCCATTTCTTGAAGCCCGGTGACTTCTGTTTTAATTTGATCTGATCTATTTCAAATTCAGCCCATGATTGTTTGAATAGCTTTACTTTTTCCTGAAACATTTGGGCATTCTTACTTCTGCACATCTCTTAATGATCTGAAACTGTACTATTATGCATTTCAGCTGGGAAGTATTTATTCTTTCTCTTTGGCAGGAGAATTGAAAGACATTCATCTTTCTTAAACTCTGGAGACGTTTTCTTGTACTATTTCTTTGATAACTTTTGTACTTCTGTTATCTCTGTAGTTTCAGGAATTCGTATTAGTTGAATGTCTGATCTAAGATTTGATTCTCAATATTTTTTATACTTTCATATTTACCACATCTTTCTTTTTTTAAAAAAAAAATTACTCCGTTTTGAAAGTTCCCTAAATTTTATTTTCCACTACTTCTACAATTTTTTAAGTTAATAGATTACATTTTTAAGTTCTAATTTTTTTTCTTTTCTGATTGTCTACCTTAGTTGGCATGCATTCTTAGTCTTTTGCATATAATAACTCCTCACATTTCTCTCAGGTTACATATACTTAGAGGTAATTTTCAAAAGACCTCCATTTCTGCACGTCTTATGAGTAGAGGCAGGTACTTTCTTTAGTCCACATTATCTTTTCAAGGAATTTTGTACAGAAAAAAGCTTTGGAAGATAAAGATCCTCCCTCTAGGAAGAAGGACAGTTATGTTTACTGTCCAGTATAACAAAGAAAGTGTTGACTCACTCAGATGCTACTATCAGGTAAGCTTTCCTTCCATGATAAAGATTTCTGAAGATTACTGTTCCTTCCCTTAACGCACTCATTGTATGTGCACGTGTCACTTGGCTGTCTTTGCATCATCCTCTGGAGATTGGTACTTAAGGAATTGGCAGAGAGTGCTTATACTCTGTCCAGAACTATTGTTGTGATTAGTAAACAGTCCTTGTCTCTGACCCAGAGGTCTCATATCTCTGCCAGAGTTCACAAAAATATGGCAGACTAGTCAAAACAAGCAGCATAAAACCTCAGACCCTTCAGTTACATATAGATATGTATATGTATATGTATATGTGTATATATATGTATATGTATATGTATATATATATGTATGTTTGGGGTGTGTGTGTGTGTGTGTGTGTGTGTGTGTTTGGTATATGTATACCAGACCTGCATTATCCTCCACCCCTCTTTACAGAAATATATATATATATATATATATATATAATCTTTTAAGGTCTCTTCTGCTCTTTTTATTATTACTTTTAGTCAGGCATGGTGGCTCATGCCTGTAATCCCAGCACTTTTCCAGTCTGAAGCTGGTGGATCACTAGGTCAGGAGTTCAAGACCAGCCTGGCCAACATAGTGAAGTTTTGTCTTTCCTAAAAAATACAAAAAAATTAGCCGGGCATGGTGGCACATGCCTGTAGTCTCAGCTACTTGGGAGGATGAGGCAGGAGAATGGCTTGAACCCGGGAGGTGGAGGTTGCAGTGAGCCGAGATTGTGCCACTGCACTCCAGCTTGGACATCAGAGTGAAATTTGGCTCAAAAAAAAAAAAAATTCCTATTATTACTTTTTCCTCTAGAGTCATTTTTTGTGGTTAATCATTGTCTTTACTCTTTCTGTCATTCCTCATGCTTTCCTCAAATGTCTGGTATTATTGATTTGTTCATATTTAAGAATGAAAGATATAAAAGAATTCAATATCTCTGTTACGTATATGAGGGCCTTGTAACTAGCAAGCGTTTGGGGAGTTAGAATAGAAAATTTAGAAATTTTACTGTGGTTGGAGCGAAGAGGTCAGAAGCCCAGTTGCCACATGTGTAGAGCTGGGCACTGGAACATTAGTCTTCTTGCTGGTCTAGTTTTTAAATTTAGTTTCGCGCAGGTTTTATTTTCATCTCCCCACCCCCCAGATGGTAGAGTTTGGCTGCTGGGCTTTCTGTAAATCGGGGTGTGGGGTAATGCAAGCTTGGTTTAATCTAACTTTTCAAAATATGGGTCTACACTTAATCCCAATATGATTATTTACACATATGTATTTAGAAACACACACACATACAGTATTTTTGTTAATGCTAACATTAATTATGAAAAACTCACCATAAACCCATAATATAGTATTTCTAATGTCTTTCCACAGAGAACTATTTCAGACTAATTTTTTTGTTCTCTGACATCTATCAGTCTAGTCCCCTAATCACTAAATGAAATGAAGAGACTGGACAAAGTTAATGAGAAACATTAGAAAATACCCAAATTAAATGGTCAATTCATTATGTTCCATCTGTTCAGAAAGTTGTCTAGTTTTGGTTTCTGTCTTTTGAAACGGATGATGTGAGGTATAATACTGAGTCTAGGATTTTAGGAAAACCTGATTTCCTGAGTGTTTCAAACCCTTATCTCAGTGATTTGTTTTGTCTCACTGATGAGCTACTGAAGGAAAATACTCCTTTTCATATGATGAGCATTTCTGCATTTCACACTGGAGAAAATAATTTTCAACATATGAACATGCCCGTTACTTTATATTATAAAGAAAATTTCCCCCTAAAATATCAGTAGTGTGTGTACTTAAACCCTCCAAAGAAAAAGTGATTTTAAAACTGCCGTTTGTATGTTGGATGATCCACAAACCCTAGGGTCAGGATGATTTACTCAATTTCATGCTATTATCTCTTATTTTACTCACATTAATCTAAGTAATTCTACCACCTCAAGCCAGTCCTAGATGTGTTCCATTTCAGTTAAGACTTTTAAGTGTTTTTAAACTGTCATTTAGCCATATTACACCTTAATTGTTTGGGTTACTCTTCCATGAAATGTTTCCAAATGGTTTTTACTCTGCCTGAGGGGCTGGAAAGGCCTTATATAAAGTCATCAAGTTACGTGGAATTCTTTGATGAATTATAATGACCAGCAGGTCTTTACCCAATCTTTTTACTATCAAAATGGTTGATGCAGGTATAGTATTTACTATGGCAATATTGACTGCTAAGTGTCAGAATTCTTCTGCTCCAAGATGAAAAAAAAATTATTATATTCATTTACCATCAATTTGAACTAATTTGGGCAGAATTCTTGCCCAGTGTGCTCTTTGTTAACATTTCAGACTACCTTCTTTGTCTATCAATGTATATATAAGAACAGAAACTTACATGTTTTCCCTAAGTTTATAAGGGTTTCTCTATCTTCATTTTGATGTATCCAAATTTCAAGGTAAAGCAAATAATTTCTGCAAGCAAATAATTCCTTAGTGCATTTTATTTGTGAGGCAATGATACGACAGGATTTATGGTTTTTGTCCTTCTGAACCTTCCCCTGTGGTTTAGTTAATGAGATTATACTATTTAACACTGTTTAATGTCACCTTTCTGCGGCAGTTCTATCATTGGCCTTTTGGCCGCATTGCGTCCTTGCTGGTTTCCTTGCCTCCAGTCTCACTCACCTCAACTGTTCTCATTCTGCTGACAGTGATCCTACCAACGCACGAATGAGACACACCATCCTCTACTCCAGTTGCTCTCGTTGTTATTTCTGAATACTTCCCCATTTGGAAAATGCAGCAACATCACGGTGATTTGCTTAAAATGTTCTGAACGTACCATGTGTATTCTGGTGTATGTGTCTTTCTATACCTTGACCTTTCTGTCTGAAACACCCTTCACCACTAGATTTTTTTTTTTTTTTCCTGACAAGGCACTACAGGATCTGGTGCCAGGCTATAGTCATGGCTGCCTTTCCTACCATTTTCTCCTTTACTCTGATGGGGTGTAAGAAATGCTAACCCAAAATATGACACCTTGGAAACAGAAAAGAGCAGAAGCAGTAGGGTCGGTCTGTGCTTCCCTTTCCCACTTCTTCCCTGAAGCAGGCTATATAACCTAGGAGGTTCACTCTCTGACCTTCTCCAAAGAATCTCATGTGACAGATGTCCTACACCAAACCTAGAAGGAAGGGAGGGATATAATAACACCAGGAAGAACCTGAACAAACAGACTTTGCTGACTTCCCCATCTATTACGGCTAGGTCATACCCCTTTCTCCTTCAATCATGCTTATGTATAGAAAACACACAGATCTCCCTGTTTCTTTGCGTCTTAATTTCTGAAGGCTCCCATGTGGTTAATAAAGTTTAGCCTAAAGGTGCCTCCTTATTTATTTTAAGTTCAGCCTAAAGGTGTATCTGTATATCATGAAGTAAACGAAGATATAAATGGGCCGTACATAACCTACTCTTGCACCTACTCAGTGTGCCATCACTGAGTTTTGGCCAATGATACGTGGCCAACTGTTCAAACCACGTTTAAATAAGGCAACCACTGAGCTATAACCACTCTGACTATTTCCATTCCTCACTTCCATTTCAGAGAGATTAATTTCCTTTTTCTGCACATAAATCTTCTTCTAATACGTGGCTGTGCTGGAGTCTGAACCTACTTTGGCTAAGGAGTTGTTTGATTCATGACTCATTCATTACTCTGTTAAATTTAATCCAGCTAAAATTTTTATTTGAACACATGTCATGTAAAACATATTATATCAACCTGTTACGATTTTATTTTGTTAATCATTTGTTGTAGGATTCTCACATGGACTTTGCGATGACTGAAAAAAAAGATAGTACTTTTTCCCCTGTAACACATTGTGCTGTAGTTTGCAACGTTTTGCAAGCATGCCAGGCATATTCTTGCTTTTGGCCTTTCCCTTGCATTTCCCCCTACCTGGAATGCTCATTCTCTGTTAACATGTTTTCTTCTTCTCTTCCAGTATTGCCTTCTCAGAGAGCTTCACAATCACCCTTTTCTAAAATCCCACTCCTGCGCATATCTTCTTAAAGTGAGTAGTGGGTAGCCATTATGCAGTATATTACTATTTCATATTCTATTTCTTGCTCATGAGTTAAGCGGTTTGAGGACTGGAACTATGCCTGTTTGACTGACAGTGGTATCCTTAGTAAGTCAAACAACTTTTGATACTTAAAATGGGTTCAGAAAATTTTTCCAGGTGAATAAAATGAATGTCAGTTTTTTCATATCTTTCAAGATTCATTTTCAGTATTATCACATCTATCAAAACTCTACAAACTGAATGATATGTTTTACTACTTAAACTTTTATAATGCTTATCTTGACACTACTTTCCATAACTGGTTTGCAGTTCTTGCGTTGAACCCTATTCATCCTCCTAAATTGCAAAACACTATGACAAATATTTAACAGTGGCTCTTAAGAATGGAGTCTCTAGCTAAGAAATATTCTAAGAAATATTAGGGTATCTCAGCAATACTTAAGAAAAATTATCCTTTTAGCAATCTTACCTCCTTGCCACCCATAACAGATAGTGATAACAAATAATACTGTAAGTCCTAGTAACCAAACCCACAATGTTTAATGTGCGTTCTGTATGATTTAAACTGATTTACACTTTGGTGGTGTGGGATTTTCTCTTAAATCCATTAATTAGAAATAGTTGAAAGATACAAATACACATTTGTTTTTGGTTGACTTGTGGATATGTTTTTAGAAATCCTAATATTCTTTAGAAGCAATGTCAATAAATAATTTTCTCACACCCTAGTTAATAAAATACTGAGTTAAAAAGAAAAGGAGAGCCGGGCGCGGTGGCTCAAGCCTGTAATCCCAGCACTTTGGGAGGCCGAGGCGGGTGGATCACGAGGTCAACAGATCGAGACCATCCTGGTCAACATGGTGAAACCCCGTCTCTACTAAAAATTACAAAAAGTTAGCTGGGCACGGTGGCGCGTGCCTGTAATCCCAGCTACTCAGGAGGCTGAGGCAGGAGAATTGCCTGAACCCAGGGGGCGGAGGTTGCGGTGAGCCGAGATTGCGCCATTGCACTCCAGCCTGGGTAACAAGAGCGAAACTCCGTCTCAAAAAAAAAAAAAAAAAGAAAAGAAAAGGAGAAGCCAGGAGAAAGTGGCCACTTCTTGAAGCAAAAAATTTCCATAAGTCTACAAAAGTATTTTCCTTTGCTAGTACTCAAAAGGAGAAAATGAGAAAAACTGGTAATTTATTTTTCTCTTTATGTCCTTTTGGCTGGTTGATTATTTGATTTGGACAATTTAAAAAGATCTTAAAACAATATTCAACAACAATCTTACATTTTCCTTGTAATCTATTTAAATTATTTTAATTATATTCCAATTTCATAAAATACATATCAAGGTTTCAATCCTTGAAATATATTACATAGAATTTTGATAAAATTAATCTTGCAAAAATTTTGATATGCTTATCTTGAAAAAAATTAAAGGAATTATTGGAGGATTCTGGGAAGAAGGCAGAGTGGAAAGCACCAGGAATCTGTCTCCACACCTAGACAACAATTGCATCTAAAGAATCTCTAACTACTTTGTAATTCTGGAGCATATTGAAGGCTTGCAATTTCCAGGGGAAGGCTTGGACAGTGAAGTATGATTAATTTTCATCAATTTCAGCTTTTAGCCGAGTAGCACCTACTCATCCCCCACCCTTCACTACCTGGCAAATCTGCTGTGCATCTGTTTCTGAAAAACAGCTTGCAGGAGCCAGAGGAGGTAAAGATGGCCCTGTCCTCCAAATATGAGGGATCTGTGCTCTGAGCACTGATTACAGCTTCAGATCACAGAGGTGCAGACAAAAGGCAGGCAGCCACTGTTGCCCCTGCTCCATTAATGCAAGCCACTGCCCCTCCCTCTCCAGTTGAAATGACCACCAGAGGACCTAAAGGGCCTGCAACCTCTCTCAAACCCTGCCATTTTTTTCTCTTTTTCTCCTTTCAGGAGTCAGATATTAAAGACTTAGCATATTAAAAAACAACAACAACAATATATACAAGGAAAATGAGAAAGTGACTACCTATGCCCAGGGAAAGGATCAGAAAAGAGGTAGGAAAACCTTAACTTTATACCACAGGCTAATTCTCAGCACAGAGATAGCCTGGAACAACTACAGCAAAACAAACAACAACAACAAAAACAAAACAAAACAAACAAACCCTGAGGAAAAAGGACACTATGCTTTCCAGAATTATTAGTGTTGGGGCTTAAAACATGTTATTTGAAAGTATGGCACCTGGGTGTGCTGAGTGCTTTAAGCCGAAGGACAGTGCACGGGGCCTCAGAAGCAAGATCACTCTGACCTTCTCCTGTCCTCCCACCTCCTCTCCTCCTTCCCTGAAGCAACTCCCAGATTTATTAATGTGGGTTTTCCTATCTTCAACTCTACTTATTCTTCCGCCTTCTCAAATCTGCCTATAATCTCTCTAGTGAATTTTTAAATTTTAGTTAAATTTAGTTATTATTATTTCAATTCCAGAATTTTTTAAGTTCTTTTTTAGTTTTTTAATCTCTTTATAAATGTTTCCACTTTGTTCTTACATCATTTTCTTGACTTTCTCCACATCTTCCTTTAGTTTATTACACATCTTTAAGAAAATTGTCTTAAACTCTGTGTCAAATAGCTGCCATCAGGTTTTTTTCAGGGGTAGTTTTTGTTAACTTACTTTATTCCTTTGAACGGGGCGTATTTTTTCTGTTTTTTCTTTTGGATGACTTCTCATTTTTTGTTGGAAATTGGACATTTGAATCTAATAACATAAAGTAGGTACAGAAAGAATAATTTCTAATAGAAATCATAATTTCATTTTCCCAAGGTGTGTCATAGAAATTAGAACTACTCTTTCCCAAACAAGCCATCAAACCTAGAGAGAGCACTCTCTTCTTTTCCTTCTTACCTGAAGACCCTCATTCTAGAAAGTTTCTTCCCCATACCTGAAAAGAAAAAAAGCCATACATAGCAGCCAAGAAGAATCTAGACAGGACTCATCATGTTTCCCTCTTAGGTCTATTAACCTTAGAATATACCTTTTTGTCCAATCACATTTCTACATGACTGTCCTTCTTCAATTAACATAAAAATAAAAATAAACAATTTTCCATAGGTCTTTGAATCTTCATTTCTGAACTCTTCTGTATCACATACAACTTTGATTAAATAAATTTGTTACGCTTCAATCCTGTTGATCTGTGTTTTGTTATAAGACTGTCAGCCATGACCTATATGATGGGTGAGAAAATTATCCCATCTTTCTGTACCTACATCATATTATTAGATTCAAATGTCCAGTTTCCAATAGAAAATTAGAAGGCATACAAAGAAACAGAACAAATGTCCTGTTCAAAGGAAAAATGCAAATGAACAAAAACTACCCCTGAAAAAAACCTGAGGACAGCTATATGACATAAAGAGTTTAAAACAATTGTCTTAAAGATATGTAAAGAACTAAAGGAAGATGTCCACAAAGTCAATAAAATGATGTATGAACAAAATGGAAATACTCATAAAGAGATTAAAAAAACTAAAAAAAATCTGAAGTTGAAATAATAACTAAATTTAACTAAAATTTAAAAGTTTACTAGAGGGATTATATGCAGATTTGAGCAGGCAGAAGAATCAGCAGGGTTGAAGATAGAAAAACAGACATTTATAAATCTGGGAAACAGAGAGAAAAAGATTGAAGAAAAATGAATAGGGACTAAGATACCCCCTGGGACATCATTAAACGAATAACATATGCATTGTAGGGGTCTCAGAAGGAGAAAAGGAAGAGAAATGGGCATGGAGAATATATGAAGAAATAATGGCTAAAAACTGAATAATGACTGAAGAAGATATAACAATTGTAAGCACTTATGTATCTAATGACAATCAAAATTCAAATTTTATGAAAGACATGAATATTAACATCCAAAAAAAATCAAGGAACTCCAGCTAAATTAAACTCAAAGGGACCAATACTAAAATACATTATAATCAAATTTCTGAAAGAAAAAGAGAACTGGAAAGCAGAGAGAACCAGCTCATAATAGACAAGGATTAGATTACCGGCAGATTTCTCACCAGAAATCTGGAGGCCAGAAGGCAGTGGGCTGATCTATTCAAAGTACTAAAAAAAAAACCCTGCTTACCCCAAATTGTATATCTAGCAAAACTATCCTTCAAAAGTGAGAAAGAAATTAAGACATTCCCAGATAAGCAAAGGGACTAGACCTGCCCTGTAAAAAATGCTCAAGGGGCTTTCGTGAAATGATAGGGTCCCAGGCAGTAACTTGAGTTATATGGATAAAAAATGATTTCAATAAAGGGAAATATGTGGGCATTTGTAAAAGTCAGTATGATTTCAACAAAGTTTGTAACTCTACTTTTGTTCTTACGTTATTTGAGAGACTAATATATTAGAAGATCTTCGTCCAAAAGCTGGTATTACTTTGGTATATAACTCCACATATTGCACTCTAATTAATTTTTTAAAGTAGTGCATTTCAAAGAAGTATTAGTTTGTGTTTGGGGCACACGATGCATAAATATGTAATTCTCTGATATCAACAACTGGAAACTGTGGGGATGAAGGTGTAAAGGAGGAGTTTTTGTTTGTTGTTGAAGTTAAGCTGGTATAAACAAATTAGAATGTTATAATTTTAGGATGTTAAGTGTAATCTCCATGAAAACAAAAAAGAAAACAGCTATAGAATATACATAAAAGAAAATAAGAAAGTAATGTAAACATTTCAATACAAAAACCAAAAACAAAAGAAGATAGTAATGCAAGAAATGAGACACAAAGAAGTCATAGGACATTATGGAAATCAAACAGTAAGATGAACAAAGTAAGTTCCTTTTTATCATTAATTACTTTATATGTAAATGAGTTAAACTCTCCAATCAAAAGAAAATGATTAGCAAAATTGATAAAAACACATCATCCAACCATATGTTACCTATAAGAGACTACTTTTAGATCCAACAACACAAATTAATTAGAAGCGAAAAGATGGAAAAAGATATTTCATACAAATAGTAATCAAAATAGAGCAAGAGAGACTGTACTAATATCAGACAAAGAAGACTTTTAAAACCATTAAAAGAGAAAAAATGGCATTTCACATTAATAAAATATTCAATACAGCAAGATACAACAATTATAATTATTTATGCAGCTAATGATGGACAAGCACATATATGAACCAAAAACTGACAAAACTGAAGGGTGAAATAGATAGTTCTAATGTAGTGGTTGAAGACTTTAGTACCCTGTTCTCAATAATTGGTAGAACAACCAGACTGAGGATAAGTAAGAAAACAGAGAAGTTAAATAACATGATTAACTAACTAGATCTAACAGAGGTATACAGAACACTCTACTTAACAATATCATACACATTTTTCTCAAGTGCACATGAAACAGTTTCCAGAATAGACCATGTGGTGGGTCACAAATTAAGTTTCAATAGATTAAAAAAGAAATAGGTATCATCTGAAGTCTCTTCTCCAAGCACAATGATGACATTAGAAATCAATAACAAAAGTAATACTGGAAAATTCAAAATTTTGTAGAAATTAATCAGTATGATCTTAAGAAAGATATTGCAAGAGAAAATAGAAAACACTTAGATATAAAGGAAAATGAACATACAAGATACCCAAGCTTATATGACATATAGAAAACAGTGTTAATTGGTAAATTTATAGCTATAAATACTTACTTTAAAAAGGAAGAAAATCTGAAATCAACAGCCTGAGTTTACAACTGAAGGCCCTAAAAAAAGACAAATTCAAAAACTAGCAGAAGGAGGAAAATAATAGATATTAGAGCAATCATAAATAGAAGAGAAGATAGAAAAACAATAGAAAAAAATCAATGAAATGAAATTTGATTATTTGAGAAGATCAGCAAAATTGACAAGCCTTTAGTTAGGAGGACTAAGAAAAAAGAAAGGAGACTCAAGTTATTAAAACTGGTATAAAATGGGTAACATTATTACTACTTCTACAAAAATAAAAATATCATCAGAGTACTAGAAACAATTGTATTCCAACAAATTGGAGAGTCTAGATAAAATGTACAAATTTCTAAAAACACAGCACCTACCAACACTAAATCATGAAGAGAGAGAAAATTTATGGAACTATCCCTAATAAATAGATTAAATTACTAATCAAAGAATCTGAGAGATGCAAATCAAAACCACATTGAGATACCATCTCATGCCAGTTAGAATGGAGATCATTAAAAAATCTGGAGACAACAGATGCTGGAGAGGATGTGGAGAAAAAGGAACACTTTTACACTGTTGGTGGGAGTGTAAATTAGTTCAACCATTGTGGAAGACAGTGTGGCAATTCCTCAAGGCCTTAGAAATAGAAATTCCATTTGACGCAGTAATCCCATTACTGGGTATATATCCAAAAGACTATAAATCCTTCTACTATAAGGACACATGTACACGAATGTTCATTGCAGCACTGTTTACAATAGCAAAGACCTGGAATCAACCCAAATGCCCATTGATAATAAACTGGATTGGAAAAATGTGGCACATATACACCATGGAATATGATGCAGCAATCAGAAATGATGAGTTTGTGTCGTTTGTAGGGACATGGATGAATCTGGAGAACATCATCCTCAGCAAACTGACACAAGAACAGAAAATGAAACACCGCATATTCTCACTCATAGGTGGGTGATGAAAAATGAGAACACATGGACACAGAAAGGGGAGTACTAAACACTGGGGTCTATTGGGGGGAAAAGGGGAGGGCCAGTGGGAGGGGGAGGTGGGGAGGGATAGCCTGGGGAGATATGCCAAATGTGGGTGAAGGGGAGAGGCAAAGCAAAGCATACTGCCATGTGCGTACCTATGCAACTGTCTTGCATGCTCTGCTCATGTACCCCAAAACCTAAAATCCAATAAAAAATTAAAAAAAAAAAAAAAAGAATCTCCTACAAAGAAAGATATTGAACCTGATGGAATTATGGTTGAATTCTACCAATTCTACCAAATATTTAAAGAAAAACTAACACTAATACTGTTCAAAGTTTACAAAAAAATTGAAGTGGAAGAACCAATTCATAACTCATTCAATGCGATCAGCACTATTTTGATACTAGAGCAGGACAAAAATATTACAAGAATAGAAAACTATAGACCAATAGCCTTTAAAAACACTAATGCAAAAACCCTCAGCAAAGTTCTAGTAAACCAAATTTTGCAGCAAAATAAAAGGATTATACACCATGACTAAGTGAAATTTGATTCTGAAATGCAAGGATGATTCAAGATACAATAATCAATTTAATACACGTATAACCTTAGCAGGGAGAAGGAAAAAACATATGATTATCTTATTTGATAAAGAAAAAGCATTTGCTGGAATTCAACATTCTTATATAATAAAAAACTCAATAATATAGGAATAGAAGAAAATGACCTTAATAAAATAAAAGTGATACATGAAAACTCACAGTAAATACACTCAATGCTGAAAGACTGAAAACCTTTCCTCTAAGATCCATAACGAAACAAGAATGCCCATTTTTCTCAATTCTCTTCAGCATAGTACTGGAAGCTTTAGTCAGAGCAATTAGGCAAGGAATAAAAAAAGGTATCTAAATTGGAAAGGAAAAAGTAAATGATCTCTGTTTGCAAATTAATGATTTTATATACAGAAAATTCTAAAGGATTTACAGAGCCCCCCCCCCAAAAAAAAAAAAAAAAACTGCTAGACCTAATAAATAAATTCAGCCAAATAGCAGAATATAATTGGGTCAATGAAAAAAAAAATGTCTTGCATTTCTATACACTAGCAATGAACAATCTAAAAAAGAAATCATAAAAACAGTAACATTAATGATAGCATTAAAACTCAAAAAAACAAAGGAATTAACAAAGCAGGCAAAAGACTTGTGCAATAAAAACTACCAATTTAAGAAAACACAAATAAACAGAAATACATTCTATGTTAATAGAGTGGAAGACAAAACTGTTAAAACATCAATACTACCCAAAGTGATCTTCAGATTCAGTGTAATACCTATCAAAATCTTAATAATCCCTTTTGCAGAAATTAAAAAAATAAAACAACCTTAAAATTTATGTAAAATAAAGATAGAGGATTCACATTGCCTGATTTTAAAACTTACTACCAAGCTACAATAGGTAAAACAGTGTGGCACTGTCATTAAGACATACATAGAGACCAATGGACTAGAATAAAGGGCCCAGAAATAAACCCTTGCATACGTAGTCAAATGATTTTTTGAAAAGGGTGCCAAGATTATCCAATGGGAAAAGAATAAACTTTTCAACAAAGCATTCTGGGAAAATTAGATATCTACATGCAAAAAAATTAATAACTCACAATGAATTACAAACTTAAGCTTCATACCTAAAACTATAAAACCTTTAGAAGACAACATAGGACAGAAGCTTCACAACATTGGATTAATTTCTTGGATATGGCATAAAAGGCATAGGTAACAAGATACAAAATTGACAAATTGGACTTTAAAAAAAATTCTAAGAATTGTGCATCTAAATGCAGTACCAACAGAGTAAAAAAGCAACCCACAGAATGGGAGAAAATATTTGCACATTATATAGTGATAAGGGATTAATATTCAGTATATAGAGAGAACTTCTAAAACTCAATAATGAAAAAAATAATCAATTTAATTCAAAAATGGGTAAAGAACTTGAGTAGCCATTTCTCCCAACAAGATATACAAATAGCCCTTAAAAGTACATCGAAAGGGCCAAGTGCAGTGGCTCCCACTCAGCCCTTTTGATGTACTTTTAATGGCTATTTGTAATCCCAGCACTTTGGGAGACTGTGCTAGGTGGATCACCTGAGGTCAGGAGTTCGAGGCTAGTCTGGCCAACATGGGGAAACCCTGTCTCCACTAAAAAGTACAAAAAGTAGTTGAGTGTGTTGCACACCTGTAGTCCCAGCTACTCGAGAGGCTGAAGTGGCAGGATCACTTGAAGTGGGAGGTGAAGATTGTGGTAAGCCCAGATTGCACCACTGCACTCCAGCCTGGGCAACAGAGCAAGATTCCATCTCAAAAAAAAAAAAAAAAAAGTATATGTAAAGATGCTCAACATCTCCTCATTACAGAAATGCAAATAAAAGCTACAATGAGATACCATCTCATACCCATTAAGATGGCTACTAACAACAAAACATAAAATAACAATTGTTGGCAATAATGTGAAGAAATTAAAACATGTGTGCCCTGTTAGTAGGAATGGAAAGTGGTATGGCCACTATGGAAAACAGTAAGGAGGTTCCTCAAAAAATTAAAAATAGAATTACCTTATGATCCAGTAATGTAGCCAAAGGAATTGAGATCATAACGTTGAATAGATATTTGTACACCCATGTTCATATCAGCATTGTTCACAATAGCAGAAATGCAGAGGCAACCCAAATGTCCATTGATTAATAAATGGATGAGAAAATGTATTATAAACATACAACAAAATGTTACTCAGTCCTAATAAGGAAGAAACTTCTTACTTATGCTACAACATGGTAGAATCTTGAGGACATTATGCTAATTGAAATAAATTGGTCATAAATAGACAAATCCTATGTGATTCCACTCATATGAAATACTTAGAGTAGTTAAAATCCATAGAGACAGAACGTAGAAGGGAAGTTAATGGGGATGAGGGGAGAGGGGAATGCTGGGTTATTGTTTAATGAGTATAATTTCAGCTTCACAAGATGAATAGAGTTGTGGAGATGGATAGAAGTGATGGATACATAACATTATGAATGTATTCATTTTTTTTTTTTAAGATGGAGTTTCACTCCCAGGCAGGAGTGCAATGGCTGGATCTTGGTTCACTGCAACCTCGGCCTCCTGGGTTCAAGCAATTCTCCTGCCTCAGCCTCCTAAGTAGCTGGGATTACAGGCATGTGCCATCACATTCAGTCAGCTTTGTATTTTTAGTAGAGATGGGGTTTCTCCATGTTGATCAGGCTGGTCTCTAACTCCTGATCTCAGCCTCTCAAAGTGCTGGGATTACAAGTGTGAGCCACTGTGCCCAGCCTATAAATGTACTCTATATCAATGAACTATACACTTAAAAATGATTAAGATGGTAAGTTTTATGTTTCATATATTCTCTCAAAAGAAAAAAAATGAAAAAAAGAAGGAGAAGGAGTATCAGGAAGACAACTTTCATTTTTGATAAAGGCTTATTCCAGTCAATCTGAGTTTGTGCCAAAGGTTGGATTAAAAATATATTTGGGTTCACAGCCAAATGAGATTCAGTGTGTACATTTGAAAATGTTGCCGAAATGCAGTATCTTGTTATTATGATTTTTTATTCTTCTTCAATGCCCTGTAGCTTTTATTTACTATAATTACAGTAGAGGAAATGTAAATAAGGATGTGTGAAAACGGTGATGAACACTGAATAGCCTGACTGGAAATCATGATTTTGATTGGTATTTTCTCTACCCAATTTCTAGTATTTCTACTTTCCCTGAACTATGTATTAATAAACAACCAAATCTTCTACAATATATTTTCTTTATTGTACATACTTTCTCTTTTTTTCTTGTCTTATCTACAATTACAACTATAATCTCCAAACTTATGACACTTAACTGTTTCTCTAGGCTTTAGCTTCCTCCCAGAGAGTTGAACAAGTTTGCAGTGGTGTGTTTGCCTTTTCTACCAGTTGCCTTTATCAATTTATTTCAAAATGGACTCATATTTGCCTTCTAAGCAGCTTCTCCGCAACTCTCATGATTTCTGTGCTTATACAACATTGTGAAGGTTTGAAATCCTTTAAACAGGAGTCAAAATTAATATCCCATGGATTGCAGCAAAGTAGCAGACATGTTTTTTACTTGTTTATTTAATATGTAGCCCTCAAGATATTAGTGAATATACTCTTAACAAACACGTAACATTAAAGAAGACACCAGTACTGAATGAATTATCATGAATCAGCCATCGAATACAGACAGTGACACAATACCCCATATAGCAACTGCATGAAATCACAAAACCTCTCCATTCCAAAAGATGGCCATACTCCTGTGTCTGAGGACAACATTTAGGGGCGTAGACTATAGGCTATATTTCAGCTAACACTTCCTTCCTTGATGGTAGAATTATAGAGCATGTCAACTGATTATATCATATATAGTGACAATGGATAGAGATACAAAATGCAAATAAGCACAGGTTCAGGGCACAGCTGTTGGACTAATGCTAACAGGTATCCTGAAGTGCAGATCATGAGACATTAGTAGGTGCTGCCTGTGAGCCACTGGAACCCTAAAGGCATTAATCTGCAAATCCTGCACTGAGTAACTGAAGAGGCTATCAGCAGTCATGCAACCCAAAGTAATCACCTGCTAATTATTGGGTCTCTCCCATAATTTATTTTGTATTGCCTCTGAATAACTATACCAAAATTGTTGATACAAACTTATTACCATCTTATTCGGCAATCTTTAATGGTCCTATACTGTTTTTTTCCTAGACCATTTATGGCCCTCCATAAAAGGTCCTCAAATGACAATGATTAGGTTGGTGCCAAAGTAATTGTGGTTCTTTTCATTGTTTTGATGGCAAAAACCACAGTTACTTTTGCACCAACATGATCCAATATCATTTTTCAGGACTTTCCTCCTTAATCCCCATGGCCCAGTAAAATTAATGAGGGACTCTGTTAAAGAAACTTCTTTTCCCCGGTCTGCTAGGGGAGGAGTTTCAAATGCAGGAATTTCTGGGCTCCACACCTCCATCCGGAGACCAGACGGGTTTCAAATGCAAAGTTCTTTGTCTGGTTGTCCCTCATACAGGCCAGGTAGGGAAAGTCAAGTGGAGCTCTTTTGTCCCAAATTCCCATGAAAGCTCTGGGAGGAGGGGCTCTGTAACCCAGAGTTGTAGACCAAGTAGCCAATCTGGTATCAGAGTCAAAGATCAATCACTCCAGAGGAAGTTTCAAAGAACTCCTCTCATTGGATGAGAACATGAATGAGGAAGGAATAATTCAAGGGTTAAAAGTTCAGCTGCTCCTACCTCAACAGATTTCCTGCTCTGTGTTTCCCTCCCACAACAGTGTGGGAGCTGCCTCCTCTCTCTCTCTATCTCTGTCTAATAAATTACTTTTCTGCAAAACTCTTTGGGTACACAATTTCATTCAGAGAGTAAACTCACTGTGCCTCCAGGATTCCTTTCCCCATTCTTTGGGGTAAGAGAGGCCAAGAACCTATAAGCTCTGGGAGATGGGTACTCTCCCCCAGTTACATCTATTGGCAAGCCAGCCAGGAGACATTAGACTTAAGAGTGGGGAGTGATATTGGACCCCTTTTGCTTGCCAATCTGTCTTTTTCCTTCTTTTAAATTTATTAAGGAGTTATGAACCGGGCACCTGTTGGCCATCTAAGAGCAACTATCACAGTCACCATACTAAAGACATGGGTATCAGGCCTTCTGGGAATGGACTAACAACCCCCAATTCCTCAGAAGTAGGGGCATTGGTTTGCCCCAACCAGCTTCCCTTTCTTAGTGAAAGAACTGGTTCTTTCTTTCTCTGGGCCAAGCTAAGGGTTGGCAGGAGGAAAGGGCAGTGGTCCCAAACTCCCAGTTCAGTCCAGTTGAGATTGTGGCCTTACCTAGACCTCCTAAGAAAAAGCCTCCTATGAAAGCCACACATGCCTTTCAGATCTCAACCTCCTGGGTCCAGATATCCCTGAGGCAAACTCCTTCCTGGCTCTTTCCTCTAAGAAATTTCCTACACATGAGTCTATTACCCTTGTTGCTAGGGCTTTGAGGCTCTTGGGGTGGCAGTCAAGAGACCCTTGCCTGTGGTGCCCTCATGCTTATGCCTATCAGGACCTCCTACAGGATAAATGCACAGGACCAGTTCCCTTAGTCCACTGTGGTAGGTTATGTCCTAACAGAGCCAGAGTCTATCAGTGGGTACTGGAGGCTATTGGACATTTTGGTTTTTTTGTTACTGACAATTTCCCAATCCAACTGAGTGGTGGCAGAGTCTGATAACACACAATTTGTCTTGCCTAGGATCAGCTCTCTGTACAGTAGAACTTCTTTATCTAGAATACCATAGTCAGACTTTCTCCAAGGCTCAAATAGTTAATTACAGGTCCCACAACCCTGGGGCATATTCCTATGATGGAAAGTGGGGTGGGGAGAAGGCTCGGGTCCCCAGGGCACTGTTCTGGCCTTGGCCATAAGGCCAGCGATTACCTTCTTTAAGATTGTTGTGCTTACGGCCCTTCTCAAGGAGTTTATCCTCTTGGGGCAGTTTTATGCCAGGCCTTTGTTAATTGAACTCTCGCTAGGGAATATTGGCACCCATTGCCCAAGCCTCACAGGCCTAGTTCTTCACGGATGTGCTGGTACAGGGCCACTAAGCCTGGCAGTCCTCAGGTCCTTAAGGTGGCCAAAAAAGGACATTAGATAGTAAGGGCGTGCCCATGACTCTGGTAAGCATGATTCAACCAGGCACATGGCGGGGGGAGGGGGTGGGGAGGGCAAAAGATGATCATGCATCTGGAGAGCAAAGAAAACTGCAAGGTGCTATAGCTGGGGGATGCCCTGGGGCTAGCTGTTGCAAAGAATAACCAGGAATGCGGGCATCCCTCTGATCAATTTCAAGACAAAATCACCCTTAAAGTGTATCCTGGATAACTGGGACCAATTTGACCCATGATCTTTGAAGAAGAGGCTCAGTTTTCTCTGCCAAACAGTGTGGCCACGATACCCTCTGCCAAGTGGAGAAATCTGGTCTCCTAAGGGAACTATAAATTATAACATCCTTCTACAATTAGATCTTTTCTGTAAGAGGGAAGGTAAATGGATTGAGGTCCCCTATATGCAAGTTTTCTTTTCTCTAAGGGGTAATCTTCAGCTATGTAAGGCTTGTAACCTATGCCCTACTGGCCCCTCTTCAAGACTACCCCCATATCCAGGACTCCCTGTGACTCCTCACCCCACTGATTCTGACCATGTCTCCTCAGTTCCTATAACCCAAAAGGAGTCAGGGAAGGCTGAAATGGCCTAGGCACCTCAGGCTACTAGAATGCCCAACTCTGCCCCCTACAGGCAGTAGGAGGAGAATTTGGCCCAACCAAAGGACATACTCCCTTTTCACTTTCTTACTTAAAGCAAATCAAGGCAGTCTTAGGAAACTTTTTAGATGACCTGGACAAGTACATAAATGTTCTTCAGGGCCCAATTCCTTTGAATTAGACTGGAAAGATATCATGTTATTGCTTAGTCAGACCCTCACCAGCAATAAGAGAGAGGCTGCTCTAGCAGCAGCTCAAGAGTCTGAGGACACCTAGTACTTTAGTCAAGTACATGACCAAATGATGCCAGAGGAGTAGGATAGAGTCCCAATAGGTAGACAGGCAGTCTCTAGCATGGACCCTCACTGGGATCCTGACTCAGAACATGGGGACTGGAGTCATAGGCACCTATTGACCTACATACTTAAGGGATTAAGGCAAACTAGGAAAAAGCCCATGAACTATGCAATATTATCCACCATAACTCAGGGAAAGAAAGAAAACCCAACAGCCTTCCTTGAATGGTTATGGGAGGCCTTAAGAAGGTATACTCCCCTGTCACCAGACTCCATCAAGTGTCAGCTAATACTGAAGGACAAATTCATTACACAATCAACAGTGGACATTAGGAGAAAGCTCCAGAAGCTGGCCCTGGGGCCATAACAGAGTCTAGAACCATTACCAAATCTAGCGACCTCAGTGTTCTATAATAGAGACCAGGAGGAACGGGCTGAAAGGGACAGGAGGGACAAGAAAATGGCCACAGTGCTAGTCATGACCTTCAAGCAAGCAAATCAAAGGGGCTGAGAAAAGGGAAAGGCTTGGGTTAGCCACTGGAGGAGGGGGTTCAAATGCAGGAATTTCTCAGCTCCACACCTCCATCCAGAGACCAGAGGGGTTTCAAATGTAAAGTTCTTTTTCTGGTTTGCCTGCACTATAGGCCAAGTAGGGAAAGCCAGGTGGGTCTCTTTTGTCCCAGATTCTCACAAAAGCACTGGGAGGAAGGGGCTCTGTAACTCAGGGTTGTAGAACAAGTAGCCAGTCTGGTATCAGAGTCAAAGATCAATCACTCCGGAGGGAGTTTGAAAGAATTCCTCTCATTGGACGAGAACATGAATGGGGAGGGAATAACTCAGGGTTAAAACTTCAGTTGCTGAATGGATTTCCCACTCTGGGTTCCCCTCTCACAACAAGGTGGAAACAATCTTCTCTCTCTCTCTCTCTCTCTCTCTCTGTCTAATAAATTGCTTTTCTGCAAAACCGTTTGGTCCATAATTTTAGTCAGACGGTAAACTCGCTGTGCCTCCAGGTCCCCTTTCCCCATTCTTCGGGGTTAGAGAGGCAAGGACTTACAAGCTCTGGGAGATGGGTACACTCCCCAGTTGCATTAAGACCTCCTTTACTTCCTGATAAATACATACACACCTGAATAGCCTACAATACTTATCCTATTGAAACTGCATGTATGGCCAGGAGCAGTGGCTCATGCCTATAATCTCAGCACTCTGGGAGGCCAAGGCAGGTGAATCACTTGAACCCAGAAGTTCAAGCAATCACTTGAACCCATGACAAAACCTTGTCTCTACTAAATATATCAGATGGCCATGACAGCACAGTCATGTAGTCCTAGCTGTTCAGGAGGCTAATGTAGGAAAATTGCTTGTGCCCCAGAAGTCAAGGCTGCAGTGAGCCGAGATTATGCCACTGCACTCCAGCCTGTGTGACACAGTGAGAGCCTATCTCAAAAAGGAAAAAAAAAAATTGCATGTGTTCCTCAAAGAGTATATACTTCAAATTCTTTTAGGAAGCTTTTCTTATTCTAAATGGTTAAGATATATTCCTGCTTGTACTACAATAAATTGTAGTTTTCATTCCACATAGGTTATAACATTTAACAGAAATCGTATTATATTTTAGATTATATTAGCAATTGGAAGTTACAAAATGCTATATATTTTTCAATGTACTTGGCTTACTTTAAACTAGTCAATTAAAAATTCATTGAGAATAAAATTTTCTTTTTTTTTGACACTACTTTCCATGATTGATATGAAATTCTTATGTTGACGCAACTCTTTGAGGTTATTGGTATGCAAATATAAAATACAGTACTTTCGACAATTTTGAACTATATATGTCTGTCTTATGTTTTCTTAGATGATATCTGTGTGCTGTTTTTCCCTTGACATAGCCTCAGGAGGTCCTGACAACATGTGCCCTGAAAAAAAAGTGTGTGTTTTTTTTCCACATTGTTTTATGGACCAAGGTTGGTATATAAATCCTACTACTTTTGGCATCAGGAAAACAAGTTCTATAATAATCAGCTTCATTATCACATGATTGTAATTTCCTTGCAGCTAAGTATCAAGGCTCATTTGTCTTTATATCTTTAGCACTTAGCACAGTTCCTGACCCAAAGTAAAGTCTCAAGGCATGATGTTCCATAAGTGAATCAATGAATGAATAAATCAAATGAGAGAGGAAACTTTCTGATCTCTTTCCCCTCAAATAATACTCATGGGTAAAATGAAAAGCTAACTTATTCCTCCAAAGATGGAAAGAGGAATATTTATGTTTATACACATATACTTCTTCATTACTTGTAATTCTAAAAATCTTATTGCTACAGGTACATGTAATGCATCATATTAAATGAACACATTTAATTATTACTGGTTAGAATTCATAAATTTGACTCTGAGATGACAAATACCGTCTCAGCTTCAGACATTCTTAAGTTTTCAAAATGGAAGGAATTCTTGAAAAAAAGTGAGCCTAAATTTAATCTAGTCTACGGAGCTGATTTCCAGTTTATGAGAAATAGCCAGAGAGTGAGAAATGAGTTAAATAACCCTACCAGGAAACAAAAGCAGGCTAAAAACCTGTAAAAGGTAACAGAATAACTGACCCGGTTTCTTCCACAAGTCAACGGCATGAAACAAAGAGGAGAGAAGGACTTCTCCAGATAAAAAGGGATTTAAGAAGCATAAAACCAAGTGCAATGTTTGGACCTTATTGAGATTATAATGGAAAACAGACTAACAGTGAAAAGACGTTTTTAGAAAAAAGGAAACCAAAATATTTTGCTCCAAAATATACCTTTACACATCTCAAGATGGCTATTCAGAAGAACTAGAAATATAAGAATAGCTGAAAATCTGTCTTTTAGACGAAAAATTTACATCTGTAGGGAAAATCTGATACAGCCAGGCTTTCTCGGAAATCCTCTTTTGTTCTGATCTAGGAAAGATTAACTGGGAAACTGATACCTTTATGGTTGAAAATAAAATCCCATCTATTTTGTCTGAGGGGTGCTACCCTGTGAGGTTTTCTCTACAAAACAAGACCACCTTTGCAGGCCAGGCAGGCCTCCTCTTCTCTGCCGCCCATAACCCGTTCTGCCATTATCTAAGCCCCTAGTCTTTCTGTAACCTCAAGATGGTATAACAGTGTCTACCAACTGGCTGTGCCTTTGCTTCCTTATGTATTGTAAGACTCACATGAACATTAACAGATTTATATGGTTTTTCTCTTGTTAATTTGCCTTTTGTCCATTGATTTTTTTCAAAAAAACTATCAGATAGTGAAAGGGAAATTTTTACTTTACCTCTTCAAGGACAGTTGCAAAAATTGTACATTAACTGTATATTAGAAACTGTGAAGGATATATTGTAAATTGTGTTGTGTGGCCGGGTACTGTGGCTCATGCCTGTAGTCTCAGCACTTTGGGAAGCCAAGGCAGGAGGATTGCCTGAGCCTTGGAGTTTGAAATCAGCCTGGGCAACATAGTGAGGCTGCGTCTCTACAAAAAAAAAAAAAAAAAATTGGCTGAACATCGTGGCACATACCTGTGGTCACAGCTACCTGGGAGGCCGAGGTGGGAGGATTGCTTTAGCCCCAGAGATTGGGGCTATAGTGCAGTGTGAGTGGGTCACTGCACTCCAGCCTGGACAACAAAGTGAGACCTTGGCTCAAAAAGAAAATTATTTAAGTGTAGCTGTATATAAAAAGTATGTTTTAGAGATTTACACTAAATGTGAAGGAGTAAATTGACAGAACGTCTAGGACTTGCTGTAAAATGCTTTCACAGAAAAGAGGTAGGGGAAGGAGCAAATAACAAGCAAGTATGACAACCTGGTAATGACTATTGGGCCTATGTAGGGCTCATTATTCTCTGTGCGTGTGAATGTTTGAGAGTTTTCATATTAAAATATATTTAATGGTACCCAGTACAAATCAAGATTTATATATATGTTCCAAATGAATCAGATGAAGTGAGGATGTTAATAAATGTGTTTGTAAAATAATGAATGCTTGGCATGAGCATTCACAGAAAGATGCGTTAAAACAACAGCAAACAGGTAAAGATGGTCAAGTGTTGAGATTTCTTCAATTACCAAGCCTTCTCCCAAGGAGACTGATCCCTTTTTATTGTACTCTCTAGACTTGGCAATATCCTATATTCAGGGGAGAAAACCAGACATGTAACAGATTTGTCCTTCTGCTGTGGCTAAATTGAAAGACAGCAGCAAAAGAAAGAGAGAGAGGTGGTGGAGTTTACCAACTGCAAAAGGCATCAGAGAAAGAGATAGCCTTGCTGTGAATGAGATAAGGGAAGCTGTGAATAGCTAGAAAGTTAAGAACAAACTGTAAGAGAGATGTTTTTTATATCAAGCTGTTTTTAAAGCCGTGGATAAGCCTCAGGGGTGTCATATTATGAGGTGTGTATTCAGGGATGGAAAAAAAAGAGAATATTCTAATAATTATAATATCAGTGACATTTTAGAACGTACCCTTTGCTAAGAATTAAGTTAAGCACGTTTGTTTATCATTTTACTCAATCTTCCATCTCAGCAAGTAGACATTATTAGCACCATTTTATAGATGACAAAATTGAGGCGAACAAAGCTTACGTCATTTGTTTAAGCTATTTATAGGCCAGGTGGCATTGAAACTCAGGTGTGTCCGGCCTCAAATTTTCACAAATGGCCTTTGAAATAAAATACTTATCATACTTTATCTTCAAATTAAAATCAATACGTTTTTAACCTGAGTTTGAAATGCATTCATAATTTGTATTTGTTTTGTTTTTTTGATACAGGGTCTCACTCTGTTGCTCAGTATGGTGGTGTGATCTCAGCTCACTATAACCTTGACCTACCTGGCACAAGAGATTCTCTCGCCTCAGCCTCTCCTGTAGCTGGGACTACAGGCATGTGTCACAATGCTGGCTAATTTTTGTATATTTTGTAGAGACAGGGGTCTTACTATATTGCCCAGGCTGGTATGAAATTCCTCGGATCAAGCGAACCTCCCACCTTGGCCTCACAAAATGCTGGGCTTATAGGTGTGAGTCATTGTGTCTGGCCACATTCATGATTTTTTAAAAATCAAACATGTTCAACATGCTAAGATGTTTCTCACTATGAGTCATTTTTGAGACCGTGCTTAGTAAAATTAAATTTACTTGTTGTTGCGTACATACTTCGATAAAATTTTATTTTGTGAAATCAAAAAGACGAAGACGAGGGTAACTCTTTTTCTCCCTTAGGTAAGCACATTCATGTTTTAATCAGAAAAATTCAAATCATGAAACCCAGTGGTCTTTCTTCAACCGAGTCAACATATGTTAAGTTTTATTTTCAAGTACTCAAAAGAGGCATCGGAGTATTAATAGTCAAAGTGAAAAGGAAAAGAATGGCAAGTGTTGCTGCTAACCTAGTGCAGCAGTGATGTGATCTCAACACTGAGGTCTCACTCAGAGCCTAGTATGGACCTCATTAAGTTAAGCCTGCAGCTGTTACGGAGACCACTGCCTAATGCCGCTGCAAAGGGCTCTGCTCAGTCAATTCCACGAAGGTTCTTTCTCCAGGTAAGAAGAGGCTGGCTTTACTGGACCACTTTGTTGTCATTTAGGTAGTCATTAGGGTCAATGGCAATTGCCATTAAGGAGAGAGTAATGGCTCTATTGCTAAATGAAGATTAGGAACTGCATATCGCGAGGAGCTCTCCGGCAGAAACCCTTTTGTAGAACTTCTGTAGAGTTCTGTTATGGATCTGTGGTGCTGGCCCTACACATGTGACTGCTTATATATTTTCAATAAGTCTTGATGGCTCTGTGAAAGGAAAATAAATCTTGGGACCCCCAAATCATTAAACCAAAGGGAAAAGTCAGGCTGGGAACTGCATCAGGAAAACCTGCCTCCCATTTTATTCTGTTGAATTTCACCCTGACAATATCAATTGATAGCTTATTTTCACAAGTGCAGGACACAGAACTCAGTCATCCCTTGGCTCACCTGAGACAAATGCAAATCTGATTGCATCCTTTGCTCTATTGTTTACATTATTTTATGTAAAAATGCAGATTCCTGAGCTTGACAAAGGTGTATGACTATTATTCTGTCCCTCTCTCATATGTAAATTTTGCATGCCAGTGAAAGGCTGATGAAAGACTCAAAAGAATGCAACCATTTGTCTCCCATCTATCCACACTTCTGGAAAAGTTATTCCTCATTCCCCAACATTCTGCCCTTTAACCTTTACATTTTGAAGCCCAAAAATCATCTTTGGAGAAAAGCGCAGCCCTGTCTCCTTGCTGCATGTGTTTAATGTTGGCAAAACAAACTTCTACGTTGATTGAGGCCTGTCTCGGATACATTTTTGCTTTGTAGATGCATAGTGAACTGCAGCGTACTCCCAAATGTATATGTCCTCTTAGGTCTGCCTGTAAAATCCTGCCTCCAAATGGATTGTCTGGCCATTTTCTCACTTCCTACTGTAGTGACTGTGGCAGGCTATTGCTTGAAGTAAATATGAGGTTCTAAAGTGTAGGCTATTTATAATGTGTTAGGGCAGCCCATTACATATGTTCAGAAATTTTTTCTGGGTCTTCAATTTAGGAAAGGTAGCTGAAGTTTTTAGTTTTTATTTATTTAAAAAAATGTATTGTAGAGAGGGGGTTGGACTATGTTGCCCAGGCTGGTCTTGAACTCGGGCTTCAAGCAACCCTCCTATCTTGGCCTCCCAAAGTGCTGAGATTACAGACATGAACCACTGTGCCAGGCCAGGGATCTGAAATTTTAAAAGAAGAATTGACTTAATTCAGGAAAAGAAGTGTTGTGGTGACCTAAAACTAAAGATGACTCTCTCCATAATGTAATTAACTGTCTTTCCAGTGGACAATGGGGAAAAAATGAAGTTTTCAAATTTTCTTTTTTCAAACCGGACCCTCAGTCATCGCCACCCTAGCAATCTGAGTGTAGGCCACACCTCTTGAAAACTGGATCTTTCTACCAGGTCTGTCCTTTAGAATGACCTCATCCTGCCCACCGTATCTTCTGTAGAAACAACCGAATGTCATCACCAACCACTTTTCCTGAGCTATGCACACAGGCTTTCCCAGCCTTAAAATAATCCATTTCTGATTCTCATTTAGACAAATGATAAATACAATATTTTTCATTTTAGATATGATCATGCAATATATTTACACAATTGCTCAAGGAAGGTAGCCTATATTGTGACATGGTAAAAGCCCCATAAAACTGCATTCCTCAACCATACCTTGGTTTTCTATGGAAACTGCTTTCTGTAACCCTAATGTGACAGGCAAGCAGCCCAAACCCACGCCATCTTGGCCCCTGCGACTTGTAATAAGTAATTAAGGTCTGTAATTTCCACCCTACCCAGACAATGTGTAAACAAATGCTAATCTTGACTTTTGTGAACCACTTAAGTAACAATCAGAATGTCAAAAGTCCCCTGGCCCTCGGAGTGTCCCGAGCCCCCCACCCTCATCTTCGCCCAGGAATCCACTGGAATGTCAGGAGCCCCTCACCCTCATCTCCGCCCAGGAGGTGATTCACAGACTCCACCAGCCCTCAGAACGTCTGAAGCCCTTCACCCCCACCACCGCCCCTCACCCTCACTCCCGAGGTGGTTTTACGGGTATAAAAGGTCTTGACACCTTCCTTTCAGGGCCACGGGTTGGAGAGACGTGAGTCTTCCGTAGCCGCCAGCAATAAAGACCATGCAATTTGGCCTACTTTTGTCTTGGTGTTGACTTTCTATGCTCAGGCCAGTACAACAATATCTGTTGATTGCACGACATTTTTCAAAATGTTCACTCATATTTCATCCTTCTTAATAGACTTGAAGGCAGAGAGTGGAAGCTGATCTTTCTTCATTTATGGTTGAAAACTAACAGAAAAATTATGTTATCTCAAAGCTTAATAATAATTCAAATAAACAACCTTCACTGTGTACTTACTATGTGCCTTATGCACATTGTCTCATTTTATCATTGCTAAGGAATACTTACCTAGAAATTATCTTCAGGTTTAAAATTAGAAGTGTAGGTAATAATTTGCCAGTACATAGGTGCACGAGAAAATACTGGTCAAAAGCTGAAGCTCTTGAACCTATTGACGGAATGTCTGCTTTTTCACGTATGATTAGGGCAACTCTGAGTAGTTGTTTAGTGTCTCTGTGTCTCAGTTTCCACATGCATATGGGAAATAATTACAGTCCCCCTTCATAGGTTAAATTAGGAAATTACATATACTCAGCATAGTACCTGATTCATGGTAGTTGCTCAGTATTAGCTGCTATTCCCAATATTATTACTTATTTCTGCGATACTCAGCTATATCTTAGACCAGAGAAGTCGATTTGAAATTCTCAGGATATCTGAACTTAGAAATAGATTATATCTTTCAACATTTACACGTGTTTGAATCCTTAGTAATCTGAATCTCTAAACAAGTAGATTAGAAAAGAGGAAAAAAACCTAATGACCTTCTTTGAATTGATTATGTAGAATTATATATATATATATACATTAATAACTAAAATTACTCTGCAAATAAATTAACACACATTATTCCAATTAAATCAATTTAATTCACTAGCAACAGTGAAATGACTCATGCAGGTGCTCATTTATTTATTCATTTATTCCAAACTTCATGTAAATTAATAGACAACTATCTTCTGGGCCCTCACATAGGCAGTTAGGGAACAAAAAAATTGCTCACAACTTAATAGAATCCAGAGGCAAACACAAATGACTGGTTTCCAAAACCACCTGGGAAGTGCAGTGAGCAATAAACAGAGAATATGACAAGAGTAACCCACCTGGGAAGATTACAGAAGGTTTCCTAGAGGAAGTGGTAAATGAATCAGGTGTGAGCTAGAGAGTTGAGGAGGGTGAAGGATAATCCTGTAAACATAGAAGCAGGCTGAAATAAGACACTGAGATGAGAGACACCATGGCTTGTGCCGAGAACTCCGGGAAATTGATAGAGTGAAAAACGCGGGACCAAAGCAATAAGAGATTAGCCTGGGACAGCAAGCAGGTCAGGTTACACAGGGTTTGCTCTGTTATGCTAGAGGACATGGCTTGCTTTTTATCCCAGTGACAACAAAGTTTACCAAGTGAGTGACATGGGGAGGTTCGTTCTTTGGACAGATTATTTTCACAGGTATAAAGGTGAAGCTCTAGGGTGGAGGTATGTGAGGGGGTACAGGAAGCAGAGAGAGGGAGACAGAGTCATTATACCAGTCAGATGAAAGGTTTAGGATAAATTACAGACTCCTTACAGGAATTGTGAGGCAGAAATAACACTATTTTAAGTAACAGTAAACCACGCAAAAAAGAGAGTAGTTCAGGCAAAAATTGCCTTGTTAATGAGGTATTCATAGAGGGAATCTATTGCTACTAAAAAGAATAGAGTCTGGGTCACAACCTGGATCTGATGTAAAAGCACGTGGAAGACTTTCCTGTACATTGTAGGATGTTTAGCAGTAGCCCAGATCTCTACCCGCTGGAGGCAAGTAACCCCCCAGTTTTGATCAACCATTAATGTCTTTCGGCATTGCTAAATATTCTCTGGAGAACAATATAGCCCTTAGTTGAGAATATCTGGTCTAATTTATCTTGAAAAGTGCTAGAATATTCTAACTGCCTCAGTGCATGGGACCTGGTAGAGTGTGTGTGTGTGTGAGAGAGAGAGAGAGTGTGTGTGTGTGTGTGTGTGTGTGTATTTGTGTGTGTATATATGTGTGTGTGGGTGCACGCGCAAGCACTCAGGAGCAGGGAGGGTAACACTAGATTACTACTGTTTCATAAAGAACCCATACCAGTGTTGTAAATGTCTGCAGTCATTTTAGCTCCCCTCTATCACATAAGTTTATTCAACCGAACAAGTCACATAAAACAACCACCATCTTCTGATTTATATTCGATGCCTCTCTTTTTATAATCAAAGACATTATGTCCTGGAAATAAAATAATTTATGATTTGATAGTGTCAACGTATTTAGAAAATGGTTTTAAAAGTTCTACATGATGATGAATTGTAAATTGCTAGATGGCCTACCCAATACCTAATTTATTAAAGCAGCATCTCTAAGGCCGGAGCTTTTCTTTAGCAGAATGGTATATAATGGCGTGGTTTTCTGATAGTTCTATTAATGTTACTACAGCTAAGCAGTGCATATCCTAGAAAATTCCCTGGAGATAAATTTGAATTGCTCTTAACTGACCCTCTGACACTGGAGCTCTGCTGGTGGGTTCTTGTGGTTATAGCCATGGTAACTCTGATCGATGCATTCAGCAGTGAGGTTGATTACTAAGTTCCCTGGAGATTGCACTGAAACTACTAGAAAATCACCTCAAATCCCATATACCAGTAGCAAGATATGATTACTAAGGAAGTTCACAGAGCCTTAAGCAGGATTAAAAACTTTATCATATTCAGAGTATCAAAAAAATGCTTTACACCATTTTCTACATTTGTCAGAGCACAGCTAGAATATTATGGTTGTTTCAGGTGCCATGTTTTAAGAAAAAATTTGAGAATTTGAGCATGTCAAGAGGAGAACCACCAGTATAATAAGTGTCCTATGGGTACGTTTGGGACTTATCCCATTTTAATGGTCAATACTGACATACTAACTGCTTGGAAATCCTATTTAGTAATAAAGAGAATTTGTGATAGCCAGGAATATTGTCATATTTCTCCTCAAAATAAGTTGGAAAAATTCCAACCATGCAAAGAAAATCCAATCTGATGAAAAAAAATTAGCGGAGAAGCACATGATTTAAATATAGTAGCTGGTATATACTAACGATATAAAATATTTTGCATACAGGCAGTATGAACATTTTTCATGTCATTTTGTTTTTTATAGAGAAGAGTTCTCGCCATGTTGCCCAGGCTGGTCTTGATCTCCTGGCTCAGGTGATCCTCCCACCTCAGCCTCCGTAGAGCTGGAATTACCGGCATAAGCCAGCACTCAGCCAATTTTCAGTGTTTCTAAATCAGGCTGTTAATACGTCTCTTGTCCCTTAAACATGCTTGCTACTGATTGTTGCTCATTTCACTACAAGCTCACCGCATTTATTACTGCTGTTCATAATACTGAACCTGTAATCCCAGCACTTTGGGAGGCCGAGGCGGGTGGATCACGAGGTCAAGAGATCGAGACCATCCTGGTCAACATGGTGAAACCCCGTCTCTACTAAAAATTACAAAAAATTAGCTGGGCATGGTGGCGCGTGCCTGTAATCCCAGCTACTCAGGAGGCTGAGGCAGGAGAATTGCCTGAACCCAGGGGGCGGAGGTTGCGGTGAGCCGAGATTGCGCCATTGCACTCCAGCCTGGGAAACAAGAGCGAAACTCCGTCTCTAAAAAAAAAAAAAATATTAATAATAATAATAATAATAATACTGAACCACAACCGAGAACCACTGTGCCACGTCAATAAGAAAAAAGCTGATGCAAGCCCTTCCCCGTGGGCAGGCTTCATTCTGAACCTGGGTAAAAATCATGTGATGCAATAGAAAGTCTATACAAGTCCTGAAGAAAATAAACATCACAATGCAGGTTTTGCTTTTTCTAAATTTATTTAAATTTGACATTTAACTATGCACGGCAGCTATGTAGTTACATGTATATTTCAGCATTAACAGGAAAATTTTTTATTTGTTTGTAATGATAGTTATAAAAGCCCTTCTTAGTTGAATTGCAAAGTTATCCAGACTCACCAATGTGTATGAGTGAGTATTTTATGTGAAATACACATTTGTTCAAAAAATGTATAAGCCTAAGCAAGGCCATATATATGTGGAAATAGAATACATTCATACAGAAAAAGTCTTAGCTCAATTTTATATTTTCCAGATGATTCACACCAAACGTGTTTATCTCACTGAAATGTCTCCTAGTACCATGGTTTTTAATTTTTCTTCCTTAGACATATGTAACTTGATATTTACAGTACAATTTTATAGCAGAATATTTTTCTCTCATTGATAGAAAAATATATCTACAGAAAGATCTTAAATATTCTTCTTGCCATCCTTTCAAATTTAAAACTAGTTAAAAGCTACTTGAGTATGTTGAACGAAAAGGTACTTTAAATTATAAATCTTACCAGATTATCTCAAAGATTTTTATTTAATATAAATGCAAACTAGGGGGAACTAAAAAAATACCAAAATATTATATTATCAAATATGCAATTTGCAATAGGGTTTCTTTATTAAAATCACCAATTATTATTTCACATAAAATTTAATTGAGGTCATTACCCTCCTGGCAAGTTATTTCTAAAATTCTTTCTTATAATAAGATTTGTTATTGTAGCATTTTCCACATCAATGCTTCTTTCATATCTATATGCTTTTTATTTCTATTTATAAAGATAATAGACATCACCCATAATTTGATTAAATTAATAATCAAGTTATATATATTTAAATGCCTACAGATAAAATATGGTCCTTTTCTTTCCTTGTTAATGAAGTTGAAAACATAGGAAGGCTCTTGCATATCCAGTGAACCATTAGTGAATCCCAACAAGCCGAAATATCCATGCATTCTGAACAAATGAAACAAGTATTCTAATCACATTTTTGGAGAAACACCTCCTCGGAGTATGTGAAACGTTAACATTATGCCATGTATTATGCATCGTTACAAACTTACATACAAATACAAACCTTGTACTCATTTAGAGACAAGTTCAGTCCCTGCCAGAGATCACCTGCCTGTATGAAACTCTCTGGTTTTACTTGCCTCGATCATATTGATTAAGAAATGGAAGAGAAACTAGTAGTTTACATGGTCCGTGCTGAAAATTACATCAAGTATTGGGATTGTATAGCCATCTGAATTGAACAACAGAGTGACTATTGTGACTGTCTGGAGGTCAATGACCGACTTCTTTCCTTTCTTTCTCTTTTCCTCTCTGTAAACATGGATTATTCTTATGCCAGTTACTGCACTCTTTACTGAGGATTAAGCAAGCACTACATCACAGTTCCCACCCAGTAAGAGCTAAAGTCCCATTGAAGAAAGCTGTCGTATAAATGAGCAGTTATATTCATGTGCTTAATGTTATATTGAGAGACAAAAGCACATGGAGAAGGGCAAGGCCTATCAATTGATAGGTCCAAAACGCGGAAATGCAGAATATTTTGAGAAATGTCAGTACTAAATACAGATAATTGGGAAAAAGAGTTTTTAATTGACAAACATATTTTTCTTTTCACATAAGAAATTTGCTTTTGGAAAGTTGACTGCAATGTGAAGTTATGTAAAAGGAATTCTATTTTCTCACTAACATCTATTTCTTAATGGCAAACTTTATACTGCAATAGGACACGTCTCTTAAATGAGAAAGTAAATGCACTTGAAGAAATGAGACATCATTAGTATTGCATACTAAGTTCTATAATTGGTGTTGTTTTGTGGCATCTTCAAGTCTAAAAAAGTTGAGGCTTAATTTCATCTGCTCTCAGTAGATATAAATTTCTAACAAAAGTTCTATAAACTGACAGCTAATCTTGATCATAAGCATTTTTTTCCATTGTATTAGGCTTATAGATAAGAAAATTTAGGCATAGAATTAATTACTAAAGTGACCAGACCAAGGTCAAACATCTAACTGTTTTATTACGATACAGTTCTCTCTAGCAGTATAACACAGAATACAGAGAATAAGCTTCTGAGTAACAAATGAATGTGCTTAAAACCCAGATCAAATGCTTCCGAATTTTATCAACTTAACTACTTTTAAGCTCCAATTCTCTTGTCTTTGAAATATTTATAATTAGAGGTTAGTAGGAATTTACCAGTAAAATATTTAGCACAATAAATTATACATAGTCTGTATTCAATTATACTTTATTTTCCTCTTATTAATCAATCATATTGATCACTTCTCTATGATCTTTGTTAGCCTGACTATTCTTAAATTTAAAGTTTAAAATTCTGAATAAGATGTTGTAGATCACTCATCCAGGTATTTGAATTTTAAATGTTAGTATAAATAAAATATACCCTATTTATATAGTTTCAGGATCCTAAGAATTAAGCATTCAGAAAACTGAAAAAGTATGGTTATATAAATAAGACTTTAAAACTTGAAATATGTAAAATTTACATGTGAAAACTTCTTAAAGTTTGTGTCAATATATTTTGATTTTTAACCATTAATATAAATAATTGCTCCACTTTGCGCTGTTGAGTAACCCCTATTTGCTGAAATATTTTTATCTCGTATACAAATCTCACTGATTCTTGGTAGTTGACTCAAAAAAATTTGTTAGGAAGGATTTTGAAGTGAGGTTGGGGCAAAGTGTAAAAAAAAGTCATGTTCAATTAATAGATGCAAGAGAGAGAGTACTGGTATAAGTTTTATGATTTGCCATTCTTAGCTAATAAAAATATTGCAATAAAATTTTTATTATAATCTGTTTTCTGCCCATTCAAATATTGTTGTTGTTAATCATATTTGCCTTTTATGATAACTTACCTTCTTCAAGTCATGAGTGTATTTGTCCATGTATTGTTTTTTTGAAATGACGAAAGAACGTCATTCAATCCAGACTTTTATCTGAAATTATAAGGCATGGTAGAAGGGAATGCATATGTATTGAGGGTCTATTATATGTAGATTCTTATTTTTATACTATTTAATTGAATCTTCAATAAATCCAATTAAGAAAATATTATTTTACCCTTTGTATAGGAGGGATCAGGTACTGACATATTAATTTCCTCAGATTTTTTGTTAAATAAATGAAAGAAGCAGAATTCAAACTCAATTTGTCTGATTAGAAGCAGGTGCCTTGGCCGAGCACAGTGGCTCACGTCTGTAATCCCAACACTTTGGGAGGCTGAAGCTGGTGGATCATGAGGTCAAGAGATCGAGACAATCCTGGACAACATGGTGAAACCCCATCTCTACTAAAAATAAAAAATTAGCTGGGTGTGGTGGTGTGCGCTTGTAATCCCAGCTACTCAGGAGGCTGAGTATGGCTTGAACCCAGGAGATGGAGGTTGCAGTGAGTCGAGATCATGCCACTGCACTCCAGTCTGGCTCCTGGTGACAGATCAAGAGTCTTTCTCAAAAATAAATAAATCAATAAATGAAAAAGAATCAGGTGCCTTTTCCACTCTGTATCTCTCTGAAGCACGTCTATAGATATTAAAATATTTGCTGTATATTAAGCAATGACTTAGATGAAATGAAAGTTATGCAGTAGGTTTGTTCAATAATTAATACATTCATTAACTCAATACATATTCACAGTATTCATGTTTGCCCTGAATTTCTAATTAGTGTATCTCAGTGACTAATTGAGATCTTGGGGTGTCTAATAATTCTTGTGCCATGTCCAAAACTCCACTCATACTGCCATCTCCTGGAACCTCCAGCTACTTCTCCGGTCTTTCCTGCCTCAATATGTAAATTCCGTCCTTTCAGTTGTTCCAGTCAAAACTATTAGATTCATAATTAAGTTCTCTCTTTCACTCATATCCCAGTCAGAAAATACAGTCAGAGGGTGCAGTGGCACAATCATAGTTCGTTGTTGCCTGGAACTCCTGGGCTCAAGAGATCCTCCGGCCTCAGCCTATCCAGTAGCTGGAATTATAGGTGTGAGTCACTGCACCTGGCCCAGAGAATCTTTTTAATTTTTCTACCAAACTATGTTCGGGATCCTCCATGTTGTCCCACATTCACCACTACAATCTGATCCAGGCCACCACCACCTTTGATTTGGTTCACCCCAGTGGATTCCTACAGCTTCTTGCTCCACTGTCTTTTTAAGAATAGGCTCTCCAACAGTCTTTGTTCAATCTAGCAGTTGGAAAGGATATTTTAAGGGTTGAGCATGGTGGTCTGAGATCCTAGCACTTTGGGGACCAAAAAGGGAGGATTACTTGAGGCCAAGAGTTCAAGATCAGCCCGGGTAACAGAGTAAGATCCCATCTCTCTCTCTCAAAAAAAAAAAAAAAAAAAAAAGGCAACCAAAATAAATAGCCAGATCGATAATTTGCAGTGGCTGGAGCCTGTGATCCCAGCTACTCGGGAAGCTGAGTTGGGGGGCTCACATGAACTCAGGAGTTTGAGATTATGATGACCCATGATCATACCACTACACTTTAGCCGGGGCAGAAGTGCAAGATCCTATCTCAAAAAAAAAAAAGTATAAGAGTATTATAAATCTCAAGTCATATTCTTTTACACACATGTCCTAAACTCTCTAGTGACTTCCCATTTCGATCAGAATTGAAGTTAAAGTCCTCATCGATGTTTACAAATTTGCACATAATTTGATTCCTAACTAACTCGCCAACCTCATGTCCTTGGTCTATTCCCTCATTTATCCCACTATGACCACACTAGCTACAGTTTTTCAGACACTTCAAACTTGTGGGTATCACGGCCATGCTTTTTCTGCCTGGAATGCATTTCCCTCAGGCATCTACCTGACCCTTACACATGTTTCATGTCGTGCTCAGACGCCACCATTTCAGATAGCCCTGCTCCAGCCTTCTTCCTCACCTCACCTTAGTTTCTCCATAGGACTTATCTGTCAAATACACAGTTGGTCCTTATTATTCTCGGATTCCATATGACCAAGTTTGCCTGCTTCCTAGATTTTACTTGTAATCCCTGAATCAATACTTACGGTGGTTTTGCAGTCCTTTATGGACCCATACACAGTGGCAAAAACTTGTGTCACTAAACTCACAAGTACCCAGTTGAGGCTGAAGGAGGCGATGCTTGGCCTGCTTGTCTCAGCTCTCAAGTGTTCTTTGTGTGGTCTCCACAGTTTCATGGTTTTCAATTTGGGGGATCCTTTTGGTAATTTTGCTTTTTAGAATGGTCCCCAAACCTAGTGCTAAAGTGCTATCTAGTGATCCTAAGTCCTAGAAGGCGGTGATCTCATTTGCAGAGAAAATCTGTGTGTTAAGTTTGTTCAGGGATGAGTGACAGTACCCTGGCCATGGGCTCAATGCTAATAAGTCAACAATATATATCAAATATGGTGTCTTTAAGCAGAAACATATATAAACAAGATTTATATGGGTAGATTGACATAAATATAACTAGAGGATCAAAGGAACTTAAACCCGTATTTACCTTAGGAGAAATGGTTCAATAGTTACTAATTTAGTGTTTGCTGCAACTTTATAGCACATAACCACAAATAATGAGAATTGACTGTAATTTTATTTATTTCCTATGCATTGTCTTATAATACACAGACATTACATTAGCTTACACTAACATTAAATTACATACATTGCATACACATCTAGCTTACACTAGAATGTAAGCTCTATGAGGGCAGACTTTTTTTTGTTTTGTTCATTGCTGTATTTTCAATTTTAAGAAATAATAGGAGCTTAATGAATATTTGGTTCATACATAAATATGTGAAGTAATTATTTTGAATGATGAATAAGTAATGAATTATTAAATGTGAATTAGTAAAATGTCTAAATGTAAAAATAAACATAACATGAATAATGAATGAATAAATAAGTCAATTATGGACTATACACCACTCCAATATTAATGCTAGACTCAGGATTAAAAGATAGGAGCTTTGCTCTTGAGACTTTCATAATTAAGATAGCTTAACTGTTTGAGAAAATAAGTCATTCTTCTCTTTCCCATCTAGCAGGTGAATTTTATACCATTTATAAGACTGCATGTTGATCCTATCTGTGGATTTACCTAAGGCAATAGAGAAGGTTTTCTTTAACATCTACATTTAGTACTAGAATATGAAGTTTAACTTAGAATGTTTAACTGTTTTCCTTATTACCCATTACTGTTGTAAATGTGGTAAGGTGTAAGACCACTTGGTCAATATCATATTGATGCTTATTAGCTGTGTGATTTTAAGCAAGTGATCTAACTTCCTTGTGTTTCAGTTTTCTTATCTGTTAAATAGGGAAAACAATAGCATATCACTTACAATATTCAATTAATATCTATAAACCACTTAAAATAATTGTCACGTATTAATGAAATGAAAAGAATTTGTTCTGAAAGAAAAAAGCCATACATTTCTGAAATATAAAGTAAAAAAAAAAAGATAAATGGAAATACATATTAAGTAGAAGATATGTGGAACTACATTTAATTTCCTGGAATATTTCAGGATGGTCCACTGTATAAATTTTATTACATGGATTTTTTTTTTTTTGGTATTTAATTTAGAATAAGTTTTATTAGAACTTCATAATTTTGTATCAACATATGCAAATGTGCTCAGATGTTCCATTTCAGTAGTTACATTATTATATGTAAATTGAGAATGATTACTATGAATATCCATTTTCTTTTAAAACCTATCAGCATGAATTTTACATTTTTAAGCAAAAATGAATTATGCTAATATATTAACTGTTGAGGTACTATCCATTCCTGTAATTTTCCTCTGGAATACATTTAATGTTATCATAATAAGGAGTTCTTAGTGGTTTAAATGTGTTTCTGTTTTGCTTTATTTTTGTTACACTTCATTAGAAGGAAGACAGTGAGAGTCTCTAGACCTCTCCTGTCCCCTGTGTAGTAAAAGGTACACTGCCTTAGCTTGAGCTGTGTGATAGTGGAAAAACTTTAACATTTTCCTCGCTCTCACACCACAGCAATAAACACACAAGACTTCTGTGACCAAATATGTTGGAGGTTTTCCCCATACACCAAGCAGCAGACACCAGCTGGGCATCCTCCAATTCAATTCCATTCAATTTTGATGATGTCTATCTGGAGATAGCTTCAGATCCCACCAGTCTCCAAGACTGCCCCCTCTTTCCCACCACTCACAAGTGCAGACCTTTGGAACTTCTGACTCACTGGCTTCAAGTTGGGGTTTCCAGAATCCCTTCTTTGGGTCCAGCTAGTCTTGCTACAGTGGCTAACAGAATTCAGGGAAACACTACATTTACTGGTGTATTGCAAAGGATATTTTAAAGGATATACATAACCTAATCACCTCCCAAAGGCCACACCTCTAGTACCATCACACTGGGTGTTAGAACTCCAAAATAAGAATTTTGGGAAAACATAAACATTCACTGTATAGCATATGCTCTGATTATATAAGTTAGATTTCTATGATGTTTCCAAAAAATCCTCTCATTCAGCAGACTTTCTTACATGATACAGTTTCACAAGTGAGGGTTTTTGCAGACTTCTGATTATTCCTTTCAATTTTTCTCCCATAGAAATTTACCCTGTTAAAAACTATTTACTTAACAAACTCTATTATAATATTTGTTTAAGCCTCCTTTCTTGTCTATTTCAGTAATGTTTGCAGACAGTAAAAAGAAACAATGTTCTAATTATTGAGGGCAAGAGTCTGAACATTTTCTTCCAAATTATATTATTTATGAAAGCTGCCCATATTGAAGTAAAATCAATCTAGTATATACAATAAAAACTCTCTCTTGAGGGTGACTATAGGCAATAATGATTGTATTCTTTAAAATAGCTTAAAGAGTTTCATTGAATTATTACTCAAAGGATAAGTGCTTGAGCATGCCTGTATCAAAACAACTCATGTGCCCATGAATATATATACCCACTGTACACCCACAAAATATTAAAAAATAAAATAAATATATTGGGAGGAAAATTCTCTCTTAGATTTATTCTACAAAATTGAAGGTGTATATTCACATTTCCACTGACGATAGAGCTCCAATATTATAACTTTGCCCACTATAATTTTTCTTCCTCCTAAAGCCCTTATTTTTTTCTGTGTGTGTGTGTATGTGTGTACATGTGTCTGCATGTTTTTAATAGGGGAAGTCAGTAGTGGTGGTGGTAGTATAGTGTTTATTCCAATTCAAGATCTTCTTTCTCTATTCTTGGTACTAGATTTTAAAAGTGTGTAGAACTTGCTTCTAAAGGTGTTTGGAGCCAGTGCCTTTTTTGAAGACATGAGAGCAGCTATTTTCAACACAGATTCAATTAATTTAACAACTATTGATCTATTCGAGCTTCTGCTATTTATAAATCTTTTTTGGCAACGTATATTTTTTTCTAAAATATAAACAATTTCAACAAAGACTCAACTTTGTCACCATAAAATGTTTCTTGGTATTTTTATTTCATTTCTAATTAATTGCTACACTTTCATTCCTTACACTGTTGATTTGAGCTTTTATTTTACTTCCCCATCATCTCTTAAGCATATTTGCTAGGGAATCTCTATCTTATTCATATTTTCAAGGCATCACATTTTTTATAATTATTCCATTAATTTCTACTGTATTTTTTTTTTTTTTTGCTTTCTTTTACTTTATTGAGTCCATTTCAGTGTCGCATAGCGAGCTTCTTGAGTTCAATGACCTAGCTCTCCATCTGGCTTTGTTTTGCTATAGCAATATGTGATATATTTCCAAACATATAATAGTCTTTCATTCACAAGTATTTAAATATTTCCATTATAAATTTTTTCCTTAATGCTAAAAATATACTTTTGTATTCCCCAGTATATGTTTCGATAGTTTTGAAATGATTTCTAATTCTATTGTATTGTACTATGAGAATATGGTTTGTAGATTATCACCTTCTTATGGCCTAGAATATGCTCACTTTTAATCCATATGTGATTGAAAAGAGTTTGTTTATTTATTTATTTATTCTGAGATGGAGGTTCACTCCTGTTGCCCAGGTTGGAATGCAATGGTGCGATCTTGGCTAACCGCAAACTCTGCCTCCCAGGTTCAAGTGATTCTCCTCCCTCAGCCTCCCAAGCAGCTGGGATTACAGGCATGTGCTACCATGCCTGTCTAATTTTGTATTTTTAGTAGAAACAGGGTTTCTCAATGTTGGTCAGGCTGGTCTCAAACTCCTGATCTCAGGTGATCTACCTGCCTTGGCCTCCCAAAGTTCTGGGATTACAAGTGTGAGTCACCACACCCAACCTGAGTATATTTATTTAATTATGGGAGTGTGAGTGAAAGGTTGGGTAATGTTGTTTAGAATAAGCTAGTTCATTGTATTATTTAAAATTTCCATTGTTATCCTTTCCTTTATGATCTTAATTCATCAGTTTCTAAAAGACATATGGTAAAATTTGCCAACATGATGATAGGTTTTTAAATTTTACTTGGCAAGTCTGTCCAATTTTCCTTTAAATAAATGAACATACATATATTAAATGTATGCATGTTAATGATTGTCATATTTTTGAGTCACTGTTTTTATTATTAAGTGTAGATTTATTTTCCCTAATGTTTTTTGCTTTAAATAAAATATGTTAAATATTAATATAACTGAACAAGATTTCTTTAGATTAGTAAATTATTGGCATTTTCCCCATAAACTTACTTACAGAATTTGAGTAATATATGGTTTTTAGGATGCCTTTTGTAAACAGGATTGAACTAAATTTTATTTTTCAAATGAATATTGATATGTCATGGCTCTGTATCCCCACCCAAATCTCATCTTGTAGCTTTCATAATTCTCACATATTGTGGGAGGGACTCATTGGAAGGTAGTTGGATCATGGGAGCAGGTGTTTCCCATGCAGTTTTTGTGAAAGTGAATAAAACTCATGAGATCTGATTGTTTTAAAAATGGGAATTTCCCTTCTCAGGCTCTCTCTGTTTGCCTGCCACCATCCATGTAAGACATGACTTGCTCCTCCCTGCCTCCCACCATGATTGAGAGTCATCCCCAGTCATGTGGAACTGTAAGTCCATTAAACCATTTTCTTTTCTAAATTGCCCAGTCTCTGATATGTCTTTATCAGCAGCACATGAAAATGGACTAATATAGTACATTGGTAGCAATAGAGGGGGGCATTGCCGAAAAGATATCTGAAAATGTGGAAGCAACTTTGAAAGTGGGTAACAGGTAGAGGTTGGAACAATTTGTAGGGCTCAGAAGAAGACAGAAAAATGTGAAAAAGTTTGGAACATCTTAGAGACTTGTTGATTGACTTTAACAAAAATGCTGATAGTGATATAAAAAATAATGTCCAGGCTGCAGTGGTCTCAGATGGAGATGAGGAACTTGTTGGTAACTGAAGGGAAAGGTGACTCTTGTTATGTTTTAGCAAAGAAACTGTTGACATTTTGCCCCTGCCCTGGAGATTTGCGGAACTTGGAACTTGCAAGAGATAATTACCTGGTGGTAGAAATTTATATGCAGCAAAACATTCAAGAGGCATTCAGTTTTATAAGGGAAGTAGAGCATAAACCTTCAGAGAATTTGGAGCCTGACAATGAGACAGAAAAAAAATCCTCTTTTCTGAGAAGAAATTCAAGATGGCTGCAGAAATTTGCATAAGTAATGAGAAGTGAAATGTTAATCACCAAAATAATGAAGAAAATGTCTCTAGGGCATGTCAGAGGTCTTCATGGCAGCCCCTTCCATCACAAGCCCAGAGGTCTAGGAGGATAAAATGGTTTCATGGGCCATGACTAAAGTCCCTGTGCTGTGTATAGTCTAGGGACCTAGTGTCCTGCATCCCAGCTGCTCCAGCCATGACTAAAAGGGGCCAAGGTACAGCTCAGGCTGTGGCTTTAGAGGGTGTAAGCCCCGAGCCTTGGCAGCTTCCACACAGTGTTGATCCTGCAGGTACACAGAAGTCAAGAATTGAGGTTTGGGAGTCTCTACCTAGATTTCAGAGGATGTATGGAAATGCCTGGATGTCCAGAGAGAAGTTTATTGCAGGGGCAAGGTCTCTGCCAGGGCAGTGGGGAAGAGAAATGTGGGGTCTGAGCCTCCACACAGTATTCCAAATGGGGTAACACCTACTAGAGCTGTGAGAAGAGGGCCACCATTCTCCAGACAACAAAATGGTAGATCCACTGACAGCTTGTGCTGTGTGCAAAGCCACAGACAATAAACACCAGCCCATGAAAGCAGCTGGAGGGAGGCTGTACCCTGCAAAGCCACAGGGTCAGAGCCGGCCAAGATCATGGGAACCCACCTCTTGCATCAGTGCGACCTGTATGCAAGACATGGAGTCAAAGGAGATCATTTTGGAACTTTAAGATTTGGCTGTTCTGCTGTATTTCAGAGTTGCATAGGACCTGTAGCCCTTTTATTTTGGCCAGTTTCTCCCATATGGAACAGCTGTATTTACACAATGCCTGTACCCTATTGTATCTAGGAAGTAACTAATTTGCCTTTGATTTTACAGGCTCATAGGTGGAAGGGACTTGCTTGTCTCAGATGAGTTAATGCTGAAATAAATTAAGACTCTGTGTGACTGTTTGGAAGGCATAATTGGTTTTGAAATATGAGGACATGGGATTTGGGAGGGGCCAGAGGTGAAATGATATCATTTGGCTATGTCCCCACCCAAATCTCACCTTGAATTATAACTCCCATGATTCCCATGTGTTGTGAGAGAAGTTCAGTGGGAAGTGATTGAATTATGGAGGTAGGTCTTTCCTGTGCTGTTCTTGTGATAGCAAATAAGTACCCTGAGATCTGATGGTATTATAAGGGGTAGTTTCCCTGCACAAGGAATTTTTACCTGCTGCCATCCATGTAAGCCATGATTGTGAGACCACCCTATCCATGTGGAAATGTAAGTCCATTAAACTTATTTCTTTTGTAAATTGCTCAGTCTTGGGTATGTCTCTAATCAGCAGCATGAAAATGGACTAATACAACTATGTTTCTTCTTCTTTTTGTTTGACGGGGCCTCTCTCTGTCACCCAGGCTGGAGTACAGTGATGTGATCTTGGCTCATTGCAACCTCCTCTCAAATGAATAAACTTTCAACGAATAAGTTTATTCTATTTATATTTATTGTGATTTCTGATGTATTTAGACTTTTTTACCATGTTCCTTTGTTTTTGCCTTATTGTAAAATGTTCATGCTTTTTTCTCTATTCCTGTTTACTAAATTAAAAAAGTTTTTAATTTCTTCTCCCCTATTTGTTTATAATTCTTAGGTTGCATTTCTATTTGTTAAACATTTCTGTATACATTATTAACTTAACAGTTAAATTTAATCAGCACTTCTAATGTCCTCTGATTTTTTTCAAAGCCTTTGAAACTTTTAAGTCTTATCTTTTAACTTTTCAATTTTTAATATATTGCCATTATTTTATCTCCATCTCTTTTTCACTTATCCAAGTTTTTGTTTTTTAATTTGTTTTTGTAAACAACAATGCTTATTTGGGTTTAACAATGTGTTGCAAGTTTTTAGCTCTTATTCCATATGCAAGTCATTTCTACCTCCTAGTGTCAGTTTTCTTCTTCATGAAGTATATTCTTTACTATTTCTTTCAGCCCATATCAATAACTAACATATGGTTATCTATTGATGTGATAAACCATCCCAAAATTTAGTGACTAAAACAACTACCATTTCATTCTGTCTCATATATTATAGCTAAGAATTTCTGCCAAGACTTCTCTAGCTGATTCTGCTGTTCTGTGTGGTATTGACTGAATGAATCACTTGATACTATTCAGACTACAGCTGACCTTTCTTGAAGATTCCAAGATAGCTTTACTCACAAGGCTCGCATTTTGCCAGTACAATATCAAGTCTAAGGTGAGCTGGGCCCTTCTCTTTCCAAGATATGTCCATTTTCCCTTTTCAGTTTGATGATCAGGCTTCTTAATTGTGACCCAGGGTCTTAAAAAATGAGCCAAAACAAAGTCACAAAAAGTAAGCAAGGGCAAAAAGACTCCTTATTCAATAAATGGTGCTGGGATAACTGGCCAGCCATATGCAGAAAATAAAAACTGGATCCCCCTCCTATGCCATCTACAAAAATCAACTCAGGACCAATTAAAGGCTCAAATGTAAAACCTAAACCTATGAAAACCCTGGATGATAACTTAGGAAATACTATTATGAACATAGGCCCTGGCAAAGAATTCATGAGAATGGTGCCAAAAGCAATTGCAACAAAACCAAAATTAACAAATGGGACCTAATTAAACTAAAGAGCTTCTGCACAGCAAAAGAAACTACCAACAAAGTCAACAGCAGCCTATGGAATCGAGCAAAATATTTGCAAACTACACATCTGACAGAGGTCTAATATCCAGAATTTATAAGAAACTTAAACAAATTTACAAGAAAAATAAACATTAAAAAGTGGGCAAAGGACATGAAAAAACACTTTCAAAATAATACATATATGCAACCAACAAATATAGGAAAGATGCTCAACATCACTAATCATTTGAGAAATACAAATCAAAAGAACACTATCTCACACCAGTCAGAATGGCTGTTACTAAAACAGTATCACTATTCAACCTAGCAATCTCATCACCAGGTACATACCCAAAGTAATATGTATCATTCTCCTATAAAGACACCTGCATGTGTATGTTGATTATGGCACTATTTATGATACAAAAAACATGGAATCAACATAAATGTTCATCAACAATAGACTAGATAATGAAAATGTGGTATATATATACCATTGAATACTATGCAGTCATAGGGAAAAATGAGATATGCCCTTTGCAGCAACATGGATGGAGCTGGAGGCCATTATCTCTAGCAAATGAATGCAAAAACAGAAAACCAAATACCTCGTGATCTCACTTACAGGTTGAAGCTAAACATTGAGTACACGTGGGTACAAATAAGAGAAAAACTGACATCGAGGTCTACTTGAGGGTAGAGGGTGGGAGGATGTTGAATATCAAAAAAATGACCTATCTGGTACTATGCTTATTATCTGGATAATGAAATCATCTGAACCCCAAATTCCTGTGACATACAACTTACCTATCAACCTCTGAACTTAAAAATTAAAAAAAAATAGCCAAAAGCTGAATCTCTTCCTAAATTATACATTTAGAACTAGCATTGGGTCACTTCTACCATATTCTATTAGTCAAGCATCACAGGATACACCAGACTCAAAGGAGTGGAAGAATAGACTCCATTTGTGGATGGGGAAATGGCTGAGGTAAACAGAAAGAGAAGAAATGGTGGGACCATAATAGAGACAGTCTCCACAACCAGAAAACTCTCTTAATTTTGTTAGAAATTATTTTATTTGTCCTCGCTCTTGAAATACTTATATATAGTACTTTAGGTTGATCCTTATTTTTTATTAATAGTTTGAAGATATCCTTTCATTCCATTACGTTCAGCACTTTATTTTGGATAATGAAAGGTATGTTGTCAGGCTACTTTCCATTCCTTTTAGGAAGTTACTCACGTTTTGCATGAGTATTACAGATTAATAATAACTTTCTCTTTTTCATTGAGAATCTTCCATTTTTATGGTATGTTCAGGTATAAATTGCTTTTTCCTTACCTTGCTTAGGAGTCAAGGAGCTATGTTAATCTGACAATTCTAATTCTATAAAATAATTTGGCATTATCTATGGGAAAATACAACTCCCTTATTCTCTGAATTTTGTTCTTTGGAATTCCTCATGAACATATGCTGGACCTTCTCACTCTGTCTTCTATTTTAGCTGCTTCCTCTTTATATTATCCATCCATTAATTTCAATGAATTATTTAATTTGATTTCTATAGATTTTTCTTTCAATGTATTGATTCTCTCTTTGGCGATGTTGAGTAATTCACCTAATATGATTTTTATTTCAATGCTTTTATTTTTATTTCTAGAATTTTTTAGCTTCTTTTTATAATTTGTAATTTTTTTCATACATTATTCTTGTTTTACAGTTGTTGTAGTTTATGTCTTTAAACATTTTAAATATTTTTATTATCGCATTCAAATTATTATCCCATTATATAAAGTTCTTTCAGTGTTGTCTGGTTTAGTAATTATTGACTTTTGTTTATAGTACATTAAAAAAAAACTATTTAAAATTTCCTCCCACCCAGTTTCTAGTGGTTTTAGTATTTTCATACAAGTTTTCCTCATAATCTTGGCCTGAGGTCCTAAAACAAGTGGCAATGTGAAATTAGCCCACATTCATATTGGGACCTGATTGTAAAGTGAACATCAGTATGTTTGTCATTCCTGTTTTATAAATGAATCAGTTCTTTGAGGTTATTTGTAAGGAGTATCATTTCCAGAGAACCACATTCAACAGTTCTGAGACCCTGCACTCCTTCAGACATATTAAAATTAAACTCCCTGACCATAAAAGATTAAATACAAATAGCTAAACTCCCAAGTCATTGGAATTTAGTATATATGCCTCACCTTGTTGAGTCTGTACTTTTTAAAAAATAACACCATGACATTAGCTTTTATTCCTATTTTGTGTGTATGTGTGTGTGTGAGTGTGTGTGTGCATGTGTGCACGTGTACATGTACATGTGTTTATAATTTATATTTGGAATGGGAAGTGCTTGGTTCATTTGAGTTGAAACTATTAAATTTACTCAATCTCCACTAACTTTCTATTTCCATTCTTAACCATCTGATAGGAGGGGAGATAGGAAATACCTTTTTTCTTCTTTACTATGTAATTCGGCTCAAAGATTTATGGTTCTCAAATATAAAATATTTAATCATAATCTAAATTAAAAACAGATCTGTCAAAATTTCTGAAAAGAAATTATAGGAGATATAAAGCTGAACATCAAATGTTTAAAATTTGGTAATCAGAAAATTCTGGGGAGAATGACCCCTCATATTTTGCACAATTCGATAACCTGTTACACCGAGAGTCTTCCGCTTTAAGGGAGGTATCTTAAGTTAGAATCAAGGACAGGAGCATTTTTTTTTAACATACAGTTGACCCTTGAACAACCTAGGCTTGCACTGCCCAGTCCACATCTCCACTTACTTTGTTTAACAAATAGTTGCCCTCCATATCCTGAAGTTCTGCATCTGTAACCAAAAAAGACTGAAAATCTATTGGGATGAGAAGCTCGCAGATACGAAGGACTGACTTTTCCTGTTCTGGGTTCTGCAGAGCTGACTGTGGGACTGGAATATGTATAGATTTTGGTGTCTGCAAGGGGCCTTGGGCAAATCCCTTCCAGATACCAAGGGGTGACTATATTTAGAAAAAAATCTGAACTAAGGTTATAGATTTCTCATTTTCCTGAATCCACTTGCATCCCTTTAATTTGTGCTTCCCTTCAAGCAGTATCAGCCAAGGCTGGTGGTCAGTGGTCAGTATCTATTCACCTTCACTTCACACATTAAAGAGTAGAATCCACACCTACTTTGAAATTCAAAAAGGTACAACCTAGTAACATAAACTAGTTTCCAGTCCCATTTATTCACCTCTAATGAGAGTGCCACTCAGATTTTAATGTTTGGTTTTGTAGAGGAAGATACCATTTTTAGACTTAGCCATTATAATCTACTTTTTCAAATGAGAAAGTGGCAGAGTAGGAAGAGTCAAGAAACAAATATTCCTTAAGATATATTTCTTATAATGAGTCTTTCTATAATACAAGATAAACAAATGTATACATTTTTAAAACTATGTGGGAGGAGAGCAGCAAGTTCCTTTATTTTTATCGGTAGTTCCTGATGTTGCCCTGATCAGAATATCTATCAAAAATATCAGGCCAACATCAAAATTACAGAAAATATCTGTCTTTAATGGAGACTTTGGTGTTTAATCCTTTGAAGCATATGGGTTGCAAAGATATGCTATATGCAAAGTAAAATCCTCTGCTGTCTTTAAAGTACCAAAGGAAACTTTTAAGTGCACTTCTCATTTCATCTTTACAGATAAAATGTCTAGTAGTCAGGCTTATAGATGTCCATGGGCTTTCTCTACCAACCATTTCAGTGTTTTTGAAATGAGCAACAAAAATAGTTGTCTTTATAAAAAGTCAACTAGCACTTTAAACTACCTTTATGTTATATACATATTTTAAATATCTGAGTTGACAACTATTATTCTCTTAAATATAGGCTTGTACTTAGGTATGCATCTTTAAAGCCACAATGCCTAAATTATATGCATAAAATCTATAGCAGATTACGAAATCTGACTTAATTAATTATAACTTGCATCCTCACACAGGTATGGATTTTACTATATGTAATAAATGATCACGTTGAAACATGAAATATTTTCTTATTCACATGAATTTTAAAAACATTTTCTTTGAAACCTACATTTCAAACAGAAATATTTACATTAAACAGATAAAGCATAAAATGTTTATATGAAATGTGTAAAACACACTATTCTGATGGTTATTTTTTGGAACTTGGAAAAGCTATAAGATGGTATTAAAAAGACAAAATTAGGTTCTCCTAGAAAAATCTTTCTTATTAACTGTCCATTTTCTTCAAATTCAAGAAAAGTAGCTCTTCAAAAAGTATATGAAGCTATCTATGTGAACCATGGCAGAAAAGGGGCAGACAGCATATATCTTGAGACAAGGACCATAAGGCTGATTTAATCAGCTCTTTTAAAATGGACTTGCCCAATCTGGGCAACACAGGGAGATCTGGTCTCTACAAACACTTTTTTTTTTTAATTAGCCATGCGTGATGGTACATGCCTGTGGTACCAGCTACTTGGGAGGCTGAGGTGGGAGGACCACTTGAGTCTGGGAGGTTGAGGCTGCAGTGAGCTGTGATCATGCCACTGCACTCCAGCCTTGATGACAGAGTAAGATCTTATCTCAAAAAATTTTAAATAAAAAAATAAAATGAAATACAAAAATAGACTTTTTCAAGGTAAAAAGGTGGCATTGACAGAAACACAAAAGCATCTATTTTTATCAATTTGCTATTGTGTAGTTATAAAAATGGATGTAGTAAAGAAACAAAATTCCGTTTTCCTGATTTCTACCAATGTTGGTTGTTTAATAGTCAAGAAGAATACACTTACCTCTCAGTGCCTTCTCATAAAGATTAAAGAATGTTCTGCCTGCGTAATGCTTCCTTTATTGGAGTGATTTCCAGGTATCAGCCAGCATCACAGTCAGCTGGAGGGCTTGTGAAAACCCAGGTTGCTGAGCCCCCTCCCAGAGTTTCTGATTCCATAGATCTGGGATGAGGCCAACAAATTCTAACAAGACCTGACATGTTGCTGACACCGCTGATACTGGGTTCATGCTTTGAGGATCACTGAATTAATGGATTTTACACACACAGAGGAGCTCTAGCTATTTAAACTTGTCAAAAACACCAGTCATTAAACTTTTTAAACTATTAAGGTCTGTCCCATTAGATGTGCCAAAAGAAGCAATAATCTGAATTCTAATTCCTTTTGGAATCTCCAGAGGAGATTTCAGAGCCAAGCGGAATGAATTAAATTGATAGAAATTATAATCAATATAATCCTTAGAACATAATAGGTTCTATATTGATCCAAATGACTAAATCTAACCTAATCTTTCAGTCTGAATTTATCTTTATGTGCAGATATTTCCTCAGTGAATAGGGAGAAAACCTGGTGTAAAGAAGTACATTATTTACTCAAAAGTTACATCTTAATTGCCCCCGAACTTGGCTCAGTATTCCCAGATGTATTTTAAGATGATTTGTTTCAGAAGAAAGCAAAGTATAAATAAATTAAAAATAAATCGCATTTCCAGTTCCTCACCTAATGTCTACTTTGGCTCCATAAGCAACTTAGAGGCTGTTTGTGAAATATGCGGCCTTTGATAACTTTGCTTCAGTGGTCCTGAACTCTCAGAGACATCATCAGAAGAGCCAGGTCTTGCAGGGATGAGTGACAGGAAGGGCAACCTACCAAGAGGCACAGTATCTGTTTCCTGTGCTGTGCACAGTATTTATCTGCATTGTCTGGTCTTGCACAACTCTTTTAAACTCCAGCTGGGCCGGGCGCGGTGGCTCACGCCTGTAATCCCAGCACTTGAGGCCGAGGCAGGTGGATCACGAGGTCAAGACATCGAGACCGTACTGGTCAACATGGTCAAACCCGGTCTCTACTAAAAATACAAAAGATTAGCTGGGCACGGTGGCGCGTGCCTGTAATCTCAGCTACTCAGGAGGCTGAGGCAGAGATTGCGGTGAGCCAAGATCGCGCCATGGCACTCCAGCCTGGGTAACAAGAGTGAAACTCCGTCTCAAAAAAAAAAAAAAAAAAAAAAAAAAACCTCCAGCTGAACTCAGTTTCTTTATTTATAAAATGGCAATAGTAATTCCTTTCTACCACTGGATTGTTAGGAAAAATAAATTAGGAAGAGTCTTATTTTTTTATTAATAGAATTAACTATTATTGAACATATTCAGTGCTTGAAAAGAGTCAGATGGGTGCTATTTCTAACAAGAGAAGAGTATCTTCGGATCTCTCTTTTTTTTTTTTGAGACGGAGTTTCGCTCTTGTTACCCAGGCTGGAGTGCAATGGCGCAATCTCGGCTCACCACAACCTCCGTCTCCTGGGTTCAGGCAATTCTCCTGCCTCAGCCTCCCGAGTAGCTGGGATTACAGGCACGTGCCACCATGCCCAGCTAATTTTTTTGTATTTTTAGTAGAGAAGGGGTTTCACCATGTTGACCAGGATGGTCTCGCTCTGTTGACCTCGTGATCCACCCGCCTCGGCCTCCCAAAGTGCTGGGATTACAGGCTTGAGCCACCGCGCCCGGCCCGGATCTCTTATTCAAATTTAATTGTGTACCACTACCAATGCCTCGGTTATAAGAAATAATAGCAAATTCCACCTTAAAACTGAGCAATGTATTACATGCTTTAAATTCTGCTTTGTTCATTGTTGTTTATGCGTCAGCTTTGCAGAATTCGGTGGAGTTTGATGTTTGTTCTTCTCCATATGAGACATTAGACCTGACAGTTTTTTATATTATTTTAGTTACTATTAAAAAATACTCACTCAATAATTAAAATCCTTCTTTACCTGAAATATTAAACTGTGGATGAACCAAGGTTAATATGATTTAAATTTACAATGAAACAATATTTGAGCATGAAGGCCACATTGTCAGTGAGCCACACTGCCTTTCTCTCGGCGTGTTTGCATGTGTTTGTGTGTGTTTGTGCATGATTGCCCTTTTTGTCATTTCTTTAAAAATATAATGCATGATTGGTTTTTTTTGGCTGCAAAACCCAACATAAATAGAGTGGTCTTTTATTTCCTGTATTAAATAATGTAGATATGGTAGGGGGAAAGTAAAATATCTCACTAGGAAATAAAGGAGTCATATAAAGAAGACCCCCCTGTCGAGAATAATGTCTTTTGTGTGCTCTTTGCCTCTGGTGATGACAAACAAGTGGCAAGTTGGTGCTTCTGATAATGATGTTGAAAACAGAGAAATAACTGCACAGGTGAACTCTGAGCAGTGTGTCTGCACCACTTCCCTTTCTACAATGAGCAGCCTTATCGGAGAAGACTCATTATCCATCTCAGATGGTATTTAAAAATAAATGCAGTTTAAAAATGCTTCAAACTGACATGTATAGTATACATCGTTCAAATTAAAGATGAAGTTATGACTCCACATCCTCTCCTGTTTTCCTTTCTGAGTTTTTGCCTTTTTCAAGCATTGGTTAAATCGCTGCGACAAGACACCGCTTCCTATGCTTTAGTCTTTGGAGGATGCAAACAGCATTTAAAATAGTAAACTCAAAGGAAAAAAGAGATAAATTCAAATCTGGTTTTTGGGGATCTTTCAAAGAAGGAAAAACATTGCCATTGATAATTTCTCTGATTCTCAACAACATATAAATCCAAAAGACAATAATATATTTGCTATGTATGATTTGACACTTAAAACCTGTATTCACTTCAGTCATTCTGTGGAATCTTACAAAATTTTGAGATCCTCATAGTACACTAAGAGTATACTGCTCCCTTAACCCAAGCAAGAAATAGCTGTCAAGGGCTTCCTTTTATATGCTTCAAAAATGAATCAATTGGTTATATAGGAAACATGGCCTGGAGGCAAACTAAAAGCTAATAATTTTTTCTGTTAGAAAATTAATTATATGTTGGAAATATTTTGTAAAGTGCACAAACTTAGAATTGCTGAGGTTAAATCGAGCTATCTAAGGTCTGACAGTTTATACTGTTGCCTTGCCATCCCTGCTAAAGTTAAATACATGGGTTATGCAAAAATGAAAGTTATATTTTGCTGCATGTATTGATGATTAAAAAATGAAAGTTACACATTAGTGTCAGTTATGTAAAAATCAAGATTTAATATTCTGCAGCATTTTATATGCACCTCCTGCCTACAAATATCCAATAAAATAGAGAACCCCTAATAGCATAATTCAAGTCCAGATGTTAGAGGGTTTACAGCAACATATTACTTTGTCCTGTGAGACTCACTGGTTCCATTCACTAAAGAATTATCCTTAAGATGTGGCATATCTGAACTAGTAACTTGATGTTAATTGTAGATTCCCATAAACCCAGCAGGAAAATGTGGTAATAGCCATTTCTGGATAAAATACACAAAAATATATAAATTAAATAAACTATTAATTTTCTCCTTTTCTTCTGAAGATCAAACTTGTTTTTAAAACAAACATTCACAATTCTGAAATTTTTCATTGATCAATATGTTCTTTAATATTTGAGAAAAATCCTAATTCCCCACAAAATTGCTATGATAGCCTTATACTATAACTGATATATCAGCATAGTGGTATTACTGGTATTGCTTGTACTGACACTCTAGAAAATCTTATTAAACAATGGTAAAATGAATTGAAGGAGAAATGATCTAGATAGTGCAACTATATCATCTACATCTGATTCATTTTTCATTTCTCATATATTCACTCTTTTCTTTTTTCTCCTTCCCCTATAGCTGATGGGTTTAGGTTGTCATTTCCTTAAAAGCATAATAGCTTTTGTGACATTTCATGATGGTGTGTCTTTAGATAGTTCTCAGCATGGCAGAACTTTGATATCACACAAATATATCATACAGACACACACACACACTCAGAGAATATTCTTTTAAAAAAGCCCAATGATTTTAATCTGTAGGCTGTCTTTCAGACATTGCTTTGTGCTTAAAGGAAAAAGACATACATGAAACCGAAAGCCTTGTATATTTAATAAAAAGACATTTGAAGTAGAAGATGCTGATATGCTGATACATAGAAATCAGTGACAGGATCTATGTGTCACTTCAGTTCTATGTCCTGCTTTTTTAAGGAAAAGCTTCAATTCCTGTTTGTCTAATATGATATCTTGAAATCCACTCTGTTTTACATTAATAATGAGCTCATCTTATTAAGAACAGCATTATATTTTTATTCTTCTCTCAGGAGAGGACCTCAAGACTTTGATGACTAGTTGCTAGATGGTAATAGAAAAGGACAATCACAAAGTTCATGTATTAGAAACAGATTTATGTTCTGGAAAGTAAATTACATCATCTCAATAAATGAACAGACAGTTGAAAGAGTTTCTGGGGAAAAATAAAGATATCCATTTAAGGGCTGGGATTATATTCTCATATGTAAAACTATAATATAGTTAATGGTGGATATTTTTGAAAGAAGACTATGTGTCACCTGAGGGCATAGGACCTAGAACAGAGCTTTCTTCTCTTCATTTACTGGTCAGCTCTTTTTTGGTATAATATATAATCTCTGGAATATTTATGGAAATCTCAAAACATAGTTTATAATTTCTTGTGGTTGTAATATTTTTGATAGATCACATGTTTACATAATCATTATTAAAAACAATCATACATGGCACACTATTTCAGTGACTGATCATGTATATGATGATGAGCTCATGAGATTATAATACTGTATTTTTATGCAACTTTTATATGTTTAGATAAAAAATACTTATCATTGTGTTACTACTGCCCCCAGTATTCAGTACAGCAACATGCTGTACAGGTGTAACCCAGAAGCAATAGGCTGTATCATATAGCCTAGATGTGTAGTGGGCTGTGCCATCCAGGTTTGTGTAAGCACACTTTATGATGTTTGCAAAAAAAACCGAAATCATCCTATAATACATATCTCAGATTGTATCCCAGTTATAAAGTGATGTATGACTGTACTGTGTTATGATAAAGTAGAAAACAAACAAGGCAATGGGAGAGTCAAATCCAAGCCTACTAATAATACCATGAGTAAAAGAGCTAAGCATTTCAAATAAAAGGTAGAGAACATCAAACTGGATAAGGAAGTAGGACCAAACTGTACTTTCTCAACAGATGCACTTGATTATGATTGATTATGATTATGATTGTGATTATGATTAGAGACAGTGTCTTACTCTGCTGCCCAGGCTAGAGTGCAGTGGTGCAATCATGGCTCACTGCAGCCTTGGCCTCCTGGGCTTAGATGATCCTCTCACTTCAGCCTTCCTGGTAACTGAGACTATAGGCATGTGCCGCCACACCCAGCTAATGTGTGTGTGTGTGTGTGTGTAGAGAAAGGGTTTCACCAAGTTGCTCAGACTGGTCTTGAACTGTGCTCAAGTGATCCACCACCTCAGCCATGAAAAGTGCTGGGATTATAGGTGTGAGCCATTGTATCTGGCATTCTGATGCACTTTAAATATAAAGCAAAAATTAAGTAGAAAGAAAAAAAAAAGATTTTTAAAAAATAACATGCAATGTTTATTCTGTGCAAACTAGAGTGGCCAATATCAGAAAAGACAGACATCAAACAAGAAGTAACACCATAAATAAAATGTGGCAGTTAAAATGGTAAAAAGATCATAAATGCATATGCACCTGATAACAGAGCGTCAAAATACATGAAGTAAAAACTGGCAGTACCAAAGGGAAAAAATAAATTCATTCACAATATTGCTAGAGATAGTAATACTATTGTTTCAGCCACTGATAAACCCAGCAGGAAAAGATCTGTAATCATGAACAACACTGTCAACCAAGCAAAGCTAATGGGCGTTTACAGAACCCTCTACTCACCAAGTATGGAATACATTACTTGCCAGATATGCCTGGTCACTAATGCATTTCAAAGTGTTGATGTCACCTTTTCTGTGCATATGGAATTAAGTTGAAAATTAATAAAAATAGGCCGGGCGCGGTGGCTCAAGCCTGTAATCCCAGCACTTTGGGAGGCCGAGGCGGGTGGATCACGAGGTCAAGACATCAAGACCATCCTGGTCAACATGGTGAAACCCCATCTCTACTAAAAATACAAAAAATCAGCTGGGCATGCTGGTGCATGCCTGTAATCCCAGCTACTCAGGAGGCTGAGGCAGGAGAATTGCCTGAACCCAAGAGGCGGAGGTTACGGTGAGCCGAGATCATGCCATTGCACTCCAGCCTGGGTAACAAGAGTGAAACTCCATCTCAAAAAAAAAAAAAAAAAAAAAAAAGGAATGGACTATCCATACATGCAACAACATGAATGAATCTCAAAAATCGTACTATTCTTCCTCTTCTTCTTCCCTTTCTAAAGCTGCATTAGAATGAGAAGAAAGGAGCTACTGTGGCCCAGAGTGGGCTGCAAAGTCCAAGCAGGACGATGTCGGTGTTTGTTTGGGAGGACTCCTCAACACAGGCTGTCTGAGCACAGTGGATTGAACTTGGCAACCTCGTGGGGTTTGGGGATGGGAGGGGCAGCACAGCACAGAGCATGAGAGCTCCAGTGTGGTGACACAGCATTACCAAGGGTGCCCTTTTTCAGTTTGTTGGCACCTAAGTCACTGTATAGTGTGGAGTGAAGCCAGAGCATGGGTAGGGTGAAGTGAGTGTCTGCACAGCTGGAGGGAGAATGGCTATGAGGCTGACAGACTGAGGATATTGCATACAAGGATACTGATCGAAAAAGTGAATATCCCAAGGATAGAGGCAGGCATTTTATGTCTGTGAAACGAGCTAAAAATATGGAAGGGTAGATAGCATTATGAAGTCATGGTTTTCAAGGACGTATAAAGATAAATTAAAAATAAAAAGTATATATGCCCGGGTGCGGTGGCTTATGCCTGTAATCCCAGCACTATGGGAAGCCGAGGTGGGCAGATCACGAGGTCAGGAGATCGAGACCATCCTAGCCAACATGGTGCAACCTCGTCTCTACTAAAAATACAATAATTAGCTGGGTATGGTGGCACATGCCTGTAACCCCAGCTACTCCGGAGGCTGAGGCAGGAGAACTTGAATCCGGTAGGCGGACATTGCAATGAGCCTAGATCTCACCACTGCACTCCAGCCTGGAGACAGAGCGAGACTCCATCTCAAAAATACAAATGTATATATGATATAAATATATACAAAACATAAATATAATATACTATATTTATTATAATATATCACATGAATTTAACATATCATATTACTAAATATGAATACATTTTAATATTTTACATATTATATTGAGATACATATATTATAGATATACTTGTATATGTGCAAATATATATAAGTTCTCTGGAAGCAGACACTAAGCAAGAGTTTGAAATGCAAGATACTCATAAAGAATGAACACCTATAGAAGATGGTATGGGAGGTGGGCAAAGGGAAAAGCAATTTATTCTCAAGCCTTGGCCAACATTAAGGAATGTTTTTAAGCATATACAGCCTTTCAGATTTACCCTGCAGTGGGCTCAAATATCAGGTCTTTTTATCCCAAGATGGTCAGTCATTAGAGGTGTGTTTCTTCATGAAGTATACGGACTTGGGTGAGACAGGTCTGAGACTACTTTATTTACTTAAACTAAAAATATAGACCCTGTAGGACCTGGGAGGTGATGTTTGCTGCTAAGTGTACTCCTAGCAGTTGAGAGGACTCACACAGCCCTTTCTTGAAGTCATTAGGGAGATACATTTCAAGATCCATCACACGCACACGCACACACTGTTTTCATAGTCTGTTCACTGGTTAGGTCTGGAAGCAATGATATATCATAAACAATGAGAATAACTAACCTCATACCTAGGCTCCCAAATACCAACCTGCATTGAAATAATTCAGGATCGGGTGCAGTGGCTCACACCTGTAATACTATTGTTTTAGGAGGCAGAGGCAGTGACTTACTTGAGCCCAGGAGTTTGGGACCATGCTGGGAATCATGGCAAAACTCTGTCTCAACAAAATTTTTAAAAATTAGCTGGATGCTTTGGCACACAACTGTAGTCCTAGCTATTTGGGAGGCTGAGGTGGGAGGATCACCTGATCTCCTCAGAAGGTAGAGGCTGCAGTGAGCCAAGATAGTGCCACTGCACTCCAACCTGGTCAATAGAATGAGACTGTCTCTCAAAACAAAAAACAAGAGTTTGGGGCTTTTTGGGTATTGTCTGTGGCAGTGGCAGTACAAGATTAGAAGTGAATTGGAAGACTGATGAGCTTATTATTTAAATAATATACATTTCAGGAAGAGAAATATTAGATGAAATTGAGGCTAAAATGAGTAGCTATTGCCCCTGAGCTGAATAAATTCTCAAGCAGACAGAGCTGACTTAGTTCTAGGTAAGGCTGATAAGAAAAGATACCTACCAGATTCCAAGGAGCAATCAATCGATTGATCAATAGAGCAACAAATAAAATTGTAACCTTTCTTTGAGTAAAAAAGAAGTAACTTACAAAAGAAAAGACATTTATTACATCATGGGGAGCTAGAAAATGGTGGAATTATGTCTATAAACTATTGAAAGAAAAGATTGTTTCAAGAAGGACGTCATCTACATGTCCAGGTGATAGATTGACACGCAGCCATTTGGAGATAGCAGCGATGACTATGACAACCACATACTTGACCTAAAGAATATGCATGAAAAAGAAATTACATACAAAAGCAAGTAAATCAGAACAAGAAAAGATACATGGTTGACTATATAAACATTCACATATTTGCAAAAGATATCAACAAACCAGTTTATAGTTATAAATATTTGTAAGATATGTGACTAACAAATATTAATTGTATAATACACAATGACGCTTACAAATGATTAACACAAAGAAACAACTCAACAGATAAATGAACAAAAGAGCGAATACTGAAATCATAATGAAGTCAATGATGGTGGCAGCTAAGGTGAACGAAAATGTTTTCATTCTCTCTATTGTTCAGGCAAGTGCAAATCAGTATAGCAATAATATAGCAATGACCTATTAGACTTCAAATGACTTTTTAAAATAATACCATTTGCTATTGGTGAAGATTCAAGAGATAATATTCTCAAACACTGTTGGCATAAAAATTATTTGTTCTAGCTGTTTAGAAACACAATTTGGCAATATATATTTACATTATAAATATACTAAAAAATCTATTTATATTAAAAATATAGATATTCTTGGCAAGTTGGGAGGCTGATGCAGAAGAATTGCTTGCATCCAGGAGTTTGAGGCTAGCCTGGGTGACATAGGCAAGACTCAGTTTCTACAAAAAGTTAAAACATTAGCTGGTCATGATGGGGCAAACCTGTAGTTCTTGCTACTCAGGAGCTGAAAAGGGAGGATGGTTTGAGCCCAGAAGAAGCTCAAAGCTGCACTGAACTGTGATCATGACACTGCACTCCAGTGTGGGCAACAGAGCAATACCCAGTCCCAGATAGACAGATAGATGACAGATAGATAGAAGATAGATAGATAGATAGATAGACAGATAGATGATAGATGGATAGAAGATAGATAGATAGATAGTTGGATAGAGATAAAGAGATATTCTTGTAAACTAAAGGTGTCATTCTACTGTTCTATATATAACTTTCGAATAAATCAATAAAAGAAAGCAAATCTCTGTGTACATGCTTTATTGCAGAATTTTTGTAGCAGCAAAAAAAAATGTAAGGGGGTTGGGGTTTTTGCCTTCTCCAGGGGAAAGGAAATAACAAAACAATAAAATTGTCACACATACATACAGAAATTATATAAAATGTGTATGGTGTATTTGTATGAAACACATATTTACCATGTTTCCACTGCAGCACTTGTTCTGAAACACAAATTTGTCCCTATGTGATGGATATATTTGGGAACATTTGGAGCATAACGCACATTTTCGGTGAAAACTTCTTTACTAGAAACAACAGGTGAAAGTAGAAAACTTTCCCCAGCTGAACCAGATGGTAGGAATACACTTTATCACGCCCACATGCACACGCCACCGAGACTTAGCAGCCACCTCAGTTCACTGCATGTTTTCTCCTACAAGATTATGTTTTGTGGCCTTCTTATTTAAAACCTTTTCTATATGTATTTTTTTTTTTAAATCTCATTCAATATCTCAAATGTATTTCGCTATCCTGGTTCAGAATGCCTAGCAGAGCGAGCAACTATCCACCTGTGAAGATCTTGAAGGGGCAAACCTAAATTCTGCAAAATTTACTTCTGTTAGTGCTTGTAGTAGTTGGTTTAGTGGTTTCAAACATCTCTAAAATTTGCAAAGCCTTCAGCTGTTGAGCAAAGCTGCAGATGCAGAGAAAGCCTAAAATAAAACGTCCACAGTAATACCAAGGTTAATTAAAGAAGACGACTTACATAGGCTCAAATATTCAATGCTGATCAAATAAAATAACTATGATAACCATGTGCTCAGAGGGCTGATATTTCAAAGATGCAAAAGTCTGCACCAGGATTTAAGGCTGTAAAAGATCACTTGAGTGTAACGCTTGTTGCCTGGGACTATGATCGACACCCTTCGACACTTATTGGTATAAACGTCCAAATTCAGAGAACCCTCCTCCCACTCCTTCACAGTAACTCAGAAGCTGCAGCCCATTCAACAGCCACTGATGCAGAAGACCTGAAAAACATGGTAATTTTGTAAAGGTTCAGTGCCACAGTTTTACTGTAGTACTTGTGGATTTTTCAATCATGTTTTATGTGTAAAGACCTGCTACTGTTTTTATTGGGTGCCTGTCTTTTAAAAAAATGTTACTGATGAAAATGTTGAATGCTTTGTCCCATGATCATTTTTTTAAATGAGTTCTGTGGTGCTTATTGTTTGATTGTGCATAGCATAGTTATTTTAAGGAATGCAGGTAACTTTATGAAAGGACTGATTGTATCTAGATATGTACACATCACACACATCCATCTCCATATAAAATTGCATGTGATTGTATAAGCATGAAAAATATGACCATCACATATCTACAAATTCTTAGATTAAAATCATGCAATTTCTGGGCCAGGCATGGTGGCTAACGCCTGTAATCCCAGCACTTTGAGAAGCCAAGGCGGGCAGATCACTTGAGTTCAAGAGTTCAAGTCAAGCCTGACCAACATGGTAAAACCCTTTTTCTATTAAAAATGTAAAAATTAGCTGGGCATGGTGGGGGGTGCCTGTAATCCAAATACTCAGGAGGATGAGGTGAGAAAATTGCTTGAACCTGGGAGGCAGAGGTTGCTGTGAGCCAAGAGCACACCATTGCACTCTGGCCTGGGCAACAAAATTAATACATATATAAATAAAATAATGCAATTTCAGGATTTTTTTAGTTTTACATCTTTTTATTTCTGTAGAGATGGAATCTCACTATGTTGGCCAAGCTAGTCTCAAACTCCTGGCCTCAATCCATTTTCGCACCTCCGGCTCTCAAAGTGCTGGGATTACAAGCTTGAGCCTGTAATTACCCTGGTAATTTTTAAAACAGTTATTTATAAAATAATTCTCATCATGAGAAACAAAGTAAAGAAACAAATGCCAGGAAATTCTAGGTTGTTTTAGCAGCAATTTCTTATCTCCTAGAAAAGGCAAAAACACCATTACGGGAGCAGCTTAGCATAGCTTAAAAGCACAATTGGATGATATTTAATAGCAAAAGGATGCATCTTGGGACAGCTGTGGGATCCCATAAGCGCTAGACACTACACACATTCTGAAGTGTAATGACGGCCAAGCTCTATTACTAGACTGTATTATTCCGCTTAGTGTAGGAATTTCATGAAAAAGTTATAAGGTTACACGGGAGGATGTGCTGAGAACTGTCAGAATAATTTATTAGTACATACACTGTTTTATTTGTCACTGAATCTTGTCTTCCCACATGCACACTTGTCACAAGCTGTCTTTAAGCACCCCTCTTCAGAAGAGGTCTATTTATTGAGCACCAGAGTGAAACTTGTCTGAAAGACTCTTGTCTCACTTGTTTCTGTTTTGCTGCAGTCTACTATTTGAAGGTTGTTCTAAGGGTCTGTGAAAGCAACATGGGGAAGAAAAGTGGAAGTTCTTGTAGGCAGAAAAAGGGAAAAAAGGAAAAGAAATAGAGGATGAGAGGTTGGTGTCATCCTTGTGTGACAAAGACACCCAACAGCACTCTCTTTGGGGACCAGAGAGACTTCAGAGGATCTGGAGCCACAATGTGCCTGGTTAAAGGGAACCGAGAATCTCAGCCTCACCAAGGATTCCTGTGCCTCAACCATGACCAAGGAAACAGCCCCTCAAAGGCTTGACTGTGGAAAAATATCGGGGGTGACTAACAAAATGGAAGTTAGAACCCCTTCTCTTGCACACAAAGTCAAGTTAAGCAGGTTTGTAACACCAATCATAACAGCAGTCCAAAACACGCTAGCTTTCTCTGCTTCCTTCTTACCTGGATACTCCGTCAGTGTGTTTCAACTCTTACCAGTTTCCACATGTGCCATCTCTCATTACTCTCTGCCTCTTCTGGTCTATCTTCTATCTTTAGGTCCTACAGGCCAGATATGACCTAGAGTTCTATAGCAGTTTATAAGTTGCCTTGTTCTTATCTTCTCTATGGGGGAAAGAGGAAGATGACCTGTCTCACACCAGAAGTTTCTGTCAACTGACAGGAAGAAAGAGCAGTGGGTTATAGACAGCTGAGGAAGACAGAATTCCAGAAAATGTTAGTCCCATGAAAGAATATAGACAGCAAAAAAATTGTAGGATGCATTTAGCCAATTAGAACTTTTACCATTATTATTACTTGCAATTAGGAACATATCTGCAGTCCATATGGGAAGAATTCTAGGCCGTAAGAGTAGTAGCCTGTACACATTGAGACTATTACAGTACCACCAGATGTCTTTCATCATGAAGATAGCAACTACATTTGCTCATTTATTCAGTGGAATTGCAAAACTGTCAAGGGATATGTGTTATGTCTTAGTATGAAGAGAATAAGCATACCTTACAAAAGGCTTTAGAATATACCGGCTTACCTGAAAAGTAAATGATCTAATGTGGTCCTCTCTACTAGCTATGAGTTTATTTGATAGTCTAAGGGAAAGTGAAAGGTAGTATAAATTATATCCAATACTCTGCTCTACATTACTAAGCTTAAAAGATATTCTTCTGCCAGAGCGGATGTAGTCACTGCATTTTTCAAATCCTGGGTGACATATACTATCACATAGTTTGTTAAAAGCAACACACAGAGAATATGCATATTTTCCACTTTTAAAGCCCTCTTCATTTCTCTGAGATCAAGAAAAGGATAGAACAGGAGACAGCTCATAAAATTTAAAAAGAAATATTCAAAAGCATATCAATTCAACAGATATTTTCTTCACCTAAGTATTTTTATTTTACACAGTTCTGTAGCTTCCTGGAAGACATTTTACCATGAAAAAATTTTGTCTTTTATTTCCTGGAATAATTGGCATCAAAGTAAATTGAAATCTTTGTGTTCTCAGCAAAACTGGGAGAAGAAAACAAGTTCACTTACTTTTATTTTTAAGAAAATATTTGGAGTAAGACTCAGTGACTACAATCTGGAAGGCAGGGGTGAATTTTAAACTTATAAAACTTTGTTTTTTGGAAATGGCATTAACATATGCTTTTTATTTGAATATCAAGATCAAGGATATACTTATTTTTTGCCATGATAAACTTGTCACCCAATAATTCTAGAAAATAAAATAAATCATAATCATGTTTCTGTTATATCAACATTTTTACTCTGAATCCTAGGTCTGGTGGTAAAGTTTTTTGGTCATTCTTCTTTCTCCTTTCAGGAGTCTTCTTCTCCTTAAAACTTTCTCAAATCTGACCATCATACTGACCTCTGGTATATACAAATATTCATATTCCACCTCACATTTACAACGAGACTAATTTTCAGGTCTGCTATTGTGGTTCAAATTTAATCATCCCAAATGCAATTTGATAGCCGTTAATAAAGGTGTGATACCACCTAGATTATTTCCAGTTACAAAGTTTTCTTATCAATAGAAAATTATTTGGCCGGGCGCGGTGGCTCAAGCCTGTAATCCCAGCACTTTGGGAGGCCGAGGCGGGTGGATCACGAGGTCAACAGACCTCGTTGACCATCTTGGTCAACATAGTGAAACCCCGTCTCTACTAAAATTACAAAAAATTAGCAGGGCACGGTAGTGCGTGCCTGTAATCCCAGCTGCTCGGGATGCTGAGGCAGGAGAATTGCCTGAACCCAGGAGGCGGAGGTTGCGGTGAGCCAAGATCGCGCCATTGCACTCCAGCCTGGGTAACAAGAGTGAAACTCCGTCCCAAAAAAAAAAAAGAAAATTATTTAAGACACAAAGAAGACTCTGTAACCATGGAACTCATTGTGATAGAGGAGGCAAGGATTAGGGATTCATGTTGTTTTTTTCAGGGTGGAATGGAACAGTACATGCAGGCAGGAAGGAAGGGAGGCCAGTGACTCACTGTCCTCACAATCCCTCCATGCACAAAGCTAGAAGTCTGGGAGTACAATGCCCTAAGTAATCCTACACATGACTGGAAACAATAATTGAGCTTAGGAAACCCTATAAGAAATATGTCAGTGGAGGAGTTTATGTTACCAAGTCTACTTTGGCTAAATATGAATGGACTGGATATGATGAAAAGTTCTGAAATCACATAAAACAAATTTGTTGCCTATATTAACCTGTTTTCATGCTGCTGATAAAGACATACCTGAGACTGGGAAGAGAAAGAGACTTTAATCGGACTTACAGTTTCATGGGTCTGGGAAGCCTTATAATCATGGCAGAAGGCAAGGAAGAGCAAGTCACATCTTTCATGGATAGCGGCAGGCAAAAAAAGAGAGAGAGCTTGTGCAGGGACATTCCACCTTACAAAGCCATCATGTCTCCTGAGACTTACTCATTATCACGAGAACAGCACAGGAAAGACCTGCCCCCATGATTCAATTACCTCCCACTGGGTGGGGACACAGCCAAACCATGTCACTGCCATATGTAAATTTGAAAAAAAGAGATGGAATGGTGTAGTTGTTAAAGCATATTTTCCTTTTTTTGCAGTTTCTTGTCTCTCCTTTGTATCCTAGACTTGATTGCATTGTGCTAAAAATATACTTTAAAAAGCACTTTGAGCATACGATGAAAACTTACAACCTCATCATTTTGCATTTAAATATACTAATGATATTGAATCAATAATTAATGCTTTCATTCTTTTGGGAGAGCTCTGACAAACTTGGGGTCCTTAAAGCTAAAGAACTTTCTATAAAAATACCTGCCTGGCCGGGCGCGGTGGCTCAAGCCTGTAATCCCAGCACTTTGGGAGGCCGAGGCGGGTGGATCACGAGGTCAAGAGATCGAGACCATCCTGGTCAACATGGTGAAACCCCGTCTCTACTAAAAATTACAAAAAATTAGCTGGGCATGGTGGCGTGTGCCTGTAATCCCAGCTACTCAGGAGGCTGAGGCAGGAGAATTGCCTGAACCCAGGGGGCGGAGGTTGCGGTGAGCCGAGATTGCGCCATTGCACTCCAGCCTGGGTAACAAGAGCGAAACTCCGTCTCAAAAAAAAAAAAAAAAAAAAAAAAAAAAAAAAACTGCCTATCTGTTATATTGCATAGGAAAGAATGTAATATGGTATAAACAGAAATTATTTTGAGTTATTGACTTATCAGTTTGTTTTTTTCATTGGCTACTAAACCAATGTGCCAAGTTCCTTGTTTATTTATTTGTTTTTACACATTGAATTGACGAATTTGTCTCTGAAGGCATTAACTTGTTCCCATACAAAATATTTTCTACTTAAATGTGCTTTTTACAGTCTTACTACACTTATTTAAAATTTTTGTTATTGATGGAATCTTTGCGATGCTGAGTCCAGAATACACACTGGAGAAAATACAATTGATATAAGATAGAGTGTAAATGAAAAGGACAAGGTAACAAAGATAGAGAGTATCTATTTCAACTGGTTTACATGCCTCACTTCATTGATGTAGCTTAGCAGCTCATAAGGTAAATATTACTACTTAAGGATATACTTGATGCTACTTAAAGCCCATAAAGGTAAATATTACTACTTAAAATTTAAATCTAAAGTAATGAGGTCTCATAGAGGTTATGCAATTTGTTAATGACCTCACAGTTACTGATAGATAGAATTAAAGTCAAAATGGCTTCAGCATGTGTTCTTTTTAATTGGTGATCCTATAGACCTACACATTTATTGAAAACAGGCTGATCAATATTTACATAAGGAACAGAGAAAAGAGTCTCTGCCATCTCCAAAGTATTTTTAAAATTAATCTTTTCAGATAGAATCATGGGATGATACATTAGCAGAATTCTGTCCTTTTGGAAGAATTTGAGTTCTTGGCATGACATTTAAACCTCCCGACAATTAAGCCCAAACCACTTTCCAGCTTTGTCTCAACTACTTCAGTTCTCATACCGCAAATACCAGCCAGACAGCTTTCTGCTTCCAAGACACTCTCCAGACTCGCCTGCATTTATTATTGTATTGTGTCATAAACACAAACCCATATTTATAGTGTACATGGTATGTCCAATCTAAAAAAGCTACTCTGCAACCCGTGCCTCCCAGATAGTAGACATAGTACCCCAGATATGTGTTTAGTTAACTCCTTCAATCATAAGTCTTTTCTCAAATATCACTTTCCTCATGAGGCCTACCTTACCCTCCCCAGTCGATACTGAACCTCTCCTCTATCCCTCCCTGAGTCTCCCTCACCTCATTCTTCTTTTCTTTTTATAGTCACCATAGCACTTCTAACAACATTCTCAAGTAACATATTTATCCTGTCTAGTGGCTTATTTTCTGTGGTCCTCTCCCTTTAAGAAAGTACAGTCTTCAAAGGCAGGTCACTTTGTTCACTAATCTATCTCAAATACCTGGAACAGGGGTATAGATGAACAGGCGTCTAACTGACCCTGGGCGAAAGTTGTGTCCTCTCTTTCCTTGGATTGCCACCATTAAACCCTTCTGCTGGTGGCTGCACCTGAGCCCACAAACATTCAAAAGCTGTGCCCTCAGCAGCTTTATACATGAATGGCAGGGCAAGTCACTCTTCAGAGAAAGGGAGCATTGGGAGAAAAAAGAGGGACACAGCAAGAAAGATACTGTGAAACAGAAAGAGGCAGCCTTGAGTTTTGATGGCTTTTAATGTACGATTTTATTTTTCAAGAAGCCTGATTTTACTTCTATTATTTGAGTATGGGAGAAAGGCCTTTACCCTTTTTTCAGTCCATCTGATTTTGCTTAAACTATATTGTATAGGTTTTTCTTACATGAAACCAAGAGCGCCTCAACCAATACAATGTTAATATTACCCTCCTCTTCTGTCAACATCTTGACTCAATATATTTTTAAGTAATTTGCATTTAGTTGTGGGAAGGTCTATTTCCCACAGGTTTACAAACATCTTGTGAGTAAGTATTAATTGTCTTTCTGTATTATATTCTCAATGGTGTCCACTATTAGGGGTCAATGGTTGGATTTTGATGTTTGGGTTTTGGTATATTTCTCTGGATTTAGAGTTGTAAAATGAAGAAATTGAGCCTGTAGATACAAAACGACTTTAATGTTTGTTGAGACAGGGTATCACTCTGTCACCCAGGTTGGAGTGCAATGGCACAATATGGGCTCACTGCAGCCTCGACCTCCCATGCTCAAGTGATCCTCCCACCTTATCTTTCCAATTAGCTGGGGCTACAGCTGTGCACCACCACACCTGGCTAATTATTTGCATTTTTGGTAGAGACAGGGTTTCGCCATGTTGCCCAGGCTGCTCTCTAACTCTTGAGCTCAGGCGATCCACCCGCCTTGGCCTCCCAAAGTGCTGAGATTACAGGTATGAGCCACCATGCCTGGCCTGTAAGAAAATATTTTAAAAACCATAGCACGTACGTATGGAAATAGCTTCTCACTAATTCTTTGTCTTTTATAACATGAACAAAAATATTGACTTGTAGATTGCTGATAAACATTTGAAAATTACTGAACTAAAATTTTGGTAAATTTTTGGTATCTAATGTATCTACAGGGCTAAATGCTTGAATAATTGTTTCATGTAAATATCAAAGCAACCATTTGCCACAGTTGTTCTTATTTATTTATTTATTTATTGTTTTAAGACAGAGTTTTGCTCTGTCTGTCACCCAGGATGGGGTGCAATGGCGCAATCTCAGCTCACTGCAACCTCTGCCTGAGCCTCCCAAGTAGCTTGGAATACAGATGTGCACCACCACGCCCAGCTAATTTTTTTTTTTTTTTTGTATTTTTAATAGAGACAGCATTTCACTATGTTGGCCAGACTGGTCTCAAAATCCTGACCTTCTGATCTGCCTGCCTCGGCCTCTCTTAGTGTGGGGATTACAGGTGTGAGCCACTGTGCCCGGCTATTCTTATTCTTCCTTTACATTTCTTCGTTTATGGATTATGACATAGACAAAAAGAGATGAGTAAACCTGGTCAAAGCCACCTAACGAGTAGGAGACAAAGCCTATACTCCAGCTCACAGGCAGCCTCTTCTAGAGCTTAAGGAAATGCCCTCTGGAGCAGAACTGCCCAGGTTTGAATCTTCGCTCTGCTACTTCAAGCTGTGTGACTTAGGTCAAGTTACCTCTCCGTACTTCAGTTTTCTTCTCTCCAAAACAGGCTTGATGATAAGAGCATTCACCTAAGAGCCTTGTGTCAAAGATTCAGTGAATTTGTAATATGCTCAGAACATCTCAAGCACATCATAAGTCCTAGATATGAGTAGATGTTGATTTTTAAAAAGTTCATACCAAATCCTATGCTTTTTCTTTCACTTGATTTCTTGCTCAGCATCTGGCACATGGTGATGATGATGATAATAATAAGCATTATAATTTCAATAGTGACATTATTATTAATAATATTAATATTATCAACAGAGACGTTTTCCATAAATATAACATGTTCGGAAAGCAGAATTAGCCCCAAATTTTTTTTTCTAGTGCTTTATTTTCATTCTCCCCAATGGTGCTAACTGATGATGGTGTGTTACTTTTATAAAGCACTTACCAAGCTAAATACCTTCCTAAGCCCTCAAGATGTGACAGAAAGAAAAGAAAAAAAGAATAAAAAGCAAAATCAAGCTAAACACCTCAAAAAGCATCATTATAACTATGCTATGAGGATTTGCTATCGTTTTCACATTTCATGAGTGAGGAAGCTGACAGTTCAGATAGCTTAAGTGTTGCATAGCAACAGCCCCTGGTCATATTACTTGATGATTTAAAATGTGTTTTAAATGATAATGAATGCACATCTGTACATCTCTTAGCAGAACACACTACCCAGTGAAATTAGTAATATTTATTTTGATAATTAAAATATAAAAATTGTAGTATTTTAAGTGTATAAAAATTCTAAGTCAAACCAAAGCATATACATTTAGTTCAAATTTTGGGCAAATAATCAGGTTCTCACTTAAGTGCAGAAACAAGTGCTACTAATTATGTTCTCATGAATAAAACTACTCTTCTTTTGCTTTACAAGTCCTTCCCCCAAAAGAGAGTACCTAGATGCTAAATAAAAATCCTATGTTTAGAACAAAATACAAATAACATCTTAATTGAACTTTCATTAGTTATATTAATGCATTATCACTCTGTCTGAATTTTTTAAGAGCAAATAACCGAATTCTCAGAAAGTAATTTTAACAGTCTAGTTAAAGCCCAGAGCCTTTTGACCGGGCACAGTGGCTCACACCTGTAATCTCATCACTTTGGGAGGCTTAGATGGGCAGATCTTAAGGTCAAGAGTTCCAGACCAGCCTGACCAATATGGTGAAACTCCATCTCTACTAAAAATACAAAATTAGCTGGGTATGGTGATGGGCACCTGTAATCCCAGTTACTTGGGAGGCTGCGGCAGAAGAATTGCTTGAACCCTGGAGACGGAGGTTGCAGTGAGGTGAGATCTCACCACATAATTCAGCCTGGGCGACTGAGCAAGACTCTGTCTCAAAAAACAAACAAACAAATGAATAACAAAAACAAAATACTGAAATAAGGAGATAAAATTTGGATATCATATTTAAGTATTGGACGTGCGTCAAAACAAGCACGGACCTAATATTTGTTAAGGTTATCACTTGAATGAGTTTTACATGTATTTTCTTCATTGTAATCTCACTTAATCTGTTCATGCATGAACTTTAAATTTAAAAATAACCATTGATATTTGAAGTATAAATCCTACATCATACATAACAGTTGCTCTTTTAATTATACTTAAAAGTATTCATAATGCTACCTGACAAGACATTCTACCTTAAAACCACTGCAAATATACTGCCAGAATTTTAATTAAACAATACCATAGGATATTATGATATTTAATTAATGGTTATTTATAAGAAAGAGCTTAGTGAAGTAGTATGAAAACTAAAAATTGAACAAGAAATTGGCTTTGTTTTCCTATTTACATTGTAAAGTACAGTTTTCCAAGGAGATATAACAACTGTTGGCATTTATATATCAAACAAGAGTATGATATCTAGGTATGTAAAGAGAACTGAGTTACACATGAGGAGTGATGTACAAAATGCCAATCATGCTGGAAACGTTAGATCAAACAGACAAAAAAAAAAAAAGGACTCAGAGGATGTGAATAAAAACAATATAATTGGGAGGCCGAGGCGGGTGGATCACGAGGTCAAGAGATCGAGACCATCCTGGTCAACATAGTGAAACCCCGTCTCTACTAAAAATACAAAAAATTAGCTGGGCATAGTGGTGTGTGCCTGTAATCCCAGCTACTCAGGAGGCTGAGGCAGGAGAATTGCCTGAACCCAAGAGGCAGAGGTTGCGGTGAGCCGAGATCATGCCATTGCACTCTAGACTGGGTAACAAGAGTGAAATTCCGTCTCAAAAAAATAAATAAATAAAATAAACAATATGATTTTATAGCTATGTATATAGGGAGAGAAAATTCTCCCATAAAGAGAAAAATAAAATATATTGTATAAAAGAATACAGGGGCATTTATAATAAGCAAATGTATCATACTACAAATAAAATCTCACAAATTCCCTAAAGAAAAAATGATAAAGGCTATAATCACTGATCCAAATGCAATGAAGGTAGAAGTTAGAAACAAAATAATAAAAAGTAAATTTGAATACTTGGGGCAAACAAGCTTTGAAGACAATAAACACCTCTTTTTTGACATTTGGATAGTCAAAAAATAATCTCTGAAAATACAATGTATGTTTAAATGAACAATATGGGAAACACTACATACAGAATGCATCCACATTGGTATGCATAGATTAACATTTAACTTAATGTATATGTAAGTATAAAAGAAACAAAAAGCATAAAATGGCTTAAGTCTTCTTTAGGATAAAAAAAGATCAACAATAAAAATATAGAAGAGAACTGATAAAAGTAAAAATGGAAATTAACATGTTAAGACAAGAAAGTAACTTCATCAATGCAACACAGTGATTCTTTGAAATAATCTATAAAGTATGCCTTGCTTGTTTGACAAATGATGAAAAGAAGTAATTAAAATATAAATCACATTAATAAAAGGTCTACATAACAACCATACTAGGATATAACTTAAAACATTATAAAAGAAAAAAAGTATTCATATTCTTGAAAATCAACGTAATTTTCAGTTAATTGAAACTAGATCTAGAAAACATACAAATTGCTTAAAATGGTGGATTATTAAAATGTACTAAAAAGTCATAGAATAATAAAGTATTCCTTTCAATTAGCACCAGGTATCTGTTTATCTCTCTCTCTCTCTCTCTCTCTCTATATATATATATATATATATATATATTTATAGATAGGTAGATATGTATATATATGCATATATAATACTATAATTCTTATAGTATTCAAACTGTTATAGAATACTTAAAAATATAGAAACTTCACAATTAAAATTCTACTAACAGATTACAAGACTACAGAAAATGAAAACAATATAGATTACACTCATTTTGGTGCAAAATAAATGAATAAAACATTAATAAGTAGAATTGAACCAAACATTAAGTGAATGATACATCATGACCTAGCAGATATTATGCAATAAATAAAAGAATTATTTATTGTTAAGATAATAATTATAATTTAGTATTATTATAGATTAAAAGAGAAAACACAAACTCTTCTTAATGGATGATGAAAAAGGCATTTGATGAAATTTAATAGCCATTAATAATTAATTTTTTAAAAATGCTTAGTTGGCTAGAAATATAAGGATATGCCTATAACCTGATAAGAAATTTGCCTGAACTATGGTCTTAACAGTGGACATTATAAAATAAAACAAGACATAGATGATTAGTATTTTTAGTATTGTATTGAAAGTTCTACCTAATTCCGTGGCATAAAGAAAAAAACTATTTAAATCTTAGAATTATACATGATAACAGTGCCTTCTTGTAACATCCAGACAAACTAACTGAAAAAATTCTCTAAACAAATATATATTGTATAATGTGATAGGTACAATCTAAATGTTCAAAAATCAGTAGGTTTCTCTATGCCAATGATAATCAATTTAGGAAAGTTAAATTTAATGTTAAATTTAGGTTGCCTCCTATCTTCAGAGCATAACATGAGGGTTAAATTAGAGGGATATATGGCTAGTCACCAAAATAAGAATCCATTATTTTCTTCTTTAGAACTAATAGTACTTCCATATTATCGGGGGACAGCAATGTGCCCAGCTAAACATTAACATTTCCCAGCATCCCTGAAGGTGGATATGGCTGTGTTCTGCCCGATCCCATAGAAGTGAATATTTTAGAGAAAGATTTCATAGACAGCTCTTTAAAGTAGATCGAACAGGTAATGAAAGATCTCTTTCCCCATTAACCTCTTCTGTTTCCTGCTGTCTGGAACTCAGGCACCATGGCTGAAGTACCAGCAGTCTAGGAACAATGGAAAAGAATAAAAAAGAAGCATGGGGACTGATTTATTCCTGGAGCTGCCAAAACAGCATGGACTGTTTGGATGGGAAATAAAGCTCATGTGTGTTTAAGCTGCCACTATTATTGCTTGATTTTCTGTTATGTGCAGCAAATCCTAATAATAATTTACTTGAGGTGCAAGGAATTTTGAGATGATCGAAGATAATGCTTTAAATGCCAATATTGTATACCATAAGTGTTAGAAAGAAGATAAGGATTTGACAACATCAACCCCTCCTGCTGCACGAAATCAGGGCATTTATGTTATTAGGAGGAGACAGTGAAATTCACATACTGATGTTGGAAAAACATGTATTCCCACCAGTGAGACAGAACACATTTAAGAGTGTTCTTGGAATAGGCATCCTTTAGTCCCATGGTAATCTAAGTGTCATTAGGCTTTGTTTTTCCTTTTGAAATTATCCCAGCACTTAAGAGGCAGAGATTATGCGGTAAAGCTTCATTTATCAATATAAGAATGGCATGGGCTGGCACAGTGGCTCATCCTTGTAATCTCAGTACTTTGGGAGGGCAAGGCAGGCGGATCACTTGAGGTCAGGAGTTCAAGACCAACCTGGCCAACATGGTGAAACCCTGTCTCTACCAAAAGCACAAAAATTATCTGGGTGCGGTAATGCACGCCAGTAATGCAGCTACTCAGGAGGCTAAGGCAGAAGAGTCGCTTGAACCAGGGAGGTGGAGGTTACAGTGAGCCAAGATCATGCTACTGCACTCTAGTCTGGGCAATGACATAAGACTCCATTTCAGGGGGAAAAAATATGTATATATATATATGGCATAAAACTTCTTACTTTTAAATTATTTTGAGAGAATCACACTCATATGGATGACTTTCATTCAAAATTCTTACTTAGGTTTATTATTTGATGATTTTCATTCAAATTCTTACTTAGATTACTATGAGCAAAACAAACTCAAAGTGCCCCAAGTTATTATTTTTATTTAGTTCTTCTCTTCAAAACCATCTTTTCATTAAGCATAAAAAATATATTTTAAAAGGCAATGATATAATGAACAGAGGCAAAACATATCCTGAGAAAACAGATTTTAAATTTCCCCTCTGAATGTTATATACCACATGGCACATTAACACAAAGACCATAATAAACTTGTAGCTGCATCTATTTTTAAAAAATTTAAAGTTATAATATTAGCATAAAAACAAGCCTTTGAAAATGTTCAGGGAATAAGAGGCATGAATTGTGTTATATTGATTGAGTTGATTTTTGTGCGTGTGTGCATATCAGTTATAAAAACAAAAATGTAACAACCAGACTTCATGAGTATATGGTGGGAAATAACAGAGGTGATTTATTTAAACCTTCCATAGTTAATGGGGAGGTCATATTCAGTCCAATACCATAATCCATAGTCAATGGGAAGGTCCCATCTAGTCAAATACCATAATCTATAGTCAATGGGAGGGTCCCATTCAATCAAACATCCAATAATTGGGAAGGGGTGTCCTACTGGGTTCAGGGCGGTGCAGGTTGGGAGAAATGCAATAATCCACCGCCAAGTACTATCAGGGAGGCTCCTCAGGACTCACTTAGAGGAACAACAGGAAGTACAATAGAGTAATGTCAGATGTTTGGTGGAAATTGGAACAGCCCTTCAGAACACGCCCTCCTTTCGCCCTCCATCTCCACTGCCCAGTTCACGTGAGGCTTTCATTATTTTTCGTAGATGCCTTTTGTTGCCCTTTCATATGCCCACAGTTGATCGTTTCATCTGCTTGGAACACATGTCTTCACTTTACCTCTTGATGGAATTCTAAATATTATTTCAGAGCTCAACTTAGGTGGCCTTTTCTTTATAGAAAGTTATCGGATTGCCTCATCCACTCTCTATCTCTCCTCTTAACCCCAAGAACAGCATTCGTTGATGCATCCATTTGTATATAGCATCATTTATGACTTGACTGTTCTATAGAAGTTGTTTGACTGCATATCTGTCATCCCTGCCCCACATCGCAAACAGCACTGAGAATACTTGAAGAGCTAAGACCTCTGGCACATAATGGCACGTGGTGCACAAGAATGAAAGGGGATTGGAGAGAAAGTTGCAGTACGCTGGCTGTTGGAAAGACGACCTGACGGAAGTTTATGTGTGAAGGGAAGGGAGGAGACATGCCACTTTTAAACCCTTTTCCTCTTTCCCCTCAACTACCTTTCACCTCTCTTCTATGCCCAGCTTTCTGGCCCTGAAGCCACTATCCATGTATACAGTGAAAAAAAGCCTGAGAAAAAATCTTGTCCTCCACCTCTAATTTTCTTTTTTTTTTTATTTTTTAATTTTTTATTGGATTTTAGGTTTTGGGGTACATGAGCAGAGCATGCAAGACAGTTGCGTAGGTACACACATGGCAGTGTGCTTTGCTTTTCTTCTCCCCTTCACCCACATTTGGCATTTCTCCCCAGGCTATCCCTCCCCACCTCCCCCTCCCACTGGCCCTCCCCTTTTCCCACCAATAGACCCCAGTGTTTAGTACTCCCCTTTCTGTGTCCATGTGTTCTCATTTTTCATCACCCACCTATGAGTGAGAATATGCGGTGTTTCATTTTCTGTTCTTGTGTCCGTTTGCTGAGGATGATGTTTTCCACCTCTAATTTTCTAATAAGGGCAGTGAGCTGTCAAGGGGCTTAACCCTAAAAAGATACAGACTTAAAAGTGGAATATACTTCTTCTCTCCTGGAAAAGTGATGTTGTATCTTTGATAACTATTAAAATTTAGAAGGAATTATGCTGTTCTAAGAAGTTAAAAATGTTTTGGAGAACTTCACCACTGTCTGAAAACATATTATCAAAGGACTAACTTTTATAAAATATAACTCTATAAGTTGACAATTAATTGCATATAAATCTGGTAAAATATTACAGAACACAACCACAAACTCCATATTTCTTTCTTTGGTGCTTCTCAGAGCCCACAAGTCCCTAGCAAAAACTAGAAACCCAGTGAATATTTTTGAATGTATATGCACATGAATGATATAGTATGCCATATTCAGAAACAACTACAAGGTTATTTATTATACAGTAGACTATTTTCAGAAAAAAAATTCTAAAATATTACACTTCATGCACGTTGAAGTTTTCTCATAGAGACAGACACACTAACAGTAAACAACATGAGCTGTTGCCCAAGTACATGGGTGAAAATTCTAGTGCCAGCATTTACAAGGTCTTTGAACTTGGGACATTTTAACCTGACCAAGACTAGGTGAAATGGCTCATACCTGTAATCCCAACCCTTTGGGAGGCTGAAGCAGGAGGATTGCTTGAGCCCAGGAGTATGAGACCAGCCTGGGCAACATAGTGAAACCCCATCTGTACAAAAGTGAAATAAATAAATAAATAATAACCAGGTGGGGTGATGCATGCCTATGGTCTCAGCTCATAGGGAGGGTGAGGTGGGAGGATTGCTTGAACCCTGGAGGTCAAGGTTGCAGTAAGCCATGATTGTGCCACTATGTTCTAGCTGCGGCAGCAGAGCCATCCTGTCTAAAAACAATAAATATATACATAAAGGTGACCTATGAAATCGGTGTAAATATCTGATTCTGTGATATCTCAAAACTGTAGTTGGGCAGACTACTCACCTAACAGCAAAAGATCTATTAATACGTTCTGAGCAAACAGTTAAATTATGGATCTGTTGGTTTGCTACTCCTCTCATGACATCTATTTAAAAAGGTGAATATATCCCTTTGAATTGGCTTCCTTTCTACTAACTTACTGAAATTGTCACCCTAACCTAAGCATGTCAAATGACATTGTTTACTAGGGACTGCTTTATGAGTATTTTCTATCTTTTCTGAAATTATAAAGATATTAGTTCAATTGCCAGGTGATTTAGGGACTCAATAAATACTGAAATAACATTTTAGAACCATATGTTTAACATATTATGTTTTGCATTTTGTTTCTACAAACATTAAGATTTTAAAACTTATATTTCATAGAAATTAAAACCTCGTAGAAAGTGAAGGCAAGGTTTTCTTAAATATCCCCTAATAATTCCATGGTCAAAATCTTGAACCTGAAAAAGGCATTGATCATATGTAGCCACTAAATATAACAGTTGAAAACACTATCAATATCCACTTCATGGAATCACTAACATCCCTGAATCAATAACACAACACCACATGCCTAGAATTATAACTTCTTAAATCATTACATCCACATTTCTGTCAGGAACTACTGTTTCTTCTTTAAAAAAAAAAATACAGATAATTGCAATGACCCTACTGCATAACCTGCTCCTGGGTGTTCTTCAAGATTTCTTGGGGGTTTTTCAACATGCTGAGTAAATGTGCAAATTCTTTATAAGAAAATAATGTTATGGGAAACACAATTAAACTGTTTCATTTTACAAATCCAGCTGACTTTAAAATGCCTATTCACTTATCTTACAAAGAAGGCAATAACCCTCGAGCACTGTTCACAACTACACTGTTAATTCGCATTCACGTTCCACTTTACAAAGAGGAAAGAAATTCTTGAATTTGTGCAGTATAAAATTCGCACTTCTCTGTTTAATTGTTTCAGAGGATTGTGGATGAGAACATCGATTCTGATCTCTGTTTCTTTTTATGTGTTGGTTTATCTTTCTTTATAATGAATAAAAATGTATAATATTTACGATGTACAATGTGATATTTTCATACATGTATACATTAAGGAATGGGCAAATCAGGTGATTTAACATACACGCTACTTACCACATGTTATTTTTTGTGGTGAGGACACTTACAATCCACTTTCTCAGAAATTTTCAAGTAAAGAATATGTTGTTATTAACTATAGTCACTGTAATATATGCTAGATCTCTTAAATTTATTTCTTTCGTCTAATTAAAATTTTGTGTCCTGTGACCAAAGTCTCCCCAGTTACCCAGTTCCCAGCCTCTGGTAACTACCATTTCACTCTCTGTTTCTATGAATACCACTTTTTTTAGATTCCACGTATAAGTAAGATTACATGGTATTTGTCTTTCCATGTCTGACTTATTTCACTTAACATAATGTTTTCAAGGTTCTTCCATATCATCACAAATAGTAGGCTTTCCTTCTTTTTTAAGGCTAAATAATATTCCATTGTGGATGTTGCTTGCATATCTTGGCTATTGTGAATAATGCTACAGTGAGCATGAGAGTGAAAGTCTCTCTTCTGCAAAATGATTGTTATCTTTTGAATATATACCCAGTAGTGGGAATGTGATGATCTCTGCTTCCATGGTACTCCGAAAGCCCTCACTTAAAATCATGGATAGGTTTTTGGTAACTATGATTTTAAGTAAAATGACATACAATCCAATTATATGACATAATGACATATGGGACAACTTTTCCCATAGATGAATTGATATGAACTAGAGTTAACTTCCTAGGGTATATTTCTGATCACAAAACATCACCAAAGTTCTAAATAAAAAGCATATCTAATGTTAAAAAATGAAATACATATGATCTCTACATACATTTAAAAAGGACAAATCAAAAGAAGTCATTCAAGTATTTACCTGCTTATTCCAGCTCGGGCTGCAGGTGGCTGGAGCCCATCATAGCAGCTCAGGGCAACAGACAGGACCTGGGCTGGCCAGGATGTCCACCTTTTACAGGGCAACTTACACCCACTAACCCACACTCACCCACACTAGCCCACACTCATATTCACCCTCGCTCACACTCACACTGGGGCCATGGAGACACGCTGGTTCACCTAATGGGCACAGCTTTGGTGCATCAGAGGAACCCGGAGTCCCTGGAGAAAACCCACATAGATGTGGGGAGAACATGCAGACTGCACATAGACATGAGGCCTGGATAGAAGCAACTGTTTTCTCATAAAAGTTATGACAAAAGCATGTTGAATGAAACAATGTTATTTGAGGAAGTGCTGTATCAGAACACCGAACAAAAGCGGGGTTACTGTGTAGCAGGCAGAGAGGAAAGTAACAAACAGAAGACCAGAAGACCTAAACCTGAATATTCAGGAAGTTCTCCGCTTTACTGGGAGAAAAATAAAATAACCATAGGGTGACTTACTGATATATCTATATGTACATGTGCACATGGAGATAGAGTCTGGACTAACTGATTGATTTATCTATGCATCCATTTATATTCATCACTAATCTAGACACACAGACACACACACTCAAATATGTATACATGATAAGCCAATATACTGAATGAAAAATGTGTTCCACGGTGTTTACCACTGTGGAAGGTATTAAGCCGTGAATTTGAAACCAGCTAACTGAGTAAATGTTATGCTTCATAGGTGTTGAAGATGCAGAAGATATGCATAGATAATTCAGCTGCCTCATCCCTACCAAAACTATTTCATTTCACTGTGCTGTCCCAATAAGGCCCTCACAGCATTTTTATGATCTTAAACTGCCTTCTTTCTTCATTGTTTATTATTATTATAATTGCTGAGATAGGGTCTCGCTCTGTCACTCAGCTGGAGTGCAGTGGCTTAATCTCTGCTCGCTGCAACCTCTGCCTTCCAGGTTCAAGCGATTCTCCTGCCTCAGCCTCCTGAGTAGTTGGGATTTGGGGCACGCACCACCATGTCTGACTAATTTTTTTTGAATTTTTAATAGAAATGGGTTTTTTCCAGGTTGGCCAGGCTGGTCACGAAATCCTGATCTCAGGTAATCAGTGATTTGCCCACCTTGGCCTCCCAAAGTGTTGGGATTATAGGCGTAAGCCACCATGCCCAGCCCACTGTTTATTATCAATAGTACTGGTGTTACTATTATCATTGCTTCTATTTCCCTTCCAGAATACAATCTCTCTAAGGGCAGGGACTTTGATGCTATTATCACTGCATACCACACTGAAGCAGAGAACGTGGCCCATGGTAGATATTTCTTTAATATTTGCCAAATAGATGCATAGATGAAATTAACACTAGTTCTTACTATATGATGGTAAAGGCAGCTGGTGCTGGTAGGGAGGGTGACTTTATGTATCAGATAATACAATAAAATTAGTAATGATACCAAGGTACCTATTTTAGAAATGTGAAAATACATTTTCAAGTTCAGACACAAATCTCTAGTTGATGGTGGCATTCACTCATCTAAACTTAGAAGATGTCCTAAAGGACTGTCAAGAGAAGAAGGGAGTAACATTCATCTGCTGATACAAAGGAGATGGTGTGTGCTCCCAAGCCCCTTTTAGTATATCAAGGGCCAAAGCCAAAGCATCTAGCCTCTGGGTCTACCCTGTGATTATTAAAAGATATTAAGGCACAGAAAAGCCTATCCTTTTCTGGCTCGAAGGACTGTAGGAAACGCAAAGTGGGAAAATAGGGAGCAACAGTGAGACAGCAAGCCAAGTGATCAAACACAACAGACAGTGAAATAAGAGAGCTGGAAAATCCTAGAAACAGAGACCTCTGGATGACCCCGCTGCTGACCCCATTTGGACCTCCCAGACTCATTCCTCCCATGTCAGTGTCAACAGAAAAGTAGGCCACAACAGAATCAAGCAAAAGGAGGATTGTCCTGAGGCTCTGGCCTTTGTTCTCATGTGGCATTCAGGGGACGCAGAGTGAAGGAAAAGGCTGGCTCTGAAAAAGTGGGGTGGCAGAGCAGCCCCACCACTGAGGCTACCACCCGGCTATACAGATATTTGCCCTCATTGGGTGCTGAACACCCCTGGATAAAGCTGAGGCTAAGTCAGCAGGAGGATAGTAAGATATTTCACCAAAGAGCCTCTGACTCCAACAGGTCAGGAATCACTCAGGTGGACAGATGCATAAGCCCAAAAGACAGGAAGAGGTAGGCCATACTGTGCCCAAAGATCTGCACTTTCCAATGCTCACGAGAGGCTGTGTAAGACTGTGCTCAAAATCATAACAGTGAAGCAAAGCTGAACTGCAAACCTGGATAGTCTGATTCTGCACCCTGAAATTTCCCCTTATGTTTCCTCTTTTAAAACATCTAGAATGCTACCTCTTGGCTCTGGGTTGTTGTGTGTTAACTTTGCCACTCAACCTCATATACATAACTGCAAGTCGACTTATATTACAGGGAGAAGATGAATATGAAAAGGGATGAAGATATGGGTTTTGCAGTGATACTGTGCTGGGTTTGAAGCCCAGCCCTACTGCATTCTACCTGTGTTAACTTGAGCAAGTGTAACTTTAGTTTCACTGTCTATAAATGGACTTAGTATTGGATCTATTGCATAGGATTGTCGTAACAGTAAAATGAGATCATGTGTGTAGCAGTGCACACAGAAAGTGCTAGGATATGTAAGTTTTGCTGTTGAGGAAGAGGCAAGTTCATTACCTTAAGGTGGCACAGACACTAAGGTGTCGTATGATTAATTCCAAATCTTCCTAATCATATTAAACCTGATTCTTTACTATTTCCAACCACTGAGTTTCCTCTTCCAAGTGTTAAATCATGATGCTCCTTCTTCCCCAAATTTCCTGTCAACCTCATCTTCCATCTCCAAATCCTCTGCATTTTTTTCTGACAAGAATAAATGAACCTTTTTCTGCAAGCCTTTCCCACACCTCCAAGTGGACATAGTCTCTTCTTCCTTCAAAGAGTCATAGCACATGATTAGTAACTCCTTCATCCTGTGCATCATTTTTTACCTTGTAAGATTTCTGAATGACACCTTACAGGTGTTTGTGTAAAGGAATTACTTTCCTTATCATGCAGTAAACAAATGAAGTCAAGAGCTCTATTATTTAAGCATTTTCTATGGATTCAAGGGCCAAAGTATATTCAAAGATTCAAAGCATATGGTCCTGCATCTAACAGACTATCAAATTCCTTTTGAATGTGCTGTTGCTACCATTGTCATTAAATTACTCTCCACATGACCTACTAATTTAGTTTCTGAACTCACACAAACTGGAATAGGAGATACCATTTCTGCATGTCTTAAAGTTTCACTTTTCACATCAGAATCACCTTGGCATAGTGGTAAGAGCTCAGAATGGACAGTTGGAAAGCATGGGTTACAAAACCAGTTCTGCCACTAAGTAACTTTAGGATCTTAAACTAGTCATTAGTCTCTTTGAGCCTCAATTTTTAAACATCTGTGATAAAAAAGGATTGGACTTGATTGCCCCTAGGTACCAACTAGTTCTACCATTTCAAGATAATGTTATTTTACTCTCTTTTATCCCTCTAAGATAAATAAAGCCTTCCAGCTTTAAACAGCGCTAACCTTAGTAGAGAGTCGATTATTTGTTTAGTTCACAGTGTTATTGGCATGACCTTTATGGTGCAGTGCCCGCTGTGACACATGATAGAATACCAAAAGTCATAGTCCACAGCTCTGTCTAATAAAAAATACAGTTTTAATTGTGGGTTGGCCCCTTTTGCCATATTACCTTAATGAGACAGCAAAGTGCACGAGCTAGATCTCTCTTGCAAGTACATACCTTGGTTTGCAGATTTCCTAACACACAGTGACAGCGTTGAACTTAACTATAAATGTATGTTGAACTTTGCAGTCCTGATGCAATAGGAAGTAGTTTAATAAGAATGTCCTGCAAGTTCCCAGCCTATAAAGCCTCGCCATTCTGAGACTCTCTTCCCCTGGCTGCAATATTAGTTTATACTAAATTTCTTTCTACCATTGAATAAATGTCCCATTTTTATTTCACAGTAATGCCAACCTTGCCCTTAAAGTGTTTATTAATAAAAAATTCTTCTGAACTAGTGTGCTTACTGTGCCTGAGGAACTTTTATCTCTCACACTTGACAACCTCATCTTCGATAAAGTTGAGATCAAATCACTCCTTATAATCATCCCTTAATTTGATTTTCTTCATGATCACTCAGTCCAACCAGAAAGAACATCCTGTCTTTCTTTACCAGACAGAAGATAAGAAATCCTTTTTTCATTGTATTAAACGCCTTTATTTTCCTCACAATCCATGCTTTTTACAAAGAGTATATTTGTAATTTAATGACTTCCTTCCCTTTCATTTTGAATTATATTATGTTTACTTCCTCTTTAAATCTCTCCATATCTTAAGATAAATACAGAAATCTATATTTATGTATTTAATATGTGTTAAATACATATTTAACACATGTGTTTATGTGTTAAGTGCTATTCTATGTGTTTGGGCACTTGACTATATAAAATCATCTCATTCCACTACGGGCACACCATTCTCCATCAAATCGCACTCTGGTCCCACCAAGTCCTCCTGGTGGCACAAATCTTCCAGGGTGAAATAATGAGTAGAAAGCTATGAGAATAAAGAAAAGATCCATATGAATATGTAAAACCTAACACGTGGCTGAAAACATCCAAGGCACTTATGGACCAGTTGTATCAGTGAACAATCACTGCTCATTGCTAGGACCTCATGCCAGCAGATATTTTTGCTTTGCCTTTTCTATCTCTCCACTTAAGGTATTGGTTCATTAATTGATCCTTAGGCTTAGAGACAAGGTAGTTTGCTACTGTGGCAGGCAGGGTGTTCCACTAAGGCTTAGGGAGAAAAGATATAGGTTTCCAACATGGTTTAGTAGATGATACAAAATAGTCTCCCCCACTGGCATTTACTTCACGTTTGCCAATGGAGATATTTTAGAATGACCATGTCTCCAGTAGCTTTCCTGTTTATTCTCTCTTTCTTCTTTATCTTAAAACAATATAGATACACTGATGTCTGGATAACATCAGTTGATGGCAAAGAGACATGAAAAGCCCACTTTCATTGGAATCAGAGTGGAGGTGAATAGGGACATTGCTGGGGAACTTGGCCCAGCATCTGCACTATATAGATAGCTTAAGTGTTGCATAGTGACAGCCCTTGGTCTTATTAATACATATTAATAAGAATATATTAAAATGTTTTGTACAATTTATTTTAGCATAAAAATTCTAATTTTCTAGATAAATATATAGAATGTTTTACGACAGTAAATGGTTCTTTTACATTTTAAAATTTGTGTTACTATATTTTAAGGGAAATGCAGATGTTTTGAACAATGGGGTGGTCTGGGGATTTATGAAAATAAACAATGTCCAGATTCTACTCTAGTGTTGTAATCAAGGATTTTCATTTAGATAGTGTGAAATGGTGTAAATATTTTCTGATTGTGATACTTGTGCAATTTGGAATATCAGAATATGAAATGTGGATGTATACATTTTAAAATATTTACAAATTACATTACTATGATTTTCAGCTTTTTGTAAAAATAAAAATTTCAAAAATACATATTTGTTCTGTCCCTCTGGAATGCATTTCACTCAAAGCAGGGTTAATTTAAAGGAATGGAGAAACATTAAATCAGACAAAACGGTGTGTTCTTTCACTTGATCTAGACCATACTATGTTCAAATACAAAATCTAAAAATAACCTTATTGAAATGCAGTATCATTTGATAAATAATGCAATCTGACCATAGCACAAAAATGTAAGTAATGTAATCAATTCTACCTTTGTGTCCCAGGTCAAAACTTTGGACTGTGTAGTAGTCTGTTCTCACACTATGCATGAAGGCATACCCAAGACTCAGTAATTTATAAAGAAAAGAGGTTTAATTGACTCACAGTTCCATGTGACTGGGGAGGCCTCACAATCATAGTGGAAAGCAAGTCATGTCTTACATGGTGACAAGCAAGAGAGAGTGAGAGCCAGGCCAAAGAGAAACCCCTTATAAAACCATCAGGTCTTATGAGACTTAGTCACTTCCACAAGATCAGTATGGGGGAAACTGCATGCACGATTGAGTTATTTCCCACCAGGTTCCTCCCACAATATGTGGGAAATGTGGGAGCTACAATTCAAGATGAAATTTGGGTGGGGACACAGCCAAACCATATCAGGATGATTCTGTCTTCTTATCTAGGTTTCTTCCTGCTCCTGAATATCATTCTTAATTCTCTGCCAAATCTGGTTTCTCCCCTCAAATCCCATCCATATCTTCACTTATCAAATACATTAGTATTCCATTTGCAGCACTTCTTATTCCATTGTTACCTTCTGGTGAATTTAAGTGTCACTGATACTTCTTTCTAGAACTTGTTCATTCATTGAATCATTCATGTAAATTTATTAAGCACCTTTTCTGTCCCAGTCCTGCTCCTTATTAATCCCTTTCCTTAATATAACTAACATGTACATTCTATACATCAAATTTAGCCATGTTTTCTTTCTCCCATTCTTTATTATTTCTTCTTATGGCTATCTCTCCAACTCAACTACATTTCTTTTCAACAGTAGTTCAACTAAATAAATAAACTTATTTTCCATCTTCATTTGCAAAGTCATAATAAATAAGGAGTATTTGCTGAATATCTTTTGATTGACATAATTAATTTCAAAGCAATAGCATGTTTGTGCCACAGAAGCCAAATGTTACCCTGCATGAAGGGCAAATATGAGCCAATTTCTTCTGAAGGGGTTGCTCACTTATTAGCACACACTGAATTCATGAACAGCAATGGGTATCCTTTTTAGTTTTATTAAAATTGATTGTGCTCATTTGTAATTGTTAGATATATACTTAAATAGCTAAGTAGCTTTCATTTCAATATATGTTTAAATTTAATTATAAGGAATAAAGGTTAAATTATGTGAGAACACATGCTGAGCTCATCGTTGAAAACTGGCATGAAGAAATCAACACATTAAAAGAGAAGAAATAAATGGCACTTTTGCCATTTCAATTTAATTCTACTGCTTTTCTAATGAAAATTCACCTAAACACAAAGTACCTTACTAATTATCTAATCACAGCAGGAAAATAATAAATGGAAACTGTACCATTGTATTTAGAATTGTGCTCAGAACTGCTTCACACTTGGCTCTTCCCTAAGGTATGTTAACCATAGAGAGGTTCTAATACATTATCTTAAGGAAAACAAAAGTCTAAACATAGATTCCTTTTCCTCTTCCCATGACGATAACTAAAATTTGATTTTTTGGATTTAGCAAAATTTCTGGATTCCACGTTCTTCCTTTTGCAATTCTTTAATGAAAGATTATTTGCTGGTGCTCACATAATCTTTGCATCACTGAGTAAGATGTTAAGGCTAGTGAAAGAAAAAGTTGTCACCAATAAACACAAAATTCACTGTGTGTTAATATTCACGAATTTTAGAAAGGTTGCTGAAGTTATGATTTCTAGAAGACTGAATTTTAGGAAAACGCCACTGGTTTAGCTATTTTCAAACGTTTGAAGTAGAGGAGAGACATTACTTAGAGAGAAGCATAAAGAAATGTCTGAAGCTTAAAACAGAGGGTATTCCTGCTGAATCTTATTTCTTTAGCTACCAAAGCAGAAGATTCACCCTAAAACCTAAAAGCCTACGAATCATATATTTTCCTCTTTCTTCTTCTTTAGCAAGATCTCTCATATTAATAGGTAGAAAACAGAATTGTTCAAGGCAGTTTGTGTAAAGCTAAATCGATTTCATGTTTTTTTTCCCTGGTAATAGGAACAGCTCTTGCAATAAAGGGAGACAGGAAATGGTCAGAATAGGTTCAGAGATGCTAATACTGGCATTGATAATTTCAAATGCACTGAAGATTTTGGGCTTTGGTGCACTAACTCCCTAAATGTATAAAACGCAAATGTTGTGATCTCACAACTGCAACTAGAAATATTTGGAAAATAATGGTTACCAGAGGAAACAAAATGTTGAAAATAGGTAAATAAATTTTATACGTTATTATATCTTTACCTTATTTACATACAAAAAAGTTTGAAAAAGTCTTTAAGAAACTATAGAACAGTGGAAAGACAATTGAAAAACAAATAGTTGGTACATGTGAAATAAAAATGGTATCTACGAGGATCCAGTAAGAGCTACATGAATAACATCAATTATTTTAAGAATACGATTGATTGATTGGTTGGTTTGTTAAGGGAATGCCACAGATAATCTTGATTTCAGCTGAGACTTTGACAGAACATCTAATTATAACCTTGTAGATAAAATGTGGAGCTGCATATTAGGCAATGGTACAATTATGTAAAGTTCACAACTCGCTAAACAATTAAATTCAAATTATGATTAGTAGATGTCCTCTTACACAAACACTTCCAATGACATAACATAAGATTATAGCAGGCAACATTTTAAAAGTGACAACTTAGAACACACAGAATATGTGTTTTATGAATCTAAAAATGACATAAATAATCAAGATTTAAAATTATTTCCTTAGTATGCTAGACTAAAACTAAAAAATGCAATTGAAATGGGGTAATTACTTAAGTTTAAATTTAAGTTAAAAAAATCAAACGAATGTAAACAAAGAGGCCCAGATTGCAGTGGCTCTCGTGAAAAAAAATCTAAATGCATTTAAACATGCAAACTGAGCCAACAGAAATACAAAAACTGCTTTAAGAAGAGTATGAAAGTAAATAAGGGTAAACAAAAGCTAAACGGAGCCTTAGTTGCAATAAACAAAAATGTGGTTTCTTAGTCACCAATCTAAGTTGAATATTCATATTTTACCCAGCTCAGTCCGTATTTTGCCATTTTTTCCCCCATATCCATTTCTTGTTCGTTGAGTAATATGATAAAATATCTTTCATATGCAAGGTGAAATACCTTTAAAAAGTCCATTGGAAATATTTTTTACAAACTGACAGCTGAAGACCTCCAGGAGAAAGGCAATTAAAATGATGAGGATCCTCCAAACCACATCATATAAATAGTTAATGAAAACTAAATTTTTATTTTATTTATTTATTTATTTATTTATTTATTTTTTGAGATGGAGTTTCGCCCTTGTTACCCAGGCTGGAATGCAGTGGCGCGATCTCGGCTCACCGCAACCTCCGCCCTCTGGGTTCAGGCAATCCCTGCCTCAGCCTCCTGACTAGCTGGGATTACAGGTACGCGCCACCATGCCCAGCTATTTTTTTGTATTTTTAGTAGAGACCGGGTTTCACCATGTTGACCAGGATGGTCTCGATCTCTTGACCTCGTGATCCAACTGCCTCGGCCTCCCAAAGTGCTGAGATTACACCGCGCCCGGCCCAAAACTGAGATATTTTCACTGATAAAGAGAAGAGCTGTAAAGGATAAACCCACCCATTTGGAAGGCCATCATAAAAATTTTGTGTTGGCTAATAAGGTACAACTAAGGCTAATAGGTAATAATCATCATCATCGAAAACCAAATAGGGACTGGAAAGAATAAAGAATTTTTAAAAATGATTTGAATTGTTCAGCAATAGAAGAGGCATCCTTATAAATATCCCTATTTCCCAAGGCCGTGCACATGAAAGCAGCTACCAGGATACGGGGTAGCGGGTATTCTCGAACCTCAGTAGGATTAAACAGGTAGGTGTACAGAACTACCTTTGGAATTTTGATGCTGGAAAACTGCATTTAAGGAGGCTACACTCTGGATAAAACACCACATTGCTTAGATACCTTGGCACATTTTCAAACATGTATCCTGTTTATGTTGAGACCAATCAGTTTCATTCTCTTCCATTTACAGTTTTCTCCCTGAGTGTCAAGCCTGGGGGTCCTTTTCTGACAATTATTTGCTTCCACCTTCAGGGGAACTATCTGTTTATTATTTTCTGAGTCCCTTCGAGGGATTTTGTCTCTCAGGGTTTCAACCCTAACTACTTAGCTTTAGGCTGAATTCTCTGGAGTTGTCTAAAGTCCAATACATACTTGATTCCTTCATTTCTATGTTCAGAATTTCCCTGACTAGCCCATGTGTGCTCTGAAAATAGAGTATCTCTCACTGTGCTTCTCTGAATTGAGCTACAATTTCAAACAGCACATTCTTGGATTTTTCCTGGTCCTCTTCCAGAATTTGCTTTTAAGAATTTTCTAGGCATGAGTAATTCAGCTCATTATATACATTGACTCTACCATTGCCTCTAAATATCTAAGATTCTTTGTAATATACTGTCTCATTCTTCTGTCAGCATCAACCTCCAAGGCATCCAATTTCCCACCAAGGTTTACTGTCTCTCTTTCAGCAGAATGACAAATAGAGCCTTTCCATATTTAATTTGCCAAGTATATAGATACATCGAAGACAAAAGAAAATGTCTTTAAAATTGTTAAAGATCAAACAATAAGGAATAATGTTGAAAAACAATGGGATAATTTAAATTACAATTATAGAATATAGAGGTAAATGTCATTTTTAAGGTTGGCATAAATAATTTTGAGGAGCAATAGACAGAATGGAGTGAAGACTAGGGCTACAGAGAAGTTAATGAAAACAGTGTTGTAATAAAATAAATTTGAAAGATTAGAAGGATGTTTGAAAAGGGTGAAGATATTCTTATTTATTATTTATTTGGAGACAGATTCTCAGTCTATCCCCCAGGCTGGAATGTAGTTTAGTGATCTTGGCTCACTGCAACCTCCACCTTCTGGGATCAAGCAATTCTGCTTCAGCCTCCCAAGTAGCTGAGATTACAGGCACCCTCTACCATGCCCGGCTAATTTTTGTATTTTTAGTAGAGACACAGTTTCTTATGTTGGCAGCTGGTCTCAAATTCCTGATCTCAGGTGATCCATCTGCCTCAGTCTCCCGAAGTGCTAGAATTAGGGACCTGAGCCACCCTGCCTGGCCCAACATTCTTAAATTAGGAATAAGAAAGAGTGTTTTTCTGCTAAACTAAATAGAGGACATTTGTCAATTTACAGATGTGTTCCATAGAACAAATTCATAGAATTGACAGAAAAAGTTCTTTGTACAGAAAAAGATTCTCATATTGCGGAAGGAAAACTTGCTTAGACGTATTATCTCATTTAAACCCACAGGTGTGGAAAAAATGCAACATGCATTTCCTATAGAGAGAGCAAACCATACACGACAAATTCGACACACACACACACACACACACACACACGCATGTTTATGTTGTATCCTCAGATGAACAAGGAAAAAACAAGAGGTCAATGTCTTTACTTTGCATCACTGAAATAAATAAATAAATAACAACTCTGAGCTAAGTAATCTCCTGTACCTTACTGAATCACTGGTAAAAATAAAACACCCTGATCCCTGACTGACTCTCGCTCTTCTGCTTTCTGAAGAAACCTGATGATTTCACAATGCATAAAAAAAAAAAAAAAAAAAAAAAAAAAATTACTGTTTTCCGCTATAGGTAGGCTAATTGTAACCTTGGAAATTTTGTATCCTTTTTTCCCTTTAATTACATGTCAGATTTTTTTTAGTTCCTCAAGCAAGCATTCTAAAGTTGAAACTCCTTTGCAAAATATCTTGTAAATAAATTAGCTTTCTTATCTGAGAGATTTCCCCTTCTTCGGGGGTTCCTTTGCTATTACGGTAGTCATTATCACTTCTTTATGTTTTTGAGATGGAGTCTCACTCTGTCATCCAGGCTGGACTGCAGTGGCGTGATCTTGGTTCACTTCAACTTCTGCCTCCTGGATTCAAGAGATTCTCATGCCTCACTCTCCCGAATAGCTGGGATTACAGGTATGAGCCACCATGCCTGGCTAATTTTTGTATTTTTAGTAGAGATGATTTTCACTTTGTTGGCCAGGCTAGTCTCGAGCTTTTGACCTCAAGTGATCTACACGCCTCCGCCTTCCATCACTTTTTATAGAGATGAGGAAACTGAGATTGTGGTATAACTTCATCATCACTATACAATGGATAAGCATTGAAAACAGGATTTATGTAAAAGTCTAAGTCTATATTGATTACCTATTGCTAAGGTAATTAATACTTAGCAGTTTAAAATAACAAACATGTATTATCTACTATTTTTTGTGGAATAAAAATTTTAAGTAGAAATTAGCCAGGTGTGTCTGGTGTAGAGTCTCTCAAATCGCTGCAATCAAGTTGCTGGCCCAGGCTGCTGTCATCTCAAGGCTTGAATGGGGACGATTCACTTTCAAGCTCACTTAAGGGGTTGTTGGCAAAGCTCTGGTCCTTACTGGCTGTTGGCCATAGACATTACCTCCTTGCCACAAGGGATTATCCACAGGGCTTCTCACAACATGACAGCTTGCTTTGCTCAGCAAGTAAGCAAGCAAGACAGCAACAAGGGATGCAAAGGACAGATGCCTGAATCTTTTAGTGACTTATTCTTCAAAATGATATTCTGTCTTGTCTGTCACATTATATTCACTAAAAGCAAGTCACTAAGTCCAGTTCACATTCAAAAGGAAAGGATAATAGAGTGAATATCAAGGCATGACAATCATTAGTTGCCATCTTAGAGGCTGCCCATCACGGATTACAAAGATTTTTCTCTGTACATGTGATACCAAACTTCTTGGCTTCTTTTTAAATTATAAAACAATTATAGAAATATCCATGCCAGAATATTTATGCTCGATTATATTTGTTGATTTAGTTTAACCAATGAAAATGGAATATTGAATTTGAACACAGCAGCACATTTCACTGTAAATTTCATCACAACATTGACCATATACATTTAAGTAACTTAATGCAGTTCTAGTACAGAAATTAGGAAACTGAAGAATAATGACAAGTCTTCAAAAAGCTGGATGAATAAATGATATATTTTTATTTGCATTAGAGGTTTGGAAAAGCAATAAATATCACACAAATAAGAATTCCAGGGAGGGAATTTATCTTCAGTGAGGTAAAATTTTTCTGTGTCTGTTGTCCTTTGGAGGACATATGCCAAATTTGGGTATAGGCTTAATTTGGCTGTTCAGAAGAAACCCTGTATAAAGATAAATGAGATAATCTTTCAGTCGTAAAACAGAACTGACAGTACAAAGTAAACTTGAGGAAACTCAAATCTTTGGCCTGTGTCCTCTATAGGAAACTAGCTAGGTTGAAACTTCTAAATGCAGAAACAAAATATTATGCAGTGTTGTGGTGCTTAGCAAAAACAGCAACAACAACAACAACAAAAACCTGGCCAGAAAGAAAGGAGCCTAAATCAAACATAATAACTGCTTTCCCTTCAAGCATATGAGAGTTTTGGGATCTCTATAAAATGAGAATATGATTAGAAATCCTGGAACATCTGAAAGGAAGAGCTGTATCTCCCACAATTTTCAGAGTAAGAAAAATGCTCTTCATCAGACTCTCAATCAAAGCTTGGTAATATATTTTAAAAAAATCAGAAAACAGAATACAATATTATTAAAATAGAATGAAGAACAAAACATTTCAATAGAAAATTCTAATCTAAAAAAGGAATTCACTGGCCATTCTAGAACTGAAAAACAGGATATGTAAGATAAAGAATTTGTTGGATGAGGTTTATCTCAGACTAGACAGAGTGAAAGAAAAAAGTATTAATCTCAGGATAAATAAATAGAAAATACACAAACTAAAGTGCACAGGGTTGAAGAAGAATCAAGAAAGAGAACACTGTGTAAGAGACCTATAGAAAAAACTCAAAATATTTAACATTCCTAAAACTAAATTTACTGAAGGAGAGAAGGTAATGGGTAGAAGTAAATATTAAAAGATATATTGAATATGAATTTTCCAAAACTAATGAAAGACATGGATCTGTAGGCCCATAACCACAAGACCCAGATACAATAAGCATGCATGCACACAGACCTCACACAGATAATATTCTGGTAGCTAAGATAAGTAAAAGGAAATTGTAAAAGTAGCCAGAAAAAAAAAAAAAAAAGATACATTGCCTTCAAAGGAACAGTAAGTTTGGCAGCTGATTTCTCCATAAAATTATGAAAGCCACAAAGCAATGAGATATCATCCTTAAGATGATGCAAGTCATTGTCAACTAGAGGTCTATACCATGTTCAAAGATTCTTAAAACCTGAAGATGAAACAAAAATGGTTGTTTCTAAACAAAGCAATAACAAAAAATTTCATTCCCAGCAGGCTTATATTAAAAGAGAAACCAAAAAGACTTCTTTAGATAGAAAAAAATGTAATCCTAGATAGAAATCTGAAAACAAACAAAAAGAATAAGAATATAAGCAGTATTATATATGTAAACAAACACAGAAGGATCTTAACTCTACAAAGCAATTGTATGTGTTATAAAACGTAAATGATTTGTAGAAGTAAAATGCGTGAAAACAATAATGCAAATGTATAAAAAGGATTAATAGAGTTTAAAGTTTCTAAGTTTCAAGCAATATGGGATAGTAATAAAAGGTTTTTGCTGTTGCTGTTTTTTGAGACAGAGTCTTGCTCTGTCACCCAGGCTAGGGTGCAGCGGTGCAATCTCAGCTCACAACACCCTCTGCCTCCTGAACTCCAGCAATCCACCACCTCAGCCTCCTAAGTAGCTAGGACTAAAACTTTTTGAAAATTAAACTGTAGTAGGTCAGTGATGCGTGGTTTAAACTCTAAGGAAGCATTAAAAGCATAGGAAGAAAATATAACTAAGTCAAAAAGAAAATAATAAAGTAACAAATAAATGCATAATTTAGCTAAAAGAAGAAAAGAAGCAAAAAATGAACATTAAAAGGGAGGCCAAATGCACTGCACATAGCAAGATCACAGATAAAAATAAAACTACATCAAAGTAATAAAGTGGAATTAATTGAAAATAGACAATACATGTTAGAGGAAAACCTAAGACTATCAGATTAAAATAACAACGAGAGCTAAATCCCGAACACAAATCATTTACTTTAAATATGAAATGAAGACATGGAAAGTTGAAAGTAATAGGAAGGGAAGAGATTATCATAAAGTACTAATCAAAATAAAGCTGCTATAGCTATACTAATATCAGACAAGTTTTTGGGGGGGGCAAAAATCTTTACTAAAGATAAAGAAAGACTCTTTTCATAATGAATAAACGGGTCAATACACAAAGAATATACCTAACTATAAATCTTTATATGCCTGATAACATAGATTCAAAACACATAACAAAAATGTATTGGCAACAATAAAAGGAGATATGAATAAATCCACAGAGTGTTAGATTTTAACATACTTCTAGAAATAAATAACAGAATGAGCAGATATAAAACACTAATACTAATAAAAATTTGAAAACCACAGTTAATGAACGGTCTAACTGAAATAAGTTGAATGCTTCATCCAACAAAAATGGAATTAAAGTTTACCTAGAACGTTTACAAAAATTGACCCAGTGCTTGGATATCAAGAAAAGCCTTAACAAATTTAAATTTAATAATAATCAGAATAGGCTCTAGGACCACAAGGAATGAATTAAGTTAAAACCAAATTTTTTTTTAAATGTAGACAAATCTAATTGTATAAAACTTAAGCATCATATACCTAACTAATACATAAATCAAATTAGAAACATCTAAAATGTCAAACTGAATGGTAAAATATTTAATATTAAATTTATGAGATAGAGCGAATACATTTAAAGGCTTACATTTGACAAAATAGGGAAGTTTAAAATCTATGCATCTGCTGTATATGTTTTGATTAGAGAATTTTATTCATTTACATTTAAATAAATTATTGATAGGTAAGGACTTGCCATTGTGATTTTGTTAATTGTTTTCTGAATTTATGGAAAATGTTTGTTCCTTTCTTCCTTTCTGTTCCTTTGTGATTTGATTTTTTTGTACTGGTATGCTTACACTCCTGGTTTCTTCATTTTTTCTGTGTCTACCAGAGGTTTTCTCTTTGCAGTATACATGTCTTACAAAACCTGTCTCATTTTAAAGTTTATTTTTAGGTAATAACAATTTATCTTCTATTACATACAAAACCTCTACAAAATTACTTCCATATTTTATGCTGTTGATGTCACAGTTTACATTTTTGTACATGCTGAATTCATTAACAAATTATTGTAGGCATAATTATTTTTAAGACTGTTGTTTTGTAACTTTTCTACTACAGTTAAATATAAACCATACTTGGTGTGGAAAATCCTTTGTTCTCTGCACCCCCAGGGCAGAAATCCAAGACAAGCCATATTCAGAATAATAGAGGCTGGCATTGATTTTTGAAAATTAAAAGTTTAAAGCAGTGAGCAGAAAATAAATACAAAGTATTTAGGCTGTTGCTGTTTACAGAAAAAGTAGAAATAGTAGTGTGAAAAGGGGCACTGACATCACAGATGGCTCTTCTATTTGACCCATAATATTATGTAGAAAAGCAAATAAAAGGTCTGAGTAACCAACTAAATGATTTTAATTCTTTAACAGCTCAAAATAAAATCTTTAGTGGCCAAGTTTTATGGAGTATAATTTAGGAAATAAAAATGAACCCATTCAATGTTAATTAATTTCTTCTTTAAGTAATGGCAACATATAAACATTAATGAAACTGTATGCAAGATTCACCTGAAAAGTGCATTAATTCATTCAGGTTGGTGCTAGCACCAAATAAATTCAAAATATTAAATATTTAAAATGCATTGTTAACCAAACATATTTTGTAAATGTGAAATAATTTCCATCCTTTAAAAGCAATTTGTTTTTATATATTAGTCGTCATGCATTTAGCAGCAAAAAAAAAAAAAAAAAGATGAATGTGCTGGTTTTAAAAGAGTGACAGGCTTCATAGCAGGCTATGTTATATTCCTATGAATATTTAGAAAAACGTTAGACAAACTTGCTGTAATTTGCATAATAAAATATATTCCTACTCTCTTACTTCAAATAGAATAAAAAGGATAAAGATAAGGCTACATTGGTTAAAATATTCTATTGTAGTTTACATGTTTTACTTTAACTTGACTTGGGATTCTTTTCTTATGATTCATTGCCAATTGTCTCCAATATTAAACACACATACACACTTTATTATTTTTAGAACAAAGGTCTGCATGTTAGTAGCACTTAGTCCAGATGATAATTAATATGAAAGTTTTAAACAATCAAAACATTTACGTTAGAAATATAATTGTACAGACAAAAATTTCCCAGTGTTAGTATATCAGAGAGAAATAACATTTTAGTCTCACGCAAAATATAAAAAATACCTCTTCCAAAGATTTATATTATGTTCATGTGGATGTGGATGGATGGCACATGACAATTTAGGCAGAATATAATGTATAGAGTTTTTTCACGGTAAAAAGACACTAAAGCAATGGTTTATTCCATAAAAGCCAAATATTAGACCGAAATTCCTAAATACAAAGGAAAGCATTTATTATTGTTGTAAATATAGCAAGCATTATCAAAAATTATCTCTATTTTATAGATGAGAAAACCGATTCTCAGATACTTTAAGTGAATTATCTAAGGGTAGGAATTCTGATACCTATGCCTGCTCTCCAGTTACTCGGTAAGTTTTTTTTTATTACAACAGTCAATACTTAGTATATCGACACTAAACTGAAAATGAAACATAATAAATGATATAGTGACATAAAAACTATAAACAATTTTGACATAAAGAACTTTCATACATAAAACAGTACTTTGTTGTTTAGGTCATACAAATGTGAAAGTCTATAGATGCTTACCTTAATGAGCAAACAAACTTACTTGTTACCAATTCATTCATTTAATTAAATGGAATACTTTTGAAGGGAATCAAAACATGTCACCCCACGGGATTATTTCAAACTGAAAGCAGTTAAGAAAAAGGAATATAGGAAGAGCTCACATCTACCTGTTGCCCTATCTACCTAAATGCAGGGCATACATTTTTTTGACAATATCCTCTTTCTCCCCTACCAGGAAGAAAAAATAAAAACAACCTTCAGCACTAGAGATAAGGATAGCATTGAGTCTGCAAAACAAATTTTACTAAAATTTATTTTAAACAGGAAAATTTGTTTAAAAAATTTTAATATTTATTTTAACAAAAAATATTCTTAAACAAATTTCAGTAAATAACCCTTATATTCCACTAATTTCCCCATATATTTCCCAGTCCCCTTCCCACAATTTATGTTCTTTAGAAGCCCCAACCCCTTTACCTCTATCTACTCACCTTCCATAATTTATTAACCTTTGTTAAAATGAGATCTAGCTTACAATTTCTACAGGGTTTTAACTTCTGTTTTTGTGATGCCCCCATGCACAAAAAATTAAAAATATTAATAAAATTTCTATGACTTTTCCTCTGTTCATCTTTCTCTTGTCAGTTTAATTCACAGACCTGAATTAATGAACATGAGTGTAGAGGAGTTTTTTCTTCCCTATCATATTGCATAAATGTTGATAAGAATCCACATTCTGGGGTTTCAGAAATTTATTATAAAGACAAAGTGAATCATTGGGAAAAACTGTTCATAGGTAAACTACTCAAAAAAACTATTTGAAACTTTTAATATATGGATTTGATAGTGAAAAGAGGCAAAGAAATTCTAGGCACACAGGGGTGGGTCCCTGACAAAACACTACCTTTGACCCAAAAAGCCGGAACTTCACAGCCAAAAGAGAGAACTCCCATTCCTGTGTGCTCACTGTCCCCCAATTGGTTCTTTCTGAATAATGTCTTTTTACCAATCTAATTGTTGCCTTTTCCAAAACTACCTATGGCCCACTCGACCCCCATCCTCTGCCTATAAAGTCCCCAGACTCAGTCCACAGACAGCAGAAGTGGCTAGATGCTGGGAAGAAGTGGCTTGATGTTTGGAAGAGGCAACTTTGAGACGGTGGCTGGATGAGGCCAGAAGAGAGAGGCAGAGAGGTGGCTTGGCTTCAGGGGAGAGCAGCCTTCTCTTCCCATCGCCTTTCCAGTTTCTGTCTCCTCTAAGACTCACTTTCACCACTCCACAAAATTCTCCACATTCACTATTCCCTCAATTCATCCATGTGACCATATTCCTCTTGGGTACTGGACAAGAATTTGGGATGCACCACATGCAGGTACCCAAAAAGGCTATCACACTGGCTCTTTTCCCTCGATGCGGTGGGAAGCTACCCCACACAATGAGGTAAAGGGCATGGGGTGCACCGAGCTGATAACTCACTACTGTCTGCAGATAGCAGAGCTAAGACAGCATTGTAACATGGTCACAGGGTCTGCATGAAGTTTGCTCCTGCCAGAGCTGAAGTGGCCAGCTGGTTTCTGCACTGATTCACTTGTGTTCTCCCTCCCATGAGGGGTGGAGCCCAGTGGACCAAGTGAATGAAGTTTGCTCCACCACCCATTAAAGGGTCAAGAAAATATCCTACATCAGATTGTGGTTTAGAAAGAAATTCTAGATAAGTAATTATTATAACACTCAAATACCCAAATTTAATTAAACCATAGAAGTTTGCAGTATAAAGCATAAATCACAGATTCTGTTGCTAAATATTATGCCATGAATTGGAGTCTACTAAAGAGAAACTTCATAATATATCCAGATGTCCTAATGACAACTTCTAGAATCATACTAGGAGCCAAAGAAATACTTTCATGCAATTTTTCTAAGTTCACAAAAATGAATTTTCATTCTGAAGAATAGCTATTATAAGCTATCCAAATTTTTTCTCGGATTAATAATGGCAATATTGATGCTTCTGGAAAATCATGACATCTTTTCAATGATGTAAATTCTGAATACTTGCAAGCTCAAGTAACACAGTAACATATGTTACCAGATCCTGTTTAAACTAACTCTAGATGTAATATCTAAATCTAAATCTATATCTACCTATGCCAGTATTTTTACAAACATTTTTAAGACTAACTAACATAAAGAGAATTTGATACAGATTCTTGTTTAAAGCTGACAGAAGATTTAGAATTCTTGGCACATTTTAGCATTTTAGTTGCTCTTATCCTTTTTGATAATATTTTTACATAAAGCTGAGATAAATTATGAGCTTCCTCCTCTAATTGTATTTCTACTTTACCGCAAGGAAAACCCACTGTTATTCAAATCAATCTTTACTCCCAAAATGGTTGCTAGTGACACCCTGAAATTAGCATCTAACAGCCTCATCAATTCCAGATGACAAAGAAATAAGTGCCCCTATTGTATGATTAGGAGTTAGTTTCAAATCCAAAGAATAGTCTCGATTAATTTCAGCATATTTTGAATCTTAAAAAAGTTCATGTCTTTTGACGAATAAGACAATTGTATGACAGATTCCTTTCTTTCACATAATCTTTGAAACGGATACAACCTTTCCAGTTGTGCATCTGAAAATTGATTTTAATATCTAGGATTGTATTATATTTCCTGTTATACTCAGAGTTTTGGAGAATTATTTTTCTATTACAGATTTCTTTGGTAAAGTCTAAAATTCATTATCTATCATTTTTTTTCAGAAGTCATTTTATGGCTTTTTAGGACTATTGAAGGAAAGCTTGACTGAACATTTACAGGTCAATGTAGAGCTTTATTTCACAAATACAAGGTTATAATTTCTGGATCTTCCTCCTCATGTTGGAGAATATAAATTATCATATTTTGTTGCTGCCCAAATTAAAGGGGCTGCACATTTTCAAAAGACACCAATAAATATATCCTTTTTTCCATTGTTGAGGCTCTTTAAAGGGATGTGCACTATTCTATTATTTTGCAATGGGATAAAATAGAAAATGAACAGTCAAAAGCAAAAAGCAGAAAGAAAATAAGGTTACAACTTTAACTCATGGTAGTTTTTCTTATACTGGTTAGTGGACTATTAGAAACACTAACCCAAAGTGATACATTAAAATTAGGGTCAATATATTTAAAAATCTAACTCCAATGATCACTATTTCCATTTTTACTGGGGAGCTGTTTTATTTTCACCATCCTTTTTCATCTTTCTTCTTTTGAAAGCCTCATTTCCATAGATATTTCTTTTAATTAATTAATTTTTGGTTGAGCAAATTCGCTGCTCCTGTTCTGAGATTCGCTGTTCTAAGTCTCACTGTGTGTATGGGAAACAGGTGGGAGGGTTCAAATAGTAAGTAAGGTTGTGAGAATATTCTTCATCTGAGATGATAGGCTACACCAGTCTTGGGAAACTGAAGGTAAAGTTGCAAAGACAGAATTGTGTGAACTGAATTGTGCATTCCCTACAAAATTTATGTTGAATTCCTAACCTGCAATGTGACTGTATTTGGAGACAGAGCCTTTAAGGAGTCAGTTAAGGTTAAATAAGGTCATTAAGGGCAGGTCCCTGCTCTAAGAGGACTGGAGTATATATACAAAGAAGAAGAGACAGCAGAAATATGTATACACAGAGGAAAGGTCATGTGAGGTCACAGTGAGAAGGCAGCTGTCTACAAGCCAGGAAAGGAGGCCTCAGCAACCTCACTGGAATCTTCATCTTGTTTTTGCAGTCTCCAGAACTGTGAGAAGATAAACCTTTCTTCTTTCAGTCGTCTACAGCCATCGAATCTGTGTGATTCTCTTATGGTAGCCTGAGCAGTCTAATACACACAGTTGGGATTTAACCTTCACAAAGCTGAGAGTAATGAATCTGTTGCCGAATGTTTACTCCTTAGTTCAGGGGGAAAAAAATCAGATAAGATTAGGCATGTGGACACGTTGAAGGGTGTGTAGAGTGAAATTCACTGGGTACAAAGGATAAAAGAAAAAAACCTCTCAGCAAAGTGAGAGGGGTCCTGCTAACAGGCCCCCACCTCACAGACTGAGAACCAAGCCACCATACACAAGCAGAAGAGGTCAGGGTCCTCCCCACTGCACAGGTGGCTCCACTATATTCTCCCTGCCAGCATGCAGGCCCTCAGTCCATTGTGGGCATGCACAGATAAGACCCTGGGCAGGTTCCCTCATCTGCACAGAATTATCTGATGTAACATTTGTGGGGAGAGCCAGAGATTTTCCAGGGACCCTCCCTCATCTGCCTCATCTGCTTCCTGCCTCTACTAAATCTACATACTAACAGTAGGGGAGGGAGTATGGGGAGTGCAGAAGGTAGCCCTTCACTCCAGCTACACTGTCCTACCACCTTAATCCTCATGGCTTCTCATTTTTGAATCTGTCCTTCCCTTTTCTTCTTACCTTGCCTGGGGAGACCTTACCCGCTTTCTGGTCCATTAAGTCTCACGTTGTAGGTCCTCCCTCTCTTCGTGAATTTATTCTCTATAGAAACTCACATTGATTATTCTCACTTAAAAAAAATCTCATTGCAGCTGTTGTCTTTGCCGCCCTTTAGCATGTATTTTTTGGTGCAGTTTGTTGCATTCTATCAGCCCTCTCGACTGGAATTTCCCACAGGATAATAATCAGTGATCATACCCTCTTTTATATTCCCTGTGGTTTAATGAGTATTTCTTGGTTTGGGTAATTTTCCACTTTTCTTATTTATTCCACTTGATAAAAGAATGGATTTCACTTCTTATAGATGTCAAGGCTTCTCCCAATATCTGTAATTTCAGTATATCTATATTATAAGCAAAAGGGAGTTTCTGAAATACTTTAACCAAATATTGTATAGTGTGCTACTTTAACCAAATATTGTGTATTGTGCTGAAGTTTAACAGTTTCTCTAATATTTGATGTATTTTAATATTTGTTATTCTCAACTAAAACAAAATTATTGAAAATCAAAATAGAAAAGAATTCTAATTGGCATTTGAAAAAATGTCAATATCAAGGACAAATTATCTTCCTTTTTCTGTCTATGACCACTTTAAAATTATCTAAATCTATCATATATGACCATTTTTATCTGCTTACATCACTTAATTGAATTTATTTTCATATATTTTTAAATAGCTGAGGTAGTCTGTATGTTGAATGATGAACTTATTAAACAATAGGTCTTTGAAACCCGTTAGTGTACAATGCAATGTCTTTTTCTGAGGTAGGAGGAAAACCGCATCCTACCCCTGAGGTGAAAACTGCATATTCTCTTTGGCAGTGTATCTGGTTTTATTTGGAGACCCCTCATATACAGGGGCAGCGGGGTTCTGTTGTCAACATAACCCCTGTAGCCAACTTGGATGAGAAGAATTCCTGAAAACGTAGGGTTAATATGGTAGGTGGTAGCTCAGTTGGCAGAAAACGCTTTGCTACCTTGTTTAGCATCCTGAAAGAAGAGTGGACATACCAGATATTCACATCCAAATTTGTTTTCTCTGTTGCAAAAAAAGAGGGGCATTGGAATTTCACTGCCTCCTATATGGAAAGGTCTAAGAAACAAGTCCGTTGGTTTCCTTGGGAGAACATCACAAAAATAAAATAAAATGGAGACTGCAACAACTTTACTAATGCCCTAGTCTGGACCTAAATTTCTTTTGAGCACTTTTCATGGTAAAAACACACAGAAGGAACAGATACAGGAAATTTATAAAACTAATAATATGTTTTAAGTTGGTATTGGTTGTCTTCTTGAATTAAAGGTATGTGTATTTTAATTCAATGGTTTGGAGAAAATGATACATTTACAATTTCTCCACTATCTAGTCATTACCAAATTCTTTTCTTTTCTTTTTTATTTTTCAAGGAAAGTTGTGTACACATTTATACCAGATATCTAATAGTGATCATAGCTATCTAGGTACTTCATGGTGGGCTTAACTAAATTACAAATCAACTCTCTTGATTCAAAAACATACAGTTATATTTAAGGATGTTTTAAATAAACTTGAATAAGAATTTAACCTTTTGCACTAATTTTTGTTTCTAATAATGAAGCATTTGAACCTTATAAATCTTAGAAATCTAATTAGACAATGTTAAGTTCTTTCTAGCTGAAGCCACAGATGTTTCACACTGGGAAAATCAGCAAGCCTCAGGGTTTGTTTGGTCTAAAGGAGTGTCAAATTTTCATGGATAATTTAATAGCTAATAACTCTAATTCTTTCCCATAAACCAAGAGATGATAAATAATGATTGCTAAAACTGTAAAATTAACCCTCAAGGCTAATGAAATTTTTTAGGAACCACTGAGGAAATTAATTTCTACTACTCAATGTTTCTTTACTACCAATCTTTCCAGAGCTGTATTATATCTCATAACGTGACAGGAAAAGCAGGTAACACCTTGGAATTATGCAATTCAAGAAGAATCACATACCAACAGAAGCTCTAAGTATCTTTCATTTCTTATTCTCACTGACTAATCTATCATAGAAAAAAGGAGATTGTTCAATTTGGAACTCAAAGTGGCATTCTTGTTCTTCATAATTTTTTATTTGTGCACCATCAAATAATGAGTTTCCATAAAAAAATAATATGCTATATAACAATAAAAATGTGTGTCAGAGTTGTAAACATTTGAGATAATTTGATGTGACAGATTTTAAGTATATAACCAGTCAACTCAAATTGTTACTGCAAGATTAACTTCCAAAATTGTATATAAAGTATTGGGGTTTATAGGATTTAGCTATGACTAAAACGATTATAGACTTTTAAATTTTCCTTTATCTTCATTATTGATTCTAAGATGTAATATTTTAATCTTTCTGAAGACATTGGAGCAACTAAAATCAAATCAATTAACTTTCTGTTTTCAGTATCTAAATGAACAGATTTCAAAGCCTAGAAGTCCAATTTAAGAGACCACAGAATTGTGCATGGAGCATAAACCAACCACAGATGTTTACATCATGTGGTTTATTCTGTCTGACCTTCAAGCGACCTTGATGATTCTATCTTAGAGACAAAAGCTTTGCAACCCAAAAGGAATGAGGAAATAGCATACTTTTAAATCATGCATTAGCACTTAGCATTTGGAAATCCCAGTTGCAATGGCCAGAGTTAAATCAGTGAAGGGTTTCTTTTATTTTTTATTTTTTTATAACTGAGTGCACCCAAACACAGAAGAGCAAGAAGGCCCTTGAGTAAGTAGAGTTTTATTTCAGACCCAACATTCCTCTCAATTAATGGAACACCTATAGTGTTCAACAACAGTGTTTCCCTACTAAGATTTATGACTAGAATTACCTCATTGAAAATTGGCCGGTAAATGGTGGAAACTCTCTAGAGCCACAACTCTCTCTGGCTTCTTCTGTAGTAAGAGGAGGGCATTGAGGAATTTCTCTAGACACCAATTTAAATTCTGTCTATCTGAGTTCCTGCTATTGATTTTTCATAAATGTTGAGATGCTAAACTTGATCATAATCTAATAGGCAAGTTGTGGACTAGGAAAATAGAGTGAATAAAAGATAAAGATAATACAGATAATTTTTGTATTATGATTTGCAATATTTACTTTATGGGGGGATGGCATTAGATCCATGGATAAATCTGGAATAAAGTGATCTACAAAAACATGGGTTTTTACTCTATGCAAAATCCCATTTTCTTGTGTTCTTTGCCAAAAAGCCACGGATACAATAAAGTAAATAAGACCAAAGCAGAACATTTCTGCCGAAACTCACACAAGTGCAAAAGTTACTGTACGTTCTTCTACATGTGGATATCAATCAAGTTTCTAAGGTTTCTTTTGATCATGTAATTTTAGCTTAATATGTTTTTCAGTATTTATGTAAACATGTAATTGTATATTTTTTATTGTTTATCCTCATATACTCAGAATGTATCATTACTTTTTAAAACTCCAGATACACTGGTTGTCATTCTTCTCTTTGTGTTGAGAAATGTCAAATCATATAAGTGACAAGTATAACATTTTCTAAAAGGCTTAGTAGGCACTTAAACATAGCATGTCACGCTAATAAATAAGCAGCCAACTCACTTATGCCTGAGTAAAGGTGTTTTCTTGGGTTTTCTACTAGTTTTAACAGTGGAGTTTTCTTAGTATGAGTGAGGGGAGTTCTTCTGGCATATGCCTTTGTGAGTTACCATTTCAAAACCAAATGCCCTCTGAAAATGAAGGGATTGAATCTTTCTTTTGACCCTGCATTATCCATTGTAGGATGATTTGTAATCTAAAGAGGATTCCTGGACAGAATGTTACAGGTAGATTAATGTGGACCACAGCATTACCAGTACCCCCAAGGTGGAGGGTAGCAAGGATTATTTTTCAAGAGACTGGCAGTTTGAGACTTGCTTTAGAGACTTAATATGTTAGCAGGAGACTACCCCAGTCCTGAGCTTCATTCTTTCTTCCTTCCCTGACTACCTCAAGCATTCTGATATGGTTTGGCCGTGTCCCCACACAAATCTTATATTGAATTTTAGTTCCCAAATCCCCACCTGTGGTGGGAGGGACCCAACAGATGGTAATTGAATCATGGGAACAATTTCCCCCATATTATCCTCATAGTGGTGAGTAAGTTCTCACAAGATCCTATGATTTTCTAAGGGGCTTCCCCTTCATTTGGCTGTCCTTCTTCTCCTTCCTGTGCCATGTGAAGAAGGACATGTTTGCTTCTCCTTCAGGTTTGATTGTAAGTTTTCAAAGGCCTCTGCACCACTGCAGAACTGTGAGTCAATTAAATCTCTTTTCTTTATAAAATACCCAGTCTCAGGTAGTTCTTTATAGCATCATGAGAACAGACTAATACAGTAAATTGATACCACAAAAAGCGGGATGCTGCTATAAAAATACCTAAGAATGTGGAAGTGACTTTGAAACTGGGTAACAGGTAGAGGTTTCAACAGTTTGGAGGGCTCGGAAGAAGACAGAAAAATTATGGGAGTGTTTGGAACTTCCTAGAGACTTGTGAATTGGCTTTGACCAAAATAGTAATAGTGATATAGACAATGAACAGGCTGAGGTGCTCTCAGATGGAGATGGGAATTTGTTGGAACTGGAGTAAAGGTTCCTCTTGCTAGGCAAAGAGTCATTTTGCCTCTGCCCCAGAGATCTGTGAGACTTTGAACTTGAAAGAGATGATGTAGGGTATCTAGCAGAAGAAGTTTCTGAGTGGCGAAGCATTCAAAAGCATGTGGAGCATAAAAGTTTGAAAACTTTATAGCCTTACAATGCAGTAGAAAAGAAAACCCCATTTTCTGGAAAGAAATTAAAGCCCACTGCAGAAATTTGTATAAGTAACAAGAAGCCAAATGTTAACCACCAAGACAATGGAGAAAATATCTCCAGGGCATGTCAGAGATCTTCACAGCAGTCCCTCCCGTCACAGGCCCAGAGGCCTAGAAGAAAAAATTGATTTTGTGGGCCATGCCTAGCTGCTCACTGCTGTGTGAAGCCCAGGGATTTAGTTCCCTGTGTCTCAGCTGCTTCAACTGTGGCTTAAAGGGGCCAAAGTACAGGTTGGGCCATGGCCTCAGAGGGTGCAAGCCCCATGCCTTGGCAGCTTACACCTGGTGTTAAGCCTGTCAGTGCAAATAAGTCAATAATTGAGGTTTGAGAACATCCACTACATTTCAGAGGATATATGGAAACACCTGGATGTCCAGGCAGAAGTTTGCTGTGGGGGTGGAGCTCTCATAGAGAACCTCTAATATGGCAGTACAGAAGACAAATGTGGGTTCAGAGTCCCCAGACAGAGTCCCTACTGGGTCACTGCCTAGTGGAGCTGTGAGAAGAGGACAATGGTTGTTTAGACTCTATAACGGTAGATCCACTGACAGCTTGCACCATGCACCTGGTAAAGCAGCACTCAATGACAGCCTGTGAAAGCAGCCAGAAAGGTGGCTGTCCCAGAAAAGCCAGAGGAACAGACCTGCCCAAGGCTGTGGAAACCATCTCTCGCATCAGTGTGACCTGGATGTGAGAAATGGAATCAAAAGAGATTATTTCAGAGCTTTAATATTTAATGATTGCCTCATTAAATTTCAGACTTGCATGGAACCTGTATTCTGTTTGTCTTGGTCCATTTCTCCCATTTTAAATGGTTGTATTTACCCAAAGCCTGTACTCCATTGTATCTAGGAAGTAACTAACTTGCTTTTAATTTTACAGGCTTATAGGTAGAATGGACTTGCCTTGTCTCTGATGAAATTTTGGACTTGAACTTTTGGGTTAATGCTGAAATGAGCTAAGAATTTGGGGGCTGAAGGAAAGACATGACTGTGTTTTGAAATGTGAGGACATAAGATTTGGGAGTGGCCAGGTGTGAAATGATATGGTTTGGCTGAGTCCCTACCCAAATCTCACAGAATTGTAGTTCCTATAATCCTCACATATGGTGGGAGGGACCCAGTGGGAGGTAACTGAATCATAGGGGTGGTTTCCTCCATGCTATTCTCATGATAGTAAGTACATTCTCACAAGTTCTTATGGTTTTCTAAGGGGCTTCCCCCTTCACTTAGCTTTAATTCTTCTCCTTTCTGCTGCCATGTATAGAAGAACGTGTTTGCTTCCTCTTCCACCATGATTGTAAGTTTCCTGAGGTCTCCCAGCCCTGCTGAACTCAGAGTCAATTAAACTTCTTTTCTTTATAAATTATTCAGTCTCAGGAAGTTCTTTATAGCAGCATGAGAACAGACTAATAGACATCCTATCTGCTTTAGAAAAAGCAGCCCCTGTATTTTTCTTGGGCATGTTTTCCTCTTGCATCATAGTCTATTTCTACTTGAATAATTCTTACATAGGAACTCTACAACATAAATACTCCTCAACTTTTAGGACACCTCAACCTGTATATTTTGCCATTGCTTTAAATTTCAAATATGCCAAGAAATAAGACTTGTTATCTGTTCTCTCAGAGTAAGCTCCCTCTCGATATCATGAACCATAAAGTTCAATTTGTAAATATGTTGGTGGCAGGTAATATCTCTTTAATTATAAATACCTGACAGAGCATTCTACATATTATAAAATATACATCTGTGATAAGTAAACCACTTTGTAGGAAAAGATGTTTTAATGGTAGGCTCATGAGTTTCTGGAATCAGTTCTTACTAAAGTTCTTTAATTCCATAGCAAGGAAGATTATAGCAACCAGGTTTCATAAATCTACTGGGTGGAAATTTAGGTAGGCTCTTTGGCCTAAATTTCAAGGAATCATTTAACTACAAAGTGACTTGAATCCAGTGTAGCTCCTCTTGCTTTCTTTGCATTATTTTATTTTACTTTTATTCTTCTGAGTTTTTACATAAGCAAATAACATAACAATTCTACACTATATAGCAAAATCTGGCTGGACTGCTTGTTTCATGGGACAATATCCTGTAAATATGAGATATCTAACCCCCAAATCAGATCTACAACAAATAACACTATACTTTTAGATACTCCTCAAAACATGTTCACTCTATTAATTTGATTTTTATTTCATAATTTGTTAGATACCCAATGTAATCTAAATGAATTGGCACAGGGTATATCTTCACAGACTGAGGATATAGAAAGTCAGGAAAATTGAGCTTACAAGTAACTACCGATGAGAAAGGCAACTTTTAGCACACATTGAGTAACTACCTTTCATGTGGTCATTCGTTATAAGTGAGAACCTCAAAAAATAATAACAATAACTTGACAAAGAATAACTGAACAAACCAAAAATGGATAGATATTTTAAAAAGTACATATATATTTAGCATATAACACATATACATAATACATTTGAATGAATTTTTCAAACATTCATAAAATTTAATATCCTATAATCAAATATGTGTTTAAAATTATTGGCAGCATATTCATTAAAGGGGTAATATTATTTATATTTAATTAAAAAGAAATTAAAAGTTTACACATACAATCTCCTTTCAAGTATTATAGGGCTCTATGGTAAATATCTTTCTTCTATTGACTGTCGAGGGTGATGGAGGACTCACTATTTCTTGAGTGTAAACATTACAGTTTTATATATAGTTAAAATTATTAAATGTATTCTTCAGCATACTTTTTCTAAATTTGTTTACCTGTAACACACAAATGATGTTCTGTATTCTGTGCTCCACTGAAATAGCGTTTTCTTAAGTGATAACCAGTCACATAGTTTACATAACTTATTGGGTTATGCCCAAAGCCAACTCTTCTTGTTAAACATTGCCAGAGCCTGGATAGATTTAAATCTCTCACCATTCTGTTCATCCTCCACTGCACATGTTTTAATCCTGAACATTTCTTTGAACAGATTGATCCAGAAAAGTAACATAGTTCAGATAAGTTCTAGCCAATTCAGTAAATTGAGTCATAGCTTTTTGTTTGTCACATCACAAAGTGTCACTCAAAAATGACTCTTACTTAATACATTTAAAACATATTTGACCTTTCAGGAAAGTTTCAGGTGATTATTTGTAATACTATACTTGATCAATAATTTATCATTGGAGGAATTTTACTTTGTGCTGGGTTTGAAAAGATGATGTTTTTGGAACTATATCTCATCCTCTTTTTCTCCTTTCTTATTGTATTCATCTCAATACTCCCAGGAACACAGTTGGGGCCTCTGTCTTTATCCTGAATTGTTTTTACTCTTAAAAGAAAAATTCTTAGCTGTCAAATTACATTACTATCTCTAAATAAAGGAAAATAATTAAAGGGTCAATATGGCTGTTAAAAATTGGAAAATAAATGTGCTTTGCATATTGACTATTTTTATTATTCTTGAGGAACCTTACTCTTCTTTGCAAGGAGGACAGATCCTTCTAAAAATGTTAGTTACAACTTTTCTGTATAGAATGATCATTTACCAAAAACTTTACACATTTTGACCAGTCATGACTTTTACTTTTCCTATGATGAAAAGAAAAAGTTTTGACAACATCAAAAGAGAAGTGTTTCTCTAAAACTTCATTGTTAGAAATCAGTACTGAAATTGCCATTTCAAATAGAGAATTCTGCTTATAGCACGTATGGCCTTAGGATAATAAAATCCAATTCTGTAGAAGAAAGTGCCTTTAAACAACAACAACAAATAGTGCAGATATCAGAAATAAGCCATTCCTTCCCTCCTCTTTAATCAATCTCAATATGATGATTAGATGGACAAAACTGCCTTATAAAATATTCATACGAAACAATTTAGAGGCAACTTAATGAGGTACCTACAATTACTGCTGGGAAGAGTGACTGGAGAAATTCCCTTAAATTGCAAACAGAGAATTGAATGGGTGTGGACAGTATTATGGATTTTCAAAACTAACTTCTTCCTTCTTTTGACATTACACTGAGCATTCCATACAAATCCAATTTTTTATTAGTTCCACTCTCAGCTTTTGTTGATTCTACTCTCTTTCTGCCAAACTCTTTTAGAGAAACATAAATAACCACACAGCTCTAACCCATTATAGATTCATTTTGCCCTAAGTGTCGCGTAGGAATCTCTACCAAACCACCCTTGCTCCCCTAGAACTCCCTCCTGGGCAATAATTCTCATAAGTCAGCATGCTGCTTACATAATCATAATAGTACATGTCACTTCGACAATGCTTTATGGAGAACCAACACCAGACCAAGTGCTTGGCCCTGCAGTAAAGCAACTACTAAAAACCACATTCCTTGTCTGTGAAGGGTTGCAGACCCACGGTATGTACAAACCAAATGGTTTCATAAGTTATGAGTGAGCTCTTCCTCTCCTCCTCTGTTTAACAGAAGAGGCCAGTTCTGTCCTACCTTCTCACAGGACAGTTTTAGAGAAGGGGATAGGGCTACTTGTGAGCAAATGAAAGACTCTTCAGCTAATTGCCTCATGGAAATCAGTGACAAAGACTTTAATTCGTGGATGTATATTTATATTGTATAAATCTAATATCTGTTCCAATCAATCAATTAATGCAATAACCCAATTTGAAAGAAAAGACTTTTGGGAACTATTTTTGCTTTTTTTTTTATTAGCTTTTGTCCAGTTCTTCTGTTCCTCAGCACAGCTTTTGAACAGAAGGAGAGGCAGTATCCTCATGCTCCTCTTTGGTATTTATTATTTTCTCTAAAGCCATTACTCTGAGGCTTTCTTATAGACACATTTTTCTGTTACTCTGACTCTTTCTGTTCCTCTGTCCTGATATTGACTGTGTTCTTTTCTTCCATTCCATTTCCTCAGCCACCGCCTGCACCAGAGCCTTATTAAGCTCCCACATTGCTTAAAGTATACTGGTTGATAATCTTCCCTTTCTGAGGCTCATTTTACCAGCACCCCACTGTGAGACTCAGCATATTAAACAAACTACATTCAGAACATGACTCCACTCCATACTTTTCTAGTTCATCAAATCTGTATTTTGCACTAAAAAGTTTCCACAATTCTGTCACAGGAAAATGTCGTATCATTCTCACTATCCCCAGACATAGATTTTTTCAGATTTAAAATAAGAGGGCAACAATTCTTATCAGGAAGTTTAACACTGATTTATTTATATTCTCTGAACCTAAGCTTCTAACTTCTTGGATTATATTACTGTTCTCATTCATGTTTGAAATTTTATCCTTCCATCTGTAATGTAATTCTCTCCATTCAGATATCCAGCAATTACTTCTAGGCCTGTCGAGCGTTCTCACATCTTTATTGCCAATACCCATATCCTCTCTGGCTTATTTTACACACACACACACACACACACACACACACACACACACCTGATTATACAAACATTATAATCAATGGTAATGGTTTATCACTAAACTTTGCAAAACAATGTGATGTGCATTTCAGGCACTCTGCTAAAGAGATGGCAAGGACAGAAGGAAAACATCCTTTTATATAGCCACATAGATATATATTCCATTGTTTTATAATTCATTTAATTAATGTTATAATAATAGCAATGATATTTTATAGTATTTATAATATCTCAGTCAACTGTTCCAGAAACCTTCCATATCTGGCAAAGATAAGAGCAAACGTATATTAAAAATAAGTGGCTTAAGTCATCCTGTTGAAAACAAGAGAAGAGACTATTCCCTCACCCCTGCTTATCTTGTTATAGATCATTTACTTAAAAAAAAGTGTAATTGTAAGTTTGTTCTCTGTTTTGTTAAAACATATGGAAATCTTTTCTAGCTAAG